>NC_069390.1:110865679-111465679 GCF_027475565.1 Acinonyx jubatus
TCCCCCTGCTGTGACTGTTAATATTACAATCGTGATGCCTCATTAGCTGGGGCCCCTGAGTGAGAAAACAGGAAGCAGGCCCCCCCCCACCAGCCCAAAGTTGATGGGTGTGTAGTATGAGCAAGAAATAACCTTTTATTAAAACCAGTGAGACTTTGGCTGGCGCAGTCTAACCTTTCCTGAGTGTGCATGGGATGAGGGAAGAATCTGGAGGAGGCCCACCAGCTCCGGTAAAGGTACTGGTGAGACTTGTTTGCATGAGATTGGATGAGAAACAGAAGGCTGGCTCCACTCCTAAGCTCCACCCGCTGTAAAACCCAACGTGGCTTCATAGCAGGAGCTTCTGTGGGGAAAACACATCCGCTTTGAAACAAAGCTTGTTTTAACAAAATGGTAATAGCATGAATCGATCCATAAAAGTATAACCTCTTTTGGTGCATTATCCCCATGGAAGTCCCAAGTTCACGCCTTTTCTCAATTGCGTCTCAAAAGTCTTCAAAGTTATTTCTGTCCTTCAGTATTGAGACGGAGAGCCAGTGACCTTTCTTGTAACCAGTGTGTGTGTGTGTGTGTGTGTGTGTGTGTGTGTGTGTGTGTGTGTTTTCCTGATTTGCTTAGCTTAGCACTTTTGGACTCAGAATTTTTTTAACGTTTATTAATTTTTGTGAGAGAGACAGAGCATGAGCGGGGGAAGGGCAGAGAGAGAGAGGGAGACACAGAATCCGAAGCAGGCTCCAGGCTCCGAGCTGTCAGCACAGAGCCCGACGCGGGGCTCGAACCCAAGAACTGTGAGGTCATGGCCTGAGCTGAAGTCGGACGCTCAACTAACTGAGCCACCCAGGCACCCCCAGGTCTCAAGAATTTCCAGAAAGATTGAGGAATGCTGGGAATCCGTGTGCATTTCCTGCTTAATTAATTGTCCTCTGATTTTTGGCCCCTGTGAGTTACTGATCTCTAGAGCAAACGATTCTCTTGAAAGCTATCAGCTTTTGACAGATAGATGTTTATCACCATCACAATGTATGAATTATTTGCATTAATATGTCATAGCTTTGACAATTCTTTGACCTATTCTGAGATATATAGTAATTTCTACTGCCTTTAATTTTATTGTCTGAGGTAGGGAGGGAATTTATTTTCTTAAGGCCCAGTGACAGGTCAAAATTTAGCTTTATGTACTTGTATATATCTTCTCAGCTTTGGTCCTGTAAACTGCTTGATTCTTTCTTTACAAGAGAATATGGATGAGCTATCATTTCTCTGCTTTTTATTGTATGTATATTTTTCATTTCTTTTTCCACACTCATTTGTATGCATAAAAACCCTTTAATTTTAGAGCTCCGTTTTAATGCAAACTTTATAAAGACATTTGAAGTGACAGTTAGATATCCAAATGTAAATTATACTTCATCCATAAATGGTGCTGCACCTGAAAATATATGAATTTGAAGTAAGGTGGATAGTTCTCTCTTAAGCATGACTAAACTTACACAAAACTCTGTCCCAACCTGCTCCATTTCCTAACAGTTGGACCGTCCTACACTATTTCCCTATTTTGAAATATTAATATTTGAGGGGCACCTGGGTGGCTCAGTCATTTAAGCATCTGCCTTTGGCTCGGGTCATGATCTCATGGTTCATGAGTTCGAGTCCCACATCGGGTGAACTTGAGCCCCACTTTGGGCGAGCCCCATTTCTCCCTCTCTCTCTTTCTCTCTCCCTCTCTCTGTCCCTTGCTCATTTGCTTCCTCTCTCTCTCTCAAAAAAAAAAAAAAAAGGAAGAAAGAAACATTAATATGCAAAAAAAGTGTTTTTTTGGTATTGAAAAGTGACTCAATCTGTAAACAGCACCAAGGCCATGCAGCTTAATAAACACATAAGCATAATTATAGATCTATGTAACGTCTTCGTGTGTATTACATGGGAGGTGATTAATGCACATATCAAACATAGACATAGGTATATACAGAGCACAAATCATAAGGATCCTTATATTAGCTCCCAGTTTTCTTCTTGGATTTGATGAATCTTTAGTCACATGTGATTAGGAAAATGCTTTCTCTTTGTCACATGAATCGCGTTTTTAATCTCTGGGCTTTTTCAGAATCATTGTCTTTGTTCCCCCCTGTTCAGATTCCGCGCTGGTTTTGTTGGACTGACTGCTTCCTCCTGAAACTTACCCTGTAAAATAACTTCAGAAACTTCTTACTCTCTGTGCATACTCAGAGTGCATACTTCAGTCTTCCTGACGATGTAAGGATACGATTTTTCATATAATTAGTGTTTCCTAGAGAAAAGGCTAAAACTACTTTTTCCTGGGTATGACTTTCCTTTCTGTTTCGTCTGTTATCTTTCTATGTCTCTGAGCTGTGTTGCCAGTGATTAAAGCAGATAATTTTTGTCGTTACGATTGTCTTGTTTTCTAGGTTCACATTAGGATAAGTGAAAAGTTCTCTGATTCTGTATTGCTTTTTGTCATGCCACTCAGCGGTGCCCATCCCCACCTACCACAGTTCTGAGTGGTATTATTCATTTCTCTTCACATCCTTCACGTGTCAACAACATCAGAAAACAAAGGTCTACAGTAGAAGAAAAGAATTACTGGGGAAATAATTAATGTGAATTATCCTGTTTTAATTTTTATTTATTATTAGTTTTTTAATGCTTATTTTTGAGAAAGAGAGAGAGAGAGAGAGAGAGAGACAAAGCATGAGGAGGGGAGGGGCAGAGAGAGAGGGAGACAGAGAATCCGAAGCAGGCTCCAGGCACTGAGCTGTCAGCAAAGAGCCCGACGCGGGGCTCGAAGGCACGAACCCGTGAGATCATGACCTGAGCCGAAGTCGGACGCTTAACCGACTGAGCCGCCCAGGTGCCCCTTTAATATGAATTATCCCAATGTGATAGAATACAGTATGGCTGTTTTAGGGCAATCTTTAATTTCACTGACTTTAATTTTCTAAATCTAGACCAAAAATAATTTTCATTTGATTATAATTTTACAATCACTTCTATAATATACCTATAAAGTAGAGGCCATTTTGCAGGAAAGAGTATAGAGTAATCCCCCGCCCCTTACTTGCCATCTCACTTTCCACGATTTCGGTGACCCCGGGTCACCTGTGGTCAGGAAGCAGGTGATGTAAAGTTGTAAAGTTCTGATGTAAAGTTGAAAGGTCAGGAGTAACCTCATGCTTTATCACAAGCCTGTGTCATTTACCTCGCTGCGTTTTATCACCTCACATCATCATGAGAAGCGTGAGTACAGAATAAGACATTTTGAGGGAGAGAGAGAGAACGCCCACATTCATTAAGTTTTGTCACAGTATCTTGTTATAATTGTTTTGTTTCATTAGTATCTGGTGTTGATCTTTCACTGTGTCTAATTAGAAAGGAGGCTTTATCAGAGGTATGCATGTTTAGAGAAAACAGTGTAGATAGGGTTCAATACGATCTGTGGTTCCAGGCATCCACGGGGGTCTTGGAACATGTGGCCTGTGGCTCCAAGAGGCTACCGAAATCGCTCACCATTGTGTAATGACCCAACAAAACCTCGTGTGTTAAAAGATCTCGTGAGGTGAGGAATAATCACTCTCACATGGTACTTTGGCCATCGCCGCACTCCTGGTGACGGTTTCTGGCAAACGTGCAAAAAAGAATTCACGGTACTTTGTATTTTCCTATGTTGCTCGACTCAGATTCTTCAAGAAGAACAATTTTGAGCTCAGGGAATTATCAAGTGAGGTTAGTCTCCAGAAACACTCTCCAAATTGTTACTCTGAGGAAGTTTGTTTACAAAACATTAACACTTTGGCGCATGCCAAAAGGAACTGTAATTAAAAAAAAAAAAAAAAAAAAAAAAGATGCCGAACTGGCAGACAACCAACTCCCTCCTCCCCGAACCTTTCGTAATTAGAAAGGTTTTGTATTACGGCTGGAGTTCCTAGAAAAATCTCTGCTGGAGAATTGAAAATAAATAAATGGGTGACGTTTAATCTGCTTTGTGCCCGAGTTGCTTAAAAGCAGAGTGAGCACAGGTGACTTGTTGGAGAGCTGATTGGGGGTCTGGGGGGGCCTCGTGCTCACCAGGAACACAGGACAGGTGTGCCCGAGTCTCCTTCGTGAGCATGGCCCCACCAAGACACCTGGCAAGGCGTTAGTTCAGTGATGGCACGCTTCGGTGCCTTAGGAAACACGGAGGGGAGAGATGTTAAGAATGCTCTCATGCTGATTTTTAAACTAACGTTCCTAATGAAGTCTAACTTACACCTTTAGCACCACAGCCCTGTGCTTTTGAAGTTAGATGGTTTTGCATAAATTGTCTCCTAATTAAATTCCACTTCATCCCCATTGTGTGTCTTAGGGTCTGTCCTACACATCGACCTACTTGTTTTAGAATTAGGGACTCCGTGCCCTACACTCTTCCGTACTCTCCACCTCTCCCTCTTTCTTGTTTGCGTCTTCAACGTGCACCGCACTGCCTCTTGCTAATGAAGGTACTATTTTGCATTCTAGGATGTCTTTCTATCTTTCTATACTGTGTTGTTAGCCACTGAGGGAGAATGCGAAGATAATTGTGGTAATCCCGATCTTAACACATTAGGCAGAGCTGAGCTCACTGCTCTAAATTCCACGCTTACATCAGTCACCCGACTCTGCAGGTTGTCAGGTAGATCTGAGCGTGGCCCCCACACGCAACAGCAGATTCTCCTGCTTTTTTTTCTCCCAGTGTTGTCCTTCTTTTTCTTGGTCCCTGGCTTTTTCAGCGTGGTACAGCCTGCTTGCATAGTCAACACGGTGGCACAGATTTTGATGGAAATAGTACAGAATAGGAGGAAGGACCTTTCGGTGGAGCTCTCCCCACAATGTAGCCCCCACAATGTCAGGCCCACTGGCTACATCAAAATGGACATCTTAGAAATACATTTTTCTGCTTTATTTCTGATAAAGCTCCCTTTTATGTGTTGTCTTACTTCGAGATACCCTTCAGTTTTTAAGAAGTCCGAATACGCATTTTGTGCAGAAACGTCCATCCGTGTGTGGATGTAACGGATACATGTTTTACATTTTTTAAGGTTACGTATTTATTTTGAGAGAGACAGAGACAGCATGAGCCGGAGAGGGACAGAGAGAGGGAGAGAGAGAATCCCAAGCAAGCTCCGTTCGCACTGTCAGCACGGAGCCGACAGTGGGCTCAATCCCACGAACCGTGAGATCATGACCTGAGCTGAAATCAAGAGCTGGACACTTAACCGACTGAGCCCCCCACACACCCCTCAGATATATTTTGAGAGTCTTCCCTTGCCCACACTAGCAGGCACTGGCATTCCTTTTCCTCAAGGAATGTAGCATTCTGCGTATGATTTTTTCTTTCTACTCTCCTACGAGACCTTCAAAGAAATTATAAAGCACCTTTCAGTATCTTCAGTTTTTGTCTCCTGTACCTAACCAGCCTCACTTAGCTTTAAAAAGGGCTAAACACAGAGTACATTGTTCCCGCATTAAAAGATTTACTTAAACTCTTCCATAATGTGTTCAGCACAGATTGATGTGTGAAGGGGCTACTTAGGTGCCTGGAATACTTTTCTAGTATATAAGAAATAAAAATTTTCCGGGTGCCTGGGTGGTCAGTCGGTTAGGGCCTGACTCTGGATTTCAGCTCAGGTCATGACCTCACAGTGTGTGAGATCGAGCCCCACATGGGCCTGCTTGGGATTCTGTCTCTCCGCCTCTCTCTCCCCCTCCCTTGCTCACCCTTTCTCTCTCTGTCTCTCAAAATAAATAAATAAACATTAAAATAAGAAAAAAAAAGAAATAAAGTTTGTTCTAAATGTGTGTTGGAACAACTCGTTAGGGTTACCCACTTGTACTCTTATTTTAGATGACAAGGTACAACTGTGTATAAAATTATGATCAGACAGAAGTGCCTATCCCATTGGAGATTTTGGACTTGAGATTCCATTTCCCCATCTCTGCCTCGCCCTTGACTACTTAGTCATGGTCAGACCACTGGCAGGTGCATCCTCTTGAAAGAAAGTGGTCACGTCACTTGGACCCGAAGTGAGTCTTGAGTGCCACATTACATAGACCCTGAAGTATGAGTTTAAGAACGAGGAGCCACAAAGAGGACATGGTGTGTGGAATCCTGGAGTTTGTCATGGTGGGAAAGCCACCAGGGTGAGAACACCGACCGTGGGGTTGGACTGAAGTCCACTCTTACACACACGGGCCTCTGCAGCAAATCACTTTAACTTCTCGCTGCTGGTTTCATTACCTGTTGAAGTCACAAAGCAAAATTAAATTTAAAAGAAAAAGCAGAATGAGAGCAATGATATTTACTGCCTCCTTTTTTGTTACATAAACTTATATTTATGATGGACTTACAAAATTGGATTCTTACAACCACTGTTGCTCCCTGCAAAAATCAAGTAGCCTCGTTGTGGTTGTTTAGCATTGGAAGTGGGACTTCTTCGTTTGTATATCATTCAGCTATAGTCTGGGCCAGCGCCATTTCTGTGATCTAGTGCATAATTACAGAGCAGGCATTTTACAAATGAAGTTTTGTAATATATCCCTTTGCAAGTTAGGACTTTCCTGACTCAGTGACCGTTCTTTGTTTTTGCCTCTTGGCTGCAGAATAGAGTTTGGGACATCAGTCGTGCCTCTGGCTCCTGGACTGGGACAGTGGGGCAAACGGGTAGGCCTGGACTGTTGTGCTGAATTTGTGTGAGCACCAGGTGCAGTCTGTAATTCTACCGTTGTGTTCCGATGGAATCGTTGATCAAGCATTTTCATCCTTATGTAGCCACTGAGCATTTGGCCTCTGCATTTTAGGTTGTCATAGATAACATTACGACCTGACAAGAAATAAAAGCATTAGCATTATTCATGATTTCATCTGTTCTTAAACATTACGTTATGGATCACCATGTATCTCTGTTGGGACCAGGAAGGACTCGATTCCATGAAATGGAGAAAGCTAGGTCGGGGGTTGACCCACAGAGTCGGTGGGTAGGTGACTCGATTCCATGAAATGGAGAAAGCTAGGTCAGGGTTTGACCCACAGAGTCGGTGGGTAGGCGACTCGATTCCATGAAATGGAGAAAGCTAGGTCCGGGGTTGACCCGCAGAGTTGGTGGGTAGGTGACTCGATTCCATGAAATGGAGAAAGCTAGGTCGGGGGTTGACCCGCAGAGTCAGTGGATAGGCGACTCGATTCCATGAAATGGAGAAAGCTAGGTCGGGGGTTGACCCGCAGAGTCAGCGTGTAGGCGACTCAATTCCATGAAGTGGAGAAAGCTAGGTCCGGGGTTGACCCGCAGAGTCGGTAGGTAGGCGACTCGATTCCATGAAATGGAGAAACCTAGGTCAGGGGTTGACCCGCAGAGTCGGTGGGTAGGCGCCTGTGGACCAGAAATGATGAGGTGGAGGAGGCTCCGAGGTCAAAGACAGGAAAGCACGTCCCAAACAGGTCAGCAGCTGGTGAGGTCAGATGGAAAACTGAAGTTGAGGTGTGGAGTCATAGCAAGGAGGTGCAGGAACCAGGAAAGTCAAGAATAAGAAGCAAAGTAGTAGACCATGTGAGATGGTCGTCAAGGTGAGTGGTTCTCCAACTAGGGAGAGTTTGCATCACCTGGAGGGCCATTACAACAAATAGTGCTGGTCTCTACCCCCAGCTTTGCTGCCTCAGTAGGTCTGGGTAGGGCCCAATCATGTGCATTTCTAACAAGCTCCCAGGTGATGTTAATGAGTCTGATTTGGGAACCCCACTTGGCTGTTCTAGGTGAATCCCAGACAGAAGTGATGAGGCCTGCAGTGACTTTTCATGAGCTCCTTTGACACTCGGTTGGAGGAGTTGAGTTTGTTTAAAGGGTTGGGGACAGAATCAACAAATACAACATTTGGCGTGGGTTTTTTTCCATTTTAATTGGTTTTAAAAAAAAGATGAAATGCATAACTCAGAGTTTATGAGGATGTAAACTTCCTTCTGTGTGAGAATATAAAATAAGAAGTTACATTCTTGCCATATAAACTTGCATGGAAACTGTTGTCTATGAAAAGTGATGTGTTTCATATTTTTGTGGCTCAACAGCTCCCACCACGCTCTGGTTAAAGGTGTGTGCTCTGAAAAGTCAATGCCTAGGGTCAAATTGTGATTCACCACTAGTTCTGTGCCCGGAGCTAACAAGTTTCTCACATGCTCTGAACTTCCCCGGTCACGTGGGGGATATTTACTAATATCATAGGGTTGTTGCAAGATTGAGTGACTATCATATGCTTACTGGGGTGCGTGGCGCGTAATAATTGCCCCATCAATGTTAGCATGATTGCACACCACAGTAAATGCTCTCATTCAGAAGGGTGACTTCATCTATAAGACTTGGTGGTAACTCGGGGTAAACCCGGTATGTTGGGTCTGTACTGTAATTCATTATAACTCTTCTGCTAAAAAGAGCCCTGAGTCGGCATGAAGTTATACACTATATGTAAACAGTGCGATTCACAAGTCAGAGCAGATTACAGATAGCAAAGAGTCTAAAACTGCGTCTACCAAATTTAAGACTAAGGAAGCGTGGTTAAAAGCATCAGGTCTGGGGCCGGAGAGCCCGGGTTAGTGCTCTGACTCCATCCTTTACCTGCTCTGTGACTTTAAGAAATTCCTTGACCTCTCTGTGCCTCAGAATCTTCATCTGTAGAATGGCAGTGATAGCCACGTCGCAGAGTTGTTACAAACGCTCGCACATGCATACAGTGTCCTATTTGTAAACAGTTTACATGCAAAGAGCTTCAACAATGTCTGGCCCGAAGTGAGCAGTATAAATGGGGTCACTGTCATTCATGTGTGTGTATATGTATATTTTGGCAGGATTTTAATTTTATAAAAAATTTTTAATGTTTATTTTTGAGAGAGACAGCATGAGCAGGGGAGGGCAGAAAGAGAGGGGACATAGAATCTGAAGCAGGCTCCAGGCTCTGAGCTGTTGTCACAGAGCCCGACACGGGGTTTGAACTCACAAACTGTGAGATCATGACCTGAGCTGAAGTCAGACGCTTAACTGACTGAGCCACCCAGGCGCCCCAGGATTTTGATTTTTAAGGGAAAATAAATCAGGAAACTTGATAAAAAAAATTTTTTTTTCAGGTTGATATAGTTCAATACAGTGCAGTATAGGTCTGTGGTAAATTTGTAATACTGGAAACCAGTTTGTCTTAACCAAACGGTATCAGACGGAAACTGCACCCCACCACTGCTTTCTTAAAAGTGGAATAAGCATCTCCTGGGACGCCTGGGTGGCTCAGTCAGTTCAGCAGCCGACTTCGGCTTCAAATCTCACGGTTTGTGAGTTCAAGCCCTGCGTCGGGCTCCACGCTGACACTCTGAGCCTGCTTGGGATTCTCTCTCTCCCTTTGTCTCTGCTCCTCTTGCTCTCTCTCAAAATAAGTAAACGACCTTAAAAAGTAAAAATACTAAGAGAACTATTAAGCAAATAATACTACTGCAGGAAACACGGCACGGATTATGACGGTAAATCTCTAGTAATGCAAGTGTTGAAAACACCGCAAAACATCATGTTTAGATCCTGTGCTCGGTGACTGACTGTTGATTGACTGGTGGATGGTTGACATTTCTCTTCCTCGCAAACAGCCCTCCCCCATTTCCTACAAGCCCCAGATGACAGTTGAGCAGACAGGCAATTTTCATGGCTACATTTGCAGTGTCAGGTGAAGGGAAGAGAAGAGGGGAAGGCCAGCCAGGAAGAGTGTTTGTCGTTCCCGGGGAGGGCGTGTGGCTGGGCTCACCGGAGGGGGCACAGAGCTGTGCTCTCGCATCCTGGGTTCAAGTCTGCAGTTCCCATGCAAGACGCTTCTGCATCTCGCGGGCTGTGTCCTCCTCCTCCCTCTGGTACGTGGGGAGCCTCCAGCCGCATCCCAGCCTTCCCGTGGCTTCCAGCAGCAACGTAAGCCTCCCTGGCCCGGCTCGCTGAATGACAGGCCTCGAGTAAACGCTCTGCGGGCAAGCACAAATGAACTGTGGTTGGATGCAGCACCGGCAGGGTCCGCACAGCCAGAATCCAAAGTGCGAAGAACTCTGCGTGTGGGAAGGATGTAGACACGGACCCGCCTCGGCTGTCAGGCTGACACAGGTCTCCCAGCCTTAGGTCAGAGTTCACAGCTTATGGGCACGGCTCGTACCCCCTGCACTTCAGACGCCAGCTGCAGATTTTGGGGTGCCATAACCAACAGGCTATCAATTCAGGGTCCCCCGTACACCCGTCAAGTTTGATGATTTGGTAGAACAACTCGTAGAACTCACGAAGGCACTAGAGTTACAATGACAGTTTTACTGCTAAGTTTTATTGTAAAGAGTGCATTTCAGGACCAGCCCAGTGAGGACACACAGGGTGAGATCTGGGGGCTGGCGGCGGGGGGGCGGGGGGGGGGTCCCAAGCACGAAGCGCCCTCCCCAGCAAGTGCATGTGCACCAACAGCCGGGAGGTTTACTCAAGCTTCCAGGACCAGACTTTTCCCTGGGTTTCATTGTGCAGGTGGGACTGGGAGGATGACTGCTGATGGGACCAGACTCCATCTACAGTGCTCCTTTCCTCCAGGGAGGTTGTGAGGTCAGGCTGATGTCAGGGCTCCAAACCCTCTGCCTTTCAACACACGGTTGGGTTGGTCTTACTGTATAGCCAGCCCACTTCCGGAAACCGTCGGGGAGGGGGCACAGTTAATTGCCTCATTAGTGTAAACGCAGATGTGGCCCCAGGGCCCACGGTGAATAACAAAGACCCTTCAGTCACCTGGGAAGTTCTAAGTGGGTAGGATTTCCCGGTCAAGAACCCAGCATAAAGACCACACAAGTTCTTCATCATACGACACACGTGGAAAATACAAGAATTGGGCCCATAAGTCACCGAAAACTAAGGCAAAGAACTAATGATTTTTGTGATACAGAAACCACTGGAAAATGTCATTTGAATAAAAAATGAGTAGTTATTAGGGGCACCTGGGTGGCGGTTGGTTAAGCGTCTGACTTCGGCTCAGGCCATGATGTCACGGCTCATGAGTTCGAGCCCCGCGTCAGGCTCTGTGCTGACGGCTCAGAGCCTGGAGCCTGCTTCCGATTCTGTGTCTCCCTCTCTCTCTGTCCCTTGCCTGCTCACACTCTTTCTCTGTCTCTCAAAAATAAATAAACATTAAAAAAATTTTTAAAAATGAGCAGTCATTAAGCACCATTGGATCCTTTCATATTTTTCACTCCCTCGGTCATTTGTTCAGTGGTATTTCTGGAGTTCTACCTGCGCTCATTGCTGAAGCTATAGTATCAATGCTGTAAGGGTAGAGAAAAACAGAAAGTTGTTGTTTTGCTTTTTGGGGGGCTTTTTGTGTCCTAGGGAAAAATGGAAGGGTTAATGAACTATTTGAAATTATTTTCTCATTTTAATGTCGATCTAAATGAACCTGAGTTCTGAGGTGACTTCATGTGCCTCGTCGAAAACTATGTTAAAAGAGGTCTCCAATCACAAAATATCGCCAGCAAGTGCAGACTTGTGAGGACTCAGGGGACTGGGGGTAAGAGAAGGAGTCTGTCCGTTCTGCGTAGAAAGAACCAGAAAGCGGCCGCTTGGTCTCAGGTTGTTAGACGAAATCGCGACGTGCTTTGAAATGTGATGTTTTCAACTGCTGTGTTTTTTTTTGTTGTGTGTTTTTTTGTTTTCTCGTAATTGGAACAACATACTAATTTCTACAAGTTTGTGACTACTAACAGACAGCAATCACCTCACAGACTTGTACCGAAGAGACGAGACCATCCAGGTGACAGGAAACGGCCATGTGCAGAGCCCTCGCTTCCCCAACAGCTACCCCAGGAACCTGCTTCTGACGTGGCGCCTCCGTTCCCAGGAGAAAACAAGAATACAGCTGGCCTTTGACAGTCAGTTCGGATTAGAGGAGGCGGAAAATGATATCTGCAGGTGAGTGGGGAGAAACGCAGGTCGGGGGTCACATCCAAGGGGAAGAAACGATGGATGTAAAACCTCGCATCGTGCTTTCCTTTGGGGACCCGCCCGGATCCGAGCGGACAAAATACAGGGGGCACAGGCTTTGTCTGCAGAGGGCCCGGTCGCAGAACCCCAGGTACGCACCCGTCAGAGCCAGGCCACCGGGCTGCTGGGGAAGGGCCCCTGTGTTGGCCGGGCCTCGAGCAGCCTTTGGGAGCACATAGATGCATCCAGCATCCCACGATACCCGCAGCCACGTCACGTGGCTGTAAGGAGCGTGTAAGGAGCCCCTGTAGGGCTCCGGGAACTGACCCTGGCCATTGTGGCCCGCGCACTGGAAGGTGGTGATGGTGAGGACCATGTCAGGGCCTTACCCTGAAATCTGGGCCTCAGAGAAGAAAGAAACATCACCCCCCCTCAGATGGTCCGTTTGCCGTCCTTTTCTGGGTCTGCTCGATCATCATCTTGTCCCTTCTAAGCCTATGTATCGGAGAGCGCCCTGGCTGTTCTGCGAATTGCCTGCTCACAGCGTCGCAGTCACTGAGTTAGCATGTAGGGGACGGGAGGGCTTTGTTTCCTTTCTGTGCTTCCCGCACGCACGGGTTCTGCAATGCCAGATCCTTTCAGCAGGTTTATTTTCCTCTGAATAAGAAGAGGCACGGTGCCTCAAATTTGGCTGTCCTTTGTCGCCTGTTGATTATGCTGACAGCTTTTGTTGTGTGGCTGTTTCTTCCAGATTAACAGCAGTGCCTGTTACTTTCTAGGACCACAGAGGGTAATGTATGCCAGAAAGCGGACACAAATACGTGCCCCAAGAGCCGGCTCACGTTACAGAGAGGACACACTCCAGCGGGTCTTGTGTCTTGTCACCCTTGAAAGGGAGAACTCATTTTCTGTGCTGGAGAAAGAGTTGGTGCAGGGAAAAAGAAAATGTTTTTTTTGAGGACTGTTCAGGGGTGATGGCATGAAAGGGAAGCCAGGTCTCCATGATGAGGTGAGGTTTTGATCCGGGTAGATGGGAGCTGTGTCAGCACCCATGCCTTGAAAATGAAGACACTAAGGGTAGTTTCCTTTCTGGACCTTTCAGCCAATCCAATTGTGTCTCAAAATTCATGGAGGCAGGTAGAGGAGTAAGAGGCAGGGAAGGGGACAGGAAGAAGGAAAAGACAGACTGACTTCGTCTCAGGGAAAAACTACGCTGATGGATTTAAACCACAAGAAAGTGACCTTTGGTGGTATTAACGAAGTTTCAAGTACACTCATTCTTTGCGCGGTAACTGTGATTTACACATATTGTATATAAAATGCAATGCGCTTGATTTCCTGCCATCTGTTCCCAAGCCTCCTTGATGTTTACATTGTAATATTTTATTGCTTGAATAATGATTCTTTGCGAGTGCTTCTCACCTTCCAAGCACTGCATAAACATGAAGTAATTAATTTACACACCACCCAAGAGATACCCAGCCGGTGAATTTGTGTAAACCTCTTACTTTGCTCAGAGGGACACTGAGGGAAAAGGACAGAAGGGCCCCATAAATCACCGTCAACGAAGTGTAGTCGCCCAGTCGTTACACGATCCCGCCCGGCCCAGTAAAAGCTCTGTGCCTCCTGGTGGACTTTCTCCATATTCAGCCGCCATGTTTCTCGTGCTGATCCCGCAAGGGCAGTTGTGAAGAACATATCAAGCAGGTCGAGTCTACGACCACTGTTCGCCCAGAGTGCCCATCCTTTGCGTTGTGACTTAAGCATTCAGAGACATTCGGGGAGAGGCAGAGTGACTGATGGCCGGAACTGAAGGGCAGATAGTTCAGCTCATAAGTAGAATGTCCCAAGATTTGGGGTGTCCTGAAAATAAAGTCAATGATCCCTGGAAGATGTCCACTGTGTCCCTGAAGAGAGTCTACTGTGTGATGGAAAGGTTATATGGAACATTGAAAGAAGCCTTCCCCACCTCCTCAGTCCTGGCATTCTGTGTTTCTCTGACCAGCATCAGAGCCGAACCATCCATGGTCGTCACCTCATCCACACCCTGGTTTAACCAGATACCTCCAGTATTTCTTAGGGCACCTCCCTCCCCCAAATCATAATGCTTTTCACTTTGATAACCATCCTAGTTTATTATAGGATCCTTGCAAAAGACAGTTTCCAAAAGGGAAGAGAGCTTTTTGTTTTATTTTACCATCTATTTTCTGTAATGAGATGATGTAACATAATGCTGATTCCACATGCTGTATAGATACGGATCATTTCTTAAGGGACCACTGGATGTGGCGAATTAATTAAAAGTGGGAATTGGTTTGAAAACCTTTATATAGTAAATATTTGCGCATGTAATTAAAGCTGGGTCTCCAAAAATAGGACAACAGATTATAATTATTACTTTTCCTAGGAAACCCTTCCAAGCCAGATGTTCAGAAAGTGGCCCATTTTGATGACTGTTGATTTGGGAATACTCATGGCTAAGTGTGCATAAACGTTCTTTCAGATTATTGACGTTTGAATTTGAAAGACTGAACCCAAAGAGTGGCTTTCCTGTAAAAATTTCTGTAGGCTTTAATTTTCATGTTAGGTGGTAGTCATGAGAAATCACATATGTTACTTTTAATTTCTCCGGGGAAGGATGAATGTCAAAGCGTGCTGTAATCAAAATTTGTTTATTTCTGTCACATTGAAACTAGGTATGATTTTGTGGAAGTTGAAGATGTATCTGAGACCAGTACCGTAATTAGAGGGCGGTGGTGTGGACACAAAGACGCTCCCCCCAGAATAACATCAAGAACAAACCAAATTAAAATTACTTTCAAGTCTGATGACTACTTCGTGGCTAAACCTGGATTCAAGATCTATTATTCTTTTGTGGTAAGTATCCTAACCGCCCTGTGATTAAAAGCAGACACTGGTTTCACGAAGTACAGAGATCGTTTTCTATGATGAAACGCAGTGGTGTGAGGGTGAACTGTGTTAATTCTCCGTGGGATGCTCCATTACTGCCCTACGGCCAACATGGTAGAAAGCTTTCTGGAGTAAGGAGCACTGTTTTGATCTATTAGGTCAACCCTTGGGTCTACGCATAGTAAACAGAAAAAGGGAAATGATTGATATTAGTAACGCAGTGTTACGTCTGGTTCAGCTGATGCAAGGTAAATGCAGAGCCAAATAAAAGGCATGTGAGAGTTGAGTATCTTTAGTTCAAAGAGTTGTCTGTGTCATTCCAGCCACAGAGAAGAGTCTGGACGATGTCAGCTGAAATTACCCAGACGTGGGAGGGGTCTCTGTCACGATCATGGAGCCCTAGCGTTGTCAAGAGTCGTAAAGTTCGTGAACTTCCTCAAGTAGACCCAGGAGTGTGGCACTGTTGTGTTGGCTACACTCCTGCTTAGTCGTGGTCTCACCTCTGCTTAACACCTCCACAGTCCTTCCCAGGTTTAAGTGGATCTAACCGTTGGAAAATGCTCAACCTCTTGTTGAGTCAAAATCTGCATGGTAGTCAATTCTCGTTGTTGGGCACATGCGATCAGGTGTCTCCTTTACTCAGTCAGGTATTGATAAGACTCCGTAAGGTTCCTGCTCACTGTCAGCCTCTGACAGGTGCAGTAGATACCACGGTGAGCAAGACAGACAGGGTTCTTGAGCCCCTGGGAGCTCATAATCTCGTAGGGATGGCAGCCTATTAAAAAGCTGTAATAAGAGAACAGTGAACAAAGGCGAAAGTACCGGGTTCTGTGAGTTCGGCTCAGGGAGACATTGCCATAATTTTACCTGTCCGTGACCTTGGCTATCCCTGAACCCTTCTTGTGTTCGTAGCGTGTGACCTTTTATTCTCCCATGAGCACGCTTCATTCCCGTTCAGTCTGTCTTTATCCGTCTTCAAAGCACAGATGTCAAAATCGAACCCAGGGCTACGGATGGAGTCACTGTGTGTTTTGTCTCCCCTCCTGTGGGTTTTTTTTTTTCTTTTTCGCATAATAGTGAGCTATTAAATGCTAAGTGAATTCTACATCAGAATAAATGAAAAAATAGCATGAGGCGACACTGCTTCCCATTTTAATTTGAAAATAATCCATCAGGCATGATTTACGTTACTGCAAACACATCAGTGCTGCTCAGCGTTAAAACTCAAGGGTGAACCTTTGGTTTCTCTGTTTCTGTCTTTTAATGTGTTCAGTGCTGTTCTGTTCTCCACTGTTCATGGGCTGCACAGGCTGGGCATGTTGGGATGGTGATGGATAGGCTTAGGGAAAGACTTTTTTTCCCTTAAAACATCCAGAAGTGTTAGTGCTAACGGATAGACTTTCTGTGAAACTTGACGAGTAAACTGAACGGTCCGTAAGTCAGTTAGAAACACCCTAACTCTCATACAGTGTCATTCAGGCAAAATAACTCCTTTTCTTTTCTTTTTTTTTTTCAACGTTTTTTATTTATTTTTGGGACAGAGAGGGACAGAGCATGAACGGGGGAGGGGCAGAGAGAGAGGGAGACACAGAATCGGAAACAGGCTCCAGGCTCCGAGCCATCAGCCCAGAGCCCGACGTGGGGCTCGAACTCACAGACCGCGAGATCGTGACCCGGCTGAAGTCGGACGCTTAACCGACTGCGCCACCCAGGCGCCCCAAAATAACTCCTTTTCTATGGAAGAGGCAGCACAGGTATGGATTTGGGGGGAATGAATAGTCCTTTTTGGAGGTGTTCGAGCTCACGGTGCCGGCCCATCACCCGTTGAGTGACCAGCATTAAGCGGCATGTTGAGTGGCCTCTGAGTCTGGCTGGAAACTGGCGTCACTCACTCGCTCACCTCCGGCCAGGACATTAATTGTGGGTTTTAGGAGCGAGAATACTTATAATTTTTGGTGTATTTCCCTACTGATCTCTTGGTCTGCATTTTTGAGGACAGATCCAGGCTCCTTTTCGGTTTCTCAAGGCATCTGGCACCAAATAGCATCAACTAGAGCCAGAGAGCTTTGGTGGCTGAACTCCAAGAGGTGGAATGAGCTTCACCTACAGGGGTGTGTGGACTATAGATAGGTGGGCTTTTTTTTTTTTTAATGTTTACTTATTTTAGAGAGAGAGCGTGCGTGAACAGGGGAGGAGCAGAGAGAGAGAGAGAGAGAGAGAGAGAGAGAGAGAGAGAGAGAGACAGGATCCGAGGCAGGCTCTAGGCCCTGAGCTGTCAGCACAGAGCCCGACGCAGGGCTCGAACTCAGGAACTGTAGATCATGACCTGAGCTGAAGTTGGACGTTTAACCGACTAATCCACCCAGGCGCCCCAAAGATCTGTGTGGCTTTTGATAAAAGCCTGTTTCTTGCTCAACAAGGATAGAAGGTCACTATGGCTTGACCGGTGTATTGGAGAGATCATTTTATTTTACTTTTTTAAGTGTATTTATTTACTTGGAGAGAGAGAGAGAGCATGCTCTGGGGAGGGGCAGAGAGGGGCAGCGAGGGGGGAGGGGAGAGAGAGAGAGACAGAGAGAGAGAGAGAGAGAGAGAGAGAGAGAGAAAGAAACCCAAGCAGACTGCACTGCCAGCACAGAGTCCAATGTGGGGCTAAAATTCACCAACTGTGAGATTACGACCTGAGCCAAAATCTAGAGTTGGACGCTGACTGAGCCACCCAGGTGTTCCGGGAAGATCATTTTATTTGTGTTTAAATTGTACTTGCAGAGACTTTAAAAAGGGCAGTGTTTCTAAAGCCAGATGCTACAGAGACTGGGCCTAAAACCTAAAGTTGACCACCTTTGAGCTGATACAGAGACAAGGGAGTAAACACAGCAGACGCTCTCAGAGTATATCTGAGCGACTATTTTTACAATGTTGCGCAGCCCCACAAAACTTGTAAGGGTCACAGGCAGCTGTTTTTTGCCATGCCTACCTTCAGGCTAGATCTAGGGAAATTTGAGCAGAGAATAGTTCCTGAGGAGTGAGTGTCCTCTTCGAAAATGGCAGCTAGCTCTCTGGGTAGGTCGGGACCACCTCCCTTCTCATCTCTACCTTTTCACCTGTCTGCTTCGCATGGGACATCCTTCTAACTGGTACCTCAGTGACTCTCCGGGTGCAGAAGGAGTTGTCCTAGATGCAGCTCGCAGGTGCACGGGACCACAGGAGCCCTGTGCCCTGGAATCACATCTATGTGATCTGTACTCATCGCATCTTTGCAGTACCCAGTCCCATGTGCATCTTTGCTTAGGTTTTCATTCCACCAAAGTGTGAGTGACTCATGGTTCACATCACGATCACTTATTTGTGGTCACGAGTGGTTCACAAGTTACAATTTTGTGTGATGTGCTTGGGATTCCATCTTGTACCTTTTTTTTTTCACAGTACCTGTCTCAGTCTCTCCTAGAGCACAGCCTCATGGGACCAGAGTTTTGCTGTAAAGCTCACTTTGGATCGACTAAGGTTTCCCTACTTACCAATGGTCTGATATTAAACAAGTCTCTTCCCCTTTCCTGTCACATGTATCAAATGATGATAATTGGCACTGGTGTGAGGCTTTTAAATGGTACCAAATACTTCGTGCCATGCCTAGGATGTAGTAAATGGTCAATAAATAATGGTGCTAATTATCCCACCTTTACAGTCACTAGTTGTGTATATATGTGTCTTCCAAGTTAACGGTGTTTAAAAAATTCAGCTCAGTAAATTTCAGACGTCTCGTTGGCTGTATTCAATGATTTGCTCATGAGGCAGCCCCCAAGCTAGCCGACAGGAAGGAGCTGCAAGGAGGTATATGAACAGAAAGTCTGATATACGCAGAAGGGAGCGGGAACAAGGGAGTTCTACTGGGCAAAAAGCTGAGTGAGTTAGTGCAAAGTTACTTGTGTTTAGAAGACAGCAGGGATCTGTCAGGTAGATTATGCACTAGAGCTGATGAGGAGATTCCTGACTGACTGCTTTAAGAATCCATTTGGGGGGAAACCAGAACTATAAGTAGGTCTCAGTTCGGTCACATGGGCCTTAGCATGAGTGACTCCATTTTAAGCCTGTTGTCTTATTTTCAGCATTCATAATGAACTATTCAAGGGTCTTCTTGCTGTGTGTATTCTACACAGTGCCTTATACACGGCTAGCTAGCCCGTTTGTTGAGTTGACTCTTTCCAGGTAAAATATGATTCGTTAGAACTGCCTGATTTCAGTTTTTGCTCTCCTGCTCAGGCTTTTTTCCTTGATTTCACTCCACTGTGGAGAAGAGGTAAACGTCAGAGGGCATAATTAGGCAGAATGGATAATGTTATCAAATCCTTGTTAGCAAGACGTGGTTGTCTAAATAAATCAAGCTCTCCCACCTCCAACTCACTTTGTTGGGGAATGTCAGGAATCTGTTAAGTAGGTCTTTGGAAGGGTATCCAATTACAAGGCTCCCATTGGATTCCCAGAAGGCACCCGGCATGAGTGTGAATCTCAGCTCTACCCTTTACTACGGTTTGTTCATCCGTAAAGTGGTGGTCATACTGCCTGAGATGAAATAGTCATGAGGATGAAATTAGACAACTTTTGTAGAGTGTTCTGCCTGGAACTTATTCATTCCTCAAATATCCGCTGTTCTGACTACTCTCGTCGTCACTGGTGTTGTTGACACATCGGGTGACAGGTGAACTCGACATTCCCACGCAAACGGCCCAGCTGTCCTGTGTAGGTGGGCACGTGCATGCCCACCTCAGGCCGTAATCCACTTCCTTTGTCCACGGTAGAAATATTTTCTTGTACGTTGTAACAAACCTAAAAACGTTTATTGGTGTGAGTGAGTTTGTGCACGGCGCACATGTGTTTAATGTAAGGGTCATTTTTTTTTTCATTCAAAAACAAAAAATGAAGTCATTTTAAAGCTACTCAAAAACTTTCTTTTTATGAAATAATTCTAGTTTATTTCATAACTTGAAATCCACTAGTACCTATTACAAACAATTAAAAAAGCAATTTTATCAGGTCAGTTGCTTAAGTACATATCTCTAGTTTGAATTTCTAGCAGTGAAGTTAGGATTTGCATTGAGATTGAAACTCTGCATGAAGCATGGCTTTGCCTTCTAAGTAATTATTCCAAATAGAAAAAGAAAAGGAAGAAGGGAAAGAAGGAGAGCAAACAGGAGGAATAAAACCCAGGAACTGAATAAGATAGGGTTCCCAATTGTAGCACCTTTTGCAGATTCTAATTTTGTTTAGTCTAAGGCTTACCAGTTGGTTACAGAAAAACAAAGTAAGGGTGTGGGCAGTTCACTCTATTCCCCTGAGCCGAATTCTCAGAAGGAGCTGGAGAGCGAAGGACGCCTTCACTTTCTCTGTAAAATGTGTGGAAATGCTGTCCTAATTTTCGCAGATGAAATCGTTGGACATCCTGAACATGTACAGGTGCTCTGGCCACACAGCCAGGACTACGTGTAGATCAAAGGACTGTCGTGGTCAGGGTGGTGACCACACAGCAGCTCTCCCCATCAGTTTCTTCCTTTCAAATAGATCTGCTGAAGGTTTGGGGGCTGTGAGATTGTTCATTGAATACCTACTGTGAGCTAGACCCAGCTACGTCCAGCGCCCTGGAGATCCAGCCTGAAAAAGGCAGTGTGTCTGCCCTCAGGACCTCGCCTGGTAGTGGGCACAAACGGGCAATAAATGCCTAAGTAACTAGGGAAGTCAGGACGTGTTCACAAACCACAATTACTTGCAGTTCGGTAAAGGCAGGAAAGAAGATAGACATGGGTAGTGTGATGGAGAGTGATGGACAGCTAGAGTGTCATGGCGGGAGGCACCGTGAGAAGCCGTGGGAGAAAAGAACAGCAGATCCTAAGACCCTAACACAGAAACGAGAAGATGTCTTTCGCGTGACAGTCAGTAATAGTTCTCTTGCTGTCTTGGGATGCAGGCTGCTGGAAGGGAGCAGACGTAAGGGGGGGGAACACAACAGCACCTCACGGCCCTCAGTCAAGAGTGAGAAAGGAGGTTTCCCATCTCAGCCCATCTTCTCGTGCGTCTCTCAAGGGTCCCAGCGCTTGGACCAGGGGTCAGCTAAGTCCAGACACCGAGAAAGTGTCAACAAGGTTTCAGACAACGTGTGGGGCAGGGACAGGGTCCAGCAGGAGGGGAGCAGAGCAGGAGGGACAGATGTGGGCTCTAGAAGCCCGAGGTTGCCGGGGCCCGCCACGTTGGCGAGCCTGGCAGGGGGTTCAGAGGCTGTGGGGCGAAGCACATTCTTAAGGACAGAGTGTCCCTCTTGTGGCCCTTCATAGGCAAGGGGAGATAAATGTTCTTAGTGAAATTTTACAAATGTCCTAAAGTGTCACTAATTACATAGAATGTTTTGAGGAACCAGGAGTCTCTTTGGAAAGGGTGAGTGAACTCGTTTTAATCAGATTGCTTTCCTAAAACCTGAACACATAATGAGAACTTTAATAGAACTCGTGAAGGACTGAAGAGCAAAATTTAGTATAATCTTGGAGCGAAGGATGATTTCTGAAAGGGTGTGGCTAGGTCCAGAAGCACATTGTGGGTGAAGGGAATGAAGGGCAGGTTGAGCTCTTGCGGGAGGTGGGGGTGGGGAGGAGAAGAGGAGGAGATAGATTAAAAAAAAAAAAGTTTAAGGAAACAGGAGGAGACAGAAAAGTGAGGTGGAATGAAGTCCCATGATAATAGCACGTGGCCCTGCCCAACTCTTATTTCAATGCGTTATTCAACAGGCTTTTTACTGAGCGCGTATTATGTGCCGTGCAGTAGGGTCCGTACTGGATAGAGTGTAGTGAAGAAATGCTTTATGGTCCTGCTGTCCTGTCATAGAACTTATAATTTGGCACAGTCCTGAGGTGGAGGAGGAGAATATATTTTAAAATAATAATAATTAAAATACAATAACGATAGCATCCAACCATCTGGGTGACCGTGAGGATTAAACGTATGAGGCATCGCGTGTGCAGAGTCTAACTCAGGCCCTGGCACGTCCTCAGTAATCACTATTCTGCTCCAGACCTATGCACTACGGGAAGACGGGTTTCAAGAAAAATGTGGAAGGGAGTCGCAGTATCTTAGATACCTAGTGCTTGGCCAACTGTCTTATTTTTACAAGTGAGGCGGTGAACACAGGTGACATAACTTTGCGAACGAGAGAGGTTAGGAGTTTGCCTGTGGTCACAGAGCTCACACATAGGCGCCATCCATGAGCTATGAAAGCTGTGGACCCTCCAGAAAAAAATAGATGTGTATAAAATTGTGCATAAAATCTCAGGGAATACCCATGTTCATCCACGATGTCCTGTGGGTCCATGGAGGCAGCAAAAAGCCCCGTGCATATTATCTGTAGGTGTTATCTGACTTTTGAGTTATCTTCTTCCACGCTGACGAGTCCTTTCCAACACAGTGTTGAAATAATCCTTTACTACTGTAATTAATTTTCCTCATAAACCCCATGTGCTAATCACATGAGCAGATGACTCCCCATGTGCTGAGTAAACACATTTTCAGCTTTGAGAGAGAGGCTGTTTAATGACACTTGGACGGTCCAGCATCCTGTTGATCTAGTATTTAATTATGCAAGCACGCTACAGGTCGACTTTTGTCCTTGAGAACCAGAAAGTCGTCACAACTTTAAATGGCTGTGCCTCTCTATATACCCATAACTTTCTCTCTATAACCAGGCTCTTTGATGCACTAATATTTTCGTAGCTGGAGCCAAAAAGAAAAATGAAGGAAAAAGCCATTTGACTAAATTAGAAAAGGCTTGCATATTTAAGACATGCCTGAAACAGAGCAGTATTTCTTCCCTGAAGAGCTATGAAGCGATCCTCAGTAAAAAATATCTCTGCCTAATGTTCCCTTATAAATTCAGGAGATATTTCTGAGACCTTGGTGTGGCTAATAAGAAAATGATAATCCTGTGCGGGAGAAAGGCACACCAGGATGGCCCTGGGCATCGCAGTGATGACATGTGGGGGGCATTCGGGGCCCACGGGCAAGGGGAGCACTTGACTTCGTGCAGACGGACATTGTGGGTAGAAGAGAATGCCCCTGTCTTCCGAGGTTCTGGGTCTGGGGGCCCCCAGGTTACACCAACAAAAGCGACAACAGCGAGAGAAAAGCACTGTATTAACACGGGCATCTCGCATACACTTGGGAGCCCTCAGTGATGAGTAACTCAGAGGGGCGGTTCAACATCTTAACGAAAGAACAGCACATCTTTGGAGAAGGAACAAGACAAAGGAAAAGGACCCTGAGTCTGCAGGGCAGCAAATTGTGGAAGATGAATACTCGGAGACTCATGGAATGTGAGGGCCAGTGAGTCAGGTTTGATGGGTAGATTGCTCTGGTGCTGCTCTAGGGTGATAAGGGTCTAGAGTTATCGCTGGTGATGGACCTTGTCCTTTCTGGTAGAGAGGGGAAGGGGGACACGTTTACAAATTTGTATCCTGCTTCCAGGCATATAGGGGAGGGCAGAGAGCTTGCCCTTTGTCTCTTCTGTTCAGCTGCCTTTAGCTCAAAATAATCTTTATGCCAAAGCGACATATCTTAGGGTCACATATTCTGTTCCCCTTCACTGGACTGGGTCAGGCGGGGTGTTGCCTAGATAAAGGCACAAAGACAATAAAATAAGATAAATAAATAAATAAATATGTACGTACATACATACATACATACAAGGCATTTCAGAATATTCTGTGGCATACATTCAAAGTGTTGGAGGTGAAGGTTGCTAACCCCTTAATGTACTTTCTTTATTCTAGCCAGTACAAAAGAGACACAAGAAGCCAAAAAATCACCAGAAGACCAGCTGTATTAATGGTGTTCCAAGAAACACCAAAGCTCAAGGCTGTCTTGTAAAACTAGAGTAGACGATGTGTCTGGAACCCAGAGCCAGAAGGCGTGTGTACTTCTGTGATGCAAATTCACACCCAAAGATTCTTTTAAGGAGTCCAGGGTCCTTAGAAGAGACCGGGGAACACTTACAGGCCCCTCCCCCTGCAGGGATGATGTAGGTCTGGTCACAAAGAGTCAAACAGGCAGGAGAGCCGGTGAGGATGGCCAATTCCATGCCCACCCATGCTTAGCAGGTGGGCCCAGCAAGTGGAGGGGAGGGGAGATGCTTCCTGATGGTTGGGGTCCAAGGCAGGCAGCCCAAGAGAGAAACGAGGAAAGGGGATGTGGTGGAGGAAGAATAGGAGGAGGGAAGAAGCAATGAAGGGAAGAACTTTGGGATGAAAGACACCAGAAATGTTTGTTGATATCTCCATATCTGTGAACTGAGGCAGGAATAGAGACAGAAGCATTTCCCCTACGGAAGAGCAAGCAGAGAGCTGTGTGTTCCATGAAGGGTTCAAGCCCACAGTGATTAATGCTTTGGTTTTTCAGTCGGGCATCTCGGGTAACAGTCCTTGGGAACTCAGTCCCCCCTCTGCTCTGGCTCTAAGGAGAGCTGGTCAACCTGCTTCATCTCTGTAGGGATCAGCCACTTTGGCAAGTTGAAGGTCCCTGGAACTTAAGGGAAACACCAGCCTCCCGTCCTAGCTGAACAAAGGGATTAGAAACGAATCATGTAGACAGGACTCATGTAGCATTGAAAACACCTGCCCTTGCTGTTCCCTTTATCCGTGGGAATGTGACCCATGAAGGCATCAGGCACCCAGATTGTTGGTCTTTATCAATACTATGGTTTTTCGTTTCTTTTTTTTTTAGTTTTTTTTTTAACATTTTATTTATTTTTGAGACAGAGGGAGAGAGAGCAGGGGGAGGGTCAGAGAAAGAGGGAGACACAGAATCCGAAACAGGCTCCAGGCTCTGAGCTGTCAGCACAGAGCCCGACGCGGGGCTCAAACCCACGGACCACGAGATCATGACCAGAGCCGAAGTCGGACGCTCAACCGACTGAGCCACCCAGGCGCCCCAACACTATGGTTTTTCAAAGAATAAATAAGATACACACATCCCAGATACTTCTGGACATATGTAGAATAGTAATAAAGAAAAAGAGAAAAAACAAACACCAGAAGTTCCCATCACCCAAATATAAGTACTATGAATATTTTGATGCCTTTCTTTCCAGTCTTTTTTTTTTTTTTTTAATGAACTGTTGTACAGGCCTCACTGACTCTCCTTGAGGGCAGGGAATTGGCTTATTCCTGAAGGTTCCTCACAGGGTGTTGTTCTAAGTAGGTCTGGAAATGTTTAATTGAGCTGAACCAGCAAGTATTGAGTTCCTATGACGCATCTGATAATTTGGAGTAAAAACAAAAAAGCAGTTGCCAGAGATTATAAAGATGCCCTAACAGGAAATTGCCTGTGTTTTTCCAGACTTAAGTCTTAAGTTGTACCAACCTACCGATGGCCCTTAGCTGTTGAGGCCCAGGATTCACTGGGCACTGGCGGGGGGGGATGGGGACTGTGAGGATGGAAGAGTGGGGGCCATTGTTGGGCTCAAACGTCAAGGGAGCTGTGGAGGGGAGGCGGGTATTCCGCTTCTGAAGTCTGTCTTCACCACGTTGGCACCTCAAGGAGCATATAGTTGCATCCGTAACAGCCTGACTTCAGCAGCTCTCACTTCGGACTATGTCATTGTGACATCAGAGCAGACATGGCTTGGTCCTCTGTTGATGCACTTGCTGAGGTGGCCTCTCTCATGCAGAATGTCAGCGGCCTGGAAAGACTAAGGGCTTCGTAATAATGGCAAAAATGGGGGCGCTCGGGGAGCTCAGTCAGTTAAGCGTCCAGTTTCAGCTCAGGTCACGATCTCACGGTTCGTGGATTCCAGCCCCACATCGGGCTCTGTGCTGACAGCTCGGGGCCTGGAACCTGCTTTGCATTCTGTATCTCCCTCTCTCTCTCTGCCCCTCCCCTGCTCACACTTTGTTTCTCTGTCTCAAAAATAAATAAACGTTAAAAATCTTTTTAAAAAACGTTTTAAAAAATGTCTTTGAGGTCTTGACAGCCTCTTATTCGGAGGGTCTCTGCGAAGGCCTCGAGAGCATTCCAGGTTTTCAAGACACTCCAAGGCCCCTTGTTTGATTTTTTTTTTTTTTTTGAGGTTTTCTGTATAGGATAGAGGACCTGTGAATCAGAAACACTCAAGTTCACATCTGTGTATGATCTGTGAGACCCAGGACATACATTTAAACTGCCCCGCTGCTGTTTCTTCATTTGCAAAGTCAGAAGGAACCACCTGCATCGTAAAACTGTGTGAGGATTACCTGTGAGACGTACGGGCTTGATGTGCACTTGGTGTGCACCAGGTGGAACTATTATATTATTACTACTGCTACTGTTACCGTTCAATGCCTTGGAAGGTTAGAATCGAATTACGTAGTCCAAGGTTAAGGGGTCTTGCGTCTCAGTCCATATGTGCCGCCATAACAGAACACCATAGCCTGGGTGGCTTAAAAAATTTTTATTTTTCACAGGTTTGGAGCCTGGGAAGTCCAGGTTCAAGGCCCTGGCAGATTTGGTGTCTGATGAGGGCCCACTTAATTCATAGTTGGCCGTCTTTTTGCAATAACTTCACATGACAGAGGGGTGAAGGAGCTCTTCTGGAGGCTCTTTTATCAGGGCACTAATCCCATTCATGACCTCGTCACCTCCCCGAGGCCCCAGTACATCTCACTGGGGGTCGGGTCGCAATATATTAATTTGTAGGGGGGACCCAACAGTGAGTGTGCAGCGTGTTAAACCAGATGAACACCAGAGATCTTGGACTAAGAGTGAGGTCAGACCTAGGAGCAGCTGTGTGGTGTGATTCCGGTGCCGGGTTGGAAACCTGGGTATGCCCTGAGTCGGTTGTGGGAAAGTAAACCCTTACTGGCTCTTTTCCGTTACGCTGTTTTAGATACACAATCCCTTTGTCCCCCTTGAACTCTTCCTGAAAATATCTGGAAATATACTTTCAATATGAAGATTCTAATTTTAGTAGTATATTTAGATTTGAAAAATTCCTTGAGGTCACGGCTATAGGAAGACATTCATTCCTCACCGAACTCTACAAAACACTCTGCAAATAGCACCTAAAATATTCCTTTGGCTCAAAGACAAGTCAGATGTCTGAAGCGTTGAGCCGTTTGAGGCCACAAGTACCCAATGTCATCTTCTGGCATTCCCCTCCCCACCCTGGCCCCGAAATACTAAAACTGGCTATTTTCCTGGAGAAAAAAAATACTAAACCACCAAGTATTTTTAATCTCTACAATAAATATCTTTAGAACAGACAAAAAAGAAATATGAATTTGTAATAGAAACTTACTTCATATAGCAATAGTCATAACCTAGAGAGAGAGAGAGAGAATCTTTTTTTTTTAATTTTTTTTTTAACGTTTTATTTATTTTGGGGGGGATAGAGAGAGACAGAGCATGAACGGGGGAGGGGCAGAGAGAGAGGGAGACACAGAATCGAAAACAGGCTCCAGGCTCTGAGCCATCAGCCCAGAGCCTGACGTGGGGCTCGAACTCACGGACCGCGAGATCATGACCTGGCTGAAGTCGGACGCTTAACCGACTGCGCCACCCAGGCGCCCCGAGAGAGAGAGAATCTTAAGCAGGTTCCACACTCATCTTGTGCCCAACACATGGGGCTCGATCCCACATGAACTTGAGCTGAAATCAAGAGACAGTCAGACACTTAACCAACTGAGCCACCCAGGTGCCCTGGAAAGGTTTTTTTAATTGTTAAAAAATATTTATAAATATAAACGCATAGTCTTAAGCAAAAAAAAAAAAAAAAAAAATCATTTCCAAAGAAAAATCAGGTATAAAGGCAGAGGTCTAAATTGAAATTTCAGACCAGCGCTTTATTTTTGATTTTATTAGTTAGAACAAACAACTGTAAATGATCCATTTTCTTCTGTGCCTTTTGAGAGTTTCCCTTGTGTAACAAAAATCTATGCTATCATCAATATGAAAATAAAATGGCTATTTCTAAGGCTGGGTGTAGGCAGAATGACAAAGATCTTTTTGTGCCTCCAAAAGGATTTGGAATTGTCTATAGCCCGGACTCCCATGTCATCTCACCTTTGCCCCAAAGGCTCTTTCCTCACAAATTGAAACCACTGCCAAATCTTTCACTTAGGCCAGGCTCAAATTAGTTCTCTAATGAACTAGGTCACTCCTTTATGCTACATGCATTTGACAGATCTCTGTCTCTCCATCAGGTTTCACAGTAGGTCCTGGGGGTGTAAAGAAGATGGGAACTCTGCCCCCCCAGACAGTATAGTTAAGACAGGCGGATAAGCAGTGACTGAAATGCAAAGCCCAAGGTCGGGGAGGGGAGGAGAGAAAAGGTAACCGTGTCTGATGGAAAGAGAAGGTGGTCAGGAAATGAGTCACAAAGGGAACAGTCCCAGGACCAAGACAGAGGTGGGGAATCATTCAATCCAAGCAGAGGGAACAAAATGAGTCACTGACTGATAACGGCTTAAAGCCTTACCCGTCCCAAGTTATTTGCATTTAAAAGCAATAAATCCTAAAGCTAAAAGGAAGGAAATCAGCCAAAGGCAGTTTAGGCTTAAGCCACAGAGAATGATTTAGACAGCTTGAAGCATCCAGGTTGGAAGGAAATGACCCCTAATCAAGTGTTTGCGTTAGAACCATAGAAGGATTTTTATTTCTTTGAATGTAGGTGCTCAGAACTTAGCCCAGACTTACGGAACCAGAATCTCAGGGAGAGGGTGTTCAGAACTCTTCTCCGTGAAGGCCCTTGGGCTGATTGTGGTGTATCCTTTCGCAAGAATTCTTACCCTATCAGCGGAGCTCCAGAATTCATACTCTTCTCTGACGATACCCTCCCTAAGTTCGTTCCTGCTACTCACTTCACTTGAACGTGCCGTGTGATTTTGCAGTGCTTATGCCTTGGGGGTGGACACATCCTGTGTAGGTGTCACAGGACTGGCATCTCACTTCAGAGACAGTGATAAGCCTTAATCGTACCGTGTCTCCCCCCACCCCACCTCATCCTGTGATAGGAAATGTCCCTAAAGGAATTCACGTGAAACACGCTATGAACATCTATGTAGCCAGCCCATAGTAGGATGAGATGACATAAGACATGGGAAAGCACTTTGTAAAATGTAAAGGCACCACGTAGTTTTTGAGGTATTATAACAGAGAGTGCTTCTTCATTCCGTTAAAATTGAATTCCCACTTTACGTCACTGTAAATATATTTACGCCGCATAAAAAGAGACCTCGTCGTTAATTAGTTCTCTTACTTCCAAATCAAACTGCCGGCTCGTTCCTGTCTCCCGTTACTTCATCACTTCATGTCCTGTGGGGAGGCGTTGGCAGAGGTGCCACTTTAAAAGACGATACTCCTCTTGGGATAATGTCCACGAGAAAGAAAACAAAACAGCTGTGTACCTTATAGACGCGGTCCTGATTCCTCGCCCATTCTGCCGGTAAACTGGATTTCATTCTGAAGACATCGTTGTTCCGGCCCTGACTTAAGAGAAAATGTCTTCTATTTTGCCATTTAAAAGACTTCCGTAGACGTTCCACTTCTCTACTTCTGTAGGGAAAACGCACGTACCGGTGGGTGATGTTTTGGGCCGGCACCTGCCATGGTCCCCTCTCCCCACCACCTCCTTGCTGGGAGCACTGGGGGTCTTTCGGCGCTCGCGTGTGGTACCGGCCTCCTTCTCGCTGTTCGCCTGATTGTATAACCTTGACGTCCTGTAAACTCTGCTTCTCCCCACATTTCAGTTTGAATGGCTCCTGCCTCTTACTTAGGCTGGCGGTCTTGGCAGCCACAAGTTTAAAGGAAAAGACAAATCTCTAGATGGAATATGTCACATTGTCCTCGTGTACGTAAGTGACGCTTGGCCCGCCCAGCCCTGCCCTGGGCATTGGCTCTAGGCTGCCTTTCTAGACACGGATAGTATATAGGAGCGAAAATATCAAGGGGGTGCCAAGCACTTCGCATACTGTTTGGCTCCTCTGTGATGCTCAAACACGCCAACTACCGAGACGATGCGAGGTGGTTGATCCAACAGAGAATTGTGGGTAACCGCTGTGTGCTGGGTACGTTGGGGGCTCAGGGGACCCGGTCGAGCTTGTGAAGGGCAATTACAACAACACTTTAGAGGGTCACCAGTGAGGACAGAACAGGGACGGTGAAGGAAGTACAGACGGAGCCCTGCAGTCACCCTTGGGCATGGACAGCATTCCCTGCGTCCCTGGAGGCCGCGCGTCCTCAGGAGAGCATGCCCCTCCCACAGAACGCTCAGGGCCTGCCATTTTGAGTCCCCATTCTGCCCTGTACCACATGGGCTGCCAGAGAGAACATTGGGAGAATACAGGCTTTGCATTTTCTCTTTTGGTTTGGGGAAGTGCAACCCCCTTTTTAACATTTTTTAAAAAATTGTTTAATGTTTATTTTTGAGAGAGAGAGAGGGGGAGGGGAGGGGCAGGAGGGGCAGAGCAAGGGAGACACAGAATGCGAAGCAGGCTCCAGGCTCTGAGCTGTCAGCACAGAGCCCGACGAGGAGCTCCGACCCACGAGTCGTGAAATCATGATCTGACCTGAAGTCGGACGCTTAACTGAGACACGTAGGTGACCCCCTTTTAACCTTTTTAATCTATTTCTCTGTGAGCCCTTTTTTCTCTCTTTTCTGTCAGTGTCAGAAATGTGGGGAGAAGCAGAGTTTACAGGACGTCAAGGTTATACAATCAGGCGAACAGCGAGAACGTCATCTCTTCGCTGGGCAACACCCAAGAATCTCTCTCCTTCCTGTTTCTCTGCCTGCAGGATTGTCTTTGAACCCCTCCTTTCTTCTGTACCCCACCTAAGAGACCTTTCTGGGTCTCAAATCCAAACACATACGCTATTCTCCTCCCTTAAACCCTGCACGGTTATCCGTTGCCTGTGGGAAAATCCAAACCCGAGCCACAGAGCACTTGGGTTTGGTCCATACCTGCTTCTCACCTCCAGCCCGGCTTCTCTGCTGGGTCTCCAGCCACACCGGGCATGGTGGATTTCTAAGAAGAGCTGCAAGCAGGCTCCGTAAGGTCTCTAGAAACTCAACGCAGGCTCTGCTACTTACGCAGCGTCAACGTTCAGAGAGGCTTTCACATCTCCATGCTTGAGTTTTCTCAGAAAGTGCGAACAGCGTTTTGCCGAGTCTGGGATGGTACGTGCTGGTGCGGAGACTGGGGCACCGTGGGTGTGCGGGGCCGTCCCCACCTTCTGGTCTTTCAACACTCCTTTCCCAGCACCACCTCTGCAGGTGGGGCCCTTCCGCCTTCCCTGCTGGAAGTGACCACCTCCTCCTGCCTACGTGAGACTCCTTCTTCTAATTAGCACCCCCAACCATTTGCAAGAGTTGTTTACGTATCATCTAACCCGAAAATGTAACAAAGGCAGGAGTCCTGTCTTACTCATTTCTGTGTGCCAGCCCCATGGCCAAGTTCCTTGTAGTGTTGCTGCTCCCAGTGTTTATGATCAAGTGAATGGTCACCGTCAGGCTTTCAGGACCGTCTCTTTTGACACTGGCCAGTGCGTTGAAGCTAGACGGGCAGAAACTGGGCGCACCCTTTAGAACATGCCCGTGTTGCATGTGGTGTGTGAAATAAATGGAGGCATACCCACATTTATCCTCCTAGATAGTGGACTTCTTACCCTAATTGATAATGTCTTAACATGTGTGGACATGTGCACCAGTCCTTTTCACCTCCTGTCATTGGCTCATAGAATTAGATGTGAACCTGTCACTGGGACATTCTCAATAAGGGGTATAGAGTGACTCTTTCTGGGGAGAATGGCCTTCTCCATAGGACCCTGGGGATGTCCAAGGTGGGGAGAACCATCCACAGGACCCTGGAGATGTCCAAGGGGGAGAACCAAAAGGCCAAGCGTCCATTGCCCGCCCCCCGCCCTCCCGGAGCTTGCCCACCTTGTTCCCACCGTGGTTCTCAGCCAGGGGTGTTCTTTCCTCCCTCCTGTCCCCCAGCCGTGAGATATTAGTATCTGGAAACATTCCCGACTGTCACAGAGGGTGAGGACCGTCGGGTGAATCCACTGTCATCCAGCACGTGAAGGACCTGGAATGCTGGTCACTATTTTACAGTGTGACCCCCGCCCCAGCTCAAGGGGTCAGTCGTGCTGAGTTTGAGCAACTCTGCTCTAAGCCTCATGTATACACTTTACTAAGCCTCCCTTGTGATTTCCCGGAGTATTTTAGACACAGGGTTTTGAGGAGAGATGGGGCCAGCAGAGAACCTGTTAGGACTTAAACCAAAAAGCAGGAAGGGGATAGGTTATGCAATGTAAGAGAACCCCGGGGACAGTGGCACAAATCACAACCTCCCTTAACCATTTCTTCACTCATATGACCCTCTTTACCGTGAGCGTGCTTTATGCAATATATTCATGCCGCGAGTTTTCCCAAGGTGGGCAGTCTGAGGCTGAGAGAACTAACAGGGGACCTGGGGCTCCTAAACATTACAATCGAAGCACTCTTTGCTGTGTCTTATTTGTGACGTAAGAAACCACTTTATGGGCGGGGAATTCCTGAATAGTTCAAAAGGGTCTTACACGTGAGATGGAATACAGACACAAAGACAACCTGCTAGGCTCTTGTTCCTTTGCCCAACTGTTTGAAACGTACAATAAATGTTTGCTTAGCCAAGGGTTCCAGGAGATGTAAACGTGTGTGTAATATAACTGGGTATAAACGATTCAGCAGTTATTTTCAGTGTGTAAAGCTATCACATAGCTCTTCGTTTCGCCCATAAATTGTCATGTCAGAGAAAATGAGTATTAAAAAATGCCCATAGGGGCGCCTGGGTGGCTCAGTCTGTCAGGTGTCCGACTTCAGCTTAGGTCATGATCTCACGGCTGGTGAGTTCGAGCCCCACGTCGGGCTCTGTGCTGACAGCTCAGAGCCTGGAGACTGCCTTGGATTCTGTGTCTCCTTCTCGCTCTGTCCCTCCCCTACTTGTGCTCTGTCTCTCTCTCTCTCTCAAAAATAAATAAACATTAAAAAAAATTTCTTTAAATACCCATAGCAAAAGAATTAGGGTTTAGTAAAATACAAAATAGTGGCAGATTCATGAATGGTTAAAAGAGAAGATTCTACGACAGGATTGATACCAATAAAAAAAATAAGAAAATTCCTTTCTGCTCCCTCATCAGCTTTTAAAGGCAACGAGTTTACAACTGGATGTATACACTTCCACGTGCTTTGTAAAATGGATTAAAATTCTGACTGTTTTATTGCTTTTTCCTCCGAGCAGTTTCCTTCTAGAGAGCTCAGGACATTAATTTAGAAGCGATGTTCATAAAATATAATCCAGGCAAACCAAAGGACTTACAAACTAGAGTTCTTGTAGAAAAATAAAATCAAAAGAGATTGAAATAATAAACATAAAACTAAAGCCAGGATAGGAATATATTCACAACAGAAGACAGATGCTCAGTGGAAAACACGTAACGTTTCTAGAGGCAGAAAGGGAAACCCCAGTGGGTCGTTCAGTATAGTCTCCACCCCAGCAGTTGGGTAGATTTCTTTCCAAAGGTGTATCTGTGAACACTTTGTCCACTCTGGTGTGAAAGGACTTACAGCATGGCGTTCCCACTCCTTTCACTGTGAGGCCATTCTGCAATTTAAGAGATGTTACTATTGGGAAAACTTTGTAGACACGGAGCTTACATTTCCCGTTACTCAATTTCATGCCCTGACTTCTCGTTATTGCCCCCAGGGAGCATCGTAAACAATTCTTTCTCTTCATGGTGATGCATTTTGAATCCTTGGAAATTTGTATCGTCTCCCCCTAAGTAAGTCTCTGAAATATTTTATAGGTAGTGTACATCGACTACTTAATTCCTTTGTCAGTGAACAATATCTTTCGCTTGTATAATCTTGTCTCACACGTCATTTTCCTCAGTCCGTTAATGAATCATCTCTTCTCACAATTCTCACGAGTTTGTCAACACCTTATAGTAAAGTACTCACGAAATGATTTAGTAATCTGACTCCCATCTTATCAACAGACCAACAGTTGATTCCAAGTTTCCTTTTTTTTTTTAATTAAAAAAATTTTTTTCTTAATGTTTATTTAATTTTGACAGAGACAGAGCATGAGCAGGGGAGGGGCGGAGAGAGAGGGAGACACAGAATCCAAAGGAGGCTCCAGGCTCTGAGCTGTCAGCACAGAGCCCGACACGGGGCTCAAACCCACAAACCGTGAGATCATGGCCTGAGCCTAAGTCAGACACTTACCCAGCTGAACCACCCGGGCGCCCCAATTCCGAGTTTCACGCTGTAGCACTGTTGTGTTTTGGCACCTTGGAGATATCTCAACAGTCCCGTCCACAGCTTTTTGTCACTCGCCCTGTTTCACAGTGGAACCCTCCCCTTTAAACTGTCAGGTAAAGTAGGTACAGTTCTAGACTTAGTGATACCAAAGAAGTCGTAACTTTTTGTAAAAGCTCATTTACCCCATATAGTATGTGATCTATTGTAATAGGGACTTGGCATCAGTCGTTGATATTTACAGGTGATTTCACTGATTTCTGTGTTCTTTCAAGTATGAGATGTCCTACGTCTAACGTAATATTGACATTTCCGTGTAAAGAAAGTCTGAAATACACTGCTAACTCTTCCCCGCGCGAGGACCCTACCCATGCGCATTTACAAGTTAGCGAAGTTACTGAAGGACCTTTGTCGGATGAATAATTTAATTCCTCTGAAATATATAGTGTGTACAATTAGCACAGCCATTTGTTGTTTTTGTTGCTCATTTCTTTAAAATTGATTAAGCACCGGGTGCCTGGGTGGCTTAGTAGGTTAAGTGTCCGACTTCAGCTCAGGTCAGGATCTCACGGTTTGTGAGTTCAAGCCCCACGTCGGGCTCTGTACTGACAGCTCGGAGCCTGGAACCTGCTTCAGATTCTGTGCCTCCCTCTCTCTCTGTCCCTCCCTCGCTCATGCTCTGTCTCTCTCAAAAATAAATATACATTAAAAAAAATTTTTTTAAATAATAAAATTGATTAAGCATGATTATCTCTGTCAGGGAAACTCTCTTTTAAAATCTTAAGACTCTTTAAATATAAATATTTCCTGTTTTATAAGATGATCTTGTCTTTTTACAGCATGTGAATTTTAGAGTTCTCAAGTCCCAGAATTAACATTATTTTGCAAACCATGGTTACTGTTTTATGTTAATATTTTATTGCTACCCGGATCTATGTTTTTTCCCTTAAAAGAAACCAAATATGTGTAGTGAATAAATTTTTAAAAAGACTTTGACCCTGTTAGCTGAGTTAAATCTATGAGAACCTTTGCAGTATCTTGAATTTCAATACCAAAAGCCCCTGAAGGAGTAACTCGGAAATCAAAGGACAGAAGTATAGAAAAAATATTCTTTTCACACGGCCTTAAAATAATTGAACTAGTCACCTGCTACCCCCACCTTCATGGCATTCATTTTAAGGCAATACCTTGATAGTTTAATAAGAAGAAAAACACTTTTGGAGATAAAACTAAATGTCAGCCCCCGTCTTGTAGCCAACACAGTGACTGTATAGTTGTCACACATTTGGAAATGTTTACAAAGAGGTATAATCATTAACCCGTAAGCCAACATTTACCTTTAAGCCACCTGCATGAATACAGATAGCTTAAGAATGAGTTGGCCACTTGAAAGTGTGATCTCTCAACGTACTCATCGAATTCCCATTGCACTGATGAAGGATTGTCATTAAGAACTCGAGAAGGACAAGGGTCCCATCATGCCTGTGGAGCTCAGCCATGATTCAGGTCTTTGTGGAGAGCCTGGTATCTTCCAGGCTCGTGTCTGCTCCTGTGACAGCAGGACAGTTGATGGAAGGTATGCGGAAAGTCCTTCTGTACTCTGGGAACATGGAGGAGACAGACTCTACCTCAGACCCAATAGTGATCCTCCAAGGAAGTGACTTCATTTGTGTTCCAAATGATAAGGCAAAGTCAGCTAGAGGGAAACCTCCCAGCCAAGGGAATAGCCTCTACAGATTTAAAAGGGCTGATAAGGCACGAAATAATTCTGGGAGCCCAGAGAAATTCGAGTGACTGGCTGGAAATCATGTCGCAGAGGAAGAGGGAACTGGATGCCGAAGGTTTTGCTGGTGGTGGTCCACAACAGGCCACAAGCTGTGGACAACCTGAAGGATTTGGGGCTTAGACATAGCGTGGGTATTGTAACACTTTCTGTCCTGATTTTACTTCTGAAAACCCATGTGACAGACCAGCAGAGGATAGACTACACTTGGGCAAGATAGAAAAAGGCTTGGCTAGGCAACTGTCATAGACATCCAGAAGAGATGTGATGAACGTCTGAATTGAAAGTCAGGTAGAGCACCTGGTTTTGAAGGATTAGAAAATGATGATCTGAAGAATGTAGTGACTAGGTTGATGATACGCAAATTAGGTGAAGGTGGTTATAATTTTCCAGGAAAAGGGACACAGGAAGATGAGCAGGTTTCGTGGGAGTATTGGCGAATACCGTTTTGGATATGTTGAGTTTGAAGAGCTTAGGGGACCCACCGGGGGGTGGCCAGAGGACTTTGGCAAAATGATCTGATTCTCTGGCCAAGATTTCATGGCTTGGGATGTGCAGTTGGGTGTCATTCATGTACGTATTATTGCTGAAGCCAGGAAATAATAATTTTAGCTTCTCTATATTAAATATTATTGCACAGTTTACTCAGGTCCTAATTATCAAGTACCAGAATCCTGGAAAACACTAACACTCAAAAAGGTGTTAAAAGACAGGAATCCAGGGAAGAAATACCTGGAGAAGTAAAAGGAAGAACACCAGGGGCCCCCAGGCGGCTCAGTCGGTTGAGCGTCCAACTTCGGCTCAGGTCATGATTGCACGGTTCTTGAGTTCAAGCCCTGCGTTGGGCTCTGTGCTGAGGGCTCGGAGCCTGGGGCCTGCTTCGGATCCTTGTCTCCCTCCCCCTCCCTCACTCATGCTCTGTCTCTCTGTCTCTCAAAACTGAATAAACATTAAAACATTTTCTAAATGTTCGTTTATTTATTTTGATGGTGGGGGAGAGGCAGAGACAGAGGGAAAGAGAATCCCAAGCAGGTTCTGCACTGTGAGCACAGAGCCTGTCATGGGGCTTGATCTCATGAACTGTGAGATCATGACCTGCACTGAAATCAAGAGGTGGGAGATGGGGCGCCTGGGTGGCTCAGTCGGTTGGGTGTCCGACTTCAGTTCAGGTCATGATCTCGCAGTCTGTGAGTTCAAGCCCCGCGTCGGGCTCTGTGCTGACAGCTCGGAGCCTGGAGCCTGCTTCCGATTCTGTGTCTCCCTCTCTCTCCCTGCCCTCCCCCGCTCACACTCTGTCTCCCTCGCTCTCTCAAAAATAAATAAACATTAAAAAAAAGAACATCAGGGCATACTATCACAAAAGCAAAGGAAGAGAGGATTATGGGGGCATCATCGACAACAGTAAATGCTAGAAAGATGTCAGGGAAAACAAGGCTGTAGGAGGGCTGCATTGGCTTTGGAAGTCATTGGAGCAGTAGAGCAAGAACCAGGCCGCCGTGGGTTGAAGAGCAGACCACAACTGCAGGCAACACCAGGTGCAAACTACTATTTCAAAAAGCTGGGGCGTGATGCGATGAAAATGTAAGCACATGGTACCTAGAGACGAGATTGGAGTCGAGAAAATACTTCTAAGATCTAAAGAGACTGAAACTTTTTTATGGGTTATATGGACAGATAACTGCGGGAAAGGGGTACAGACACACGAGGAGAGGCAGCGCAGTGCGCTGAGTCGGGCATGTTTCTCCAGCAGAAGTCCAGATGTAGGAGTCCAGATGTTGGGGAAAGATTGGAGTGCTCCAGAGGAGGGCTGAGTGCCACAGGACAGCTGGGGGGCTGACGAGCAATGATGAGAGAGGATTTGAGGTGATGGACAGTGAGGCCCCTAAGGTCAACGGAAGGCTGAGCCCGTGGCGGAGTATGGAGGTAGGAAGCATCTAGAGGGCTCGCTGAGGTTCAGGAGAGAGGGGCAGCAGCAAGAACCCAAGGGCATGTGAGGTTCTAGAGGTCATGGCCACAGACTGCACCGTGTCCTCAATAAGATTGCAGGTGGACAGGGGCTGCTCAAGTGTGGGCACAGAAGAGACGCAGGAGTCACTGGGTACTCGTCCTGCCGTCCACGTGGACACGGGTGTCATTCAGGATGTCGGTAGCAGGAGGTGAGTGACTACAGATGTGGGAGCACAGGTGCCTCCCTAGTTACTGACTGTGGGGAGGTGGCCGGGTCTCCAGCAGAAGCAGCGATACAGAGAGCCACAGCTGGAAGGAAGAAGAATTTTCTTACTGATAACAGCCGAGCTTCCTGCGTTTCCGAGGGGGTGACTGTATATAAAGTGGCTTGTAAGCCTCCGGTATCTTTCCTGATAATGTTGATCGCCTCTGGCCGGCACCTGTTATGGATTCAGGGCCATAGGACTGTCCTGTATAAAAAATCACAGTGGTTTGAAAGTGCCAGAACGGAGGCACCCACACATCCCAGCCTAGCGGGGCCTTCCCAGCGGCCGCTGTCGTGATGCAGGCCCAGAGGGAAGTAGGGTCTTCAGAGGACCCTAAGTGGGGCGTCAGTGAGGTTCTAGGGGTAACAGCACTGTGGGTCCACAAGGCGCCTACCAGAACATCTCATGCTTATGCTGCTCCATTTTGAAATTATTCTGCTCAGTAGTTTTTAGACTGAGAACGCTCAACCAGTGTCAGAAAATCAATTTAAAGTTTCCCTTTTATTTTTGTGGAGAATACGGAGGCCAGGCTAAAACGGTTCCCAAAAGCAACATTCTTGGCTACGTACAGTAAATCGTCCGCTCTCTGTCCCGTCCGTGAACGAAGAGGTTGGCAGAGGATAATGTAGTGTTCTCCTGGGAGTAAAGATTCTTCTCCACTTATATCGTTATTTTCTATAAAAGTTTATGGCTTTTTTGTTGTTGCTGCTGTTGCGCCTAAAAGAATACTGTCTTCCCCTTAACGCAGGAGAGGGAAGGATTTTTTTTTTATTCTGATGAAATCTGATCTCTGCATTGCCTGAGTAATGACTGTATATTAAATATTATTGCACAGTCCCCCCCCTCTGCATCCTGTTTTCTCTCTGAGAAGAGCTCAGTGCTAGAGGGAGCACTCAGTACCGTCACCTTGCAGGGGCAGGTTCTGTGCGGGAGCCCCCAAGACCAGCCATGCCTTCTGCCAGGGTTTCCTGTGCAGCCTCTGCTGGGGGAAATGGTGTCTGGGGCGGGGAATCCCTTTCCTGCAGCCTGGAAGGCAGGAAGCTGTGAAATGTCAGGCAGAACGAGAGGAGTTCACCAAAGACTTCTTGAAAGGGAGGTGAAGGTGAATTTCACCTTAGGGTGGAGACTGCTGTGGTCAACGTTTGCATACGGTAGAGAGCTGGGAGCTGCATCATTAATCCTACCCAACACCACCACTACCCCCACCCTCACCCCATCAGGGTGCAGGTGCATTTCTGCACAGAGACGAGCTTTGCATTTCAAATGCATTATTTCTACGGTAAGTATTCCATTAACACAGCACACAACAACATTGTACAACTTTCATCCAGTTCAGATACAACCAAAGGGGGACTTTGCAACTCTTGGATTTATATCGATTTTATAATGTTTATTTACTTTTGAGAGAGAGACAGAACGCGAGTGGGGGAGCAGCAGAGAGAGAGACAGAATCCGAAGCAGGCTCCAGGCTCTGAGCCGTCAGCACAGAGCCCGACGCAGGGCTCGAACCCACAAACCACGAGATCGTGACCTAGGCCAAAGTCAGACACTCAACTGACTGAGCCAGCCAGGTGCTCCGTGTTGGGTTTATTTTAAAATAGAACTCCCATAGCTGGAACTGAAGACTAGTGGCTGACCACTTTGGATGAGAAAAATAATTGTGGCAGTTTGCAGGGCATGACCCCTGGTGTCCTTCCTAACTTCTTAATGCTTTTCATAGAAGGAGAGATAACATGGGGCACCTGGGTGGCCCCAGTTGAGCGTCCGACTTCGGCTCAGGTCGTGATCTCACAGTTTGTGAGTTCAAGCCCCGAGTCCGGCTCTGCGCTGACAGTGTAGACCCTGCTTGGGATCCTCTGTCCTTTCTCTGCCTCTCCTCTGCTCACGCTCTCGCTTTCTCAAGATATATAAACATTTTTAAAAAGGAAAGATAATATGGTTATAGAGTACATGTTTGCTATAGCTTCAGAAGATTCCTTTAAAAGATGGCTGTTAAAGAGTCTTCCTGAATGATACAAAGTTTCCTCTTGGTTCTCACCCGTCAAATGCAGAGAGAGCACAGTAAATGCAGTTTGGTGTCTGTGCATTCAAGGCTTCCGTATCATTTCATATAAAATAAGGTTTTCCTTTACAGATGATTTATTTTAAATGCCAGTGATTCTTCCTGGGGAAAACTGATGGTAGAAGAAGAAACATTGTTTTGCACATGCATCTAGCGTGAGATTACCTCCCTCTGCATTCCACCACCCTGTGGGCTATCTCTCCCTTTGAGAATCTAAATCTACATATTACGCGAGATAATAGCGGGTGATGCCTTGTGAGTAGTGCACACCGCACGGCAGGTGTTATTTGTCTCAGAACACAGGCTGGGAGACATTTTGGGGTAGACCTTGGATTCAAGGTGAATGCGTACCTCACTCCCCCCCCAGGGCCAAGAGGACCACGGCCTCTGGACATCTGCCCCGTGGGCCTCCCCTGTTCCCTGTGTGCATCAGAGAGGGCACCCACTCAGCCTTCCAGGACGGTCGGTTGCCTCTGAAACCGAGCTGATTTTCCTTCTCTTTCTTCAGCACCGACGGAATTGGGCCAGAGCTGAGTAGATACCAGAAGGGCACTTGGGGGTAGTACGCGTGGTTTCCCACTGGGGCGTTTGGAGAGGAAAATGAAGAGTGACCAGAATCACCCTGGAGGTCTGCAGAATGATGGAGACAAGGGCTCTCCTTTCTTGGAGCGTCCTTTCTTCAAGCATGCGCTAGCGTGGAGAACACCTTGGACCAGGCGCCGGGAGACGTGGAGTCTAGCTCTGGCTTTGTCACCAGTAGGCTGTGGCCCCTGTAGAATGTCGTGACTTTGGACATTTACTCCAGCAATAGCTATGGTTCTCTAAGTTAAGCTGCGGTAATGAACATCCCTGAAATCCCAGTGGCTTCCCACTCGTGTAGGCGCTAATGTCACTCCATGTGGGAGTCCAGGCCAAAGGGTCAGTCCCCCTGCAGACAGGCAGCAGTGGGAAAAGAGCAAGGGTGAGCCACACAGTGTGTCCTAAAGCTTCTTCTCCCATTCAGTTGGTTAGAGGAAGTCACGCGGCCAAGCCTGCCTTCCGGGGGCAGGAAGTACCCTCCTCCCATGTGGGGGCGCCGGGGACAAGCCCTCAGACGACAGGCCTAGTACCCAGGGGCAGCCCAGTGCCTCTGAGTTGAAGGCACTGCTCAGGGATTTGTAAAGTCTCGTTGAGCTTCAGAATTACAAGCTTTAATTCGTAAGTTAGAAATGGCAGTAAGTAGTTTGGATGTAGAGATGTCTTACCAGGAGATCGGAGCCTGCGTGAATTAGTGGCTTGCATATGCATCCATAGTTTTGGGGTTTTTTTTTTAAGTTCATTTATTTATTTTGGGGGGGAGAGAGAGAGAGTGAGTGGGGGAGAGGGGCAGAGAGAGAGGGAGAGTCCCAAGCTGCTCTGCACTGTCAGCACGGGGCCCGATGTGGGGCTCGATCTCATGAACCGATCATGAGATTGTGACCTGAGCCAAAATCAAGAGTTGGAGACTCAACTGACTGAGCCACCCAGGCGCCTCCCCCATCTTTAAATGTTTATTTATTATTGAGAGGGAGAGACAGAGACAGAGCGTGAGCAGGGGAGGGGCAGGGACAGAGGGAGACACAGAATCTGAAACGGGCTCCAGGCTCCAAGCTGTCAGCAGAGAGCCCGATTCAGAGCTTGAACTCCCAAACCACGAGATCATGACCTGAGCCCAAGTCAGAGGCTCAATCTAGTGAACCACCCAGGCGACTCTGCATACATAGCTTTTGTCTACAAATTCCTTCAACTATTTTAAAGCAATTTCTTGCCCTTTTGAAATTTTGTGTTTGCTGTTGTGAAGAATGCATGAATAATGGTCCTTTAAATAGGTATAACAGTTTGTAGTGGGCAAAATACATACACCTGTTCCTGACGTGACTGTATTGACCGTATTTGGTTTGTTGACTCTGTTTTTCCAATGCCTAGAACCATGTCGAGCAAGTAGGAAGCACTCGGTAATTTCCTGGAGGATGGGGTAGAACTCCTTTTGTAGAGAGACTGCTGGGTATAGTCAAGGGGCTGGAGGAATGCATTCCATCTCCTTGGGGAAAGTTCCAGAAGGCACAGCCCTTGCTTGCTGGTTTTACAGAAATGACCACTCAGGAAATCAGAAAATCTCCTCTCAGAGGCTGCAAACCTTTATTTTATCGAAGGTATCTGTGCCCATACCCGCTCACGCGGTGGTGGTGAGAGTGGAGTGAGATGAGGGATGTTAAAGCTTCCTGAAGACTTGAAAACCTCAGGGCCCACTTGAGGTGAAGAAAGGTTCGGCCACTATAGGTTGGATGGCCCAATCAGCAATGTTTCCTAGGACAGAAATGTGCAGACGGGTTCCGTCTCCACCTTTCGATGCATCCGGTGTTTTTCTTGCAGCTTTCCATGGAATGATCTATTTATATTCAAAACATTCCTCTGAGATAGCGATGGCTACCGTTTTGACAAGAAAATATTGAGGCCCAGAGAGACTAAGTACTTGGTGCAAGGACTCCAGCTGGTCAGGGATGGAGTTGGGATTGGATCCAGAGTATCTACTCCAGAGCTAGTGGCTTGTGGCTCCCCTACCCCCTGCCTACCCTTTGCAGAGGTATTAAATTATCATGGCCGTCTTTTCAGGAGACAGATAACATATTGGAAAGACTGTACTAGTTTTGGAAAGAGTGCAGTGAATGTCCACGTGGGCCAGTTAGTTTCACATGAAGTATCTAATTTAATCCCCAACCACCCCTGTGGGGGATTAAAAAAAAAAAAAGGTGCTTTTCCCATTTTATGAATCAGGAGCCTCAAGTGTAGAGTCTACTTTGTCCAAGGGGGTCACCCAGTCAGCGTTCCACATGGAATTCAAATGGGAGTGCTCTGTGTCCAAAGCCGGGATGTGAAAATGCTTTAGCCCACGGATCATTAAACCCCTGCCACCAGCCAAAGTGTTGCCATCCTTATTCAGCAAAGGAGGCTCACCACTCCCTTCCTCTTCATTTACTTTGTTCTTAGAGATCCTCTGATGAAAGCCATTGGGCCCATTTGTATTCTGGTGTCTTTATGATCCCTGCTGGGTTGCGAGATAGCTTTTAGTAATCCCACCAAATCAGCCCCTGCTGACCGACCTCAGGGGTCACCATAAAGTGCTTAAGGGATCCTCATCTGTTGAAAGTTCTCATCAGGCAAACATTCTAACTCTCTATGAGGAAGAAAGGTAATTTTGTACCCTGCTGAGAAACGAGATAGAACTAAATTATATTTGAGTGGAGAATGCTGTTATCATGTTAGGGATTTGATTACCAACATGAGGAAGGACTCTTAATTCTAAGCTTACTCTAGAAGACTGTGGACATCCCAGAACGGTTTTCCATACCAACAGCATTGAATGTCTTGGTTCCAATTTTTTCACCTGCTCTCATCTCTCCGAACAGTGATCTGTTGTTTCCTGTGCGTTTTCTAGGAACTCCATTATGCTGCTGAAGATCACAGAATTCGAGAGGATAAAACATTGTTCTTTTTTCTTGTTTTCACACACACAGAAAGGGAGGCACGTCAGCAGGGGCCCGAGAGATGTGGCTGTGTGAAAATCTGACTCCCTACGAGCTAGGACAGGTGCGGTCCAGTATGTCTGGACACGTAGGCTCCAGGCACCAAATCTGACCGTGATGCTGATGCCTGACTTTCTGGGAGCCTGGTTTCCTTGTCTTTAGGTCAAGGGTGGTCAGAACGAGAAAGCCCTGAGAGCAGTGACCTTGGTGTTCTTTTCTGGATCTCCACCACTTTGAACCACTTGGTCAGAAATAGTGGAAGTCTTTAAATGTCTGGTGAAGGAATGGTTAAATGCCACACCAAAAAACAAAAACACAAAGCAAAACAAAACAAAAACATGCTCAGCATGGCATTTAGGACCCTCTGATTTGTCCTGCGTGGCCTACTCTTAGTAGATTCTCACTCTCCTGTCTACCTGTCTGCTCTCCTGACTGTCAAAATCCCTGATTGTCATTTAGAGTCAACTCCAAGGCCCCTTCTTCTGAATCCTTTCTCCAGTCTGCCTACATAGACTTGAGCCATTCCTTCCTCTGTAGACCTACAGGACTTTGCTTATGGCCCTAATAGAGCATTTATTTCCATAGGTCTTGCATTATTGGTGTATTTATTCCACAAATATTTATTCACCCTCAGCTGCGTACCAGCCAGTATGCTAGGGCTTTAGGTGAATCCTCTCATTTGCCCCTCAAAGCAGTCCACTCGGTATTCATTCTTTCATTTAACTAGTACTTACGAATGCCTTAGTTAACAGACTCTGTCGTAGGTGCTGGGGTTGAGCACTGTGCAAGTTAGAAAGCATCTCACCCTCCGAGGGCGTTTACCCTCTACCTAACGGAGAGACGCAGACTTGGAAACAGGTCCAGAAATAAGTAAGATAATTTCACATAATGGTAAGCCATTCAGAAAAGTAAATGACGTTAATAGAAGTTGCTGACCTGAAAGGGAATGACAACAGGGGAAGGAGAATTAACCTAGGTGAGATCTTCCTCCAGGGCAGTTGCACCTCTCACGCATCCGGGCGTTGCCCGGGGCCCAGCACGGTGAGGTCCAGCTTGTTGTCATTCAGAAGTCTTAAGGTTGTGACTAGAACGGTGAACTTGGTGATCTGTCAGCACCTTCCGTCCCCAGAGCGTGCCGCTGAGAATGAAGGAAGTAGGAATACGGTGTACGTGTGAGATGGCAGGTGTTCAGGGGCTGTATCAGGCCGCCTGGCGACTGAGCCGCCGAGCGGTCAGGTCTGACGTTTCCCTCCAGCGGAGCAGAAGCCGTGGTTTACCCAACCCCGGGCGTGTTCTCTCCCTTTGCCTTTGGAGCGCATCGTACTTTTAATTCTTCCGGCAGTAGAAATCACCTTGGTAATTCTGTTTGGCGTAGAGGAATGAAGCCTTGAACTTGCATTCTGTACGAGACGCAGCACACGATCCTACAGAAACAGTCGAGCAAGAAGCAAAGGAGGGCCGGTCTAGGATTAAAGCCTTGCTGTGCCCAGCCTCGTGTTTTCACTTCTGAACACTGCCGCCGGACACGGCTGATGTCATCCCAGGCAAGAGGAGAAATTGGTGACAGGCCAGAGTCCGTAAACATGAACTACTGGGACTGAGATCGCGGGATCTCTCATTTAAAAGCCTCTTGTCCTGCTCAGAAGTGACTTTTCGCACCTGTAGGAAAAGACGCCCGTTGTTCACTCGGGAGTCATGATGAAGTTATGTGGACCCAGGGACGTCTTCACCGGCTTCAGCCGCGGAGCCTGGCCACAGGATCGAGTGTTCCTCTGTGTGGCGCTTTCCCAGCCCTTATCAGAAAGACACCCACGAGGAACTCAGCACCAAGAAGCTTGGCTGAAGGCCTGCTTCTTCGGGATCTGACACCTGCCAGCTGCTTTCCTTAGTTGCTAGTTGAGTGGGGATGGAAAGAGGAACCTGGAGGTCAAGCATGTGCTAATCTCACCTTTTGTCATGAGTGATTTGCAAGTGAAGGGTGCCCTTCCGTTTCAGACTAGACATTACCAACTTGCTGGTTTAACCACATAGCCGCGTCGGGAAATCCCCTACAGTCAGGTCAGGTCAGGCCGAGAAGAAGGTTGTGCTTTTAATTAACGGTTAGTTCATTTCCGTGCTACTGCAGGATGAACACGGCTATTAAATGCTTCACATCCGGGCAGCTTGTAGGGCCACGTGGTCATTGTGATGGGTGGGGGTTCTGCTGAGCGCATGGGGTCCAGTGTGGGGACAGGGTGACTGCCCGCAAGGAAAATGTTTCACCAAAACACCAACCCACCCGCCTAGGCAATATTCACATTTTTAAATAGAGCAACTAGCTTTCTGAATGCTTTATGACTGGCCTGTCCCTGGGCCCCTCCTTAGTCCCTGAATCCCTCTTTAGATGTTCTTCTTTGCTTTATAAACCTGTCCCTTGCTGAACAAGGTTTCATGAGCACCTTTTCCTGCCAGTATGATGGGTTGTGTTGACTATGGCTTTGTCTGTTACATTTCAAAGGGCGTTTTCTCCCTGCTGTGAGATCTTAGAAGTTTTAATTAGCAGTGGGATAATTGGAGTTTGTACAGGAAATGATTTTAGCCAAGGGATTTTGGTGATGCGTCCTTAATCTTCATTGTGTGTGTGCGATCACCATTTTTCCTAATATTTGTTGTAATAATATAATTAGCTTCTGGCCAAGATGAAGATAATCGGTTCGTATAACATCGTCCTTGGGAGTGTGAATTTTAGCACAGTTATCCAACCAAAATTAAATGCTTTGTTGGATTTTGAGTGTGACACAGTCTTTCCTCCTCAACGAGGGAAGCAACACGGAGAGTAAAACGAGTGCCTTCTGTATACCAGGAAGTACGCTAAGCACAAGGAAATGAAAACAATAATTGCGGGCAGGATTTCTTCTTTTCACTTCGAACCTGTAATTTTTCATATCCTCAGCCATCCATTTTGGCTTGGGCCTGTAACTATCTGGAAGATTAGCTTAGCGATGTCACAAGTACCATCTTTAACAATTTTCAGGCTCCTGGTGAACTGAACCAAATGTTCTTTCCAAAATACATTTAAGGAACGTATGGAAACCTGTACCTAGCACAAATCAAGGGTGTTTGTTTACTGTATGAAAGGACTCTTGATAACTGAAAGGGTGAGCCCAGGAGCAGAGACAAAGGCACGGTGGGTCAGCCTGGGGTCCAAGTAGCTGCAGCCTGGGGTCCCGGTCCCTGCAGACCCTCTTCCAGGACAGGTTCCGTCCACATCCTGTCTCCCTGCTTCCTCATGTCCTAAAGCTGCAGAAATGATGGATGGCATGGTGTACTCAAAGCGTTTCATACAGTGCCCGGCGTGTGATCGGTGCTCCATAAAAGGCAGCTGTCACTGCAGAGTGATGAGTCGTAGAGCTTTCTTAATACCAGACAACTTGATCGTGTTCACAAGAACCGTTAACCAAATTGAAATGTGCACCTAGCTCTCCAGCAACACGTTGAAGAAAGACCTCTGGCAGGATCTTTCTAGATGAAAATTAAATGTTCGTTTATCATTTGGTCCGTATCAAGCACAGCGAAAGCTATGAGCAGAGTTGCATTTTGTCCTTGTTTGGGTAACACAGAGTTAATTTCATCACTCTTCTAGCCCGTCCATCTCTCCTCTCGAGGCTCATTATGTTTTCATCTGGCCATAGTGCACAAGCACTAACTGGAGGCTGTTCATCGTTTTCTATCCCGGTAGATTCACTCTCGGTCTACAAACACACCTGCACCCTTCTCTAGCTTTGTATTGTGGTCCCCATGACGCCCTCTCTGAGTTGATGTCTTCTTTGCTGCCTGCTGAAGCCTTTCCTTTTTGGCCATTGCACTTGAGTTTGGTCTAATCTTTGCTCATCTTGTTGTAATAGTTCACCACACTAAGTCCGGTCTAAAGAAATCAGATATAGAAAGTACCTGGTCTTACAACATAGGAGGAAAAATGACTTTAAAAAAATACTTGGACATTGGCATCAAAATTTCATGGATGATTTGTTGATGAATCCTAGATCTAAATTAAACCATTTTACTGTATTGTCAGTAATGGGTGTAGGATTGAGCTCTGTCAGGCTCTGTGGTAAGCATGGAGCCTCCTTGAGATTCTCTCTCTCTCTCTCTCTCTCTCTCTCTCTCTCTCTCTCTCTCCCTCCCTCCCTCTCCCTCCCTCTCCCCCTCTCTCCCTCTCTCCCTCCCCCCCTCCCCCCCTCTTTCTCTCCCTCTGTGTCTCTCCACCCTTGTACACTCTCTCTCTCTAAAAAGTAGAAATTATAATATGGTTAAAAAGTTGTGAAACCAACTCTTGAATTAGTGGAAAGCTGCAAGTGTGTCCTATCTGTGGGCGATATTTGTTATTAAAGATTATTTATTTTATTAACATGTTATTTCCAGTAGCAGATGACTCATACCCAGGACTTCTCAGAGCTCTAAGAAGTTATGTTAATAATTTCACAGGCCAATTCTCTAACTTTGAAATACGCTCCTTGATTCTTGTTAATTACTGATTCTTGAACTCTCGATATACTTGTACTAGATGTTGTTGCCAATAAAAGCTGGCCTTTCCCATATTACTTAGAAAAGAGCTGATTCGATGATGAGCATATAATGAGATACACTTGTAAAGGATTGGTTGGATCACAGACTAGGATTGAACCTAAGGATTTTCATTTTTGTTTTATTCTGTTCCCATAGACGTTGAGTCATGGACGTGTCATTATTTGCATGCGCACTGATGGTGCTGTGTGCCAGAAATTCATGTACTAAAGTCTCAGAAGTCTTTCTTCTAAAACAGCTTTCCCATAGAGTCATCTCAGGGCACAGCCTCCAATTTTAGCTTTATTTGATTTTCCTCAGTGGGTCATGAACAGAGTGTGACGAACAAATGAAGAATCACTTAAGGAATAAATTGTGATAGTGTATTTGTTTGTTACCGTTTTGTGAATCCGGACAAATCCCTCTGTTTCTTTCACATTTCTAAAGAAAGACCGCTATGCACGCACTTACCCAAGAAGCACAGACAGAGTTAGGAGAGGGAGTTCTGTGTTCTGTGTCTCTGAGGAAGAAATATGAAACCTCACACCCAAGAAAAATTTTCACAATAAAAGAAAATGCCCTGACAAATGTCCTTCAAAACTTCCCCCAAGTAAGTCATCCTTGGTAAGTTAAGCATTGTTTTCGCTGAGAGCTGTTTAAAATCTCCAAGTAAGCACGTATTTTTTGCTCTAAGAGGCGGAAGAAATCATCCTCCCAAGCAGTGAACCAGTTATGGCTCATCTACTCACATACAGTGTAGCCACCCAGGCTGAGAGTGAACAGCCGTCCCCTGTGAGATCCGGGAACAGGTGGTACAGCCAGTTATCTTCCAGGCTAGAGTCCTGGCCTGCCAAGAGCTGTCTCCAAAGACGCTTGTTCCCAGATCCACTGTCAAGGTTCAGGACGGGGACTCGCGTGGACACCCGTTGCCGGCATTCCGTGACTGGTTGCCTTGGTGGGCGAGGGGGGGGATGTTCCCCGTGTCCACGTGGAATATACCACCTCGCTCTGGGATGACCCCAGGGTGACTGATGGCCAGGAAAGGTTATCCGGCCATGTCCTGTCTGGAATGAAGTTCCCAATCATGTCTCAGTCTTTGGTAGTGAAGATGATCGGTGAGAATACCCATGGCCTGTAGTGTTATCAGACTTGCGGCTCGATTGGTCTCCAGCCTGTGAGTCAGCTGTCCTCACACGGAGCTGGACGGACGCCTGTCCGGCCCTGAGCTGATGGCTCCCTGCCTGTTTCCCTGGCCGTTTTTATATCATCAAAAGTTGGTGTTGCATTAGCCGCATTTTAGGTGGAACCAAAGGTCGTAATTCTAGAACACTTCTTTATTGTCCCACTTTGAACAGTTCTCTGTCGTAACCGATGAGAATTATCTCTACCAAAGATGCTTCTATTTTCCACCGGAGAATACATGGGTAACACTATTCAATCTAATAATATAACATAAGGCCTTTAGAGGTAAGTGCTCACACACGCTGCAATCCATTGCATTGTTGTTTCAGAAATGTATCGTTCTCTTATTAAAAGTAGGTATGTATTGTGAACATGTTAGGACACATAAAGAGACAAAAGGAAGAAGAAAGCAAGCAACATTTAGTGCCAACAATGTCAGTATTGTTGTGAATGTATTTTCAGTCGTGCTTCCATCAGCTATCAGTACATTTTTCTAGCAGATTTGTATGATATGAAGCATACTCTCACAACCTTTCATGTATAAGAACTCGTTTCATTTTAAGGATGTAACGATTTCATGTAAGGATATTAACTGTTTCTCTGTTATGTCTGGTACAAGTATATCTGCTTTCAATTTTGTTGTTGGTATTTTTGGATTTGTGCAATGTTTAGTATGCGTGAGGTGTTTCGACTTTTACGCTTTCTCACTTTCGCGCTCATGCTTAGGATTATATCTCTTCCACACTGCAGTTACACAAATACCCATCTATGTTTTCGTATACTTTTAGGTTTTTGTTTTTGCATACCTCCCCAACTTCCTAGTGTGTAACTGTTTTCTCACACAAATCAATCTTTCAGAACCAAGCCATTTAAAAAATATAGATCTCAGAATCATGTCCATGTTTTCAAAACTACTCCAAATAGAGTCTTAAGGGAGCGGGTTTCATTTCAAAATCCCAAATAATGAGTTTCACTGCCAGAATGTGGTCCCGAAGTATTATAACGTGAGGACGTAAACTGAGAATAAGTTATTTGTGATGCCATAAATGAATTCTTAGTAGACTCAGATGGTGCTGACAGGGTGACGCATGCCGTCGCTGGGCGGCTTGGAAAGCATGCGGCTCGGAGATCAGTAGCTTCTTGGACTGTAGTCCTGACTGCAGTCGTGATTAGCTCGGAGATGCTGGACAGTCCCTCCGGCTCTCGGGACTGCCGTTTGCTCTTCGGTCCAGGGAGGGCTTGGACCCCTAGATTCCATCTTAATGAGTCACCCACGGCTGTCCCTGCAGGGACTGAGGGAACCAAGTAGCCGAAATAGCATCTCCTTCCTTTTAGGATGGAACAGACTCCAGTGGAGCAGCAGGAGGTAAGGAAACGAAGCACTGAATTGGTACCTACCTCTTAGAGCCAACGAATAGTTCCCTCTCCTTGGAAGGATGGGACACGGCTTCTAAAGCATGAATCCCAATTTGTTGTCACAAAGGACAGAGACGTGTTTTTGTAGGCTGGACCGTTGTGATACATTTTAAGTGATGATTCACTGTTGGTTCTATTTTAGCATTTAAGTAATGCTAAAGGCACTGCTCTGCCAAGAGACCCCACAGTAGAGGAGTTCGTCTCGTGTTAGCCTGGAGCTTGCAAAAGCAAGCTGTCTACCCAGGATGATACTAAAAATATGCAGCAGGCAGTGTGACACAGGCACAGCTGATGAGAATGGGCTCTGACTGGAAAGTGCTGCTTTGCCCAGACGGGGCGGCCGGGGAAGCGGACGGACGTCATCCCTGAATGTACCCTGGGGCCCAGTGACATTGGAGCATGTACCCAAAACTCAGCTAAGAATTTGGCATAGAGCACAGAAGAGATCAGCTCCCTGCCATTCTAGAGCGTGCACTCTAGCTGGGGAAAGAGATAAGGAACAGAAAACCAAATACAACACCATTTCAGACTGTCGTAAATGCTTGAAAGAAAATGAAGCAAATGAAGTGACTTGAGTGGCCAAGAGTGGGGGTATCTTAAATAAAATGTTCAAGGAGGGTTCTCTACAGATGTGCTATCTGAGCATAAAATAATGAGGAGCCAGTCCCTGTAACACTTGCAGAAAGTGCATTCCAGATGTAGGGAACAGCAGCAGATTTTGACCTAAGGGAAGACCCCCGGAGTGTTATTTGAAAGATGGTAAGAGGCCATTTTGGTGGGAGTGGAGTATGTGGGAAACGTGGAACCTCAAATCAGAGAGAGACGCTGCGGATGAGGCAAGCAGGGGCCACCTTGTACAAGACCAGATCCCAAGTACATTGGAAAGCTGTTGGAGGGATTTAAGCAGAAGAGAGAAGTGAGTTAATCTACACGTTTAAAAGATACCAATAGAGTCAAATAGCCCAGAAATAAACCCATCCATCTACAGTTAGCTAATTTTTCAGAGTAGCTAAAAATACTTGATGGGGAAAGGTACTCGGTTCAAGAAATGGTGTTGGGAAAACTGGATACTCAAATGTAAAAGAATGTAGTTGGACCCGTATCTTAACACCACTCACAAACACTAACTCAAAATAGAGTCAAGTTAAATGTAAGACCTGAAACTGGAAAACTCCTACAAGAAAGCATAAGGGAAAAGCTCCTAGACATTGGTCGTGGCAATGATTTTCTTTGGAGATGATATCAAAAGCAAAGGCAATGAATAAGCAGTGAGACTACATCAAACTATAAAAGCTTCTACACAGCAAAAGAAACAGCAGAATGAAGAGGCAGCCTATGGGATGGGAGAAAGTATTTGCAAACCACATATCTGAAAAGAGATTAACATCCAAAATATATAAGGAACTCATGTAACTCAATAGCAAATTAAATAAATAAATAAATAAATAAATAAATAAATAAATATCTGATTTAACAATGGGAAGAGGACCTGAAGAGACATTTCTTTTCCAGAGAAGACCTATAAATGCTCAACAGGGACATGAAAAGATGCTCACCATTACTAACCAGCAGGGGAATGCACATCGTAAGCACAATTAGGTATCACGTCACACCTGTTAGAATGACTAGTATCCAAAAGACAAGAGGTGACAGATGTTGGTGAGGATGTGGACAAATGGAACCTTAGTGCACTGATGGTGGGAATGCAGACTGGTCCAGCCACCGTGGAGAACAGTAGGGAGGTTCCTCAAGAAATTAAAAGCCTGTCGTACGACCTGGCAATCCCGCTTGTAGTTATACAATTGAAAGAAACTAAATCACGGTATTGAGGAGGTACCTTCACCCTCCACGTGCGCTGCAGCATTATTCACAACGGCCAAGATGTGGAAACAACCCAGTGCCCACTGGCAGAGGAATGGGTAAAGAAGATGTGAGATGTATATATTCAGCCATGAGGCAGAAGGAAATCCTGCATCTGAGACAACACAGATGGGCCTTGAGGACACTAGGCTGAGTAAAGTAAGTCAGGTAGAAAAAGACAAAACTGTATAAATCTCACTTATATGCATACTGTAAAAAAAAAAAAAAGGCTGTCTCAATTGGAGGAGCGTGCAACTCTTGGGCTTGGGTCGTGAACTTGAGCCCCACGTTGGGCATAGAGGTTCCTTAAGATGTTTTTTAAGATTAAAAGAAAGCCAGACTCACAGAAGTAAAGTCATGTGGTGGTTTCCAGGGTCAAGGAAGTAGGGAAGCGGGCAGTTGTTGGCCCAAAGGCACGAACTTCCCATTATAAGGTGAATAAAGTCTAGGGGTCTAATGCACAGCATGCTGATGTAATTAACGATGCTGTATTATATACTTGAAAGTCGCCAAGAGAGAGTATTCTCAAATAGTCTCACTACACACACCCACACACAATTTTAATTATGTGAGGCCCTCAGTGTGTTAACCAACCTTCTTGTGGTAACCATCTAGCAACGTATACGCATACCAGATCATCTTTTTGTACACCTTAAACCTACATGGCGCTATATGTCACTTATTTTTCAGTAAGGTGGCAAAAGACAAGGCCACCGTGGCCATCCTGTGGGGTACAGACTCTGGGCTCTGGAGACAGTGTAGCCTGGAGAAAGCTAGTGACTGAGAAGCCCGGCCTTGGGAGATTATGGTGGAGGAGATCATCATGTTAAGGATAGATTTAGACAGCAAATGGTTATGTTCCTTCCCCTGCCAAGACTGACCTTTCAGCTCTAAAATTCATAGGTTCTACATTTTATTCCTTGGAGAGGCATTTTTCCTTTTTATAAGCTCATTTTAAATATGCCATTTATAATTAATGGCAAATTTTGAAATAACCTAAAAGAAGGTTGGTTTCTTTTAAGTGTCTCATAATCATGTGGCTAAGAGAAGATAAATTTACTTTTTATCTGGAGGTTAATGAAATCCTCTGTCATTTTTACATGTTAAAGTTTTTAGCTGGAATCCTGTAGCCCAGACAGTAAAGAAGAGAAAAGTGTTTTTGTGTAGTATTTGTCTAGGTGTGTGGGCATAAAGACACTTTATATTTAAAAAGGGCTTAACAGAACATTTTTACCATATACCTATGCAAGAAAATGAAGTAAATTGAAGTCACAGAATTTAGCAAGTATAGATATAAAATCTAACTAAGAATACCTCAAAGGGTATCCCCATAGAAGCTTCCACCAATATTCGGCTCTATGCCTCTCCTGTTTTTCTTTTAACTTCCCTTTGGATACTGTTTCGTCCAAGCCAGCTACAATGATGTGAAAGATCATCACCCAGCTCGTACTTAGAAACGAGTTCTAGTGCTCCTAGCTTTGCAAGAAGTTGGCCACATGCTATGGAGCACACCCATACCGTTTATGTCTCTGAGAATTGGTTTTCTGATCATTAAAATGAAAAGATTGCACTAGATAATAGTAAACTTCTTTCCAGCTACAAGATTTTAAGATTGTCGCTCTTGTGATTTTCATGCATGGTCAACATAACCCATCACTGGATTTTTGTGCTGGTGACTCTCAAATCTCTCTCCAAAGTCCTGGTCTCCCTCACATGGCCCACTCTCATTTAGCAAACGGCCTCCTCAACATCTCTACCTGGATGTTGCATGGGCACCTCAAACTTGCCGTGCCCAACAGGACTCATTAACTTTCCCCAGGAACAACTTTTTCTGTGTATGTTCCTCACCCTTGTCTAGACATCAGTCTCTCCTTGAGTGTTGTACCCCACCTTTCTTACAAGTGACGCTCTCCTCCCTTATCTACTTACCTGAGTCTATAAGACTCAGCTCAAGAGTCGTCTTCTTGGGTCATATTTTTCTAAGCCCACTTCTTCCCAGGTCCCACATGAGTTTATTGCACGTGTTACTTACCTGTTCGTTTATGTGTTTACCTTTTGACATCCTGGAGGGAAGGTGTCGTTTCTTAGTTCCATGATTCTACCCTCTGCTTAGAATGTATCACATAATTGGTGATTAGCAAATATTGAATGAATGAATGAATGAAAATGAAAATCCCATGATGTGAGGGTTGCTCAGGTACTTATCCTACCTGGTATCTGTCCTCCCACCAGGAGCCCCTTCAAGACATGGAGAAGCTGTTGTCTCTCTTGCCCAACGTCACCTGCTCACCTGCTCGGAAGACTTCCATAAATACCAACCTTCATTTGTTTGCATGCATCCGTTTCCTGTGGGATCTCCATGTCCTTTTTTATGAGAATCCTGTCTTGCAGAGTGCAGAGACCCAATTTCTCTTTCTGTCTCACGTTTCCTGAAGTTGAGACCAGAATAATGACATCTAGCCAGTTTTTAATAGATGTTCATTCCTTGAACCCCACGCTTGACTTAGTTCCCTCTTGGTAAACAACTAAATTTTTCTAACACAGGCATTTATACATAAACCAGTCTCATCATGAGGAATTAACACGTGCATTTCTAGCTCCTCAAAATGTTAATGAAATTTAGACCTGATACTTAGCTCTCGTTCAGTAAGTATACTTGGGTAAATAAGCCGGCAGATTTGAGTATCAGAATTTTCCTCAACATCATCTTCACATACTCTCTGGTCTGGCTAGGAGACCTCACCTGACTCGCTTTATTTTAGCAGGTTCAAGAAACCGTCTGTGACGTGTAAAAATGGTAGAATCAGCTTTCCTTCCCACTCTTTTTTATAGTTACTGCTGCTAGAGTAATTAGCAAGACAGTCACCAATTGGAGACCCATTTGTCTTTTAGGAGAAGTTTCTTTCTCCGAGATCCGTTGCTGTCACCAACCCTTTGAGGTTTCTCTGAGATAACTGCCTCAGGTGTGCCCATTACCTTCTTTCCTCGGGTAGCACTTTGTCACTCCACGGCCATTTCCCTCCCCCTGCCGTTCTGCCTGACATTTCTTGATAGAGTCAGGAATGGCCCGTTGTCGGTTAATTTATCTTTGGAAAGATCGCTGATACCGTAGACCAGCTCAGTCGGCAGGATTGAACATGATGCAGAACCGAGTTCAAACCAGATAAACAATACTGATAATGACTATTATTACTCTTTATGAGGCACCTTATTAAGTGCGAGTTATAATTACATAATTAGTGCATGCAGCTCTCAAAACTACCCTCTTCTTGGAGCATCCCGCACCAGCCTTTTACAGATGAGGAAGAGAAGGATCGGAGAGGTTAAGTAGATTGCCTGAGGTCACACAGCCTGCAGGTGACCGAGTTAAAATCTGAACTGCTGTCTGCACGTTTTCCATTTCACCAGCCCTTATGAGTGAATGTGACTGTATCCATTATGTCCATAAATGTCCGTGTCTTGAATGAGAAGGGTTCCTGAGGAGAGGTGCCTAAGACAAATGGTGACCTGTCCAGCAAGACGGTACCCTCATTTCTGTTGTCACTCAGTTGGAAGAAGCTTTAGATGGCTGAGATACTGAAACTGTGCACATAATGAACGAAACAGAGGTCTGATGGACTCACATGGATGTTTCTTGCCTTCTAGGAAGATTTCCAACCCGCAGCAGCCTCAGAGACCAACTGGGAGTCCGTCACTAGCTCTATCTCCGTAAGTAATTTAGTTTTCTGTTGCCAGAAAAAAAAAAAAAACAAAAAAAACAACGGATGGGGAAGCTAAGGTCAAGCCCAGAACAGCTCCAGCTGTGGAAGGATCTGTTAGCTTCACCAGAAGCCATGTTGCAGTCGCGATGAGCTCTACCATTTCACGTAGATTATAGCGGGCGATGCCACGCGCCAGGAAACCCCAGTACCCACTGCAGGAACAAGGGACGGACAAGGACTTCAGTATCTATCCATTTCAGAGCGGAAGGTTCCAGCTAGAGGAGCGTCCAGGCAGAGCAGACACATCAGACTGGTCCGTGGCATATGCTCAAGTGGGGAATTTTGCCAGAGTGTTTCTGGATAATCCAGGAGACACTTGGAACCTTCGCCTTTTCAGGGATCTTTTCAGATGTGAGAAATCCCAGTGTTTACAGCTAGATAGCTTAAGTGCAAACCAGGCATGTGCCCTCTGACTGGGAAATAAAACATAACCCACCCTGAAACCGTAACGTGGTCCACACCCCCATGTTCTTCCCCGCGAATGTAGTCATTCCTCTGTAAGCTACTTCCCTTTGTTCAGAAAGAACAGACCTTGTTTTTGCCAGTCCTGTGAGTAGCACCCATGTAGCAGTAAAATACAAGGTCATAAATGCAGGTGTTCATTAGCGGCACAAAAGCGTGGCGAAAGCCTGCCCGTGGCTCTCACCTGGGTCCGTGCGGCCGAGTCAGAGTTGATTCTTTTTTCATGTGATGGGCTATCCCTTGCTCTCTGGGGGATTTTTGACAACCTTCCTTCAGATGGCAGGATTTCCTTAGCTATGGATTCTGTGGCTCTTTCGTTCACCTGGCGTGTCCACTGGACTAGAACAACATGACCCATTCAAGAGGTCGGTGAGGCTTCTAATGGCGATATTGAGAGTGTTCTATTTGTTTGTGATAGTCCCGAATGCACACTCTGAACCTAGCTGAGTGCAGGAGTCTTTGTCAGGCAGGCGAAAATGGAACCGAGGCAGGTGATACCTTAGTCCTGGGAGCAGGCTCGGTGGAAAGCTTGGCCAGGTGGCATTCTGGGACTGGCAATTCCAAGTGGATGCCGGTGGCCGCCTTTGCCCCTGGACCCCAGCGTGCTGTTCTGTCAAGTCCTCTGGCTTCTCCAGCATCGTACACGTGATGGCTCGGAGAGGCGTAGACATTCCTGCCCCAAGTGCGGAAGCTTACATGCTTCAGGGACCCTTAGCGAATTCAGGATAACCCGGGTCCTCTTGAGAGCAAGATTGTGCCGTCCATCGGGAGGATCTCCAGAAGCCCATTGCTGCGTCCGCATCCCCTGGTCACTTTTCTGGGCCCAATTCCAAGGCCAGGTGCTGCTCAGCCCTCTGGAAATAGCAGGGACCCAGAGTTGTGTCCCTCAGCGTTCTGGTTCTCAGGAACCCTCTGGAATAGGAGTAAGGACCCTTGGACCCACCATGAACTTTGTATAAGCCATATTTTGTGTTTCTCGGATGGCTTATCATCATTTTCAGGGCATTTTTCTTTTTTTTATAAATGGTTAACATTTTAAAGTCATTCGGTTGTAATGAAATCAGATCTATGGTGCCAGGGAGAGGGGGCATACCCAGTGAGTTCTCTCCTATAAAAATAATTTTTAAACGATTACCCCAGAAATACAAATGTTCTGGTGGGTTTATGAGGTCATCTAGTCGTCCTTCACCTCATTTCCTAACCTGGTGTTTCTGTCACACGAGGACGGTTTCACATTTTACCTACGGTTTGTTCAGACTTGCTTTTCAGACTAATGTTGGGAGACATTAGATTCCCATCCCCCTCAGGGACTAAGAGCCCCCACCCAGGGCTTTCTCCTGAAGCGATGTCTAGGGACACACAAGCTCTCGGCACAGTCAGGAGCAAGCCCAGGAAACGTTTTGCCCGGAGCCCCCCAGATTCATCGTAAGAGGCTTCCTTCCACGTGCATGAGCATGGCTTCTTTCGTGTTCCTGCTTTGGTTTCAGAAAAGAGGGAGGCGTTTTAATTTCAAAGCTTTTATATGCTGCCCTGCCCCCAAATGTAGCCAGCTCTTTTTGAATTTTTGGATTTTAGACCCACATGATCGTGATGCAAGGCTAAATGTAAATCACCTGGTGAACTGAGCCAGGTAGACTGTAGATTATCCAGATAATACAAAGCTGGATGAGAATTTGAAATTTTGATACGGAAGCATAATATCCGACTCTAGCACCTGATGCCAGGAGGGATGGAAACAGGAATGATGTGGCATAGCCGGGATGCAGTTTGTATCAGACACACACACCCATGCACACACACATGCACACACGCATGCACACGTACCCATCCACACACACACGTGCACACGTGTACCCACACAGACACGCACATACATACCCACACATACACTCACACACACAGGAAGACAGACACGCAGATACCCACACATACATGTATGTACACACGCATGCACACGTACCCACTCATACACACACCCACATGAGCACACACACACACACCTGGATTAGAGAGCTGGCGTCCTACCTTCACCAGCGGAGCTCAGGTCTCGCTGCCTGTTCCCCAAACTCCACCTCCCCCCACCCCCTTTCCGCTACAGGACCTATTTGAAAACCGCTCCTAAGATGCACCAGGGGCAGGTTCGTGCTTTTACAAGACCCCTTAGTCTTGCTGAAGAGGGACCACCATTCCTCTGGAGGCAGGCGGTCATTCATCATTGTTGACACACCTTGGACCTTGACTGGCTAAAAAGAGACAACATTACCCGAAAGGATTTTGTTATTTCCCCTTTTCCAGAAGTGATAGGAAATGTTTGCCCTTGAGGCGTCTTATTTGTCTGGCAGTTTCTTTAAAGACACTTTGAAACCAGTTGAGGCTCTGTGCTCTCTATGTCCCTGTTAATGGGTCATGAGTCTTTACAGAGATGTTTGAATCATGGCTCATTTGCCTCTGGATTATACAAGGGTTAGTGAAGTAAGTGCTTGGAAACTTCTGTGGGGACATAACCCATGGCAAAATGCGTGATCGCTTCCAGACTCCCCGTGATGTTGTAGTCCCTATTTAAAGAGTATTTCTGAGAATATTTTAACGACAGCTGGGATCACTAGCAAGCAGCAGCACTTTAAAAATATATATGTGTGCTTCCCGTGAGAATCTCCCAGTCTTGGTGAAGACTGACTATCCTTGTTGACAGTAAATAACCTGGCTAAAGTACCACAGTGTATCAGATGGTCTCCAGAGGACATTCAAACCCCGCTCACACAACCCCTGTCATGCCAGGTGACCTGTGCAGGGGAGACATGGAGGCTAAACATGGGGGAATAGAATGGATTCTGCCAAAGTTGCCACGGAAGGAGTTCAGAATTGAAATCCTGATCGTTGTTGGTTGATGCCAACATGGATGATTTGGGACCTTGAACCAAGAAATGGGATGGTGTCATTTTGATCTTGCCATTTAGTCAATACCTTCGTAATGATTATATTTCAGATGAACTAGAAGTTTTATAACCTCCCTGGTTGTGATTTGCAAAACCGTGAATGACTCTCACTTCCCAGTCAGTTGGTGTCATTCAAGACTCTGGCAGAGCACTTTCACGTGATATTTACGCACATAACATCTTAGGATCAAAAGCCTGTCGATGTTCCTCCCGTGTAGTTGCGTGACCGTTGTATTTCGTAGCACTGGACTTTTTCTGAGTACACTGAGCTGTGTGTCACTCCTAGGGGGTATCCTATCACTCTCCATCAGTAACGGACCCCACAATCACTGCGGATGCTCTGGACAAAACAGTCGCAGAATTCGATACCGTGGAGGACCTGCTGAAGCACTTCAATCCAGAATCGTGGCGAGAAGACCTTGAGAATCTCTACTTGGAAACCCCCCATTATCGAGGGAGGTCCTACCATGACAGGAAGTCAAAAGGTAAGAAACGCAGCCCCGGAGGTTCCTTGTAAGCCGATAGGAACATAGATAGCAGTACTCAGCGAGGGCGAAAAAATGGAATCTTTTTAACTCACTAAAATGAGTGGATTCCTGCCAGACTTATCACATACATTTTCCACAGTACCTTCTAAGGAAGTTCCGTGTTTAATCCCAAACTGTGTTGTGTGTATGCGATTACAAAAGGTTTGGTTCAAAGACACGTCGTCGTTAGGAGCTAGGAAAAAACCCTTGTAAAATCTTCTGGACCAGCTTCTTGCTTCTTGGCAAGCAAGGTATGACTAGCCTCACCGTCAAGGGAGGTAGATAATTTGGCACAGGCTGTGTGGCCGGTAGGCAGCAGAGAGGAAGTGGGAGTCACAGTTTCTTGCCTCCTGTGCCTCTCTGATGGATAGGAGTCTTTTCACTCAGGACTCAGCCAGCAGGATAGGCTCCTGGTTAAGCAGTGGTCAGAGCTTCTAGAGGATTTCACCCGTCCCCATTCAGTGTCTACTCTAAAGGGGGTTTTCAAGAGGGTCTCCTGTGTGCTCGGTACTCTGGACTCTTCATAGGACATAAATGTCCCCAAAAAGAAACAGAAGACCTGGGACGGTTTGCACAAGTGTGGGTATGCGTTCAACTGGGGGTTCCAGGAAAGTATAATGAGGGGTGGGGAGAAGAGCATTCATGAGAAAACATCTTGAGTTAAAACCGTAATACTGAAACTCAAAAAAATCATATCTTCCTCGTACATCTGAGTGATGTGATCTGAGAATGTTTCTTTGAATGTTTAAATGAAATTAATAGAGAACTATCTTGTCGTTACCCTTTTTTGAATAACATGGTAATTTCTAGCCTATTACGTTCTTGCTTTATTTGCTAAAATTTGTCGTGAAAGTTTTATCTCTCAAAGTCTCGCCTGCCTTGTTTGCATCATAGATGTGAAGGTATTTAGCTAAAATAGGGCTCGTTTGGTGCATTTCAGAAGGCCAGGGGTCCTTGTAAGAACTGTGAGCCTGGCCAGCTGGCACAGGTAATGTGTGTGTTAGTGGGCACAGCCCCTCAGAGCATTTGGGCTGGAATGGCCAATCCGTTAAAGGCCCGCTGGGTCTGTTGCTTATGGCTCACGTCTGACATCCTGAATACTTGAAAGGTAGAGTTCAAGGGTGGGCAGGAGAGTCACCGGTGCCCCTGACGTTACAGAGATGTGCCCTAATAGGCAGGTCACTGTAGCTCATACAGTGTCCCCGGGGCTCCGACGCCTCCCACCTGAGGCGTCTCTGTGGTGGTGTTGTCTTTGAGTCTCTTCTATGGTCAACTCGAAGGAAAGTGAAACGTTCACGGTGCTGTGAAACCTCCAGAAGAATAGGAGCCATGGTGTCAGACAAGGGAATGATAAGCTCCCACTCTGTCTTCAAGGGTCTTAGTCACCATGGCTCTCTGAGGGGTGGTTCTTCTTGACACGTGGTTGTTGGATTCTTACAATTTAAAAATCATCGAAATCCATTACGTTCTTTCCCTCGGAAGTTATGTCGTGTTGGAGGCAGAGCGTCTGGGTTCAGATCCTACCACTAGCACTTACAAGTTTTGTGATTTTTCAGTGAGTCCCTGGCCTTCCCGTGCCTCAGTTTCCTCATTGGCACCATGAGGGTGATCACACTGGCCTCCAATGATCGTTAGTGGTGCCGTCGAGAACAGCCAGCCCCGCGCGCTTGTTCAAGAAGTGTTGGCTTACACTGGCTACATAGAATCCTGAAGGATGTTAGTATCACGTCACAGGCGAAGCCTTCCTTGTCCCTCGTCCCCTCCCTGTGCAGTCCACCACCCCAGCGTTTGGAGTACTTGGGACGTCACAGCATTTCTGTGTCTTCCTCCTGCACTGTTACTGTGGCGTGGGGTTTTCTCTGAGGGAATGGGAGATCCCAGGACCTAAGGGTCTCGTCTCCACTCGGCTGGGGAGCTGTGAGAAGCTGCAGGTGGCCAGTCCCAGACACCCCGACTCATGCCTCCCGGGGGGAGGCCAATGGAGATTGATCCTGAGAGGCCGCCAGGGTTGAGAGCCACCGTTTTAGGCATTGTTCATCCCGTTATGTCGGGTACTTGGCATAGCCTCGGACACGTTTTAGGTGCTCAGTTAATGTTTGTGAATTGAAGATACTAATAATCCAGCATGAGCATATTTCCAAAGTTTATAGAAACCCACCCCATAGACTGATGAAGGAGGCTTTGTTAAGAATGCCTTTGGTTACTGATAGAACCTTGCGAGAGCATTCAAGGTGACATTCCGGTTATTTCTGACAGAGTAAACAGTTCTTTCCGCTGTTGGCTCAGGTCTGACTTCTTAAGCTCTTGTTTAAAACGGCTCGAAGGCAGATCTGTGCTTTGTCACTTAACACTGGTGAGTCACCACTGTCTGTGCACTGTTCTAAATGTGCCGGTTGGTTGTTTATCATTCCACTGATGCTGGGCCACCTGTGTGTATCTCTCACACACACAAAGACAAGTCCCGTTTAATATTCCAGCTGTCGTTCTCAGCTTTGAGAACTTAAAAATACAAATTCATGGTTTATATTCTGATGTAGAGGAAAGGGAGCGGTGAAGGAACAGCAGGAACAGAAAAATGGTTACAGACAAGGGAGGTCCACTGGGTGTCAAATAAAGAGTGAACTTGCTAGGATTCCTAAAAACGTTCCCTCTCGTGGATGTGATCATTTTTTAACGATGTTTTACAAAAACAAACATCAGTTCTGGGTAGCTATGGAATTTCCATTCTTCCGATTTGCCTACGCTCATCAAAGGGGCACTTCTCTTGATACCCAAGAGAGGTGCTGAAAGATGAGCCTTAAATGTGAATGTGCAAAACACAGAGTTTTATAATTCTAAAATAAAGCACGCACACACTGGGTGAAGAACTGTTATAATAAAGTAGAAACGGTTAATACTGGGTAGAAAACTGTATGCTTTGCTTCTATGGTTTATTGGAAGGCGGATTTGGTGACCTCGCTGTCTACATTTTTTACATTGTTTTTTAACGTTTGTTTATTATTGAGAGACAGAGAGAGACAAAGCGTGAGCAGGGGAGGGGCAGAGAGAGAGGGAGACACAGAATCTGAAGCAGGCTCCAGGCTCCGAGCTGTCAGCCCAGAGCCCGACGCCGGGCTCGAACTCACAAACCGCGAGATCATGACCTGAGCCGAAGTCAGACGCTTAACCGACTGAGCCACCCAGGCGCCCCTCACTGTCTACACTTCTAAAACTCATGGGTAATAGGTAAGCTCAGACTTGCCTGTAAAAGCTTCTGGACTGAAGATAGTAGAACAAGTTAACATATCTAACGTTAAGTTTCTTAGAGGGTATGGAGAAAACGGTAGCACGGATAATCGAAATCCGTACATAACTGCAGTTCCGAAACCCAATTTTTACCAGTAATTTCAGCCTCATACTTTCACCTCAAAGCTGCCTTAAAGTTTAAAAAAAAAAAAAAGTTGTTTCAAGTTCAAGTTACATTACTTTTTCTAACGAATATGCTAATGATATAGCAAACTTGTCCCTAGTTAGGTAAACAGCTGTATGGATCTTCTACAAACTGTATAATTATGTCGTAACTATTGTGGCCTAACTGAAAGCTGTGATTTCTTTAAAACACAATCCTTTAGGGGCGCCTGGCTGGCTCAGTTGGTAGTGCGCGCAACTCTTAATATCAGGGTTGTGAGTTCAAGCCCCACACTGGGCGTGGAGCCTGGTTAAAAACAAAACAGAAACACAGTCCTTTACCTTTAGGGCAGTGCCTCTTCATCCCAGTTCGTAGCATGAAATTGGACGACTTTAAATTCAGAAATGATCAATCTCAAACTCTACCAGAGCGGGCTTTGAGAGGCCATTTATAAATGGAGATTAACAATGTAAAAGAGATCTGTGTTTTTACTTGATTCCAGGAGAACTTGACTTTCCCAAATGATAGTGTGTTTGTCATAGAAAAAAATTCAACACATGACAGCAAGGGGGAAGGCTGTTGTTACAACATTAAAGGTTGTCATTAGAATATGGGTATAATTGTTCAGGCACCCCAACTTAATAGGTTTGAACTACAGTTTTAGTTACCAGAAGTAAATTCTTCCCCAAAGAGTTGGCCTTTTTTTAGTGCATGTGCCAAAATTGACATGCACTCCTCTTTAAAAAAAAAAAAAAAAAATCACTATTTCCACACTGAGTGGAGCAAATATATTGATACTAAATTGATTCAAAGTGACAGGGTTTGAAATACATCATTTTTACAGTCTCTAAATGGTTAGATGTTCTGACTCTGGGACACTTATCAGCCCATCTCATAGGCTCCAATACCAGACCTGTGATTCCTTACGTGACATTGTTTAGCTCTAAGATCTAAAACACTTGCCTTTTTAATTTGAAAACTATTTATAGGTAAATACCAGGCATAGTAGCTGAGGACTAAGTGAAATAAATATGTTTACTGTCAAACTGTTTGAATTGGTTCTGAATTCTTCTAGATCGTACATCAGAATACTTTTTATTTTTAAATTACTTATTGCTGCTTCTATATATGTTCTTGTGTAGCGACTAGGAAAATACAGGTTTTGCTCTTTCAAACATGACTTAAGATGAGGGAAATAATTTCATAATATATTAAGACGTGAACATAGCTTAGAACGAGCTGAAGTCATCACACGTTGATTGCTTGGAAATTTCTCTGTCTGCCTATCTGATGTCTGGGTAGGAACTTGGAAAAGGCTTTTGGCTGACCCTGGCAATGAACCAGATAAATCAGTCTTGAGATAACATCCCCCTGTAACCACCTCTCTGGACATTAAACAGAGATACTGGGGACATTAAATCAAAATGGATTTATTTTTCTAATTTCTAACCTCAGAAGAGGGATGGCTTCATTCAGCTTCCTGAACCACCTAGTTTGCACCAAGTGAAAGCTGTCTTCGTGATTGTTAAAATTGTCTCCCACAAATTTGATAGAAATAGAACAAAGGAGAGGATGCTTTAGTGGGAGTCAGGGACACTTGCGATAAAATTCTCACTCGTGTCCTAAGAACGGGGGCCTCGGGGAGGTCACTTGTAGACCCCCAAGTCCCTGCAGAATGGCTCTAATTATAACCGCCTTGCAAAGTTGTGTGAGGATTCGTGAGAGCAGACTGTCCAAGCCCGTGGGCCCTCAGGAGGCGACCCCTACTGTGATTACTCAAACAACACTGTGCAGAGGCAGGATGTTTCTGTGCACCCTTTCGCTCCCTTCCCTGAGGCCATCGTGAGGAATCTGGAGAGCCTCCTGCATCGGAGCCAGCTATCATCAGATTGAAGTATCTGTGAAATCAGTACACTCCTTACAAGTCTAATCAGCAGGTAGTCAACTTTTCTAGGATGCTGTTTACCCAGAAACTTTCCTGGCCCCGTTTTGCTTGGTGCCCGTTTCCTTTACAAAGCTTCTTCTACTTCTTCTGCTTTTTTTTTTTTAGACTCTAGCCACTGTGTATGACCCACGTGACTTGTAAGCATCTGGATTTCCTGCTCGGTTCGCCAGAGAGCACTAATAGAAACCGCGTTGTCCCATGGTGTCGTGTGCATCTGTGCGGGCACAAGCGAGGCAGGTGAGGGAGGTGGCGGCACAGGGACGGCGACCCTTTTAGTTCTTTTCGTCCTGGTGCCCCTGCTTTTCTCCTTTTGGCCCATCTTTGTGGAAGCCCTGACCCATCGTCCTCCCAGCCCGGTGACCCCCCCGCCCCGCCCCCGTCAGGGCAGGTGACTCGATTCACATTGGTCGGCAAGCTCCGTTTAGCAGTGGAGAGCCGGAGTAAGTGTGGGACAGGCACACGTGCCTTTTCCACATCAGTCGCTCTGGCTCGTGGTGGATGTTTCGGCCTCGTTGTTCCCTTGCCGGCTCTTCCTGTGAAGCACTGGGGACCCCCACCCGGCCTCCGTTCGCTCCGCGCCCCCGTGGACCAAGGGAGAAGAGCCTTCTTCCTAGAGCGCAGTCCCCTGCCGAAACGACCTGTCCTGGGAAACCCAGCTTTATCCTAACTCCACTTTGTCCTAAGCGGATCACCACCCTGCCGTGCCTGCCCAGCCTGGGAGGCACGATACAGGCCTACGGCAGAGATCCCGCAGGTTCGGCTCCGGACCGGTTGGTCCACAGCCACAAAGCAAAGACCGTGACAGGGCAAGTCACACGAACGCTTGGGTTTCCCAGTGCGTGTGAGAGCTTGGTTTATGTGCTGTGCTGCAGTCTGTCAGGTGTCCCACAGGATCGTGTCCGCGAGGCAGTGTTCATAGCTTCGTTAAAATACGCTTTCTTGCTAGAAAATACTAACCATCACGTGCGCTTTCTATGACTCATAACCACTTATGACAGATCACCAAAACAAATATGATAGTAGTGAAAAACATTTGAAGTACCGTTAAGAATTATCAGAATGTGACAGAGAGACATAAAGTGAGCAAACGCTCCTGGAAAAATGGGGCCAGTTAGGGGCACTGGAGTCGTTCAGTCGGTTGAGCGTCTGACTCGTGATTTTGGCTCAGGTCGTGTTGTCACGGTTCATGGGATTGAGCCCCATGTTGGGCTCTGTTCCGACAGTGTGGAGCCTGCTTGGGATTCTCTCTCTCCCTCTCTCTCTCTCTGCCCCCACTCTCCCTCTGTCTCTCAAAAACAAACAGACAAATGTTTACAATGGCACCAGTAGACTTGCCCGACTCAGGGTTGCCACAGACCTCCAATTTGTGGAAAGTCACAGTATCTGCAAAGCATGATCAAGCGAGACACAGTAAAACAAGATATGCCCGTCTTGGCTTTGTCTGTCCTATAGAAAGAATCTCTGCAATCCCAGCATTGGTTGCCTCTGAAGGCAAATAATTATCAATCCATTCAGCTCTTTGCATGGCTTCCGATTGGTTTTCATGGCTAAGACTGCTTATAGGTGGGGGCAAGAAGGAGGTCAAGAAGGAGTGGGGACAAAACGAAGATTGTGAACAGACATAGGTTCCCTCACTTCAGGGAAGGAGATGATACTCAGTATGCTGTTCAAATACAGAAGAAGAGGGGAGTCTGAGTGGCTCAGTTGGTTGAGCGTCCGACTTCGACTCAGGTCATGATCTTGAGGTGTGTGAGTTCGAGCCCCGCATCGGGCTCTGTGCTGACAGCTCAGAGCCTGGAGCCTGTTTCGGATTCTGTGTCTCCCTCTCTCTCTGCCCCTCCCCCACTCATGCTCTGTCTCTGTCTCAAAAATAAATAAACGTTAAAAAAAATACCGAAGAAGACAGAGGCTCTCTGCCGTTTGCTAAAGGACGGTGTACTTTTCTAGCAGAATCTGATAAATGGGTGTGTGGGCACGGAGCACATGCTCGGGTGTCTGTCATTGGCAACGTCTTGAAAATGACAGGTCGGGGTCGACCGTGCACCTGGGAAGCCCGGTCACTGGGTCAGCACGCAGTCCCCCAGTGGGAGGCTCCAGCATGGCTGGGGGGAGGTACTCTTTGCCTGTCCCTTCAGATCTTCGGGCTGCGGCTCCCAGCGCTCACAGGCTTGGAAAAGCCTGGATTCAGGGTCCAGCTCCCGCACTGACTGCGGGTGTGGCTGTGGACCTGACAGAGGCTCTGTTTCCTCCACGGTGGAAGTGAGACCGGGAGGGGTGTGTTAATTCATAGCGCGGATGGCGGGTGCGGCAGGCGTGCGTGTGACGAGATGTTCACGCTGCCTGGTTCTCGGGCTGCAGTGGCCGGGATCCAACAGGCCAGCCTGGCTCTCCGTCTTCCCGCACCTGAGCCTCAGCAGAGTGCAGCGCGAACACCGTGCCTCCGCCCTCCGCCTCCCCTCGCGGTGCTCAGCCCCAGGACCCATCCCCGCGCACGGAACCGCTGCACCCGGCCTGGGCTGTGAGGCCAGGGTTGCAAGAAGACGGGGCTCCCACCGTAGGTGCGGTGCCCCACGCTGGATTCACGCGTGCAGCTCTGTGTCCACGTGTCAGCCTCTCCAGCAGGTTGTGCACACAGCCTGGAAAACCGAACTGATGTCACAGACCCATGAAAAGACCGGGCCCAAACTCCCAAGGATGGCAAAAGCGGGATTATGACGTGATGCACAGCAGGTGACGTGAGGGGAAAGGGCTGAAATTAAAGGGGCCCTTGAATGAACCCGGGAGCATCCTGGCCGCCCTCGGTGCTCCTCTGTGGAGACTGACGTGGGAATGGAAGGGGCGGCCTGTCCCCGGGCCCTGCCTCCCTGAGGCTCTACGCCAGGGCCCCCTCCTCGGAAGCCCCCTCGCCCCCCGCCAGCCTACCAGCTGCACAGCCTGACCAGCCCTTGACCAGAAGCTCCCTCACCCCGCAGGACGGCTGCAGTCACGCCTTGCAGTTACTGGCATCCAGCCAGAGGAACCTTTATTGCTGGCTCTAAATCGAGGGCCGCGGTGGCCTCCACGCCCCGGGAAGCAGGGCGGCCGGAGTCCACGGCAGCCTCCCAGGGCCGCGGGTTCTAGTCCCGTTGGCAAACAGATGATGCATAAACCTGAGTGAGCTGTGAGCCCCTTCGTGGCCGGGGCGGGGGGGGACTCTGCCAGTGCCGTCGGGGAAACGGTCATCCAAGGACACGAAGAGTCTTGCTTCCAGACGAGGAAGGCAGATGTGTCCGTCACCCTGAGTTGTGGAGGGCGCCTTGGGGTTTGGCCGAATCCTGCTAGGAAGCGTCTGCTGTGCCATTGCCCAGGTTATTATTCTGCAGAGGCCTGAAGCTGCTCACCACGCCTCCCCAGTGCGGCACAGGCGGGCCCCGGCTTCCTCCTTCGGCACCTGTCATGCCCCCTCCCTGCTTGATGTGCTAGAAACCCGAGCGACGGGGAGAAGAGCTTCAGATGCTAGTTTCGCACTCACTGCTCACTGGGAAAGCGTGGGCACCACGAATGCGGCCTCAAGTGTGAGGGGACCCGCGGGGGGCCGAGCTGCAGACCCTCAACGGCTCGGTGCCCATGCTGACTTCCTATCCCTCTCGGCCCCCGCACCCTCCACCCCCTCTCTCCACTAGGCCCTCTTCACTCCTCCGGGGTGGACCACACAGACCCCACCATCGCACGCTGCAGGTGCAGCCCTCCGCGTCAGCCCCGGCCACCGCACAGCGATGCCCAGGCCGGCGTCACTATTGATGTGAAGGTGACACTTGTCATGGATGATGGCCGCACTTCCTAATGCATTTATGTAACCCTTCCTGCTTGGGTTGCACTTATTCCCAGGGCTTCAGCAGCAATAAAATGGTTCCTTTCCCAAGACGGAGTTCATTCGATTTAAATCCGGGTTGATTGTGGCTAAACTTACCACATGTCTTCACTGAGGAAGGAAGAAACAGCCATGAATTATGCACGGAAATTATTCAGCATGTCTTCACCACCACCCCCCTGCCCCCTACCTCCCGTGCCGCAGGCTCAGCGCACCGCAGTTGGGGGAGGGATCCCTGGCCTTGAGACTCAGCACCTACTTGCCCAGGTGGAAAGCCTCTTGGGGCACCTCAGTGCCCTTTAACTCCTTCTTCGAGGGGTCCCCCGGCCACGTGGCCGGATTTCAGCTGACCTCGCGCCATTTGGGGGACCCTCCATCCACTGTGAGCTTCTTTGGTTTCCCGCTGATGTGTACTCCGGACAACAGCCTTGGCCTCTGCCCCCAGAGAGCACGTGAACTGCTCCTCAGGCCCTTGGGGTTTAAGAATAAGACCCCGGGGGGGGGGGGGGGCTGGAGTCCAGACTCTGTGGGACTCCTCCCACACGCCCCTGGCCGGTGACATGAGCACGGTGACGTGGTGTGGGGGCCAGTGTGGTCGGAGGACTCCCTCCTCCCTGCGTTCTTGGGCCAAGCCAGCTGCGGCCGTGGCCGCCAGCCCGCGGTTTGGACGCCGAGCACCTGGAAGCTCACGTGGATTTTTGAGGACGTTCACTGTAACTCACGTGACCCAGTGATGGAACTTTAATTCAAGTAAATGTTCGTGACTAAACTGTGAGAATTTAGGGCGATGCTCTTAATTCATGGAGGTCCCAATAACCACACCCCCTTAGCAATCATTTACCCAGAGCCACGACCAAAAGAGAGATAGAGGAGAAAGGCTTGAGCCTTTTTTTTTTTAACCTTGACTTTTGAGCCTTTGACTTTAAAGGGAAGGATGGAGGGAAACGGGAAGCGAGTCGGGATGAATAAGGAGAAGCGAGTGCCGGGGACCCTAGATTCAGTCCTTGGACTATTGCTGTGAAATAGGCAATGTTGTGCTGCGGCAGCCGAGGCTGCCAGCACGTAGGTCACTTTCCAGCTACCAGGACGCACAGTCAGCGCCGTTCGTGCAGAGCCCGGCCCTTAACCACTGTGCTGTACTGCCCTCCAGGATCCGGTGCGAAATACGCATCCGGTGCAGCCCGAAGACGCCATTTTCTTTGATGTTTTCGTTGATCTTGGAGTTAAAATGAAGCCAAAACCTTTCCCTGCGTTACACTTCCTTGTAAGATTTCATTACCAGCTAAATATACTACAGCGGTTGTCCTAATGCGTCTCTGATAGAATTCAGGTCATATGTACATAGTGGTTTCTTTACACTCAGGAGGGGATCTATTTTGTTGTTAAGGTAAAGGCAGTTATCTTAGATGGCTGAACATTTCATTTTATTTCCTCAGAAAAGATTTTTTTTACATTAAAAAAAAGATGCAGTGATGGGGCACCTGGGTGGCTCAGTCGGTGAAGCGTCTGACTTCGGCTCAGGTCATGATCTCACAGCTTGTGAGTTCGAGCCCCACGTCGGGCTCTGTGCTGACAGTTTAGAGCCTGGAGCCTGCTTCGGATTCTGTGTCTCCCTCTCTCTCTGCCCCTTCCCCACTCACGCTCCATCTCTCTCTCTCTCTCTCTGTCTCTGCCTCTCTCAAAAATAAATAAACATTAAAAAAAATTTTTTTTAAAAAAGGGGGTACCTGGGTGGCTCAGTCGGTTGAGCGTCCAGCTTCGGCTCAGGTCATGATCTCGCGGCCTGTGAGTTTGAGCCTCATTTTGGGCTCTGTGCTGACAGCCTGGAGCCTGGAGCCTGCTTCGGATTCTCTGTCTCCCTCTCTCTCTGCCCCTCCCCAACTTGCACTCTGTCTCTCTCTCTCTCAAGAATAAACACACGTTAAGACAAAAATTTTTTTTAAGATGCCAAGAAACTTGAATCAAGGTAAAGATTGAGCCAAAGTTTCCGGAATCTTTTTGTTTTCTTCTTCGTTGTCGTTGATCATTCTGCTTTTTGTTATCACTATCATTGCAGGGCAGATTGGATCAAAAGAGAATTAGATTTTCCCCCTTCAGTGTGTGGGCTGATAACTGAGATCCCGAGGGCAGATTTGATCCCTGGAGTGAGGCTGTCCTGTCCTGGCAGAACCTTCCGGCCCCTTGCCCAGAAATGCCTGCCGAGAGGGTGCTTGCTGAGGGCGGTCTGCCGCCTCACATGGTGCCTGTGTCTCTTACAGTTGACCTGGACAGGCTCAATGACGAGGTCAAGCGCTACAGCTGCACCCCCAGGAATTACTCCGTCAACTTACGAGAGGAGCTGAAGCTGACCAACGTGGTTTTCTTTCCACGCTGCCTCCTCGTGCAGCGCTGTGGCGGTAACTGTGGCTGTGGGACCGTCAGCTGGAAGTCCTGCTCCTGCAATTCAGGGAAAACTGTGAAGAAGTATCATGAGGTGAGTCGCCGTCAACCATCTTTGTTGCAGGCCTGCAACACTACCACACGGAAGCTCTTTGCAGCTGCAAATGTGATGCAGGCTCCAGGGTGCACACAGTTGTTGGGGTTGTTCCCTGCACAAGGGCACCCAGCCGGAGGGACGACGGGGAGCTGAAATTAGACGTGTGCTAACCTGGCCAAGCCACGTGCCTTGGGCGGGGCTAAGTCATTCCTGAAGAAGGGACTCTTTTTCCTAATCACATAATACCACCTGTGGGCGACAGCCCCTTTGGTAGATTATGTAATCAAATGTATGATGCCGTGAGGCGCAGCTTAACTAGCCTCCTTGTAGTGATATGATGGTATTCCTAAAGGCCATAACTGAAAAATCCAGGCTGCTTTAAGAAAACTCTAAGGAATTGTGGTTTATATACACAATGGAGTACTACGTGGCAATGAGAAAGAATGAAATATGGCCCTTTGTAGCAACATGGATGGAACTGGAGAGTGTGATGCTAAGTGAAATAAGCCACACAGAGAAAGACAGATACCATATGGTTTCACTCTTATGTGGATCCTGAGAAACTTAACAGAAACCCATGGGGAAGGGAAGGAAAAAAAAAAAGAGGTTAGAGTGGGAGAGGGCCAAAGCATAAGAGACTCTTAAAAACTGAGAACAAACTGAGGGCTGATGGGGGGTGGGAGGGAGGGGGGGGTGGGAGATGGGTATTGAGGAGGGCACCTTTTGGGATGAGCACTGGGTGTTGTATGGAAACCAATTTGACAATCAGTTTCATATATTAAAAAAAAAAAGTTCTAAGGGCCAAACTTGAAGTCAATCAAGTCATTAAAAAATTAAGCAGAGATAGGTGCACCTGGGTGGCTCAGTCAGTTAAGCGTCCAACTCTCGCTCAGGTCATGATCCCACAGTTCGTGAGTTCGATGCTTGGGATTCTCTCTCTGCCCCTCTCTCTGCCCCTGCCCCAGTCTCTCGGTCTCAAAGTAAATAAATAAACTTTAAAAAATTAGGCAGAGTAGGGGCTGCTGGGTGGCTCAGTCGGTTGAGCATCCGACTTCAGTTCAGGTCACCATCTCACGGCTGGTGAGTTCGAGCCCCGTGTCGGGCTCTGTGCTGACAGCTCGGAGCCTGGAGCCCGCTTCCGATTCTGTGTCTCCCTCTCTCTCTGCCCGTAACCCACTCGCATTCTGTCTCTGTCTCTCTCAAAAATAAATAGACTTTAAAAAAGCAATTTAAAAGATTAGGCAGAGTGAAGACAACAAAATGTAAACTGGCAGAAAACATATATAGTTAGAGGCTTCTCAATTCTCTAAGTATGATAATACCTTTCTTCTAAAAATACCAGTTTTTCCTGACTACTGCTGGGTGCTCCCTGGGGCGTCAGCTCTGAAAGGAGGCAACAATGAACAAAAAGTAAATATGAGGGTAAAAGAGGGAGCAAACCTTTAAGGAGAGCCGAGTCTGTGTTCCTGTCACTCGTGACACTGTGCTTTTTCCTTTTAAACATACGGCTCATTACTGAGCATCAGAGTAAGAGCAGGCTTGGAGGGAGTTGGCGGTCCTGACCGTGGCGGTGCCCGGTTTCCTCCCAGTCGTGGGGACCCACATCACCAAGCGTAGAGACTCAAGCGTTCACATATGTGACACGCGACAAGGAAATCTATCAGATAACCGCTTACAGGGTGGTTCGCAGCACGAAGGAAACGCACCTTGGAAGATGCCAAACATCACGCAGGAATCTGAGAACGGAAACAATGCAGCAGACGTTATTCTTAGACATTATTGTTTGAGCTACTTTTCCCCGGTACCCACCCAAACAAAGGAGTCGAGGGTGGTCCCTAAATAAAACGTCCAGCTTTGTGAAGCTGTTTCTTTTTTCTCCTGCTCACACAACAAACAATAAGAGCAGGTCGAAGGAGGCAGCCTCTGAGCTAAATGAAAATGGCTGCGTCATCCGTGGTATTTCCGACTTGGGAAGTGCAGGAAGTCAGCTGTCACAATGACCGTGCTTACCTCAGGAGGGAAACACATTATTTTAGACCCACACAGAGCTATTTCCTTAGGCGTAAGAATTTCTTACTCCACCCTGCAGTTTTCACGGGGGAAAATAATGTCCTCATGGCCAGAGAACGCTACGGTCCGTGTTCATTGTGTTTTATTTTTGTATGACCCGGTGAAGTCCAGATTGGACGTTGTCCTTTGCATCTCAGAACTTTGTAATGTTTAGGCACACCCTGAGGGTCCATGCAGAATGCAGTCATCAGAACAGAGTTAAAATAATCTAGCAGGTGACACGATGTCTATGCAGACATCATGCCACGGAAGAAGACTCGCGTCCAGGCCCTTGATCTATCTGTAGAGTGCTTTGTTTCCTTCTGGACTCTGCTCAGATAGAAGGTACAGCTTCATTGTTTAAGTGGTTTATGACAGAAATGGCAGAGTTAAACATATGCCCCCCCCTGCCCCCAAACCCCTCACCTCCCAGACAGTTCACACTGTAGAACTCTGAAGGGTCCTTCTCGCCTTCTCTTCTTGTCTCTGTCCCCGGGAGCCATTACCTGTACATTTCTGTGCACAGTTAACATTGAGAAAGGGAAGCCCTTGGTTCTCTGCCCATCACGTGAGTGGGTCTAAGATGTCAGCATCTCTGAAACCTCGTCTCCTAGTGTTTTGACATCTAGGAGTCTGCAGAGCTCTAGACAAAATCGCTCTGCCAAGCGCCGGACCAAGGGACCAAACAGCATCAATCACTCACTCGGCCACTGCACAGCCGGAACCAAGGCGCCTGGCGTATTGCCCCGGGCTCCTAAAACACCCTTGAGATGTGTCCCCGTGACCACTCTGTGGGCTGCACCGTGGAAGAGAGGAGAGGCTGGCTCCCTTTCCAGACACGGGGGTTGCTTGAGCGGGGCTCATTAGGGGAAAATCCCTGTTCTTGTTCTCTTCTGTGACTGTGTTCTTACCCCAGAAAAAAGAGACGCCAGGGTCCCTAGCTTCTGCTGGTAACCGATGAGATGTGAAATGAGTTTCTGTGGGGCACGAACTGCCTTACGGGGGCAACTGGAACCCATCACATAAGCAGAACTGTGCGACTCTGCACAGATATTTCAGCACTCGGCGTTTAGGGAATAAAATCTGAAAAATTATGAAGCCCCTAATGGAGCTGATATAATTGCTCTTTCCACGGGTCATGCTGTTTCTCCGGAACATTCTTCTCTGTGCGATGCAGTGTTACCTTCTTTATGACTTTCTGTTCTCAAAAGTACTTGTAAGTATCCTGTTAAGGTGTTGTTCCTTTTTTGCTAATAGTAGGTCCTTTATGCCTCTTGGAATGTATAGAATACAAAAGATAACTTTGAGGTGGTAATTTTTTCAAAAGGGAAGTTTCCAGAAAACATATTGTGTAGACAGTGAGATGATGTTATTTCAGTTCTCATCTACCTTGATAATGTGCATGAAGGGATAGGATCTTCTCTAGAAATACAGTGCCTTTTAAAAAATTGTTTAATGTTTATTTTTGAGAGAGAGAGAGAGTGTGAGCAGGGCGGGGGGGGGGGGAGGGGGGGACACAGAATTGGAAGCAGGCTCCAGGCTCCAGGCTCCAAGCTGTCAGCACAGAGCCTGACGTGGGGCTCGAACCCACGAACCATGAGATCATGACCTGAGCCGAAGTCAGATGCTTAACCAACTGAGCCCCCCAGGTGCCCCAGCGACCTTTTAAATTAGATGACGGTTTTCATCATCTGGTCCCCTATCTGTGTCCATTCAGGCAACAGCCAAAAACTCACGACGTAGCAGAGAGAGAAAGAGCAAAGTCAGTTTTCTCTGGGCTGCTTCTCACGATTTTGTCACGAGGCCCCCACAACCACCTGTATGATGTGGTAGAATTTTCTGCAGGGATGGACACGTTTCCAGCCTGCGCCGTGCAGGGCGGTGGTCCCTGGCAATGTGCGGTTATGGGGCACTTGATGTGTATGCCACACAAATGGGGGACTGGACTTGTCATTTTATTTTATTTTAACTAATTCAAACGTAGATAGCTCCACACAGGCAGTAACTACCACACTACAGAGCACAGCCTGGACCAGCCTCTGTTTCTGGCACAGTCATTCCTGTCTCTGGACAAAATGGCAGCCGGGCGGGGGTGGGGGGCAAGACTTTAGAGCATTACTCTTATTTCACTGTAAAATTTTATATTAAAAATTGCTTTCTGTTACAGTTTAAGAGTCAGAAAATGCAGATATTTATATATGAACCAAAAGATTGATTAGAGGTTTTAAAAGGTCGAGCCTCAGACTTGGGAGAAAAGAATAGTACTTTGAGTTTGGCGTGTTTTAAGCATCTGCCGTAGAAACAGATTCAGCTAAAATTGCAAGTTGAGGGCGAGGAGACGGAGAAAAGATTGGTTTCCAAAGACTTTCTCCTCTGTGGCAAAAGCGGTGAGGTTTGGGGTTGTGAGGATAGCCAACCTAGCAACAGTCAAGAACATTTCTCTTCTGTTTCTGGAAATAGCATTTCTGAGCTGGTACAGAGCCTCCCTGCTTCCTTCCGTTTCTGTGTCTTCGGGTGAGCCGTGAGCGCATTCTGCAGACTTTCCCTGTGCTTTCCAGGGACACCGTTGAGGCTGGAAGGAAGATACGGCCTCCGGTTCCTGCTTTGCCACATGGGAGGCACCCCAGGGCCAGGCACTTGAAGCCCCGTGGGGCCTCGGATTTCCTCCCTTCGTCCCCACAATCACCTGCAGTTTGGGGTTCCCCGACCCGAGATTCCCCGGTCTCTGTTAGCCGTGACACCGTCCTCCCGCCAGAGTCCTGCCTGCCTGAAATCACGTGAGGACTCTAACAGTGGGGGGAGCACCGGGCACATGCGAGAGACTCAGAGATACGATCTGGGGCGGTTAATGTGGCTAGGATGGCCCGTCCACCTGTCGGACATCATGCCGGGATGCTCCCCTCCTGGGGATGCCGATCCATGAGAGCATCTGAAGGCGTAGAGTGCGACGCGGAGTTGGGTGGGGTTGTCTGGCCTCCGTGTGGCCCACTGACTCCTCGCTCATCCACTGAGAGCTACGGAATGTGCACATTCCTTCCCTTCTGGATTGCGCTCCAGGTCCGGCCTTCCTGCCTTGGGGCGTGCCGCCCTTCAGGTAGACCAGACCCGTTGGTGACACGACCCTCGGTGCTGATTCCCTACTCAGAAATGCGGTGCCTGGTGAGGCCCCTGTTACATCATCCACAGCACGTAGGCTGAGCACGCAGTCTTTCAGCCTGTATGGTGCCGACACAGTGACTTCTTTGTTCTTTAGAGGTGGGACTGCGGCTGAGTGCTCCCAGAGGAACCCCAGAGTGCTCCCAGGGTGCTCCCAGAGGAACCCCAGGGCGCTCCCACAAAACTCCATGTCTCCAGTAGCAAGACTGCATTTTCAGTATTGAGGAGAGCTTTACGGACACTCACTGTCACAACACCTTCAGACTTACTCTGCCAGGGACACACTGTTAAACGCTGTCACCCGTGTCTTTCTTACCGAGGACCGTGTCTTCTCACCCAGTACCAGTCCCCCCACCCCAACGCTCTGCTTCTGCTGGGACCGTTGTCCACAAGTTCAGCAGTTACCCGGGCAGAAAATAGTGCATTTTCCCTCCTCCACATACTTTTGCTTGTAATCACTGAGGTTTCATCAGAAAACTTGACTACCAGCCCTTAAAAATCTTAACCCTCTGCACATCTTTCATAAAGTCTTATGAGCAGGGAAGAAGTCAAACTGAAAGCAAAAATAGGAAGCTTTTTTTTTTAAGATAAACTCTCTGGGGGCACCTGGGTGGCTCAGTCAGTTAAGTGTCCAACTTCGGCTCTGGTCATGATCTCAGGGTTCATGAGTTCGAGCACGGAGCCTGGAGCCTGCTTCGGATTCCGTGTCTCCCTCCCTCTCTGCCCCTCCCCCACTCGCACTCTCTCTCTCAAAATTAAATCAACATTAAAAAAAATTTTTTTTAACTCTTAATGATTGTGGTTTATACACCGCATTTGTCCTGGAATATGCCCTTATATTCCTTTGTCAGCCATTAATTTGAGAAGTGTTACAAGGCCTTAACAACCTCTTTTTATCTTCCCAATAAAGAAGGACCCAACTCAGCACATAGTTTTCCTGCCCAGTGTTTTATTAGTGTTAATAGCTTCACAGCAATGATTCACTCAGTGGTTTCTCAGCTACGAGGCGCGTAACTGTAGTGAAATATCTTTTGTGATATGGTAATTTGCAAGCGGAGCCTCTCTGACTTTGTGTCGTGTTACGAAAGCCACCAGCCGGCTCCGGCAGAATGTTCTCCGGTTAGCAAAAGTCAAGTCCTCCCGGCTTTGTGTGGTTTTTCCAGGTGACACAGAGGGGTCAGGATTTCCGTTCTCACCCGCAGGTGACAAGAAGTGGCTGGGTCCTCCTGGCTGGATTTGTGTTTCTGGGTGTCCCACAGCTCGGGGAACAGGCCCATTCGCGAGTGGCCTCGGGCGGCTATAATTTGTGCGGTGGCTCTTGCCTTGAAAAGTGACCAGACCGCCCCGAGCACCCGGGCTTCCTTCCCAGATAAAGGCTTTCCGTCTCCCTCTTTGCCTCCCCAGTTCCATCAGGTTGTCTCTGCTTCCTTCTCCCTCTGAGCGCCGTGTGCCTGAACCCAAGACCGTTAACGCTTTGAACCTCAGCGCTGCCATCAGCCGGCGAAGCAGGCCAGCCTCCGCTCTGTTCAGACGCGGCTTTTCCTGCCTTGTCTGGAAAGGCATCTGCCAATTCACTTTTCCTGGCTTATCAGCAAAGCACGTGGCCCCTGTGCCCACGCTGCTTAATATAAAACACCGGGAAAGTCCCCGAACAAGCAAAAGAGCCGTTGGAAAGTGCCTGGTCTCTGCCGTCAGCCGAGGGCACGCACTGCTGTCTGCCATCAACGAGAACTCAGCACGACAGAGCAGTGAGTCACAGGCGCCGGTCGGAGTGGCCTGAGCAGACATATTTGTCCCCTGTGCATCGTCTCAGAAGTCACTCCCCTGCCCTGTAAGCCCTGGGGTGTGCTTTCCGTGTGGTCTTGGGTGATAGTGACCGGCTCACAGTGGAGAAATTCTCGGCGAAGCTGGAGGACGCAAACCTCTGACTCTTTCCGAGGCCCTCTGACCAAATACGCACGGGTGGGAGCGTCAGCTGGTCCAGGAGGAGTCACATCCTGGCACCAGCGGATGTCGGCTGTGTAACCAGGGGCACCTTCGTGTCTCTCTTCCCTCATGGATGGAGACCTAGGAGAGTACCTAAGAGGGCTAGAGTGAAGTGCAAATAATTTGTCATTTGCAAAGTCACTCACAACAGCGTGCAGCATCTAGAACGTCCTCATTGACATTAGTAATGCCTTCTGCTTCTCCACGCACTTATGATCCAGCGAGTAGAACGTGTAACAAATCGTGGGAGAGCGTGTCATCCCTGCTGTACATGTCCTAGAATTGCAGGAGGAAAAGGATACGATATACGTGGTCGTCGGAACTGCCCTTTGGACCAGCTTTACCGACAGCAAGCACTTGTGAGTCTCTGTGCCTCGGGGACGAGTCCTCCTGGGGGTCCCCTGCACGTGGGACTCTCTGCCCCACTTTAGGGTCCAGGCTCTGCGGCTTGACTGAACACTGAGCAAAGGAGAGCATCCATTCTTGTCCTCGCTGGAGCCCCCGTGGGCGGCATGGCTGAATAAGGGGTGCCAAGGGCTGAGCAGTCTGGACCCCCGTTTCCTAGTAGATGGTTTTGGTTTATGACGTGAAGCTGGTCATCTGAGAAAACTTCTGGGGAGAGAATCCATAGTAAAGACTTGCAGGGATGCCAGGAATAGTCATGCAGACACTGAGGCAGGACGTCTGGCCTTCACCCGGGATGGCAGTAAACCAGGCAAAGCATATTGAGTCCCCACTCAGTGCACACGTGGAGCCCCACGCCCCTTGGAGACACAGAGGGAAATCACAGGCACGCTGAAGAGGCAGTGGCCCCCGGGGGCAAGGATGCTGGAGGACAGGACCCTGTCCTTGGACCTGGCTCTCGGTGCCCAGAAGACCCTGGATGGGGTGCACGGCCTCCTGGAGCATCTCAGTCCTCCAGGGTGGGGACAGGGTACCTCCGTGAAGGGACAGTAGAAGGAAGGCAGAAGTCATGGCTAGCGGGAACCTGAGGGCATAAGCGAGAGAAGCAGTCGAACCGACCAGACAGTGTATGTGAAAGCGACAGTAGGACTCTCCAGGGGATTCTGCCTGCGATGGTGAAGGCCCGCCTTCCCGAGGCCGCAGCAGGGGAGAAGCAGGAGAGAAGACAGCTTCTCTTTAAACTTCGCTGAAGTTCGGTTTCACCTTACTTTTCTAAGCGTGTATTGAGACTCCAGTTAACTAACGTACAGAGTACTTCGAGTTTCAGGAGTACAATTCGATGGTTCCACACTTCCCTGCATCCCTGGTGCTCATCGCGACAGGCGTACCATCGTACCCATCCCCCCACCTCCCCTCCGGGCACCACCCGTGTGTTCTCTGTTGTTAAGAGTCTGTTCTTGGTTTGTCTCTCCTTTTTCCCCTCTTTGCTCACTTGTTTTGTTTCTTCAGTCCCACACAGGCAAAATCATTCGGTGTTTGTCTTTCTCCCACTTGTTTCACTTAGCTTAATACTCTCCAGCTCCGTTCATGTCATCGCAATCAACTTATTAATGTAAGAAATCAAGGATGCACTTCACGAAGAAATGTTGTATTGATACGCAGGTATTAATGTAGAGAGAATATGGTGAGGGGCACCTGGGTGGCTCAGTGGGTCAATGTCCGACTTCGGCTCAGGTCACGATCTCGCGGTTCGTGAGTTCGAGCCCCACGTTGGGCTCTGTGCTCACAGCTCGGAGCCTGGAGCCTGCTTCGAAATCTGTGTCTCCTCCTCTCTCTGCCCCTCCCATGCTCATGCTCTGTCTCTCTCTGTATCTCAACAATAAACATCAAAAATTAAAAAAAAAAAGAATATGGTGAAGTCTGATCTGTTTTAAATCGTAAAAGGCATTATATGTCAACAGATACGTCAGAACGTAAACGTATTTCCGCTTAATTATGGCCACTAATCCCCTTCCTCAGGGAAAGACATTCTGCATCCACCACACTTTCGGTCACAAGAGCATATGCCCTGTTCTGTCTGCAAGAAGTAATAAATGCTGAGTGTTGGATTTATGTGTAACATACGCCTGTTCCGAGGGATACTTGTGACAGTATTTGGAGCAGCACTTGGCCCAAATCGGGCCCTTAGAAAGCTACCGAGAGGCCCCTGTCGGGACACGTGAGCTCCCCACAGTGTTGCAGGTTGGTAACTAACACAGAAGGCAGAACCCTGTGACCCCAGACCCCTCCACATCAGGGAGCCGATGACTGTAACAATATTTACACGAGTGCATCAGGACAGGCAGCCTGTCGTGTTCCTTGGTTTCTCCAGGGGTTGGGAACCGGTTGTCACGAAGAGAAGAAGGGGATCTGGTGACCGTGAACCCAAGGGCTTGCTAACGGGACACGCGCTTCTCGTCCTAGGTGTTACAGTTCGAGCCTGGCCATTTCAGGAGGAGGGCCAGAGCCAAGCACATGGCTCTCGTCGACATCCAGCTGGATCACCACGAGCGCTGCGACTGCGTCTGCAGCTCAAGACCGCCGCGATAGGAGAAAGTGTGCCAAATCCCCTCGCGCGTGAGGGAACCTTTCGTGTCGGGGGGCGGGGGGTTGTGAGAGGCCCTGTTCCACCAGCAGCCGCACTTAGGACCGGCCTGTAGAGCCGTGAGAGCCGGTGGGTGCTGAACCACCGCCTGGCTCGCTCAGCCACAGCAGGTGGAAAGGCCCCTCGTCAGCTTCTGTCCCCCAGAACACAGGATGGCGTGTAATGATCGTGTCAGAGAGCGTGCACGTGCATACATACGTGTGTACGCTGTCCGTGTCTACGTGTAAATACATCAGCTGGTTTCTTCCGTGTACCCCAGAGCTTACGTATGCTGCAGGTCTATAGACCCTTAAAATCTTTTGACGCGTTGAGGGACAAATTAAACACGTGAAATGCGTCCTTGGAAGATTCAGAAGATTACTTTGTTTACTTCTAAATTTGAATCACAAAACAGTTTTGGATCTTGGTCTCTTAAAGAAAGCGCTGTGTATACTAAAAAACCAATAAATGGGCTTTTCTTATAGATACATCCTAATTATAAAAAAAAAGAAGAAGAAAAAGAAGGAGAAGAAGAAGAAGGAAAAATACGGTTTCTGGGAAAAAGGCAGAGACCTGACCATTTTTCCCGAGGGACGCACTACACGCTTACCTATGTAGGCAGTAATTACCTGTCTGCAGAAGCATGCGGTAATAATATAGATGCCTTAGAAATTAAGTCATTAAGTCTTCTTTTTATGCATCCTGCTGAGGCATGCAAATTCATTTAACACCTGTCGCAAAAAAATCTCTCAGAAGGTTTATTATTATAATCCTTCCAGAGACCATTTATCAACTGTCGCAGAACTTTGAACGCTTTCTTTCTGAAAGCCCGTCCACAGAAATGACGCCTTTGGAGAATGGCCTGGGGAGTCCGTAGGAGCCTTTCAAAATGGTGTTCGTCGGAAGATTTGGGTAGTTGAAAGCAAAAACGGTGAACACAGAATTACTAACATAACTGGAGATTGGATGGAATATTTAATTGGCTCCCTGTTTAATAATGGATCCAAACTCTCCGGGTTAGGCCAATTCGTTTTATGTATCTTGCTTTTCTGTTCCTGTCTCTCTGATACACAAATATGGGTTTACGGTGGCGTTTTATATCTGGCAAACGTCCCGAATTTTTTACGGCCTGAAAGCTTTCACGTATCAGAACAACCCAATTTTGTTGACGTAAATTCCCGATCACATCCTCACTCCCCAGTCTGAATTCTGGCTTCCGGACTAAGCGAAGTCAGATCTGGGGGCTCTGGTTCTTGCCACATCTGTGGAGCTGTGTTGTGAGAAGCCACCTGCAAATCACAGGCCCACGAACGTGGCCTTGCTCCACCAGGGTTTCCTTCCTGGGGTTTCGAGTCATTTTCCCTCCCCGGCTCCTCAATGTCTGTTTTCAAGGAGACTGAATCCACAGAGTAGTGAGTGACTCCTCGTTCTCCAAAGCAAGACTCTTGGGAGAACGCACTGGACTCCAGAGAGCCGTGGGGCTGTTCCGAGAGGGCTCCGTTTCTGCCTTGAATCAAGAGCTGATTTCTTCTGTGAGTCTGGGGCCCTGTGTGCTAACACCGTTTGCGTGAGGGCTGTGTGACAGGCTGGGTTAGCGCTGGGGTCAGGCGAGTGGCCTAAATATACTTGTACTTCTGAGCCTGGACCAGGTTCTCACGTCTCCTTAGTGGTAACTTCATCTTTTCTCAGCCCTTTGAGAGGGAAGGCTCATGGCAGGTGCACCTTGAAAACGTCCCTAGAAACCTCCACTGTTTGTACCGCGACGGTGGAGTGGGAAGATCGCTGTATTGGTCACTTGTCCAGAATCCCAGACACGATCACAAATGGCCGAGGCAGGCGCACTCGTAGTGAGGAGCTGTGTCCCCATCACGGCCACTGGCAGGTTGCCCCATGAAGACGTTGGCCTGTGCACCCCAACTCAAAGTGGGTGCACGTGGCATCATCTTGGGCAGCTCCCATCGTAGCTGTAAGTAGGAAAAATCAGTGTTCTACCCAATTTTTAATAAACCTTCCAGGCTGCATCAACCGGGTCGGTTTCCAGTTAAAGCCCTGTCTGCACTTTTTATTTATTGGCTGAAATGCAAGCAGTCGTATTCACTCACGTTTCTTTCCTCTTTCCTGAGTGTTTTATTAAGACGTCTCCCTCGGTTATCTGTTATCTCTTGCGTTTCCAACACGGAGCAGATAAATGTTTCATTGCCATCAAAGGAATAAAAAGCTCGCCGTACAAATTACATTTCAAAACAAACCCTAATAAATCCGCATTTCTGCGTGGTTCACTCACCTGAATAATGCCTTCCATTCCGTGTGTCCTCACAGGGCAGAACACTTTCGTAAGTAGAATTTTTTATGCTTTTTGTCATATCGGCAGCACGCAGCTTTTTCGTCTCGTAGCATTTTTCTGTAGCAAATGTAATATGCCTCTTATCTCCATGAAAAATATATATTGCTTTTGAACAAAACTCCTTCATCATTTCCTCCCCAGTTGCAGCTCCCCAATGTGCAGTGTTACACATTGACTTTCAGGAACGCCTGCGGCTGTTTGGGGTGACCAGGCTGGGTGATTTCCGAGGGCCGGGGCTCAGAAGGCAGGAACAGGGCAAGGCCTGGCCTTGGTGGCAGGTTCTCACCGGGTCCCTGTCCCCGAGCTGGGCAGCAGGGCGGGACCGGAGGCTTTGCTGTTTTGCTGTTTGCTTCTTGGACTGTTTTCCCTGCTGGCCTTTTAATAAAACACGGTCTCGTCTGACCTCCATCCCTGCAAGGGCACGGCCTGTCTTCTTCCTTAGGGGCCCGACGTCGGTACCACCCAGACGCCTGGGACCCTTTTCCCACAGCAGGGTCAGGCCTACCCACTCCAGAAGACCAGGCCAGGGGCTACAGGCGTGCAGACACTGGTTTCTGAGCAGGGGCGGGCGAGGGGGCAGAGGCGAGTGGAAGGGGAGCTCTTCTCACTGCAGGATCTGCTGCTGTTGCTGGCAGCCTATCTTTGGACTCGTGGGTTCGAGCCCCGCGTCGGGCTCTGTGCTGATGGCTCAGAACCTGGAGCCTGGTTCGGATTCTGTGTCTCCCCCTCTCTCTGCCCCGTCCCACCTGCGTTCTCTCTCTCTCTTTCAAAAACAAAAAATAAACATTAAAAAGGATCAATTTTACCATCGAAGTACCAGTAATGTGTGAGTCAAAGTGTGGGGAAGGGGCAGGAAGGAATCAAATACTGCTGTGCATAGTTGTTAACTCAGATAACTTGGATTTTTACATAAAAATCATGGTAGCTGTGTGTGTGTCTGTGTGTGTGTGTGTGTGTGTGTGTGTGTGTAAACAGTATCTTAATGCAAATACATTAATAATCTTATTTTATTTCCGGAAATGTACATGTGTCCAGTTTTACTCCGAGAATAACTTAACAGATGTCCAAATTGTTCATAGCCTCCCAGGGTCCTCTGATAGCATATTAAATTACAATTCATAGATTAGTATTCATGCCTGAAATTGCAGGAAATACAATGTTGTTTATTGACAGCTTTGATCAAATATGCTAGAAGAGAGAACATTTGTAACTCACTGGTTTTTACTGACACCCACTTAAGTTTTGTTGTTTACAAAAATCGAGTTGAAGCCTACAGAGGTCTGCAAAACTTACCATAAAACACGGGGGTGTCTCCTGAACATGATGGCCACGCACTTAATTTAAGACTTCAGGCTTGTTCTTCGTGTTACAGTCCTGAATTTGCAAGTTAACTTGTATCTTTTTCAAAATAAATTTCATTTCTATAGCGATCTGTAACAATTCTTTAGCAGACCACATCAGAAGAGAGTGGGGCTGAGTCGGGAACCAACGCTTCGTGTTCCTAGGGCAGCCAAGTTATGGGCCAAGAAATCTTCATTTTCTAATAAAACCATTTGACTTTCTCATTATTTTAAACTGTTGGATACCGGCTGCCAGGTTTAGTGGCCAGGAACCAGGTGTTAAAATTACTCTTGGATTCAATTTATATTTTACATAATTCATGTAATACCGATTCTGTTTTGAGAACGTGTCCTGGGTCATATTCTCTAGTCTTTGGGAGGCCATAGTACAAATTCCTTCTCTTCCAGTGTTTTCTAGCCTTTCCTCTCTCCCTGTGACTTCCACGTTCCTTCTCGTTCTCACTGGTCTCTACACACCAGTCTTAGGGTCAGAATCAGGGTCCGTGTGTGCGTTGGGAAGGCGCAGGAGGCGGGGGCCGTTCGAGGAGACCGGGAGAGCGGGCGGTTTCCCGAGGGAGCACTTCACAGGCTTAAATGGCCACATGTTAAGAAATCACTGCTCCGTGAGCATCGAACACATCAAGGAAATGTTTGCCATTATGGTCCCTTTTGGTACGAACTTCAGAGTGTTTATCGCCTTCTGTGAACGGAGACCTGGCCGCCATCAGTGTGGGGGAAACTGACTGTGTGCTTCGTGCATTCATTCAACAAAACGTGTTAAAACGCGCTACGTATCAGGTGTGCCTTGGGGTCCCAACCCGGGGCCCACAACAAAAGGTAGAAGTAGAGACAGATGATGTAGGTGGATTCACGAGCGAAGTGGCAGGAAGGAATGTCTGCAGGCACAACTGGGGGGAAGTTTGAAAAGGTAGAAAATCCTCTGGTCACGAGGAATCCTCTTGTGTGGATGGCTGGCAGGGAGTTGTGTCCTTCATGTGGAGGAGAGGAAGCCTGGGGCTGTCAGCATACGGGCCTGCGGGTGTCATCACGGAGGAGAGAGAACCTCAGAAGGCCCTCCCTTTCTGGACCTGTGCGTCCTCGTTTACAAAACCAGAAGGGCGACAGAGAGCCTTTCCGCACTTTGGCAGATGGCCCCGTGCGGGAAGGATGGGGTGGGAATGCGAATTAGGAAGCTTCTCCTCGGGCTCAGGCCGCAGAGACGGGAAGGGGTGGATCCCCTGTGGGTGCACGGACCGTCAAGGGCAAATCTCTAGGAGTGCTGTGAGCAAAGTTCTCGAGAGGATTCAGGGTCTTGGCGACGCCGCGGGAGAGCAGCGCAGGCTCCGGGCGCGTCCCAGAGGAAGAAGTCGTGTGGGCTGCATGCTTGGGAGGACTCTCCTCGCTCAGAACCCTTAGGGAGGCAGGGAGGGGGAGGCTCATTTCGAGAGAAGAAATCCCACCCGTCTGAAGAGCCAGGGCTGGTGACGCTGACCGGGCCCCGTCCTTCGGGCAGCGAGGGTGACCCCGTAAGAAGGATGATAAAGGGCGGAAGCTGAAGGACACCCGTGACCGCAGGGGAGACGAGACAACAGCAGTTCACAAAGCTCACAAGTGAGTGCTCCAGAATTCGGAAAACACGTCGCTGACGCTGAGGGCGGTGCCAGGCGGACCAGATTCGGAGAACGACGAAGCGGCCGCGTCTAATGCTCTGATCAAACGAGAGAGGGCGGGTGGGTGTGGCGCCACACACACACACACACACACACGTAACCACCCCGCTGTGTTCGTGAACAGCAGAAGCCTGACATGAGATGACGTCAGAAGGTAGAGTGTAGAGCAGGGGCGGGAAGAGATCCTTTAAGAATTGGTCTTCTTAAGACACGGGAGCAGGAACCGAAATTTGAGTACCCGTCAGCCAGCGGGAAAGGGGAGGGGGACTGAGGCAGCAGGATTTAAGTTGGGGGCATCAGAAATGACAACAAGATCGTGGCTCGAAGAGGAGCACATTTTGAATGTTTAATTGGCCACGGTTGGTATGGATCGAGCGTGGAGTGGGAGGGTGTCACGGAATGTTCTGGGGCTTCTGGCATAACGAACTAGGCAGACGGAGACGCCATTTATTGAGATGGGGAGCCGGGGGGGGGGGGGGGCGGGGGAAGAGGTTTGCATTAGATCGAGAAATCCATATGAGATACTAATGCCAAACGGCCGGAGACATGAGGTAGGCAGTTAGGTCTGTGGGTCTGGAGCTCAGAGGAGGGTCTGGGAACGGGGCGGAAGCATGTAGCTGCTGAGCACGTGAAGTGTGGCTGGCGTGGCCAAAGACACCTTCGTTGTGCCAGCGGTAGGGAGTCTACGTGTAAGGGTAAGCAGCCACACGTGACTGGGGGTCTAGGGCTCCCCCCACAGGCCTGCAGCCCCAGTAACACTTCACAGCGCGCACACACACACACACACACACACGCACACACACACACGCCTCAGCCGAATAGCCAGGGTAGCCGCACCTGACCCAAACTGGGACCTGAGTCCGTGTCAGGATGGAACTGAGAAGACTCGAAGATGTCTCCCCTGTTATATGGCAGCCGTGATCCGTCTACACCGATCGTAAAGCCCGGCAAGGGTCAGACCGCAAAGGAGGGGAGAGAAGAATGACCCCACCATGCAGAGGGGCCGCGAGGGAGCCCCTCGCTCCGCTGGGTCCCGAGGTCCGACCAGATCCCACTCTTGGCTCCTCTGGGAATGTCAGATGGTGGAGGCGTGAATCGGGGGCGTCGGGGAGGGAAGAAGTATGTGGAGACAGGATTTTGCGTGAAAACCGCCTGTTGGAGAAGCTGATTGATCAGGGGGCTGGGGGGGGGGGGGGGCGAGGGCGGATCCTCGTTCTTTGCCGTCCCTAGCTGCCCCAGCACCGCCACACACATGGGATCGCCAGCCCTGCGGCCAGGAAACGGGGGGCTCCTTCTGGGAGCCTCTGGTCACATTTCCCTCCACCGGCAAATGCATCACCTTGTTTGCAGGAGTCTCTGCTTAGAGACACCTCATCTACCATGGATTACTGAGCCACGAACATTGAGCTGCCAGCCAGAGCGCTCCAATTCGTCACCGCAGCCTCTCACACTGAGGGCACACAGCACTCCAGCACCTGCCTGGGCGCCTCTTTCAATGGCAACATGCACCACCAAAAAGCACAGACCTGCAAAAGACGGGACGCTGAAAAGGCCACGAAGACGGTCTGAGAGCCGGGGCAAGAGCACAGAGGCCCCCGGCTCAACCGCAGCTGGGACCGTGGGGGACACGTCAGGTGCTTCACCGCTCTCACCCTGTCCCCGAATGACCGCACAAAAGCACCACGTGGATTTGACTTTGGAGTTACGTATAAATCGTGCGGAGTGAGCACGTTTGCAAAGACAGAAGCTACAAATAATGAATACTGACTAATCATAGTGTCTGTTGGGGCGCCTGGGGGGCTCAGGGGTTTAAGCATCTGACTTTGGCTCCGGTCATGATCTCATGGTTCTCAGGTTCGAGCCCTGCGTCGGGCTCTGTGCTCACTGCTCAGAGCCTGGAGCCTGCTTCGGATTCTGTGTCTCCTTCCCTCTCTCTCTGCCCCTCCCCTGCTCGCGCACGCGCTCTCTCTCTCTTTCAAAAAGAAATAAAAATTAAGAAATTTTAAGAAGATAAATAAAAAATAATAGTGTCTGTTCATTGAATGCTTACAGTATCCCCGAAATTTTCTGAAGCTTACCTATATTTAATTTTCATAATAACCCGATGACAAATGAGTTTTCTGAAATTAAAGAGTGAGTATGCAGAAAGTTTTTATTATGCAACCCTGTTATTGTATTTATTACGGTTCATGAAGGTGAAAACGTGAAGCCCAGAGACTTCAAACAAAGTGCCCGAGGTCAACTAGTGGTGACCTCCAGGCCATTCCTGTGCGGCCAGTATCCTTAATCACAATGTACGCCTGCTGTCTCGGCCAGTGGATGGGGGGCAGCGGTAAAGGATTTCCTCATAGAGTCTTGTCACCCACAATCCCGAGCATGGATCCAGAGGTCATCATTGACTATTCTGGTCAAGTTTCATTACTTAATTAATAATAATTGAACATCCGTTATAGGAAAGGCACACTTTTAGGCACAAGGGCCAATGAAGAGGACCACCGAGAATACAATGTTCTAGATTTTGTGGAGTTTGCAGCAAGGTAGATACAGAAAATAATCACACATGTAGCTTCATATAATGATCATTGCTGTTAAAGAACAAAGCTACTGAGAGAGACGAAGGAAGGTCTCTCCTAAGGAGGTGACAGTTTTGCTGAGATCTAAAAGAAGTGAAAATAGGTGGAAATACCCTGGGGAGGAGCACTCCAGGCAAAGGAAATAGCACGTGCAAAGGTCCTGAGGCAGAAGCAAGCTAGGGATGGTGTAAGGAACAGCGAGAGGACTAGGGTATTGTGGGCAAGGAACTCAGTGGCAGGAACACGGAAGGGAGAGAAGTAGGCAGCACTAATTCACGTGAGTCTTCTAGGTCATGGCAGGGATGGGGTTCGTCATGTGTTGAGAAGTCCTCGGGGTTTTTGATCCAGGGAGTGAAATGGTAGGACAGGCAGTTAAAAGGCCTCTTACTGGGTATCGAGTTGATGTAGGAAACCAGAGTAGAAGCTGACAGACACATGAGGCCCCAGACTCGGGAGGCGGAGCGAGAAAGCCGTGTCAATATCTGATAAAAGAGAACTCCTGGCAGAATGGACAGCAAGTGCAAAGGCCCTGAGGTAGATGTTTGCTGGAATGGGGTAAGCGAGGTTGCATGGTCGGAGATGAAGGGAGGAAGCTCACAGAAGCCAGATTTTATTGAACGTTTTAGACCATTATGAGACTCTAGTTCGTACCACCGAAGATCCTTACTGGTGCCCTACAGACATTCCGGAATGTCCTAGCACATGGGAGGACTACATTTCCTTGCTCCCTTCAAGTTGGGTGTGGCCATGTGTGCCAGGTTGGCTCACCCACCCCAAGTCTTCACTCGTTCTTTCATCTACATACATGCCCCGGCTTCACCATAGACGGAGGAGACCTCTCCTCATGTGGTTTTGGCCACGCGGTCTGCATCAGACAACGGGATATAAGTGGCTGTGACGCCAGCAAGGACTTGTCGAGTGGGGCTCGCCCTCTAGAGCGAAAACAAAACAAAGTCAAACCACGTGCCTTGGCTAGTCCACTGACTGCAGGAGGAGGATGAACCTGCCTAACAGAGCTACCCCACTCGACCTGCAGCTTGAAGCTGACCCTGCTGGGCCCGATGGAGACCAGCTGACACCCCCCCCCCCCCCGGGCCCCTGCCAACCCAGTGGAGACCAGCTGACCCCCATCCAGCCCAGTGGAGACCAGCTGAACCCCACCCCCACCCCACCCCCGCCCCCGTCAACCCAGTAGAGATCAGCTGACCCCCACCAGCCTACTGGAGACCAGCTGAACCCCACCCCCCCCCCGCCCCCACCCCCGCCAACCCAGTAGAGACCAGCTGATCCCCCACCAGCCTACTGGAGACCAGCTGAACCCCACCCCCCCCCCGCCGCCCCCACCCCCCGCCAACCCAGTAGAGATCAGCTGATCCCCCACCAGCCTACTGGAGACCAGCTGAACCCCACCCCCCCCCGCCCCCACCCCCCGCCAACCCAGTAGAGATCAGCTGATCCCCCACCAGCCTACTGGAGACCAGCTGAACCCCACCCCCCCCGCCCCCACCCCCGCCAACCCAGTAGAGATCAGCTGATCCCCCACCAGCCTACTGGAGACCAGCTGACCCCCAGCCAGCCTGGTGAAGATCAGCTGACCCCCACCAGTCTACTGGAGACCAGCTGAACCCCACCCCCCCCGCCCCCACCCCCGCCAACCCAGTAGAGATCAGCTGATCCCCCACCAGCCTACTGGAGACCAGCTGACCCCCAGCCAGCCTGGTGAAGATCAGCTGACCCCCACCAGTCTACTGGAGACCAGCTGAACCCCACCCCCCCCGCCCCCACCCCCGCCAACCCAGTAGAGATCAGCTGATCCCCCACCAGCCTACTGGAGACCAGCTGACCCCCAGCCAGCCTGGTGAAGATCAGCTGACCCCCACCAGTCTACTGGAGACCAGCTGAACCCCACCCCCCCCCGCCCCCACCCCCGCCAACCCAGTAGAGATCAGCTGATCCCCCACCAGCCTACTGGAGACCAGCTGACCCCCAGCCAGCCCGGTGGAGGTCAGCTGACCCCCCCCCCCCCCGCCCCGCCAGCCTACTGGAGACCAGCTGACCCCCACCCCCCCCCCGCCCCACCCCCGCCAACCCAGTAGAGATCAGCTGATCCCCCACCAGCCTACTGGAGACCAGCTGAACCCCACCCCCCCCCCGCCCCACCCCCGCCAACCCAGTAGAGATCAGCTGACCCCCACCAGCCTACTGGAGACCAGCTGAACCCCACCCCCCGCCCCCACCCCGCCAACCCAGTAGAGATCAGCTGATCCCCCACCAGCCTACTGGAGACCAGCTGACCCCCACCCCCCCCCCGCCCCACCCCCCGCCAACCCAGTAGAGATCAGCTGACCCCCACCAGTCTACTGGAGACCAGCTGAACCCCACCCCCCCCCGCCCCCACCCCCGCCAACCCAGTAGAGATCAGCTGATCCCCCACCAGCCTACTGGAGACCAGCTGACCCCCAGCCAGCCCGGTGGAGGTCAGCTGACCCCCCCCCCCCCCGCCCCGCCAGCCTAGTGGAGATCAGCGGACCCCCACTGGCCTGCAGATGCTCGACCAATGAAGGCCGACCGTCCTCATGCCACGGAGATTTCAGAGCAGAATTGTGCTGTGCTGCCACACACCTGGCTTAGCCAGTGAGACGGAAGCGGACAAGGAATCTTGAGAAGACGCTGCCCATCTTCCCACCCCGTCCATACTGCAGGGACGACGTTAGCACATGCCAAGGCCGAGCATGTATCACCCTGGTTCTGAGGGATGTGCTGAGCAGAGCCCCTGATGACGCATACTAGTTGTAGATCCTGAGAAACAAAGAAAACTCCGTGGGAATAGCTGCTGTGGTTTCCGATTCTGCAGCACATCCTGGCTTGGCTGGTGCAGGGAGCCTCCCCGGGGTTTGAGGTGAGGAATTGTGATTTCACCCCGCGTCTGTTAAGGATGGGCTGAAGGGGGTGGGGCAGCGGCTTGGACACAAGTTAGGGGGTGGCTGATGCCACCTTAGCACAGGCAACAGGTGACGGTGGCCCAGACACCGTGGGAGAGTAGCAGGTGCTCCGATCCTGGAATATTGGGGAAACATAGCTGCCGAGATTTGTCTGTGGATGGGATGCGGGTGTCAGAGGACGGATGGTTGTGCTCCCACAATCTGGGGCTGAGTGGAGGTGGGGGGAGCTGCATGAACCAAAGTCTGCAACCTGACCGGACCACTCGTGTGGAAGTCGGGAAGCAGGTGGAGAGCGGGTCCAGGGCTCTGGCAGAGACATGACTCTGAGTGGGTGTGCAGAGCCAGGAAACTGCAGGACGTCACGATGGGGGTGACAGCAGATGGAAGAGAGGTTCGAGCCCTGGGGCGTGCTTGACCTTGGGGTCAAGGGACGGCGAATGACCGGCAGGAACAGTCGGTGAAACAACACGTAACGCGTGCGTGGTGGTGCTGAACGCGTCACCTGCGTGCCTTCAGCTCCTCCGAATTCTCCACCTGGGTCTCTGTCCCAGGAGGCAGATCGATCGACTATCTATCTGTATTTTTTCTTCTTCTTCATTTGGAATATTTTTATCGGTGTAGGACGTACAGCTGTAAACACTTTCACTTCCAGTTAGATTTAAAATAGTTACCTTACTGAGCGGTATTCTTGGAAGTGAATCCAAGTGAATGAAGAAGAAAGAAATGACAGGAAATCTCCCGAAAGTGACAGTGCCACCAGCAAGTGGAATTTGGCTGGGCTCCCCCCGCCCCCCCCCACCCCCCCCCGGAAGTGCCAGGAGCAGGTGACTGTACTTGTTTGGTGTTGGAGTAGGGTTGCCACCCAAGGTTACCTGAGTTTCAGGTGTACAACGTGGGGGCCGCGAGTCTGCGTTACCCTGTGCTCAGCGCACCTGTGCTCACCTGTGCCCACAGAACGTGGTCCCAGCCTGTGCCGCCTGGACTGGGTGGTTCAGTGCCCTCTGGGGTTCCAGCAACTTCCTCCTGCCCTCCACTTTTCGAAGCTGGTGGCAGCTTCTGTCCCAGTGGCCCCAGGATCCTGCCCTATCCCCTGTCCGTCCCCAGCACCCTACTCAGAGCTCGGTAATTAGTTTCTTTGAATGTTCCTGATTGGAGTGAGTCATCAGGGTCACGGATGTAAGAGTCTCGGAGAAAAGTGAACACGCGGCTTTAAAAGGCACGTGTGGCCGATTGTGCCCAGAGCTCCCGCAGGGACAGACAGGGTGAAGATTTAGAAATGGCCATCCCATTCAGCATTTGGAGGCCACTGTGGAGTGTCAGAGACAAGCCAGCCAGGGTGCATTTGAGGAAGAGTGGTAAGAGGTATGTACGTCCAGTCCCCTTAAAGAGCCTAAGTAGCAGGAGGCCGGGGACTCAGGACTCGGCCATCGGGGCCTCAGTTAGCTAATGACTGAACCAGACACTCACACCTGGGAGGCCTCCCACACCCGCTTTCCTAACATCTGGACAGTCCCATACCTTGTGAATTGAGCCGGAGCGGGGGGCGGGGGGCAGGGGGTGGAGTCCCGCAACTTCCTGATGTGTTGGGATCACCTGGAGGGCTTGTTGACCCAGAGTTCTGATTCGATAGGTGTGGGAGGGAGCCCAGTCACTGGCCCTTCAGCAGGGCCCCAGGTGATGCTAACTTCGCTGCTCACAGGACCACGCCTTAGCTGTCACTGCTCTGTTGGAGGAGAAGTCTCCTGTTCCACCTTCCCTTTCCGTCCTTCGCCAGGCCAGGCTCTCGTGACATGTCCCTCAATGGCCACCACATCGTCCACACCATCTTGTCACAGGCAGGTGAGTCCAAAAAGTCAAGTTGTGGGAATCTGATGGCTTTTGTGCTTTAGTTCTTTGGTTTTCTTCTAAGTGTGTGTGTGTGTGTGTGTGTGTGCGCGCGCACGCACACGTGCGTGTGCAATTTCTGACTTCACAGGCCATGGGGAGGCTCATCGCCTGCCTGGGAACGGTATGAAGGTCAGTGTTCAGTCGCCTTTAGGAAATGGAAGAACAATGCTAGACTCGAGCTGTTTATTTGTCTCCCAACGTGGTTTCGAATCTCTCTGGAGAACGATTAGGCTTAAGGGGTTTTTTAAATCATTCTAAGTCCTTTAACCATTTTTCGTACAAGCTACGTGGTTCTTCCCTGTTTCAAAGTTGCTCCTTCAGAACCCGCCTTGTACAAAAAGGTGCAGTGTTCCAGTGACATGGAGCTTGGTGTTTCAAGGGAATAAAAAAACGGTCAGCTTTCTGCAAGGCCCCGAGAGACGTCACCTCTCCAGGGTTACAGCCCGCTTCCGTGTTGCCCATGGAATGCAGCCGTTACTCGGATAGTCGGCCAATCTTGTGCGAACCTGGCTGCAAGTCCTCTAAGAAATCGTCCACCTTCCAAAATTTGTCTTTTGACTTAGGATCATTCCTCCAATTGGCCAAAACCAAGCCTGGAATTAGTACAGAGGCGGACGGTTGTGTTAAAAGTCAACTGAGCAGAGCCAACGGCCAGGGACCAAAGTGGGGGGTGGAGGGGTGACCCGTAAAAGGAAAGTTCGATTATCAGGTTCCCAGGTGTCCTGCCCAGAGAGGGAAATTATCGTTGGTAAAAAAGTAAATGTTTCCTTTCAGAAGTAATTTGCGTTTCCTTTCATGGTAGATGGGTTTATGCAAAACCTAATGATTTAGCACAAGTGGTTCCATTGGACGTACCTCACCCGCTACAGGGAGAGGATCATCAGCATAATTTTTATAGGCTGTGTCTTTGGTCAGGTGACAATGTGGGCAGGCACGTTGGATGGTGATGCTGGGGGCAGTACTGGATTGGGGGCTCAGTGCACAGACGCGAGAGGGGGCTGGTCCGGGGAGAGGGGCCCCACATAGGCTTTGGATGGCAACCCGTGAGTGCGGTTTTGCTCTGAGGCCGAGAAGGAGCCCAGGGCTCTCTGTCAAGCTGACAGAAAGCTTCTTACGTTTCATGGACCAAAAACACTGGGAGGTGGGACAAGGATCCCATACAGCAAAGCTGTTGGGGGCGGGGAGGGAAGGGCAAGGAGCCCCAGGGGAGTGGGGCTGGTACCATCGCCACCTGAGCAGAGTGGACACGGACCTCAGGAGACCGCAGATCATTTGCAGAACCTTCTGGTGGGTGGACCCAACTGCCCACAAATCCTACTCAGTATTTCATGCATTGTAATGGATGGTGGTAAAAACAGCCAAAATAGAAGTGGGGAAGGGGAAAACCCATTTCCACCCCCAGCCCCAGCCCAGGGGCGTGGCAGGCAGCACACAGTTTTCAGGAAACATTTCTACGATTTTCCCCACGGAGCGTGTGGCCCAAGCCATGATGGCTGCAGCAGCGCCTCGCCCTTCAGGGTCCCTCGGGGTCCCTCGGGGTTCCGAGTGGAGAGTAGGACACCTGCCCTCTGAACGGGAGCCTCTAATACCACAGTTCTATGTTGCAGTCCACGCAGTAATCGTGAACACACATCGAGGATGTGCCCGCAAGTGCTGTAAGGACGTCACGCCAGGCATTCTCTGGACCCCTGCAGAAATCCGAGGCCTCTCCTGTGCACATCTCAAAGACGAGACAGGTGAGAGAAAATTTGAGCTCCCAAAGCGAAAAAGGTTCCAAGCCGGAACGTAAGGAGGTCTGCTTTCAGGGCCCGTGTTCCTGACGAGGGAGCACGGGACCCCACGGGCCGCTGGGGAGAGCTGGTCATCACTCGGGCAGGAGTGGGTACCGGTGGGTTCACAACTGCAGAATTGAGACCCGCACCAGGGGCCGAGAGCACGCCTCCTGCCCGTGCAGCTCGCTCATGCCGTGCACTCTGGTTTGGGGCCCGGCTCACCCCCAGTACGCCTTCTGTGTTTGCTGAGCCACAGCGCGTCCTCCCGAGGCCACCTGAATGCCACCACCTCACAGGTCTTATTTGTCCCCTGCCCTCCACCGCTGACTGGGCTTTCACTGACGCTCAGAGCACCGCCCCCCGCCCCCCAGACCTTTCACCTAAGACAGCGTGTCACAAATAAAAGGTGTCCAGTCAACTGACTTAATGAAACAATCAGTCGACCGTGCTGAAAACCCTGGTCTTTCCTGGCACTTGCACTGCGAGGACTGTGTTTCCCTAACTGGATACTTTGCAAGAAAAACACATGGAGGAGAATCTTCCCCTCCCTCGCTGGCAGATGGAGGATTCCACAACAAAATCGGCTCCTTTCAACGGTTCTGATCATCTGTGCCGTGATGGTGATGACCCGTGACCAGTGTCTGTGCTGGTGGGGGGTGGGGGGAGGGAGTGTCTCTGAAAAAGCTCTTCCGGTTTCTGTCTTGGTCACTGCTGTGTCCCCAGTCCCGGGCAGTGACTGGCCCATGGTATGTGCTCAAGGCCACTTAGATGGTGCAGAATGAACTCTAAGAATGAGAGCCCTAGGTTTATATCCCAATCAGCCACCAACGCTCCACAAAACCTCGGGGAAGCCTTCGCCATTCCGGCCTCACCTTTCTTCCCCCTACAGTAGCGATCGAGATCGAGAGAGCTGTAGGTTTTACTTGGGTGGGTGTACGTCCTTGAGACTTGAAGCAGATGCTGGGGGTAGAATGGCCAAACGTGCTTCTGGCCACCGAGGGTCGGCGAAGCGTGGCCCCTGCTGACGGTGTCCCTGCTCCAGCCGTCACCGAGGGCACCGGACGGTGGCAGCAGTAACCAGGTGAGTGATCGCCCAGAGACGATGACCCATCGACAGGAGTACCCTACGTTAGATCCCCAAAATCCATTGCAGCGCTCCACGTCTCCGAATCTGTGATCTCTGCAGCTGAAATGAGCCAAGAAGTGGTTTGGAAGGAGCTAGATAATTCAGCCGCTCAAAGGTGACTTCAAACGGGTGCTGAGTGAACATATTACCATTTCTGCTTAGTCCAGGCTCTTCCTTCTCATTTGAAGTCCCCCGATGCTTAGGGCAGAGGGAGAACTTCCTCCTCCTCTTGTTTGCATATCAGAGGGATAATGTGCACAAGCCTGGAACAGCACAGGGCACGTCAGCCTTTATTCTGCAGGAACGGCAGCTGGAGGGGCCGGGGCCGGAAGGGCATTCGGGGACTTGCATGCAAATGAGCACACGTGAAGTGCAGATTGTGTACTTTGAAAGCAGTGCCGAAAACTTGTAAGAGGTGCCAGGGCGATGCCGTCCGTTCGCGTTCCACACCTGTTTTCTCGAAAGCCGGGACCCGAGGACCCGTGATGTGTTGCATAAGTGTAGTGCACACTTGAGTGCCGCCTCGTTTCCGGCTGCTCAGCCCCGGAACCCGCAGCCGTCCCCGGGTTCCCTCGGCAGAGCCCTGGGGACAGAGCCGCTGCAAGTCTGCCCCACCTCACACCCTGCGGGGAGGTGACACATGATCACAAGCTGCTGGACACACGCGTGCACGACTACACATTTTGCAGCCTCACATACACGGACACATGCACGCACGCACACACACACACACGTGCACACGCACACACGCCCGGTACACCTTCAGCAGCCTCAGCAGCATCTGGCACCACCCCCCAAGGACCACAGACAGGAGTTTGGGTCAGAAACAGCGCGACCCTGGTTTAGGGAAAGCGTGTTCGTCAGGTCTCCGCTCTGAAACGGAGGGTGTAAAGTTCAAATCCCACGCCAGCAGTGCCGACGGGGCTGATGTGATGGAGAAATACGGCTGCGGGCGGGGCGTTAGTGGGTTGGCGTTTGCCTTTTGCTGGGGGAGCAGGAGATGCCCGGCGGTGTTCCAGAGGGTCAGCGTGTGCGCGTGGCGTGTGGCCCGGAGGGGGGTGGTGAGGAGGACACGTGGGCACTTGCCAAACTGGCCCCGAGGGCTTCGTGGTGGCCGGTGCAGGGTGGGGCCACCTGGAGCAGAAGACCGTGTGTCCACATTCCGGACTCCTCAGGGACGGTGCGGGGTCGGGGTCCGGGGAATGTCCCAGGAACTCCCCGGAGCTACTGCTTTTGAGAGCCGAAGATGGCAGTCTCACTGCCGAGCAGTCCGGTTGCCCAGGAGAGACCCTCCGGGACCAGATGGCAAATGTGGATACTGGGAACTATTGGAAGTACATGTGAACTTGGGGCCTGTGGTGGATGCAACAAGGTGTTCCACTCCCTGGGGCCACCGTAGAACAAGGCAACAAAAGCCATGCAGAGAGGCGTGTCCGAGGTGTATGCGGAATCCAGGGAGAAACAGCCTCAAACACACCCACAAGTCATCTGCCTCCCGAATTTCCAGAGTGGGTCCCGGGGCTAGAGGGCCCCGTTCTTAAGTGGAAAATGCCAGTCTCCTCTTCTTGATTGCGATTGTCCTGAGGACGGGGGTCGTGCCTTTCATCCACCATGAAAAGGAAGCTGGTGACCAGGACGGTTGGTGATCCAAGAACCTGGGGTGGATGTCAAGGTTGTGAGCTGGAATCCACCACCCCCCACTGGCCCCACACATTCCTGGTGGGACAGGTGTGAAGAAGGATTAAGAGATGGACTGAGAGCCTTTTTTCTGTTGTTAAAGGAGATCATTTCAAAACAGAAGTGACTTTGGAAAGTGTTTAAACATTGCCAATGAATCCTACCCTCAATAACATCTAATGCACGCTTAAAGAACATTGGAGAATGACATCAGTAGTGCGGAAAAATGCCTTGCACCAGTTGGGACATAGTCACATGCTGTCCTGTCATTTACTCCCGCGAAGGGAGCCCAGCCAAGGTTTTACGTCAGCCTGCGCTAGAAGAGCTCTACTCATGACCCCAAGTACCCATCAGTCAATTAAATTATCGTGTCCTCGTCTCATCTGCCAAATTCAGACTTTTAAAATGTGTAACAAACAAGACCGCCCTTCAAGCCCTTATAATTTCATTGCTGTATCCTACTGACCCTCAGCCTTGGCTCTGCATGAGTGTTACCTGAGCGGCTTTGAAAAATACAGTACTTGTCCCAGAAATTGTGATTGAGTTGGTGAGTAAAGGGCCCATACATCTGTATTTTTAAAGCACCTCAGGAAATTCTGGTGTGAAATCTGTCAGTCTTGCTCCTCTCTTACTCTCCCATGCTACGTTTTCCCTGTACTTGGCCACCAGAAGACCTTTTCTTTTCAGTTGACATCAAAGTTTCTCATTAAAACTAATGAATAGCTTTCCATGGCTTCATCAGATTCTAACCTGGCATCCGAGAGCCTTAGAAATCTACTTCACCCTCTTTTCCTAGTTCTGCATTTTGCTATATTGTCTAAAGCTGTGCCGCCCCATTTAATACACCTTCTGTTCTCGCCAAAAGCACGTGCATTTGCATGCCTCGACGGTGACCCCCGCGCTGTTCCCCATGAAAAGCGTCCTTCCTCTCTCCGGCTCGTCTGGCAACATGCACCTGGCTCTCAAGCCTCTGCTTTACCATCCGCTGCCCCACGCTGTCGGCAGATTCGAATGACAGCAATCCCCTCTGGTCCCTTAGCGCTGCACGCACACGACCTCCAGCATCACGCTTCCCGAGCGCAACGCGTGGCGGGGACCATGTGAAGCAGCCAGCACGTTCTATCCCATGTTGCTTCTTCCTGGACCCTCCGGAAGAGCGCATTTCCCGGCTTCTTTTATTGCCATGTTGGGGTCATGTGTCTCTTTGCCAATGTGGCGCATGTGGAAGCTATTCCCAAACGCAGCCCTTGAGGGTATCCCGATGAACCTGACCGTTCTTTCCTGCCCGTGATGGCCTCACAGCTCTTGTGAATTCCTTAAGTTCGTGGGCTGTGCCTTCATCCTCTCTGCATTCTGAAGAGACTGGTAAGGTATCTAACACACGAAGTAGGTCCTCGGTCAACATCTGCAAGTTGACGCTAATCTGCAGTAAAGAAAAGTAAGTGGAATTAGAACCTTGCAAACCAAGCTGGGAGCTGATCACCGCTGGGGAAGGTAGGGCACCAGCCAGCAGATAGGGAATTTGATAGAGCAAGACAGGATACGGTTTTGAAAAGGTCACAGTGTCCTCTGGGAGAGAAGCTGGGGTATGTGGAGGTCAGCGTGGCGCATGTCTTCAGCTCCAAGGCTACTGAAGCTTTATCCTGATGGTGACGATGAACCGTGTAATGCCTCGTGGTTGCCTCGTAGGCCTTATGTTTTCTAAAATACGGCATTACCTACCTCTAATTCGTTCCTGGAAATGGTACCAAGACAGTCGGAGCAGGCATCACCATTTCTATTCCAAACGATGAAATTGAAGTCCAGCCAGATTAAGACTTTGCTCATGGTCTCACCTTACCGACTGGTGGGATCAGAGCCCACTTTCCCACAGTCGGTAGGCTGTTTTTCTGCACCGTCTGGTGACTCAGACCTGTCGTCTGTGCGTCTAGGGAGATTCTCAGCACATGGAATAGTCTAATACAGTGAAGGGGGCTGTTGTCCCAGCGTCCAATCCAGCTACACTGGTTGGTGGATTCCTAAGGCTCTTACTCTTGTTGGTGGGATGGCCCCACCTCTGAGGTCTGAGAGAAATGGCCAGTGTCGTAGACTCCAAGTCTAAAGTTCTCTTTTGCCCAACACAAGAGCGGACCCAGGATTCAAACGAGAGATGGCTCGTGTCCGGGAAAAAGACAAGAGCCCCGAGTGAGGGTCCTTGCCCTGTATTTATTTCGATCAGAAGGCTTGCAAACGTGATGGGCGTGTACAAAGAGACAAAGAAACTAGGAACATTAACTTGTGGATGTGAGCGGGGGAAGGGGATTTTGAAGATATACAGTGTTTGGGGTTTCGGTCAATATAAAACAAAATCCAGGCGCCGGGCAGATGGGTAGATGGTTGTTAACAGCAGACAGGAGGCCGCATGCCTATTTATCTCTGCCAGCCTAGGGGATGAGACAGACGGGGAATAACCTCAGGGTTAATAAGCCACCTTTTCTTTTGTTAACCATCTCCGCTCAGGGCTGCTTTGCCTGCAGTGCAGTGGTCCATAGTCCAATTAACCAGTTTACCTAACCTGGTCCTTTCCTCCTATGAAAGCAGCTTTCTGCTATAGTACTAAATTTGGGGTGTTTTCACCCTGAATATATAATCTTGTTATTCCTGTGCATTGGGCTCCTTTGTGCCATTTCTATTTCAGGCCTTTGCCTCTCTCTCTTTTGGGGAGCTCAGCACCCCCTCCTTATTGTGGGGTGCCTTTGCACCTCCCTATTCCTGGCACCGTTGTGCCTCCCTATTCTCAGGGTGTCTTTGCACCCCCCCCCCCATTCTTGGAGTGCCAATCTGGTTTACCTACACTCAGGTGTGAGCATTATATTGACTTTGTATTTCTTTGTGCCTTGTTAAGCCATCGGTGTAAGCCCAGGGGATTCCTAAGCTTATCCCCACAGGCCAGGTTAATAGAAAACAAAGAAAGCCAGACTTGCAGTTCTGAGCGACAAATAGGAAACCAGAAGCAGTTTTAGCTCCTAGGACTCCCTGACCTGGGATGAGCAGAGACCAGGGCTTTATTTATATGAGGGTGTTGGCAAGCTGAAAGTGCTGCGAGGCTCCGTTCAGCGTGTAGATGTAGCGTGTCCAGCTGGCTGGTGGAGAAGATGAGGGGATGTTGAGGGTCATTGAGACAAGGTTCGAGTCACAAGCAATCTCAGTGAGAGGCCACCACATGACGATGCAGGGGTCTGGTCAACCCAGGCCCCTAACAGAGGGCCAGCTGCCCAGGGCTGTCTCATTTGCAGAGGCTGCTTGTCATTAGCAAGGTCAGCAGAGTGGTCCTCAGTGAGAGTCGAGCAATATGCATATTTTACGTTCCAAGTGATTCTGTCCGTTCCTCTCCAAGGCTGCCTGTGCATTGCATTGGGACCTAACACAATAAGCTTAAAGAAATAGTGCATTAGTGAAGCTGCCTGCCTGTGCAAACTGTCCACGCTTTCAGATTCCTGTACAATTTAGTAGGAAAAGCATCATTGTAATAACATGAGTGTGAATTAGTGCCAGATAACCGTTATGTATTACAACCTGCCGTGTGACGAAACACAAGCACCAAAAAGGTAACTAAGGTCTCCCAAGTAGAAAGGGAAGGTTTCAAAGTCTCTGTTCTTCCAAAAATACCCAAGATAACACGGAAAGACAGGAAAGGAGAAAGAATGGGAGAGTCCTCACCATTGTGAAAATCCCAGTACCTGTTCCGTGCAGGAGAGCTTGCTTTCCTTGTACCGGTCCTCCTGGCTGCTGCTTCAACCCCCAGCTTCCTTCGGAGCCTGTTCCGCTGCCCTGAGACCCAGCTGAAGGACCCTCCAGCCAGCATCTAACCTCCTCCTTGGGATCCCACGTCCAGGGACAAGGGTTCAGGGCTGGGTGCCAAGCGTTGGCCCCAGAGAGCTAAGACTGGACAGAGGGCCACTCACTCAAGACTTGGGGTTTTCGTCTGTCTGATTTCACCTCCGTCATGGGTTTGCAAGGCCATTGTGGGCTGGGCTAGGCCCTGAACTACTGTGGATGATGCTGTTCTTATGGGCAAGTAGTCCCAGACTCCAAAGAGGTGACGTACAAGTAAATTTGGGGGACTCTTCCGTTTATAAATTTTGGCTAGCTATATAGGTCTGACAAGAGCATCTATTTTTTTTTCTACCTTAATGAAAATCTTAGGGTGCGATCACTCCATGAATCCTGCTCAGAGTTAGGAAATTTAAAGATTCCGTGGGCTTTTACCACTCACACGAGGGTAATGTGCTTTTTCTAAGACCCATAAAACTGTAGTAGGTATCACAGAACTCGATCACCAGGAACGCTTCCATTAACCACTCCCCTTAGCAAGTGTTCTCCCATGGACTCGAACTGGGTGAGGCTTCAGTTCGTTTTTTCTGTCTTTAGCATGAAGAAAGTGAGTACATCTGTTGCCCTCGCCCCAGCCACACAGGAAATGCTCCTGCATGGCATGGTCCTGATGCCCCGCAGTGTTGTGCGGGCAGATCACGTGGGGTCACTGCTGCCCGCAGGTGCCTGAAGGCACAAAAGTGGGGGAATGTGGTCAGGGGAGAGGTCAGGGAAGAGCCTGGTCGCCCACATACAAGGGTGACGCTAATGGATTTAGTCACAAGCATTTATTGAGTACAAGCTATGTGATCTTCATGGTGCTTCAGAAAAATGAGTGGCCAAGTCTCTGTACAGCGTGAGGCATGGGCACAGCCTGCCATTCCCGACAATGAATTTATGCCCTTGATGAACACAGATCTCTTCCCAAGACCAGTGTCGTTTCTCACGTGCCTTTCATAAGGCGAGCATGTCGCCGAGCTGAATAATACTAGTTGTTTACGGTTATCGTGTTTTTTCTATAACACGTGTCCTAAGCTCAAGTCAACGATGTCATCTAGTTTCCAGTTAAAGAAAAATAGGAAAAATGATCGTGAGCTACTGGTCAGGGGGCTATGTGTTGGGGCGACGTTTTCTGGGAAACGTTCCTCAGAGTTTGCACCCTATGTCCTGCCTCTAAAACCCAACGCCTGTGTAAAATGTGACTATGCTCTGCCTGGTTTGAGGATTGGATCCAGGAGCCAGGTGTCCATTTGGACACTTGCTAATTGAATTATCGGGAAGCATTCAGAAGAGATCCTGTCACTTTTTGCTCTTTGTGCTGTTGTGGCATTGTCATCTTTCACGGTGGCTTGAGGCCATTTTTGTCTTCTTTTTGCACAAGACAATATGCCACCAAGACATCGGTGTCCTCATCGATTCGGGCAGCCATACCCAAAACACCATGAACTGGGTGGCTCATACACAACACAGACGGATTTCTGATAGTTCTGGAGGCTGGGCAGGCCAAGGTCAATGCGCCACCAAGTTTAGGCGCCTGATGAGAGCTCACTTCCTCCTCTTTCTGCTGTGTCCTCACATGGCAGAGGGGCAGGGGATCTCTCTGGGGTCTCTTTTATAAGTACAGTCATCCCATTCTTGGGCCCTGCCCTCATGATCGACTCACCCCCGAAGGCTCTACCTCCCATACCGCCATTTTCAGGATGACGTTTCCACATAAATCACGGTGAGGCTATAAATATACTCCGTCGGTAGCAGTCAGGAGTTCCGATATCCAGCTGCGAGGCAAGTGTGGGGTCCCTTAGGGAAGACAGAGGGCTAGGGGGAGGAAGAGTGTATGGATTCGCTTATTGGGAGCAGTGAAGTTGTGGTTAGGAACCAGTGTGGAAGGGGTTAGTAACACATGACTGAAAATCGTGAAGGCAGAGAATTGATCTTCTGTTTTCACAACCACCCGAGCAAGTAGAAATGTGACACCAAAATGGGCAGTGGCTAAACTGGGGGCATCAAGATGAGGGGCGAAATGAGGAGAGCGTCGTTCACCCGAGCAACACGTTATGAAGCATGAGCCATTTATACAAAAGCAGCGAAAGGTCTTATGTAATTTATAACTGGTGGTATCAGCTCATACTCGCACACGTGTTCAAACTGCCGAAGCAGAGGCGATGAAGTCAAGAGCCAACCCAAGCATGAAGGACTGTAAATGGAACAAAGCATCACAGATGGACGTGTGTCTGACTGGGATACACTGAGCAAATTAAAATGGGGACAGATCAGATGCCGGCTGCTCTGTCTAGGTGAGGTAAAAAGAAATTAAATTAAGATGGCAGCCTTGGAAAAAGAAAGAGCCAGTGGACAGAAACATTATGGAAAAAAAAATCGTGATTTAAGGATGCATTGGAAGTAGGCGGGAAGAAAAAGAGTCCAGGAGACTCCGTGTTAGTGAGCCTCACGGAAACCAGATCTATCATGAGAAAGGAAACATTGTAGAGGACGCAGGCAGTGGAGTTCAGGAAGTCGTTAGTCCACATTATGTCAAGTAACATGAAGCCGTCCACACATAGATGCCTCATGGGCAGTGAGGATTTGTTGGCAAGATGCGCCCCTAGAGGAATCTGCAGTGAGATCAAGTGTCTATCAACTGAATGCAGCCATCTGTACGGAGAGAGTATCCAGAGCTCAGAGTAAGGAAAAGTCATTAGGGGTCACGGGGATCATAAAACTTTTTAGAAGATGGGGGATGAAGTGTAGTCGTCAAGGATGAATGTGAATTGAAATGGTAGGAGTTGGAAAGGCATTTCACATTAAGGTGTTACTAGAAGACCAGTGGTCCAGAAGTGGCAAAACATGCGGACTGTCCAACATGAATTTGTCATCCGCCTTTTCCAGTGAAAAGTTTCTAAGAAAGAGGAAATGGAAACACAGGTTATATAAATGGCAGACAGGAATCTGGTGATGGGTCAGCCATCGGAGACTTGTGAGAGGGCTGTGAAACAGCCCTCAGTTTGTTGGGGAAGGTCCCTGGGGAAGTCAAGTGGAAGGAACATGGGTGTGGTGAAATGCAAAACAGCAGACTCAGATCCAGAGTCAAATTCAGATCTGCCAAGTATTAGGTGTGGGACTTTGAGTCTTTTACGCAATTAACTCTTCTGAGCCTTAATATTCTCAGTTAAATGGGGATACGATATGTGTGCATGGGAGAAATGCCCAGCGTCAACACGACTGCTGTGGTGAGTTAAACGAATGGATTGGAGGGGTGAGTCTTAAAGTAGGAATTCTCTAGGCAAGTTGTTTCAACAATGTAGGTGTAATTCTGGATTATTATTTCACTAGAAGGAAAGGAAAAGTAGGGGGTAGATGGGAGAGATGTTGTGGAAAGGAAAAAGTGACAGGGGTTGGCAGTCGGCTAGACTGAGCGAAGGAAGGGTGGGATGAACCGCCAGTTGATTCGAAGTGGCCAGATCCAGTGACACTAACTGTGGTTGGAAATCAGGGAGAGCTGTGTTGAATCTGGCTTTAGGCTGAATCCTAGAGGCGGGAGAAACTTGAAATAGAAGGATGTTCATATTTCTAAGGTCAGTTTAACCTTTCTTTGTTTTTAAAAGATGACAGCCTTTTATTTGACTCTCTCATTCCGTCATTCCTTCTCCTGCATTGGCCAGGAGAGGAGCTGAGGGCAGAAGAGAGAGAGAGGGTGACACCTGCTGCCAATGTTCTGTGACTTTTGGCAATAGTCGCTCTGCCTTCTGGGACTCGAGATTGGTTTTCCACATCAGCGTCGGTGGAGGCCAGTTGCCCAACAGCTGAAACTGATGGTCTATCAAAATGCGGTAACTTCTCCGGAGAAGGAGTCGGCAGGCAGAATGTCATAGGTGATAATAAAGCGGTTGCTTCTTCCCTGGCTCAAGGTGACAGAGCAAAGGTGTTCCCTGTGTGCACATTGGAAAGTAATAACCTCAGTGTTCGTGTGGTCGCTTCCTACCAAACAGTTCAGAGCATTTGTGCTGTGTCTCCTCGCTCTGTTTCCTCTCTAGGACTCTATCGAAAGTAACCATCTTCTCTCCCCTAAAGACTGAGTTAAGGACACCGCCAAAGCCTTGCCGAGGGGCCATGGTAGGCTCTGTTGTCAAGGATGGGTTGGCCATTCTTCCCATCACCTACGTGCTAATATTCACATATGTGACTTTCGAGTGGGGTTTTGTAGCCACATCCTACCGCTGACGCCGTCTCTCTCCGGGGTCCGAACCCCAAAGAGTTGGTTGAACGAGGAATAATCACCAAACCAGAAGGAAAATGCCATTTTATTAACATCTGTGCTGGAACGCACAGCCCAGATTAGGAAGTGTGACCGGAAGGTCTTCTTTATTCTCCCCTGAATTTAAGAGAGTGTTTGCAGAACAGGCTTGACTCTGACCTGCCGCCCTCATTTCAAGGCAGGAAGGGACAGGTGGCTGGGGTTGGGTCTTCCCAGAAAGGCGGTTTGCAGGTTTGAATTTTCTCTCAGGTATTTCATGAACTCGTATGTGGATCTGAACCGCGAGTCTACTTAAATGTCACGTGAAACCTTCCTGTGTGCGAGGCACCACAGCATTTTGATGGCTCGTGTCCTGCCACATCCTCTCTGGGCTTCCAGATAAAACCCACTGGCTTATTCTGAGGACTAAGGGGCTGTGGGGCGAAGTGACCAGAAATGCAAATGACAGTGTCTCGAGGAAGGAGACAAACAGATGGTACACCCAGGCCAAAATGACCTTCCAAAGCTCGAAGCCAGTATGGCTCCGGGCACGTTCCGGCCACACGGGGAGGCCGATCACAGCACGGAGACTCCGGTGACCCCTGGGTTTGGGGCCCAGCCTGGCCTGTACGGTAAGAAGCTGCAGAGAGCCAGGCCCTGCGTCAGCGCCCTGAGTAAGTGCACGTGGTTCAGGGCAGAGCGCCTGTCTCGAGGCAGACACGGGAGGGCCCGTCAGTGAGGCGAGCCTCCGTGGTAGGAATGAGAGAGAAAAATAAGACGTGGTCAGTGAAGCCGTCCCGAGGGCTCGGCTTAGGGACCCTGGCAGCAGGACGAACTTTTATTTTATTATTTTGTTTTGTTTTGTTTTGTTTTATTTTATTTATTTTATTTCATTGCATTTCATTTTATTTCATTTTATTTTATTTCATTTCATTTTATTTCATTTCATTTTATTTTATTTTATTTCATTTTATTTTATTATTTTATTTTACTCTTATTTTATTCATTTTATTATTTTATTTTATTATTTTATTTTACTATTTTATTTTATTTATTTTATTTTATCTTATTTCATTTTATTTTATTATTTTGTTTTATTTTATTTTGTCTTATTTCATTTTATTTTATTTCATTTCATTTCATTTCCTTCCTTTCATTTTTTACTTCCTAATTCAGCTACCTTTTGGCATTTATTGTAATCATCATTCACTGTGACAATTTGGATACGATATTTGTTCACACTTCCTACTGTGTGTGTCTCTTCCCTACCGAGGTCATTAACTTTGTGAACACAGAAGCTGTGTCTTGCACTTTTTTTTTTTTTTTGAAGCAACACCGATGTTGATGGTCTTCAGATGTTTACTTAGACCTGATTCATTTTATAGGAAAGGCAGGTGACTTTACAGGGAAGAGGCAGGAAGACACAGGCGTTCCTCACGGACTGTGCAGAATTACTGGTACATATGTGGGCTGGGAGTTGCTACGAAAGCCTAAGTCTTCTTCCCTCCTGGGATCCAGAAACGTCTGGTCGTCTGGGATCAACTAGTGAAAAGTGACCATCAGGAACGTACTCTTACCAGGAGCCAAGGAACCTGGGAGCCAAGGGCGTCTGTGAGAAGAGAACAAAGGTGTTCCGTTCTGCCCCTTCACCAACCCGTGGACGGAGTCGGACAGCAGGTAGGCGTTCTGTTTCCGCACCGTGTCTGCTCCTTGGGTCTGTCTCCCGTCCTTGTCCTTCCGAGGACTTCTATCTGAGGGGCTCAATTCTAAAACCCAAGGATGGTTTTACCATCAAAGCAGATAAAACAGTACTTTATAGCGTTAATATGTAATGAAACGATATCCAAGTGAGGAGAGAGATGGTCTGTGTGCCAGAGACAGATGCTCTCTGTCTCCAGAGAATGCCGCTGGTCCCCTGCCCCCGAAGGACTCAGGCGTGAGAGCAGAGGTCACGTCCACGACTAACCACAGGACTAACCACGGACTGAGCACAGCCAGCTCTCTCTGCTTCCTCTGTTCCTGGTCTTTCTAGAACAGTGCTTCCCAAAGGGAAGTCTCTGATTACTTGCAGAGGAAGCATCAGATGCTTGTTCAAAATCTCTTCCAGGGCTGGACCTCAAACGGGGCCTACAGACTAGCAAAGTTGAGGTGAATATCCTGAGAATTGTTGGCATTTTGTATCAACTATTAGGTGATCCTTGAATGCGCTCAAGTTTGAGAAGTGTTATTCTAGAAGTTAGATTTTACCCTGGTGCCCTCCTACTCATTTTTCAGTGGTTTTCTGTTGTTTGCAAAACAAATTCTACTTGGTAAATACATCTTTCTTGGTGGCTCACATCCTGTCCAGCCTCCTTTCCCCTGCCTTGTGGACTTCACTGCTCAGCCACACGGAGAAATGGCCTCTTCCTAGAGCACACTGTCTTTGCCTCCATGGCTTTCTGGCTCCTTCTGAGAGGAATTTTTTTGCTCTCCTTGCTTTCTTACAGAACAAACTTCCACTGTTTCTTAATGACCAAATCTTACATATTACCCTCTCTGTGAGTTTTTATAACCACCCCATGCAAAATTAGTCACTATTCTTTCCTGCGATGATGATTAATCTTATGTGTCCACTTGGCTAGGCTGCGATGCTCAGTTGTTTGGTCAAACACTAGGCTAGATGTTGCTGTGAAGGTATTTGTAAATGTGATTAATATTTATGATCGGTTGACTTGAAGGAAATCAGATTACCTTCTATAGTGTGGGTGGGCCTCTTCTAATCAGGTGAAAGTTTGAGAGCCAAAACAGAGGTTCCCCCAAGAAGGAATTCTTCAAGATTTTAACATAAAAATCCTGCCTGAGTGTCCCGCCTGCAGGCCCTCCCTGCAGATTTCAGACACAAGACGGTAGTAACAGCTCTCACCTGAATCTCCAGCCTGCTGGCCCCCTCTATGAATCTCAAACTTGCCCCACCTTCGTGAACCATTTCCTTTCTCTCTCCTTCTCCCTCCCGCCTCCCTATGGGCTGTTTCTCTGGATAACCCTAAGACACCTGACTGACACACTGCCACTTTCATTTAGCTCAAAGTTAGGATGATGAGGAGCTCACGGGAGCGGGAGGCTTCCCAGTTAGTGGAGGCGTTTGCCTTATTCCCGGGGTGAAGGGCGGAAGGCGCTGCTGAAGGCCCCTGGCCTGTTCCGCAGGACAGAGACGGAAAATCTCTAGCTTGCCCAGTGTGTGTCTCCTCTGAACTCCATCCTCAAACACCTGTCCGTTCAAAGGGCAAGGCTGCCCTCTCTGCAAGCGCCAGCGGTCCCTCTGGACCTCCCCCGCTCTCGGGCGAAGCCTCTTGGCCCCTCGCCACTCGCGCCGAGCTCCCTTCACCTCCCTTGCCACAGACTTGCGCGAACAGTCCCTGTGTGTGATGTTTCAGGATGTCGAGCCGCGTCCCTCCGGAGCCCAGCTCAGGGACCCGCAGGGTCAGAGCTGTTCAGTCGTTGTCCGCTAGACTGCTCTCCCCCTGCCGACCCTGGCATTGTCCCCGAGTGGCCCCGCGCTCCCTCTCCTGGGGACAGGTCAGCCGAGCCAGGCTGCACAGTGGGGCCTTGTAGTGTTCCCCAGAAGAGTGTCTCTCGAACAAGGTGAACTTCATTTCAGAGTATTGTCGCTGCGCCCTCTCTCCCTCGTAAATACAGGCTGGCGGGTGGATCTTCCCTTTGATTGCAAAGTCACAGTGGTGAGTCGCCATTTAACCTTTTGCTGGTGACGTGGATCCCTTCAGAAGGAAAGGTCTGGACTTCCCAAGTGGCGTTTTAATCAGAGGCGATGGTGACATGAATGTGGACCTCAAGCCTCTCTTGAACACCACCCCCCGCCCCCGCCCCACTGCTGTGTGCACGGGCTCCCTCCTCTCGGTGCTCTGAGCCCTTTCGCTCACGGCACTGGGGCCTCTGTGCTGTTAGCTGCCCGTCTCCTTTAATCCTGACGACAAACCTGGGAGGTGGCGATTCATGCGCCATTGTGCAGGCAGCTCAGAGAGGAGAAGGGATTATCGAAGGCTTCAGAGCTAGTAACTCGAGGACGCAGGTGTGTATGGACGTATACGGAGGGGCCACTGTCTGTGATCCCGAGCGGGCCCTCAGAGGTCTGCAAGCATTAGATCCTCTCATTCTTGCAAGAACCCCGTGACATGGGTACGATCGTTACTCCCATGCAGTATCGGAAGAACTTAACACAAAGAGGTGAGTACCTGCACACAGTTGCACAACCAGTGGGGGTGGACCGAGTTAGCCCCAGGTCCGTGTGGGTCCAGGGCCCCCCCCCCCAGCTTCTGTGGCCTCTCCCACTCCACTGCTTACAGGAGCACGCACGTGTGCACGCGGGTGGGTGTTCACGCGTGTGCATCGTACTCTACGGTGTTTCATGCAGCAGGAAGAAAGCTCGTGCAGTTGGCCAGAGGCCCCTCCAGAAGCTGAATCACGCCTCGTGTCCTTCACGACCCCTTTCCTGAGGGCCCTGCATCACCCCAGCTTTCCATCAGCTCTGAGGATGGGGGCCAGGGAGAACACAGGTCCCTGAGATCCGAAAATAATCTGTGAAATGTATTTGGTGCAAGGTCCTGTGTTAAGATACCCCGGCGTAACTACCGCGTCCCTTCCCGTCCTTCCCGGGACGGAGTCTCAGCCCAGCTGCCCCGTGACCAGGACTGGGACCAGCTCCCAGGAGGAGCTCTGGGGGGCAAGTGCTGAGGACAGGGGAGCCTGACGGTAGCCGCAGGAGGGGGTAAGGGAGGAGTTCCGCCTCCGATACGTGAGGTCCTCAAAGGCTGAGAGTGGGCAGGAGAGGAGCAAGGGAGGACAGGTGTGTGTGGAGACAGGACAGCACAGGACAGGTGCTTCGGCTACGCCCACCGCCTGTTTGCTGGGTGTGTGATGGGCTGCAGAAGCATGTAAAGGACTTGAAACCATTCTGCCTTGGCTGATTTCTCGTCTACACACGCCTGATGTATCTTCCAGGTGCCCCAAAGGGGGTACTGTGGGACCTTGGTCAGTCTGCGACTGTCTAGCATCCGATCCCCATTCCTATTATTGCCCAGGACCTCGTAATAATCCCTCACTCCACTCGGTGTTGGCAAGGCCCCTCTCTGCAAAGGCAGCCCGAGTCCTCTGCTCTCTGCTTCCCCTGAGCCGGCGGCCGGGGCCAGACGTGCTGGCCTGTGACTGTGTGTCCCTCGTGGGTGGCCTGGGGTCTCCCGGCTAGTGGAGGTCATCTCCTTAGCAGCCGTGGGCTGGTGTGTGCCTGCCTTTGATGTCGGCCGCAGGGTCTGCAGACCGTGTTCTCTGAGCCTCTGGGCTCCGCCTAGTTCTGGGGGTCTGCGTTCCTCTCCCAACACACTCCCTTCCTGGCTTACCCGTTGGAATCAAGAATTCTGAGGGTACAAATTGTGCAAGTCGCTGGGAATGGAGGATCAGGGGAAGAAAACTCTCCGTATTTAGCCCTCACCGGTGCCCCAGCCGTAAAGGCTGCACCCCAGAACCCAGAGCCCCGCATTAGTGTGTATGCCCACTATAGCAACTCTTCCAGAAGCTTCTACCTCAGTAAGTGTGGTACTGAAATCGCTGTGTGGTTCCTTCCTGTAGAAATCACAGGGTTGGGGCACCTGGGTGGCTCAGTCGGTTAAGCATCCGACTTCGGCTCAGGTCATCATCTCATGGTTCATGAGTTCAAGCCCCACGTCGGGCTCCATGCTGATAGCTTAGAGCCTGGAGCCTGCCTAGGATTCTGTGTCTCCCCCTCCCTCTGCCCCTCCCCTGCTCATGTTCTGGCTCCCTCCCTCTCTCAAAAATAAATGAACGTTTAAAAAAGAAAAGAAAAGAAAGAACAGCATTCAGCACCAGAGTCTGAGATGCTGATTTCCGCCTCTAGAAAACCATATTGCTTACTGACTCAGAAATTGGAAAATTTTTATTTGTAGCTGTAAGTGAACACAGTTTAACAGGAAAGACTTGTCACGGGAGTCTTCCGCAAGCTCCTGGCAGTGATCACCTCCTACAAGCCATTCCTGGAATGTTTCATCGTTTAATCGGGGATTCGAATTGGGGCGACTTCACATGCAGAATCTGAGCCAGCAACCCCCCACCCCTGCCCCTGCCCAGCTCTCTGGGAGCGACATAATCAGGCAGCCAGTATTAGGAGAATCCCGCGTGTTAAGTTGCTAACGCTCCCACAGGCCATCTGGGAACCAGGCAACTTGCAGCCATCCCTGCTGCAGATCAGAAGGGATTGGAGACACAACCTGACAACTGTGTGATGTGTGATATGGGAGGAAGGGGAAGAGAACTGAGACCACAACCACATGCTTACCCGGGACCGGGTCTCAGCATCACCCAAAGAGATGATGTATTAAAGAACGTAAGTGAACGTGTTGGACTCTCTCCCTCCGTCTCCCCCTGGAACTTCCCCTCTCGGAAAACCTCAGCAGCGGTTGTAGGTGGTATGTGTGGCCAGACTCGGGCCGCAGAGGAGAGGAGAAGGGGAGCAAGGAACCCAGGGAGGGTGGGAACGGTCAGGTTCAAGCAGGAGACAGGGCTCAAGGACTGGGATCTGTGCCAGGATCCCCGGCCCGAAATTCTGCCCCCATCACCTGCTTCTGCAACGATGGAACACGTCCCTTCTGCAGAGAGCACGGGTAGGCGTTTCAGGAGGGAGGGCTTCTCTTTCTGACACTGGAGTGGTCTTGACTCCTGGTGGCAGCCGTATGTGTGAGGAAACTCCATTGGCACTCTTCTCCAGCTAGTGTTCTGGAGCCCCAGCCCCCTGTGGGCTTGTAGCCCCAGCCCTGACCCTGGCCGGGCGGTCACCTCTCTGTGGACCGCTCCGTGTGGCCCTCCCACCCTTGACTCCCCCCGGGTACCCATAGCCAGCATCATGCAGCCACACCTTGGAGGGCTGTCTCCCACTTTCCCGGTCCCGCAGCAGCCCAGGGAACTTCTTTTCCATTCGGAGGACTGACGTGCCTCCAGCAAGGTCTAAACACCAGCTTTACGCTGGGTCCTCCTCTCTAAGTGTGTTCCTTCTTCAGGTATCGTCTCTCGGCCTCCGGGAATTCTTTAGAGTCTCTCCCCTGTTAATAAGGTTTGATATTGAACTTCCCCTGTGTGTTTCTGTCTCCAAATGGGAACCTGACTGATACGGGATTGGGAGAGGCCGCAGCCCCTCAAAGATGGGATCCAGAGATCGGTTTGGTCCTGCCCGTGGACCACAGTGCCCTGCTAAGCCCCCTGATAGTGGGGACAGGGATACCGGTAACCCATGGCAGACGGCGGCATTAGAATTAAGCAAACTGTAACCTGTGTTTGATTCTGAGGAGGTGCCAGTTGAAGTACGTGCTTTGGACACCAAGTGGTTGCTGCACGTGACTTTATGGCTCAAATGACAACTATGAGCCCCGCGATCTGGGAGTGATTTCTTTCAGGGCACTTGAGCATTTCTGAAAAGAAAATGACACAGTCACTTCCTTTAGCTTTCAGCTTCAGTGGCTGTCCGAGAGCTTCCACGATGGCCTCGGAAAGATCTCCGTTTTCTTATGGCAGCAGGGCTAAGATTGCTGGAAATAAAAATGGAACATTTGATTGTGTGGGTTGCTGAATTACAGTGATTCTTAAGTTCACAGTCTCATCAAGTGTCTCGTGTGCATTTTCGGACATTGGCTAGAAAAGAATGGAATCATGAAACTTTGGGAACAACTGGTTGGACCCAAATAAAGCTGCCAAGTGAATTGCTGTGTCATTCGGAGCCTCCCTGAGCCAGAAGAATTAGCTTTTCCTCTACTGCGTGAGGAGGATATCCTGCCTTTGCTTGGAAGCCTTGTGACCACTCACCTGGGGCAAGCCTTGGGGAGTAGATTCTCCTGTCCCTCAACACACCAAGATGCTCTGCTGCTGCTAAGCCCAGGATCAAATCTCACCATGTTCTTTTTTTTTTTAATGTTTGTTTATTTTTGAGAGAGAGACAGAGTGCGAGTGGGGGAGGGGCAGAGAGAAGGAGACACAGAATGGGAAGCAGGGTCTAGGCTCCACAGCCTGACACGGGGCTCAAACCCCCAAACCGTGAGATCATGACCTCAGCCAGAAGTCAGACACTCAACCGACTGAGCCACCCAGACGCCCCCAAATCTCACCATGTTCTAAGGGACCAGAACACACTATAACCCAGGAGAAGGTAGCTTGCACACTCAAAGAATTGCAAGAATTTTACACATGGACAGAAAGCCTGGAAAAGATAGGCAGGAGGGAATTCTAAGGGTGTTAGACCAGGCGCAGCCCTCAGCTACAAAGATAAAGCAGAAATAGTTATCATAAAGGGTGGCATAAAGGGTCCCAGTCACCAAAATGCTTTAACCACAAGGATATCCCCCAGGAGGCTGACTGATCGTAGTGTCTGTAGGAATTACATAGATTTGCAACCCACCAGTAACTTCCTTGACTGAGTTAATAAACTCTAGATCTGGAGCCACAACCCTGACTTGAATCACCACAGTGAAGAATCGTGGCCTCTCAGTGAGTTTCCAGACCTCAGTCGCTTCACAGACCCAGAGCTCTTCGACTGAAGGAGAAGCCAAGTAACCTGAGGAAGGACCCTGTGCCGTTGTTGCAAACACCCAGTGTAACAAGAGTCTCGTAGTCCTTTATGAGAGCTCACTGGGGCATAATGCGATGATCCTTATGGGATTATTAGGTCGTAGTTCCGAGCTGATGCCACGATGACTCAACAGTCAAAGTGGGGCTTACAGCAGTGAAATAATAGAGACTTAGTTCAAATCCGACTCACAGGGGGCTTCATTTGCCCCCAAAGTAACTCTCTGACCATGGGGTGCTGTCATGATGGCTGGAATGTCCAAGTGAAAGTCCATGGAATGTCCTCTCCTGATCAGGATTGTGAACTAGAAGCAATACCTCCTCTCTGGAAGAACTACAGTGATTGATATTGCCGCCAAAGATTTGAAAACAAGGGGTGATGGTATCTGGCACGTTCCCATCTGACTCACCCTGCCATCACGTCGGATAGATCTTGGAGGGTGACGGGGGCTGCTGCAAACTTAACTCAGATAGTGACTGCAGGTGCTTCTGTTTCCAGTGTATCATCTTCACTGGAACAAATCCACGGGAACTCTGACACTTGGTACGAGGCTAGGGACCCCGCCAAGCCTTTATTTCCACACCAATTTGGAAGGAACGCAAAATGATCTCTGCTTTCACTTGGCGGGGCAAACGGTATGCCTTCACAATCCTGCATCAGGGCTCAACCAGTTCTTCTCTGAGTATGAATTCCCAGAATCAACGAATGAGGATGGTTCTTCTCACGATGATGCTTAATCTCTGCTTATCGTCTGAGAAGCTTTGGGCTGTGTGTGTTTGGATGTCTTAGTCCCTAAAGGGGACATATACTTCCATCAGAGGACACAATGGTGCTCCCCCTAAATTGGAAGATGAGTCTTCTACCTGACCGTTTTGGGCTCCTGATGCCCCTTGGCAGACAGGTGAGAGAGTTACCATGTTTGTTGGAGTAGTTGATCTTGAACGCCAAGAGGAAACTGAGTCACTGCTGCACAAGGGAGATTTTATCTACAATCCACTGGACTCTCTGGAGTGCCTCTTACTACCTCCATATCCAGTAGGAAAAGTTAATGAAAAGTATGGCAACCAAAAAGAGACACATCGATTGATGACCTAGACCCTTTGAGAATTGTTTGAGTCATTCTACCTGGTAAAGAACCCAAATCAGCTGAGATCCTGGCTGAATAGGGGGAAATACAGAAATCATATTGAAAAATGCAATAATTAAGTACCCACTAGAGTCTTATAGTCAATTACAGGAATAAGAACTAGAATAGCTTTGCATATTTTTCTTTCCTCGTTATATGTGTTCACTTGCATAGATTGTTTTCTTCTTGTTCCTTTGCCCAGTTTTGATTTTATATCCAAGTTTTTCTGGGTTAATTGTAAACCGTGCTCATTAGCTCACAGAATATGCAGTGGGAATGTGATGGAATTTGGGAGTCATTAATACAGCCAGACGTGGCTTGTAAAGGCAACTCGTACAGATAGCCTGTAAAGATGACTGTGTCTTCCTAGGGCGGAAATACAGCATTGTTGAAACGTTGCGTGAAATGTGTATAGCGTGTGTGCATGTGGAATCTGAGTCACCGAAGAGTGGGCTGCGACACCAATCTGTTCTTCATCTCCAGGTGTGTCCCGTATTGCCCGCTCTGTGATCATTGGGCTGGACTCCAAGCATTTCACCTCTATGGCAAGCATGTGAGGAGAGGGTGATGGGATACAGCAGGACGGAGATGCTCTTTTTCTTGGTTCCAGGAGGCTCCTTGTTGTGTCTTTCTTGCTCCCACCACTTGGCCTCCAGCCGTGCATGTGGCAAAAGTAGGGTGGGGCTCCATTCTCCCTGCTCACCCAGGGCAAGCAGGTCCTTGAAAGCTCACATCCATTGCCCTGGGCCCAGTAACCACCTCAGCATGCCCTACCTCCCGACAGACACTACACAGCTTAGTCCTCACACCTTCCTGCCGGAATGCCGGAATGTGGGCTCCCCGTTTTCTGACTCACACAGTTGCATCTTGCCTACCTGAAGGGAGTGTCTCCTGACCCCCGTGAGGAGTCTGTCCTGCTAGTGACTTTTCCAGCCCTCCATAGTAAATCCACCCTAACACATGCCCTTCCCTGAATCTTGTGTTCACTATTCTATTGTCAGCCATTTCTACTTCATTCGGTGCATGCTGGTACTTTTGCCAAGCTTCCAAGAGCCACTCTAGGAGTGTGTTAGCACATCTCATGGGGTCCTTGCTAGGGTGTTATGCCCTACAGTGCTCCATATCTCAAAACTCTCCCATGGCCAGCCTAAAAATAGCCAGAGATGTTTTTTCCAGTTCCTACCAGAACACATTAGCCAAATTCCACAACTCCTTCAGTGGATAGTTTCTCTCTTCCCACCACAGGCCCAGCACATGGCCCATTTCACATCCTTGTTCTTACTCTGGTTTCCAGGAGGACATAAGGGGACCTTATCTTATAAGGCGCCTGCCTCCCTTGAGGCTTCTGTATTATCTTCACGTGAAGAGTGGGTCTCTTCCTTAGGCCCAGAACACTCAGAGGAATCTGGGATGTCAAGGTTTTCCCAAATGCATCTACCCAGCTATCCCTGTTCCAACTTTCAGGGTCTCACTTCCTTCGCTATTAGAGCCCTAATTTTGGCACCGGAAGCCTGCTATGGTAGAGAATTCAGTTTTCTCTTACGTGTTTCTCTTAAGTACTTTCATGACTAAGTCTTCAACCTGGTCTTGAGTCTGAACCTCTTGCCACAGGAGATACCATAAATGTTGCAAAGAGTCCTTTCTTGCCTTCCCATGCCATCTTGACTCGGTGACTCATCACCCTGTGGAGTAAACCACGGGTCCTCAGCATTAACCACCTGCTCCATGGTTCTTACGGCTATCAAGCCCCAAGCGCCAGAAATGTCACTTAGGCCGTTGCATCCTTTGTGACACAACTCTCATCCCAGGTCACTGCCAGTGAGAGTCTGAACACGTGCACTGCGACAACATTCCAGGGGCTCTTTGTCGTCTCCCTGCCACTCGCAATGGGGTCCGCCTTGCCAGTCAGCCAGCATCGGATCTATTTCCAAAATCCTGTTACGGTTCGCGTCCTAGAACCTTGCCTGATAGTCACGCCGAATTCCATGAGAGCAGATGCCGAGACATTGCTGAGAGATGGCCGCTTGGGTGGGGAGAGGCCGGAAGTCTCTCAGGAGGCACAGCTTTAAGGAAGTGAGGAAAAGAGAAGCGAGCAGAAGGAGACGCCAATTTGCAGCTGAGGCCTCAGCTGATTCTGTCGAGCATTTTGGAGCTGGGAGGACTTTCACAGTGTCCCAAATGGGGTCCTACAGGGGCCGGGGCTGGGTCTCCCTGCTTCGGCATATTGTTGCTTGTGGGACGCCTTCCTGGAGGTGGTGTAGCTTTGGGTGAGGCTGATCCTGATGGTTGAGGGCAATTCCAGTGAGAGCCGCACCCTCGAGGCATCACCCTGAGAGACCCGCAGGTCAGGGACTGGGGGCCTCATAGTTGCAAAAGGGATATGGGGATGTGCTGAGTCATGTCCTGCCAGGCAGGCTGCCATCTTGGATCAGAATTTGTTCTACAGCCAGCAGGCAGTCTCGGTGTCCTCCATGCCCGCAGATGGGCTCAGCTGAATAGAGGACTTGGCATCTATTCCAAAATCAAAGCTTGTGCAGGTACTGACTTCGTTTGATGAAATCATAATTTCTGTACACACAGATTTTGTACTTTCCTTTTTGCTCCTGTGGTTTCAGAAGCAAGAGTTGTGGAAAGAAGGAAGACGGGAAAGAAGGTGGTTGGTTTGTGGACCACTGTGGCATGAGGCCCTGTCCTTGGCACCTCTGCCCTTGCGTAGATACAACCAAAGGTGGGGACGAGCTCCAGACCCACAGCATGAATTCCTGCCCTCTTGTTGCAGGGCTGTGAGTAATCCACCATGACGGGAGAAGACAATGGAACGTAACTGTGGGCCCACATGACACTCAACGTTAAATTGAATTAGTTCATCCTGATTAACATGGGTTCCCTCAGAAGCCAATACATCAGTCATCGCCTCTGGCCGCAACTGTGCTCACAACGAGAGAAGTCCCAGGACCACTTCTGACGGGATTGTTTAAATCCCTGGAATGGAAAAATATCTTGTGACCTTGCAATCCTACAGAATTTCCACCCTCTCCACCCACAGCTGGGGGCTACGGTGGGAGCCCTGCACGTGCCCTTCTAGATGATGGTCCTGCTGTCCCTCAGGACCCAGGCGGCAGTGAGCAGGCTACTCTCTGGTGTGCATGGCTTCTCAAAGGGCAGGACCACAGCCTGCACTTGAGACGCCCATCGTAGCCTCAAACTTTAGGGGATCGCCAAAAGCCTCCGTAAGAAGGATGGGTATTTTCAAAACTCCGAACAAAGGCCAAAAATTTATGATGGACAAAATGCCTACCTTCTAAATGAAGCCAGGATTGATTTCTTGATTTTAACTTTTGCCTGAAGCCCTGCCATAGCTCCTCATTGTCCTGCCGAGGGGAACCAATCTCCTTTCCAGGGATTACATGACGCAGACTTCCTGTCTGAAGTTTGTGGTCTCCAGAAGCGTGCGGTTGTTCACCGTCCGTACTGTGCATCAGAGTCACCTGGAAGGCTTGGGGGAGCACAGATCGCTCAACCCCAAGCCTAGAATTGCTGATTTAGCAGGTCTGGGTGACAGGGCTCCTGCTGATGTAGGGACCACATGTAAGAACTATCATGGTGACAGCTCTCTGGATAATAAGCCAATAGTACCCATAACAGGAGCTCATTTAAAGGAAAATGCTTTTGGTCACTGAGTGAGTAAATGAAATGTCCTAGAGCCAAGGTCAGCCGGTAAGTATACTGAGGGGCATATTGAAGAGGAATCTCTTATCCTTTGTCTTTTTAAGGGGCACTTTATCGCTCACGTTGGGTGGGCTCAGCTCTCTGTTGCTCGTGACAAGGTGACATATTTGAGGCAGATGTTGGGGTCAGTGGGGCTCTGATGTCCATTTCCATGCTCCAGGGGCAGGGCACAAGCACAAAAGAGGTTCAATTTCAGTTTGGTTCCAGAGGCCTCTGTTCTGTCCTCCACCCATCCCCCACCATTCTTAGCATCCTTGACTGGAATGCCACCCAGTCTGTTCCTATAGTGATGCCACTGGGACCCGGCCTCCTCAGCCCCCCTCAGAGATGGGTGGGAGTGAAGGTAATAGGCCTTTTGACCCATGAGGCCCTGTGTGAACAAGCCCCTCCCCCTCCACCCCCACACCCCTCAACCTACTGCTTAACTCTACTCAGTTTCCATTTCCTTCCTCTGGCTAAGGACACCTGGACTTTCCTCTGGGGAACCCCTCTAAGGCCAGCTCTAGGTAGGGGCCTGACCACTCCAGAGCAACAGTGACTGCTTCAGGGATGGTCACATGACTTCTCTGGGCCAATAAGAGCCTGTCTTGGGATTTTCGAGTCAAGCAAAAGGACGTTTTGACAGCTAGCCATGGGTTAGGGGCTAAATTTCCCAACTCATTTCCCGAGTCATTGCTCCCAATGGAAAACTCATTGTGCAGGCTTTATTGAGAGCCGTCCCCAAGGTGCATCAGTCAGGGGACCCAGCAAGGGGTTATTTACAGTTGTGTACACTTTAAATAATGGTCTGCTTTTGATTTAGTCTGACAGTCCATGATGCTGTGACTCCGCACAACCTCAAAATGATCAACAAAATTAGGTAGAAAGGTCGAGGCATGAATTCGGGAAGGTGAGAAAATATTAGCCTTACTGCTGTGTCAAAATTTCTGTTCTTTCTCCTTAGATGGCTAGCTGCAAGTCAGTTAGGCAGTGGACTTCTGTTGTTAGGTTTTCTATTATAGCACCACAGAGAATGGATGTAACTCTGTGACAGTCATCCTGGAAAGGAGGCAGATAGCCATTTGCTATCAGCAAGCAAATTCAGAAGAAGGCAGGACAAATAGACAAAAATACTCAGTTCTTTCCCCCCAACGCTTACCTCTTTTTTCCACCCCCACCCCCATTTGGAGGAAGGCACAACTTTTCTGAATCCTGAGGCTTTCTGTGGACCCCAAGAATTCCAGAAAGAAAGAATAGGGAGTTGGAAGAAGCCCTGGAGAAGCGTCCAGGGAGTCGTCTGGTGCTATAGTTGTTCATGCACAGGCTGCAGGTGTTAGTGAAGATGTGAATTTGACATAATGCGAAGTTGCAGTCAAGGAATGGAACCAGTAAATGAAAAATGGTGGAGATCCAGGAAGTACTGTCTTCTCCATGTCACAGCTCTGTTCCCTGCTGTACATCTGCCTTGTGTTTCTACTTCTGCAGATTGGTAGATAAACGTACCCTCACTTCCAATGTGATCAGCTCCATCCAAGGAAACAGTCCAGGCTGATACTATAGTAGCTTCATTCCCATTTTTGCTCTGGAGGAGGGTCGTCTGATTGGCCCAGATTCCTGCCGGTGTCCAACCTGAGCCATCATTTGGGTGTCTTCACCTCACGACTTCAGTGGATAAAATGTATAGACAGATGGGCAATTCTTGGTCCTTGGGCTTGGAAGATCCTCCAAAATCATCCCCCACACTGGATGAGCACCTGGCAAAAATGTTTGTGACAATCAGGCATCAGATGTGATTTTCAAGCAAATGACCTTGCAAGTCTCCTCTGATGCCACTCTAACAACATGGCGGACAAGGAAAATTGAAGGGAGCACAAGAGGAGAGGACAGCACTAGGGTTGTGCCTACCTTAGTGACATGTTGAAGATTAATTCCATGTTTTAGTAAGAGCTTGAAAGATGAAAGGGGCTGGAAACGGTTTTACATCTTTCCTACCAATTCCTGGGAACGTAGGCTGAGAGATGAATTTGTTTCAGGGCTGTGATTTGTAACAACATTCACTTAAAAACTGCCTTCGCTGTGTGTTACGGGGTATCTTTCACCTCAGAGGAAACTTATATAAGGCTAAGAAATTGGATCTCTGAAGGGAGAGGTAACGAGGTTTTAGGATTACCAAGTGGCCCCCGGTTAAGCTCACCGTACTCACTCGATACGTAACCAATCCTTCACAGATGGGGTTTCGGGGCTGGAACGGTCCCTGGAAGCGATCTGGTCTCCCTTCCTCATTTTACAGTTGAGGAACTGAGAGCCTGGAACTCAGTGCTGTCATAAGAGTCTTATTGTGCTCATTTGGATCATAGAAAGCACAGGCAATCTCTCTACATGGTGTGATTTGGGGGATTCTGGGAAGCCCTTTCTCAGCGACTTGAAAATATCTTAGGTACTAGGCTGTTACCCATGCTAGGAAAGTTAAGTAATTCTTAACTTTCCATTAGGCACTACTTGCTACTGCACATCCTCTTGTAACATGGAAGTATTTGGAAGACAGACACGAGATGGATTTAGCAACCATGGAGACGTTTATTGAAATAATAAAGGAGATGGACTCGGAAGTCACACAAATGGGAGACTGAGTCTCCACTCTCCCACTCACGTGCTGTGGGACTTCTTACAAATTATTTCCACCTGGGAGTGTAAGTTTTATCATCTGTAAAATGGGAAAACAGAGTATCTGTCTCATAGGATGGATAGGATTACATGAAATATGGTGCAAACCCTGACCTGAATCAGCACTGAGTAAATAACGTGCGAATGGTGAGCACCAAATAAATAGAAGGCACTGTCCTCATTGTCACCACTGGGGTCCTCATCATTTCCGGACATGTGTCTACTTGAAACAGTGTCTTCCAGTGAAGGATGGGTCTTCCTGGAGCAGGACGTAAGAAGGAAAGCAGGAGCAGACAAGATCTGGGGCGTCAAAGGCAAACCTCATACTTCATAGTTAGGTGGATGATCGGTTCCGGCTTATGTATTGGCCAAACCAAGATGCTTATGGATTCATGGCTCAAGAATTAAAATGTACATCCCTGAGTTCAAGAAATCCTCAGTGATGGTTACACTGATATCAAAGTCGCCACCAGTCACATTCCAAGCCCTTGATTCTTAAGAGGTCTTTCAAAAAGAAAACAATACATGACCAATGGAAGCAAAAGTGGCTGTATGTTCTTTTCACTGTTTTGACCTCGTTTTTCATTTGAGCGTAGAAAGTTTTGAGAGGCTCTTGGATTCACTTTTAGCCAAGGATACGAGGACTTATGAAATGGCCCTGCGTCAACTGCGTCTGACTTTGGGAGCTACAGATAATTCCTGAGGCCGGTCTGAGGTCAGTTCCTCAACGTGTCATGGAACCCAACTCCAATTCTGGTGTTGAAGTTAATGCACCTTATTTATTTAGTATTTGCTGACTCGTGTAGTCAACAAACTTTTATGATCTACACAACCCTAAACGTGGCTTCAATCAGTTTTGCAGTGTGTTCTGGGCTTTCCCGCTGGAGCACGAGGTCTGCAATTGTAAGCCCCCCATGAGGCAAACCGCTACATCCTTCTCTGCTGCATTTTCTTCCTGTAGGTCCAACTACTTCCAGAATTTCCAAAAAGGCAATTGTGCACAGAAGGCATTCAAAAATGATGGAGCTTGTTTTATTTCTAGCTCCCTCATGGTTCTTACCACCCTCTGTGTTTCCCAAACCCAGGGAACTCCTGTATTTCTCAAAATCGATGTGACTCCTTTTGCTCCTTTAGCAGAGTCTATAAGTGGAGGTGGACTGAATGACCTCACCTAGGGCCCTTGCCTCAAGCTTATACCCTGATCTTGGTACTCTAGACTTGGCCATCCTCTTAGTGAGAAAAGAAAAGGCAAAGGAATGGAGAAAGAGAAGCTTATTTATTTATATTCTCTGTGAGAGCCAGTAAAAGCGTTCTAAGATATGTTCTCCACGTCTTCTCTCCTAGATCCTGTGCTGGTCCTTGTAGGCATTCCAGGTGTCCACTGTAGGCAGAGTCATATCTTTCCATCTTGGTCAAATGTGAACAAAACATAGTTGAGAACATAAGGCAATCCACGAGAGAGCCCAGTAAGCATTGCTCAGTTGTGATAGTAAAATCCTTGTTTTTCCTGCTAGAAGACCGCTCCCAAGGCACAGGATCCGCTATTGTTCCTGGAAGGCCATTCAGTTATTGACTCATACAGAGGCCTTTTTCTTACATGGGAGAGGTGACGAGGTTGACAGAGTGTACAGAGAAAGAATTGAGTTTACCCTCAGATTGCATCCTTGACCTATTTAAGAGCATCAGGTGAGGAGAGACAGTGGGTTGACAGTGAGTTGTGACCAAGTGATGAGGGCTTTGTGAAGCTTGCTCAGGAGGCTGGACTCCATCCTGCATGCCATGAATGGAAGCCCATGGGCAGTGTCTATGGACGGGAGTGACATGTTCGAGAAGGATGATCTTGCCAAGAGAAGTTTACTTTGGTGAATTACATCAATGAAAATGACCCGTTTAATTTAGGCTGTAGAAGCCACAATACTCCAATTGGCAGGTACTCTGAGATTCAGTAGCTGAGTTGCTGGGTCCTCCAGTAGAGACGACCTTACCTATCCATCATGCCACCAAGGAACCTGAAGTTGTACATCAGGAGAATCCGTGGCAAAGTGGAAAATGTACTAGGCCTGGGGGAATGTGAATTTAAGCCCTAGCTCTACTATTTATTCCCTTCATGACTGGAATCAAGTCCCTTAAAATTCCTGGGTCTCAGGTTTCTCACCTGCAAAGGGAAGATAAAACCTGCCCTATAACACTTAGCTGTTGTGTGAATAAACGAGATCATCAAGTGAAAATGCTCGATCATTGGAGTACAGATGAAAGCCTGTGTGTGTCAGCTCCTACTTCTGGCTCGTTACTTTATCAGCGAAATCAAATAGCCTTTCATTCAGTCTTCTGTGGATTCTTTGGACTACAAAGGTTTGTTGTCGAGAGCTAAAGACTGATTACCTTCTGTGCGAGGTTTATGAGACTTTCACAAAGCAGTCCCAGCAAGAGAAGTCACTAGCTCAGTAATCACTGTAGACTCTTGATTCCTCTAAGGTGCACATTTTCCCACTATTCCCCTTCCCCATTCCATCTCCCTTCCAATCCTCTAGTAATGACTTCCAACCGTGTGGCTTGAATAGGACCTGTCGTATGTCTTGAGCAGTTGGGCAGATGCAACACGAAGGGGTGTCTGAAGCATTCCCTTCAACGTGTCGAATGTGAACCAGGAGGAGGAGAACCTTCTGGGTGGCATTGGCTGGTGCTGAGAGTATTGTGAGGGTAAGGGTCACAGTGCGTGACAAGTGGCCAACATGCAGAGAGAGGCAGATGTGGTTTCAGGATGAAACTCCCACTGGTCACCACTCTTAAGGAAAGCCACATTCATCCTTTCTTTCCTATGATCTGCCTCACAAACCTGTCACTCTTTTAGTCTTGGCCTCAGTAGCATTAAGTTTCGTCATTTGCAAATAAAAATATTCCTTTCCTCTATCTACCTTGAATTGCAATCAGAGGTTTTGTTGTTTATAATACATTTGAGTGAGCTCTTTCTGGCTGTTTCTGAGCAAGTATGATAATTTTAAAATACAGCCCCAGCAGAGTCTGACATTGTTTTTACCAAAAAGGGGGTTTATGTGCTTTTCTTTGGAGTCTTGGCGGGCTTCTCAGTGTTCCATCCAGTCGAGTACAGCAGAGTGATGCTATGTGATTCCTGAAGCTGGTCACAAAGGGTTACATAGCTCAGACTCGGTCCTGTGGAGCGCTCATTATGGGGGAAGCCAGAAACCTTGTAAGAAGTCCACTTGTCCTGAGGCCACCACTCTGGCTGGAGAGGCTACGTGCGGGTGTCTGGTCAACAGCTCCCAGCTGATGGGTGGTCCTGTGAGTGAGCCAGCCTGGAGTCCCAGTCCAGCCTAGCCTTTCAAGGACTGAAGCCCCACTGACATCTGACTTCTACCCCCAAGAGGCAATGAGAACTGCCGAGCCGGGCTTCTTCCAAATTTCTGACAAATGTATCTTGAGAAAGAGAGAAAGAATGTTGTTTTAAACTCCTACATTTTGGGACACATTCTTAGGCAACAATAGTAATTGAGCAACAAGTCACTTAAGAACTAGGAGGCTCTGGGAGATTATCTGTAAAACCCAAGTACCACCTCCTTCACAGGGTTGATATGAGAAATTAAGGACGTGGTGTCAGAACAGTGCCTCACAACGTGTCTGTACATCAACAGTTCTCATTAAATTCTCCTTCTCTCTGCCATCCTTCCATTAAGTGATAGGATCTTGGTAAGAAAGATTCCATAGACTCTAGATATTGTGCTGATGCTATTTTTTTCTTTTGGACCCACTATCCCAGAGATAGTGGATTCCCAGAGAATTCCCAGTCAATCATTAGTCTGAGGCATACTTAGAACTTTCTTTGGGTTCATTTATTCAGGATCCTTCTTTCGTGTCCACAAGTTCTTAGTAACTGTCATGTTTGTGTTAATTTTCTGTCCCTTTTAACTCTTTAATGAGTTAACAGCAGGGACACTATTTGGTAGAATATTCTTTTAGCTCCGTAAGTAGATCAACAAGTCATAAATTCTTGTTGAAGTTCAAGACCAGATGTTTGAATGTTCAATGGTAGGAGAAAAATCATATGCCTCATTAGAATGAAGAATACCAGTTGTTTTCCTTGTATACAGTGACTTCTTATTCTACTAGTTGACATATTACTATTATTTTGTTGTTTAAATGATGGCAGAAAAAGCTATCACAATTTCTCTTTGCTTTCAAGTTAAACAAATGTTCAAGATTTCTGGTGAGAAAACCACAGTAGTCATGAAAACTGACAGTAATCCCAGCAACAATATCTCCTTCTCAAGTAAAAAATCCCAGATATTAGAAAAGAGAAAGGAAAAAATTATATAGGCATAGACTAAGGTAACAAATGGTGCATCTCCTGCCTCCCTCTGAGTCTTGGACATTTGGAAAAGTTTGAGCGATTTCATGATGGGGCGAGGGTTTTAGAACTCTATTTGTTGAATTTATTTTTCACGGTTCAGTGACGAAAGTAAGTTCCACAAATAGATTTCAAGTGGATCAGGCATTTTCAGTTTGGAAAGCTAATCTCCTGAGTGGCGAGCTCTGTGCACGCCTGGAAAGGCTCAGAGCAACAGTGACGTGAGACAGCCAAGCATCCGAGTTCTGGGCCGTTCTGGTCCTCGTCCCACCACGTGGGGTTTGGGGGGTGGGGGGCAGAGAGGACCAGAGTGATTTTTTGTTGTTGTTCTGTTGTAGCCCTTCTTTCTGTCACTGCTGCCAAACTCTGTGCTGGAAGCACACGGGCTTTTTGGTGTTGACGTAACTGGTCCTAATGGAGGAATCCTCACTCTACCACTTGGTGCTGTCAGGGCCCCTGGGTGGAGAACCGAGCCAGGGGGCCCATGGCCCCCTCAGGGATGGAGTCCCAGGGCTGGAAGGAACCACAGAACCCTTTAGTCTCCCCTCTGGGGACCAGCTCTAGCCCTCCCTCTGGACGACCCCCTCACTGTGCGCTCTGGTTTAGATGCTCTCTCCTCTCCTGCCCTCCATGGATTTGTGGCCACACGTGACTTCACGTATGGTCATCGGGCCATCTTTGGGCTGGCCCTTAGATCTCTAAGTTGAGAAGCCCTCATCCATTAGTTGTACCAGGTTCTCTAACCCACGGGGATCTCCTGTGCCGGTGTCCTGCTTGCCTGGACTGCCTCACCACATAAGAATGTCATTCTTTCCACCTAGGCAGTCTCCTTTATTTATGCCTCATAACATACAATAGCAGTGGTTTCCTGGGCAGAATTCTAAGAAGGCTGCCAAGATTCCTGGCCCCATATGCACCTCGTAGAATCAATCCCTTTCCCCTGAGTGAAGGTAGGCCTGTGGGTGGCAGTCACTCCCATGACTAGGGTGCATGTTGGCTGACTTTGAGCTAACCGCAGTGGGGAGGATTCTGGTGGTCCTGGCCTAATCAGGCGAGCCCTTTCTGAAGTCACAGATATTGAAAGGATGAGTGAGATTCAATGTGGATGGTGGTTGGGGGAGGTCTCTGTCGTGGACTCTGACTGTGAAGGGACCTGTGACAGCAACTTGAGCATGGCCCCTAGCGGGTGAGAGCAGTCCCCAGCAGAAACCGGCAAGGAACTGAATTCTGTGGAGAACTTAAGGTAGCTTGGAAAGGATCCTTCCCTAGTCAAGTCTCTAGGGGGAAAGGCGTGGAGAAATCAGCCACAAAGAGCCTGGTTATCTTAAACCACTAGATTTATGGTAATTAATTGTGCATCATAAAAGTAAGTAGGGGCACTCATCCACGTGCTGAACATTGTGGTAAATATGCTCATTTCATTCCTGTAGCAACCCTCGAGGCCATCACTGTGTCCACCACTAGGACAAGAAGACTGAAGCCTGGCCCAGTGGACAGAACTGGAAAAGATTGCTTCCCGAAATCCTTCTGTGTCCCCCTTGCTTTCCTTGAATTTGTAAGACCCACTCCCAAGCAATGCTGTGTCCTCTACATTGCTTGGTCTGTCCTTAGAATTTGAATGGTACAGGCCGATGCTGGCACCTTGCCTGAAGGATTTCGACCCAACCCATTTCGTCTCTTATAGGTAGCAGCCAGTGAGGGTGCTGCTTTCCATGTAACCGTGCCTTTGAAGGATCTCATTCAGCCTTGAGTCTTCCAACATGAAGCTTACACTCTTTCTTTCACAAAAGACAAACTGAGTGAAGCTATCTCTGGCCTTTGTTGAAGAAATGGGCAGTATCCGTATTCCCAGCTTGCCCTCCCAGCCCTCACACTACGTTCCCTAGCTAGTGAGCCCCTACACCACAGCGGGCCCCTCCCTCAGCTCCAATCTCCCACCCAGGCTACGACAGCAAAAGTGCTCAAGGGATTTCTCTATTTTTAGAACCACCAGAAAGTCAGTCTTTCCCCACCAAAACACAAGATTTCCAGAGAGCTGGAAGAAATGTGCCCTTGCTCCCACATGGGAGGGGAAGGAGGGCATAGTGAAAATTGCAGGACGAATTGACGACAGAGTGGAGGGCAGGGGCCAGTGTGGGACAGGCAGAATATAGAAAATGAAATGAAATGAAATGAACAGGCAAGATCAGCAGAGTAGATAAGCACAAAACCACTCCCGCCAAACGATGAGTAAGGAAGAAGATTCAGCACAAAGTCCAAGTGAAGAAGACACGCCAGCAAGGGCTCCAGAACCCAGCAGTATTTGAAGTCTGTGAGTTGTAGGTCTCTGCAGCAAGGGGTTGTACAGATGCTTCCTAGGAAGAAGCCACGAATTAACAGGATGCTGTCAGAGATTATTGTCAGTTCAGGAGTCCAATCATTAGAGACTTCGGGAAAATCAGATGAAGGTAATAAAAAGTATGACGGTAATGATACAATATTGAGCATTCAATCTACTGTTGAACTGATTGAATCCTAACAAACATCTTCTGAAGCTCTTACTCTTATTATACGCATTTTACAGACAAGTAAATGGAGGTGCTGAGGACTTAAGTAATTTGGCCCAAGGAAGGGCAGGGACGGGAATGGTGAGGAGCCCCGTGTGGCCGGAAACAAGTGAGAGAAGATGGAAAAGGGATGCAGAGAAACAACAAGACATGATCCTGGAGGGTCTCACGGGGCCATCGCAAGAAATGTGGCTTTTACACAGAGTGATATAGTAGACCACCGGAGCGTTTTGAGAAGGGTCCTGTGGTGTGACCCACATTAGAATATCATTCTTCCAGCTGCGAGGGTGAGAAGAAATGGGAAGCAGGGCTGGGGGCAACGGGTGAGGCGTGTGGATCAAGAGTGGAGCCATGCAGGAACGCAGCCCAGGGGGACGGGGCGCCGGGTCACCAAACGGATGCCGGGTGTAGACTGACCCTACTCGATGGGCATCCCTGCATCTGTCCTATGTGTGGGGAGGACGTGGTGAGTGATGCCACACGGATTTACGGTTCGCTGTTGCAGCTGTGTGTGCTCCCTAGTTACAATGGACAACAAGTGCATGCGTCTCAATGAACGTTATCTTTGCACGCTTTGGAAAATTCATGGTCAGCCCATGGGGATAAGCATATCTTACAAAGCAGCTTCTCGTGAATTGTTTTGGAAGCAGCCCGATCAGGGAAGCCGGTCAGTCACACATTATTCCTGCCACCGGACACAAGAGAGGATGAAAGCGGTGAACACGCAGGCTGACCTGACCCGGGTCACGGGAACTGCGGGTCGGAAGGCGGTCCTTTGTCCCCCACACCCAGCTCCCAACTCAGCTTGTGACAAGCAACATCTGGAGATGACCATGGAAAACGAGGTGACGAATTTCGGCCTCCCCGAAGATGTCGGTGTCATAGCCCGCGCCCGGCAACCCTCTCGGCGGTCGTCTGGGGGGGACACCCGCCTCTCGTAACAGCCGTTAAATTACATGCCTTACAAGTTCAGCTCTGACCAAAGCTGCAAACTGCTATAGGAAGACTCGCAAAGACGAGGAAAAGCCAAATAAACTAAAACCTCATTCAGTCGATTCCAACAAAGGCTTTCCTTTTGTAAGGTGATTCTAAGGTCTGACACAGAAGGTCCTTTTGAGAAAGAGTTCAAAGTATTTCTCTGCAGCTTCAGGAATCAGCAAAGCATCCGCACCCTATTGGCTTTGGTTTCCAGTTCATGAAAACCCATCGTTTTTTTCTTTCTGTTCAATATGCAGTGACACTAACTCAGCCTTTATAAATCTTCTTATAAGTTACATAGATGATCTCCTCTCTAATGGCACGGCCAAGACAAAGGCCAAGTACTGGTCTTGGGCACAAAATTTATGGGGCAGGGCATTAAAAAACTGGAACTCAAAATAAGGAGTATTTTCATCTGATTTTTTAGCATGTTTATTTTTGAGAGACAGAGTGTGAGCAGGGGAGGGGCAGAGAGAGAGGGAGACACAGAACCCAAAGCAGGCTCCGGGCTCCAAGCTGTCGGCACAGAGCCCAACACAGGGATAGAACCCATAAACCGCAAGATCATGACCTGAGCTGAAGTTGGACACTTAACCGACTGAGCCACCCAGGTGCCCCAATTTTTTTTAATGAAGTTTATTTATTATTTTGAGTGAGAACAAGCGGCAGAGGGGCAGAGAGAGAGGGAGACACAGAACCCGAAGCAGGCTCCAGGCTCCAAACTGTCAGCACAGAGCCCGATGCGGGGCTCGAACCCTCGAACTGCGAGATTATGACCTGAGCTGAAGTCAGACGCTCAATCGACTGAGCCACCCAGACGCCCCAGTGTGATGTTTTTAAAAGTCGAAATGCCCAAACGTCCATAGGGAACAAAGCGTCGCAAGCGTAAATGAAGGCTGCATCAGCGCGAGGGACTCTCCCTTTGCCTCAGGCTTCGGGATGGCTCGGCCCAGCACTGGAAAATGTGCTGCCTTCTGCTGTCTTGTGCTTCAATATTCTTCCCGCCTGCAGTTTGCAGCGCAATCCAGGGGTGGTTTCTCCCGTGGAAGGCTGAAACAGGAAGAATGAGAACAGAGACAGGACAGGTGTCGCGTCTCGTAGAATATATTGGGCTCCACATGATTTCTTCCCTTTCACTGGTTCCATTCCCCTAAAGCCTCATAAAGCACAACCTGCGCACCTCGCTGTCTCCATCACAGGAGTGGCACCAGGTAGACACGATGTCCTCGCGGTGACCGTGGATGCGCCATAGTGTGACATGTGAAACATAGTCGCTCGGCTGTGTGGCCGCCTCTCGCCTGTGGTCTCGGGGCTGCAGGAGACGCTGAGTGTCTGCGGATGATACTAAGAGGACTTGTGAGTCAACAGAGGCCCCACGGCAGCCATACAGTTAACACAAAGCTGTGACCGTCCGGTAGTGTTACATTCGGCACAACCGCCTGAGCCACTAAGTAGAGTCCAGCGTTGCCTCTTGAGATGATGCCAATTAACATGTACGGACACACTGCTGGAAGATCACTTCAGGGCTGATGTGAAAATGGCCAAGAGAGATTTCAAAGAAATACCGTTGAAAGAAAGGGCATGTTCATGGAGAGGAAAATGCGGGTCCTCTCGTCCTGCTGGGCGCTGAGTATCCCAGAGCCATTTTGTGGTTGGCTGGGCAAGTTTTCCTGAAAGATGAAAGAGAGGAAGAACCATCAGCTCAACCCCTAGTAGCTCCCAGAATTTTCCTCGGAGTCAACTTTCTTCTTAATCTTTGGGAATCACGGATACAGAATTCACTGTGCTTGCATAAAATTTGCGTGTCGTTTTCCCTGTCAACGGGTGTGAGGACAGACATCACCGGGCAGCGAAATCCACAGACTCCCTGGTTTCGCTGACCCCGTGTGCATCTGCGAGTCCCTGCCGTGTGAGTCAGCTGGGCCTTTTTGGTTTTTAACAACTGGCCAAAGATCATAGCTAGGTGGGACTCTCCTGGGGGCCAGCTCAGAGGCATTGCTGCGCTGCTCAGAGATGACAAAAAATTCAAGGTGCCAGGAAGCCGAGAAGACACCCCCTCTCCCCACCTCCTTCTGTGTAGCCCCAGACCCTGCTCTGCCAAGTGTGCTCTGGGACCAGCAATGTTAGCAACTCCTGGGAGCCTGCAAGACTTGTAGACTATCAGACCCCACTCCAGACCTCCTGAGGCACAGTCTCGGTTGTGACTAGACCCCTGATGATTCCGATACACGCAAGAGTTCGAGAACATGGCGCCCACGAGCCTGGGCTTTCAAAGCCGTCCTCGTGACCAGGAGGAGCTACCAGATACATACGCAAAGCGGAGGTGAGCCATCAAAAATGGGACAGCCCTTCTCAGCAAGAAGGGGCTCGCAGGGCTCTCTGGCTCGATGGGCACGTACCCTTAGTTAAGGGAGACTTGGTGGTAGATGAAACCATTCTTAGATTTCCGGGAATTTTCATGGAGGGCGTCCATAGCCCTGAGGTTCAGGGGAGGTGAATGCTGGAGGATTCCTGAGGACTGAGCATCTGGGAGGAAGAGAGGAGGAAAGACATCTTCTGGTGTATTTTTGGCTACAGACTGGGCCATGCAGGACTTGGCAAGCTGGCTGATCCCTGTAGGCTTGGATTCTATAGAGCCCTCCTGGTGGCTCCTAGCCGGTGTCTGACTGACCATTTTTGCACTTTTTCTATACAGATCATTAAACTCTTGGGTTTATTTTGCAGCATACAAGTTAACATAGGTCTCACGCAAGTAAATATCAAAGCTAAGAACAGTAGCTTCCATGGCAAAGCATCTACTTTATATCAGACACCATCCCAGATGGCCTGAAGTAGCTCTTTAAACCCACATGACCCCCCCCACCCCCTGCCAAGAAGCCATTCTCCCATCTTATAAATGAGGGACCTGAGACACAGGCACTACTTTTTAAATTTTGCCCCAAACCATTTGATTTGTTTGGAGAAATCGGCGATTGTTCTTGCTGGTTCCCCTCCTGCAGTCAGTCTGTCTTCTCCATCGGTTTGTCCACAACCAGCATCTTGGCTCAGCTTTGTCATCTGTCCCCTGACCAGTTGCCATTCCTTGCCTTGGGGTAACCCTCGGTTCTTTCAAACACACCCTTGTCTTGTCTCCACCAGACTGAGGCAGACCCCCTCTCTCTCCCCACAGAACATTTCATGGATTGTGCTGTCTTCCCTTTCTCTTTCGGGAAGGACTTGGCTAAGAACACCTGCTGGTCTGGACTTCTTCCTTCTTTCCGTGCCCACTGCTCAGATAAGAAGCTTCTCTCGCCTCCTGCTAGTGATTCATCATCCAGGTATGCAGAATTTTGGAAGTGAAATGACCCCTGGTGTAGGAAAAGAAAAGTTATTTTACGGGAGCATACAAATGTGAAATTTATTTGAAGCCTAGAGTTGAATCTTTTAAAACGCACACAAATTAGGACTATTCTAGCAAAATGTGTCTTTGTCTCACTGTCGGCATGATTTGAATTTCAGACCAGATTAAATCACCTCAATTTTCACCTCCACGTTTCTGAGTGAAGTTCAAACTCCTGGATGATGTGCTGTGTTTATTCTGTGGCATTTAGCATCCCCAGCACACTGCCCCGTGTGCTCTGAACAGCCAAACACTTGAATATTATGGTCCCCTGATGATTTTCCTAAATAACTGTTATGGGGAACGGGACAGTCATTTGAAACAGGACAGGTGGCTAAACACCGCTCTTACAGAAAACACCGGAATAGTAGTGAATGTATCTGCTGCATGGCCCGCGGAATCTTAGCATCCCTTTTAAACAAGAGGAGCCAGAATGGGAATCCGTGTCACCGAAGCAGGTGTTCTTACTGATCTGCAGATCCTCCCGGTGACCACTCTTGAGACAAAATGTCTCACAGTACCTTCCCTCCCCGACCCTTTGAGAAACATCTTGTTGTGAATATCACTGAAAAATTATGTTCCCTGCCTTCTGCAGCAATGAGTGAAAGCTGCTGAGTCGCTGGAGTTGTGGATGTGAGTGCTTCAATAATCTTAAAATAAAAATAAGTCCACACGACTTCAGTATTTTACCACAAATCTTCTTTGGCGAAGGAGCACCTCCCGTCATATAAGAGGGGAGTTGGAACTGGTGCTTTGGGTTATCTCATGGTGACGTGCACTGTCCCTGGGGAGGCCACACAATGATTTTGCCAAATACATGCCTTTGGCTTAAGGCATTTAAATAATTCTAGCTTTGAAATAATGAAGAGATTATTGAAAACATCCTGACAGTAATTTGGAAGACAATCTGTTCGTATATTTCTATTTGGAAGAATGGCAGTTTTTAAGAAGCTAAATTCATCTTAAATCTGAAACACAAGTGTCACACAATGAAAGGCCTGGTGAACTGGAGAAAGAGAAATTGAAAACCAGACCTTAAAAAATCAGTCAGAACATCTTCATGGTATGAAATAAATGAGACAATAGAAATGTAGAAATTTCCCTAATTCATAACGTAGTTCTTTGTTCTAGAGATTTGTACAGTATTGTGAAAATCAGCCACACTGAATCATTAAAAAAAATTTTTTTAAGTTTATTCATTTTTGAGAGAGAGAGACAGAGTATGAGCAGGGGAGAGGCAGAGAGAGAGAGAGACAGACACAGAATCCAAAGCAGGTTCCAGGCTCTGAGCTGTCAGTGCAGAGCCCGCTGCGGGGCTCAAACTCACAAACTGCGAGCTCATGACCTGAAATCCAGTTGGATGTTCAACCGACTGAGCCACCCAGGTGCCCCAGCCACAATGAATCTTTTAAATTGTTAGAAGAATACTTTCCTTCATTTCTTTTGAAATATTCCCTGCTGAAAGAAAGAATATATAGACACACATGCCCAGTTTAGAGAATAACATTAAAGAAACACTTAACCTAGTCGCAGGCCACCAAAAGGAAGAGAACATTATTTGTTACCATGATATCTCTTGTGTCGGATGATTTTACTCCCTCTCCGTACCTAATAATCATCTGATACTTGGTGTTTGTGTACATCAATCGCTTCCTTTAAAACCTGTTCAACGATGTGTGTATTTTTGCCTAAACAGTAATAAGTTTAGTTTGGCTCGCTTTGAGCTTTATATCGGTTTTAATCTTCAAACGCTTGAAATGTTCTTCTCTCAGAATGAGCTTTCTGTGCATCATCCGTGTTGGTGGGTAGAGCTGCTTAACATTCCGTTGTGTGATGCTGCAAATGACAAATCCATTCGTACGCCCGCTTTTTAGTGGGTACTCGTATTCTAGTTTCTGCTCTTATCCATAATCCAGCAAGAAAGACTCTTGCACACGAGTCCTAGTGCACAGGTACCAAGCTGTCCCTGCGGCAAACACCTGATAGCTCAATGTTGAGTCGTAGGGAATGTACATGTGTGGTTTTACCTGCAATTGTGAGACTCTTCTCCAAAATGGCTCTCCCAAATCACCCCTCCACCGGTCATGCGTGTCTCTCAATCTGTATCTCCTCTGGAACTTTCCATTCCTAGACGATGTAAATTCTCCTCCATCTCTTGGGTTTGAACTAGTATCTCATTGTCTTACACATTTTTCTGGTTAATGATCACACCGATCACGTATTCATATGTACGCTGTGAATTCTCTGTTCCTTAGTTGCTCATTTTCCATGTTAGGATGCAGTGTCCTTCTCATGGCCTTTTCTGGGCTAAATTGAGGTGTAACTGACAAAATTATAATATATTAAAGTATACTGTGGGATGTTTTGATATACTTTTCTTTCTTTCCTTTTTTCTTCCTTCCTTCCTTCCTTCCTTCCTTCCTTCCTTCCTTCCTTTTCTTTCCTTCCTTCTTCCTTCCTTTCTTTCTTTCTTTCTTTCTTTCTTTCTTTCTTTCTTTCTTTCTTTCTTTTGAGAATGTTCCAGATTTCTTTTAGCAAACTTCATTGAGGCAATACAGGATTGTAAACTCTGTTATGTCCAAACTACACTAGACCCTCAGAATTTATCCAGCCATAACTGAAAGTTTATATCTTTTACCAGACTCTCCCTGTGCTCTCCCCGACCCCTGCCCTCAGCCCCAACAGCCATCCATCTACACTGTTTCTGTAAGTCTGACTTTTTTTTTTTTTAAGATTCCACATATAAGTGATATCATGCCACGTTCGTCTTACTCTGACTGGTTTATTTCACTCAACATAATGCCCTCCACATTCATCCGTCTTTTTAAAGACAGACTTATATATGTATCACATATCACACCATCTATCATAGATCATATACATCTTACTTTTCCTTACCCATTCATCCATTGACAGACACTTGTGTGAGTTTCACATCATGGCTTTCATAAGTAACACTTCAGTGAACATGAGAGTATAGAAATTTCTTCAAGATAGTGACTTGTGTTTGGATATATACCCCGACAGCAGATTGCTAGATCATGCGGTCCTTCCGTCTTAAATTTCTCGATGAGCCTCCACACTGTTTGCACAGTGGACGCACCAGTTTACATTCCTTCCAAAGGTGTCAAGGGTTTCTCTTGTCTGCCTCCTCCCCATCATTTATTATCTTTTGTGTTTTTGATAAGAGACATCCTAACAGATGTGAGGTGATATGTCATTGTGGTTTTGATTCGTATTCCGCTGATGATGAGTGAGTTGAACTCCTTTTCATGTACCTGTTGGCCATTCGTGTGGCTTTTATGGGGCGGGGGAGTGTGTATTCATGTTCTTTGCATGTTTTAATTTTTTTTTTTTTTGCCATTGAGTTTTATGAATTTCTTGTATATTTTGGGTAACAGCCCTTACTGGCTATGTGGTTTGCAAATATTTCCTCCTATTCCATACATTTGCCTTTTTAATTTTGTTGATAATTTCCTTTGCTGCACTGAACTGAAGCATTGTACTTTGGTGTAGCCCACTGTTACTTGTTTCTTTCATTGCCAATGCTTTTGATGCCAAATCTAAAAATCATTACCAGGGTCAATGTCATTGAACTTACCCCCCCCCCCCATAGTTTTTTCTTGGATTTTTGTGGTTTCAGGTCTTATATTCAAGTCATTAATCCATTTTGAGCTAATTTTTGTGTATGGTAGAAAGAAGGTTCCTGTTTCATTCTTGTGGGTGTTGTCCTATTTTCCCATTTATCAATATTCCCAGCATCATTTATTGAAGAAACTACCTTTTCCACTGTGTGTTTTTGGTGCCTTTGTAGAAAATTAACTGACCATATATACATGGGGTTGTTTTTGGGCTTTCTGCTCTGCTCTGTTGATATATGTGTCTGTTTTTATCCCAACACCATACTGTTGTGATGACTACAGGTTCGTAATACCGTTTTAAATCTGAAAGCGTGTGGGGCACCTGGGTGGCTCAGTCGGTTGAGTGACCAACTTCAGCTCAGGTCATGATCTCACACTCTGTGAGTTCGAGCCCCAGGTCGGGCTCTGTGCCGACAGCTGGGAGCCTGGAGCCTGCTTCAGATTCTGTGTCTCCCCCCTCTCTGCCCCTCCCCCTGCTCGTGCTCTATTTCTCTCTCTCAAAAATAAATAAAAAAAAATTAAAAAAAAATAAATCTGAAAGCGTGGTTCCTCTAGCTTTATTCTTTCTCAAGGTTCTGTAGCACTATGGGGTCTTTTTGTGGTTCCATACAAATTTTAGAATCGTTACTTCTATTTCTTTCTGCCATTGGAATTTTGATAGGGATTACATTGAATCTGTAGATTGTTTTGGGTAGTATGGACATTTTCAACAATATTCATTCTTCAAACCCATGAGCATGAAATATACTTCCATTTCTTTACGTAGGACTTCCAATATTGTGTTGAGTGAAAGTAACAAGAATATCTTTGTCTCGTTCCTGTTTTCAGGAAAAAGTTTTTAGCTTTTCATCACCAACTATAACGTTATCTGGTAGGCTTGCCGTACATGGCCTTTATTATGTTGAGATACATTCCCTCTGTACCTACTTTGGTAAGAGTTTTTGTTGTGAAAGAATGTTGCATTTTGTCAAATGCTTTTTCTGCATCTATTGAGATGATGATATGATTTTTATGCTTCATTCAGTTAGTGCAGTGTATCACATGGATTGATTTGCCTATGTGTCAGTCGTGGTGTGTGACCATTTTTCTATACTGTTGAATTCAGTTTGCTCGTATTTTGCTGAGAATTTTTGCATTTCTTTTCATCAGAAGTATTGGTCTGTAATTTTCTTTCCTTGTGACATCCTTGTTTACTAGGGACATCAAGGCGATGCTGGCCTCCCAAAATGAGTTTTGTTTGGTCGTTTGTATATAAAGTGTATTTCTTTTGAGAGAGAGAGAGAGCACAAGTTGGGGAGGGATGGAGGCAGAGGGATGGTATATTCAGATTTCCTATTTCCTCATGATTCAATTTTAGTAGGCTGCATTTTTCTAGGAATTTATCCATTTCTTTCAGGTTACCTAATCTGTTGGCATGTGATCATTCCTAGTAGTTTCTTACGACCCTTACTGTTTCTTTCTTACAGTTGTAATGTCTCCTCCTCCCTTTTTGATTTTGATTTATTTGAGGCTCTTGTTTTTCTTAGTTACTCCAGCTAAAGTTTTGTCATGTTTTTAAACAACCAACTCTTATTGTTCTGATCATTTCTACTGCCTTTCCAGTCTCCATTTTATTTATTTCTGCTCAGACTTTCTTTGCTGTTCCCCCCTCCCCATAATAACTTTGGGCTTCATTTGTTCTTTTTCTAGTATTTCGAGTTGTGAATTGAGGTTCTTTATTTGAGAGCTTTCCTTTTTCTTTTTTTTTGACTCTGTGCTGGTTTCTGTGTGTTAGATAAAACATGCACCTGTCTTAGTCTTGACAGACCGGCCTCCTAGAAGACAGGAACCTCTTCAGCAGCCCAGCCTGCACTGCCAGTTGCCTATTAAATCTTTGTAGTTATCCAGGCCACCATCTTTGTTTTCAGTAGCTCCCAGTAGATGAGGGTGTACCAAGAATTTTCAGTGATACACAGGCTTGGGAAATGCCCGTATGCTTGTTAAGGCTCCCAGAGGACCCTTGACTACCTGACACTTACACTCCCCAGTGAAGGCTAATTTGAAGGTTGACCTTCAGTAAGTACATGGGAATGTCACAAGGTTAGATATGCATCTCGTTGCTCTGGGGAAGAAGCTGGAAGCTGAGTGTTTTTGCCTCCTCACTCTGTACAGAGCTTCTGGAATGGCTTTTGTGCCCAAATAGAACCATCTGTTTGTTTTCTCTGGTCCTGGGGGACTTCTGAATGTCAAACCACATCAGCTCCTAGAACTAGGTGATTTGGAACCCAGTCCTCTGGGTGGCAGCTGTAATAGTTGGGTGGCTAGCTGTATGGACAACCTCCTTCCATGGAGAAGCTGGAGATGTGGTTTTACTGTTGGAGTTTTACTAAAGGAGATGGTAGGGGATGAGCTGCCCAGCTCTTCTGGGCTCCTGGGAGGATCCCAGTCACCTTCCACCGGCAGATTGTTTGGATTGTTTGAAGCTGGGATCTCAGGCTGAAGCTGGGACAGTACACAGTGATATTCCTTCCAGGAAGAAACTGGGATATGGACATGGGCACTTTTGCCCGCTTCCTCTGTGCTGAGTCCAAGAGGGTAACTATAGAATATGTTTGTGTGCTCATTTAATAACGTTGTTTTTGTCGTTTGATATGGTTCTTTCATACTTGTGCATGACAAACCCCATTTACCATCAAAGTGAGATGATTTGAGACCCTGTCCCTTGTGTGGCAACCACAAATGCTGGGATGATAAATGTGTGGACCAGCTCCTTCTGGGGAGAAGCTGATGACTTGATTTTATTGTTGGAACAAGCTAGAGGGAAAAGCCAGGGGGAGTACCCACCATCTCTTTTGGTCTCCTGGGGAGGATCCCAGTCAACACCCCAATGCTGGCTCATGAGAAGCTGGATCCTCAGGCAGCAGCTGGGGAAACAGGCACTTAAACCCCCTCCACTGAAAAACTGAGAGGTAGGTATTTCTGTCTGATCCTTCCACTGAGCCTGGGGAGGATAGCCTCAGGGAGTGTTGGTGTACCTTTGTTCGCTATAGTCCCATAGGACTTGAGAATACAAGCCCCAGTTGGATCTCAGAGCTAAGTGATGTGGGAGTCCACCCCTTAGGTAGTGGCCTTAGGAGTTGGGGCACCAAGTGAGTGGTTTCAACACACAGCTCCTCAAGGAGAAGCTGGCAGTTCCCTCTCAATTATGACGCTGTGTCCTGGAGTGGCGTTTAGGGTAAGGCCTTTCCTTACCCTATCCACTCCAGTGTGGGTATTTTCTCAGTTGCCTGATACTTGGGAGAAACAACCTGAGTAGTTTCTGATTTTGTCTCAGAAGAAATCGACCCATATGTTACACTCCGTGCATCTGTGGGAGGAGGGAAGGTTGGGGCCTCCTATGCCGCCATCTTAGTGTGGTCTTGTTCTGACCAATTCTGGTACTTCTGGTAGTTGTGCATTAGTGAAGAGTTGTGTGTCAAAGTGGCTCACAGTTTCACTTCTTCGGTGATGTCTTTATTTTCATGCAGTAGACGTATTAATACTTTCCTTAATGAATTACGGTTTGGGCTGTTATGTAGAAACCCTTCTCTACAAAGCCCAGAAAAATATTCTCCAACGTTTCCTTTTAAAAGTTTTGAAGTTTTGACTTTTACATTTAAGTTATTAATCAAATGTCAGTTTGTCTGTTCGGACTCCCATGAATCGGAGATCTTATGCAAATTCAAGCTTTAATAATAATTTCAAGGCTACAAGTAATCATGAGGCAGAGCCAAAGCAGAGAGACATCCGGGACTGCCAAGGCTGGTCCCCAGGCTCTTTCTTACTGCATGGACTTGCACTTTGGCCCAGAGTAAGGGGGCTCTCAATTGTGTGTGCAGAGATCTTACTTACACAGGAAGGTGGTGTTTCAGTCAGTGAAACATCTCCATTTTATTTTTTATGTCTTTTATAGTTTATTTTTTTATTTTGAGAGAGAGAGAGAGCAGGGGAGGGGCAGAGAGAGAGAGACAGAGAGAATCCCAAGCAGGCTCCGCACTGCCAGCACAGAGCCCAATGCACGGGGCTCAAACTCACACACTGTGAGATCATGACCTGAGTCAGACACTTAAACAACTGGGCCACCCAGGCACCCCACAACAGCTCCATTTCATATCTAGATCGATATTCAGCTCACATGACATTTCCAAGGATCTACGCCTGATGAACCCATGGATTCCAGGTTTGCTTTCCATCCGCAACCCTAGAGAGATCAGATATATCCTGCCAAAAGTCTTCCATCGGTAGCCCCTGCAGGCATCTGTCAGTGTTTTTCAGGAGGTCTGTCACCTGGGTAACCTTTTCTCTTGAAGGCATCTCCTTAACCCCACCATAAAGGGAGGGAAGGAATTTCTCATTGGCCATCTCGTGCCACGTACAGGACTTCCAAATCAGGCAGCCAAAGACAGATTCTGCTGGCATGCATCCATCACCCACCTCCAGGGTGTAGAGCAGAAAGTGAGACACTGGAGTAGTTGTGCAAGATGGGGAGAAGGTTCTTTGGTAAAGAGAGGGATGTTCCTGGAGCACTGCCACATTTCCCCTCCATTCCTTTGGGAAGAGGGGTGCTCTCCTTTTCTCACAAGAGACGGGATTTCAAAGAATCATTCAAAGCTCATGTGAAGCTTAGGAATTTGGAGCTCATGCTCAGAAATGTTAAAAGTAAGAAGCTTCCTGGAACTGGCAGGAAGGGGCCAAGAGGTTACGGAGGGAGGGAGCTACAGTCCAATTAGTGGAAAGAAAACTGGGCTTGATTTGTCCCAGAGGAGACATTGCCCAGGAGGATTAGATGATCCTAACAGAGGTATTCAGTGTGGGGTAGACTGGCTGAGGCTGGAGGCTAAGGGAGAAAGTTGTGAGAAACTAGGAGGACAGGCATCGGGGCATTGCCCCCCGAGAACTTTAAGTATGAGGTCCTCAGTGGTTGTGGTTCTAAAAATCTGCCAAAATCACCCAGGAGACAACTTAGTACTTGGACCTCTGGCATATGCGGAGGGTTCCAGAGTCAGACCCGATTCTCTCTGCCCCTTTCCTGTTCTGTCCAGTCCTATAGGGTCGGGGATGGCTGGGGAGTGGAAGGAATACAGTGGGAGAGCAAGTATGAGGATGGAGAGATTACCTCACCCTCCTTCACTGAGTCAGGTGCAAGCTGAGGGCAGGAAGGAGTTTGCAAATGGTGAGAATCTGAAGACAGATATTAGAGTGACCTGGATTTAGACACACTTTGTTAATTATCTAAATATGGTTTAAACTGTTATGGGGACTAAGATTCCGTTTAGAGAAAGGGAAGAAAAAATGGGTATAAAGCAAAAGCCGTGAAAAATGGTAAAGTTGTCTTCTTGCTTCTGAGCAAGTTGTGATGGCCCAATAAATGGGTGATACGCACCAAAAAGCCCTTGTTTCATTAGTATCTGTACTGAAGGGCTGCGTGTGTGTGTGTGTGTGTGTGTGTGTGTGTGTTTGTACTTGTGTGCGTAATCTGTGTATGTACCTAAATTGTCACTGTTTCTTCCTTTTGGTGTGGGAATTCATCAGTAATACACGTCATGCTTGAGAAACTCCAGATTTTTTTTAAATAAGTTTAGGAAAGAAGCAATATTTATTAATGTCCTATGCAATTTACCTTCCACTTATAAGAAAGTGATTCCTTAAGTGAGAAAATAATCTGATCGTTGGTTAAAAGTCATTGCTGGATAATCTAAGCTCTAGTTGAGGAAATCGCAGAGCCCAGTGGCCACTGAGACCCTTCCTGACAGGTGAACATCATCTTCACAGGTATGGAGAGCAGATAGGATTCAGCCTGAGGATGACTTACCCCCAACGTCTGTCATCTTCAGTAGAAATAAAATCCATGGTTTCTTTGACACAGAAAACTGTGCTTCAAACAGATACACAAATACTCCCTGTTAATACACGTTTGATAAAATGTTCAGGTTTATTTTTTTTTTTACGTTTATTTATTTATTTTGAGAGAGAAAGAGCATGAGTGGAGGAAGGACAGAGTGGGAGAGACAGAATCCCAAGCAGGCTCTGAGCACAACCCGGGGCTTGATCTCACGAACCATGAGATCACCATCTGAGCCGAGATCAAGATACGGACGCTGAACCGAGTGAGCCACCCAGGTGCCCTTAAGTTTAAATTCTTTTGGGCTCCTTTGTTTCTTCCTCTCTCTCTCCTCCCTGCAAACAGGGGTTTCTCAGTGGAACAGGCTCCTGTCACCTCATTTTGTGGCCATAAAACTTCCCGTAAGTGCTCATGAAATGATTCCCCTCCTCTGCAAGAAGAAACTAGAAAAATCTATTCAGAGAGTGATAAGAGTTCTAACTATTTCTGCAGAAATTGGCCAAAGGAACAAGCCCAAGGGATAGGAAAAAAACCAAAACACACACACACACCAAATTGTCCTTTTTTGTTGCTGAATCTGGAAACTGACGATTGATAAAGGGCTGAGGACTCTTGGAGTAGAAGACTTTCATTTGGGTTTATCTGTGAGACCTTTCGATGTCAATACTGACTGGTAAGCGAGGGGAGAAAATCCTACGGATTAAGCTACTGCTGATTTGCTTTCTTAAACACAACACAGTATGGAAACAAAAACTTTAAAAGTGTATACATTTTTCAATCTGATGTTATTTAGAAAATCAGAAAGGAGAGAGGAAGCATTAATACAGCGTATTTAGTTCTATCCATTGGTTCTTCCAACAGAGAATTTCATTTTTAATATATTGAACAACTTAGATGGAAACAATGATTATATAACTGTTCATTTCCTGTTTTCCCTGGCTTTCAGGTTACTTTTATAATGATTAACACCTTTTAAGCAAGAAATCCATAATTTGGACATTGCACAGCAGAAACTTTCATACGGGCTTACCACCTGGCAGTCATTTAAATGTGCTTCGTTAGATTCAAACTATGGAAACACACAGAAAAAGCTATTGCACAAGGTAGAGCTTTTGGGTTTTGATTAACAGTGAACCAAATGTGATTGAAGCAGATTATTTGTAATCACATATTGGCTGAACAGATGTTTAAATAGAATGTCACATCCAAAGTTCCCTGCTTAGGAGTCAGAACTCCCTCAAATTTCATAACAAGAAATCTCCAGAGACAAATAGGTTTTGTAATGTTATAATCTCCTCATCTCTACTATGCATCAGAGCTTTCTGAAAAAGTGGGAAATGTTTAAGCGAGCTGTTAAATAGTTGCTGATATTTTAATGACATAAGACTTTGGCTGGGTGAAGACTCTACCCGTGACTGAGATGGACACCGACTTTTATGTCTTCCCCTATGTGGCTGCCTTCATTTGATGATGGCATTCATTGACCACTGCTTGGGACACATCATCCTGTCTATTTCAACCCCTTCTGTGGACATCATGCAGAAGCACTCTAGATTTTCCCCTCACACCCAAAGACCCTCTAATCCTTCTGCTGGGCTCTCTTCCAAAAACACTTACACGACTATTGGATTTTGAGAAAAGATTAGTGTGTGGAAGAATAAAGAAGCACGGGTGAAAAGAGCAGCAAACTTGTCATTAGTTTGCTCTCCCATGAGCATTGCTCGTGCACTGGATTATAGCCCCCAACGCTTTGCTGCGTGTAAGAGAGGACATAACACGAATGAACGTCACACAGTCCTACCCCTGCATTTAGATGAGCCATGTAGAACACACACTGGACATGCCTGCATGCATTCACTAAGTGCTCCTGCTGTTCTGTGTCTGTGCATTTATATGCGTGCGTGTCTCTACATGTGCCTCCCAGAATCAGTGAATTCCGGTTTTATCCAGTGGTTGTTAAAGATTTTCTTTGTGGCAACCAGGCCACTCCATTTCTGCAATGCTCAGAAAACCATGGGTCACAGCTTTGATCACAGAAGTCCCATGTATGTGTCCCAGAGAGTCACCTCTCCCTAGGAAGGAACATTCGTACAATCTCTCGGCATCATTTCTGGAGCGTCTACTGTGTGCCAGATGCTGATGGGGGCCCATTGTGTGGAAGGTGATATGTGTGTGTAGAGAAGGCCCCACAAGCCGGATCGAAATAGTAAAAACTAAGCACTGAGTCACCAGAGGGAGTCTGTAGGTCCCCTGCCAACATCGCAAGAAAACATCAGAATTAAAGGTTACAGTAGTTCAGAATAGAAGGAGTGAAACATTTTCCTAATCATCCTTGATGAGAGAATGTTTTGTTTTTTGTAGTTGTGTATTTATTTATTCTGAGAGAGAGAGAGAGAGAGAGAGAGGGAGAGAGAAAGCTGGGGAGTGGCAGAAAGGCAGGGAGAGACAGTGAAAACCCCAAGCATGATCTGAGCTGTCAGCACGGAACTGATCCAAGGCTCAAATTCACAACCCATGAGATCATGACCTGAGCTGAAACCAAGAGTCAGACGCTTAACCGACTGAAACACACACGCACCGACCCGCCCGCCCGTCGCCCCCCTTGGTGAGAGAACGTTGAACTATCTATGCACCAAGTGTGGTCAGTGGTCAGTCCTAAATTTGTTCTTGTATTTTCATAATGGGTTAGGATGTTTCATTGAAGTGTTTGGTAAATTCATTTCATATAACCAGTGTGATGAATTTACCCCCAGGCAGATTCCTTTTTGCCCTGAGCCTGGAGGAAAGGATATCAAGTTTTACTAGGTCTACATTTATCCCGACTATGGGTAGACACAAAGAAGGAGGTTAACCTATTGGCTTCCTGAAAAAGAGTGGTCATAAACTGAGTCAGTGCCTAATGGAGGAGATCAATAAAGCAGCGGTGTGGACGGTGATAATAACAGTTTACAGATGCTCTGAAGCCTGGAGTCATCATCATTAATTTAGCTCCACATGTGTGTAGGCAGAATAATAGGCTTTAGACAGGCCTCTGAGGGGGAAGATCTATCATATTGATCAAAACCAGCAGGCAGAAAGCTGGGCTTTTGGGTCTTGTGGCTGACAGTGTTCTGATGCAGTGAAAAGCAATCCATGGGACCTCCTAGCAGACTGGACCACCCACGGCATGGAACACAGCCTCACATTATAACTCGTTCACTCTCAAGTCTGCTTTTAGCTTGACACTTGTCATCAAGTCCCCTCACCGTCTCCACCCTTGAGGGTGGGCTTCTGCCTGACCCTTGAGCCACTTCCCTCTTTTGTACCTTATGTGAATATGGGTAACCTTACTTTGTTCTTTGACCTCAGGTTTCTGAAGTTTGTCAGCAAATCTGATGTCCATTCCTTCTAGAAATGAACCTCTGTCCTTTTTGTCTATCAATCCCAATTCCTTGTCAACTGGCTGGGCTCCTGCTCAAAACCCATCATGCACACCCGCCTGCATGTGCCTCCCCACGTTACCTGCTGCCTCTCCATCACTAGGTTCTGTCCTCTGGCTTGGGGACTAATGACTACTTCAAGTTGGACTATAGATGCCAACTGTAGACCAAGTGTCGTTGGTGGTTTAGAGCCACTCTCACCAGATGCTGAATTCTGTGTAGCAGGCTGCTCACTTTCTACAAAGAGGGTGTTTCCCCCTTTTGCACTTGGGCCACACCCCATCCTGTCACAGAATATGGTAAGAGGTATAGAAGATGAAAATTGTCCTTCACATTGAGAAGGACCATTAATAACAGCAACTACAGTTTAGTGCAGTCATTAATTCAGTGAGTACCTTTTATTAGCTACCACACCCTAAATGTTGGGAATCAGAGCACCAACAACAAACAGCAAGACTCCCACCCTCGTGGAACTTATATTTTCAGGTGTGCATGTAGGCATGTGTGTCTGCGGCACTCTCGTTGAAAGGAGTGATAGAGCAAGTTCATACTGGGTGGTGAGGAAGCCTTTCTGTCGAGGCATCATTTGAAGTAGACCTTTGAAGTGACATGAAAGAGCCAGTCATTGGATGATCAAATAGAACATGTTTCCAGAGTGAGGAAAGGCTGGGCAAAAGTCCAAAACCAGGAATGATCCTGAAGATCTGAGACTCACAGTGACTGGAGATAGTGGGCAAGAAAAGAGGTGGTTGGGATGAGGCTGTAGGCGTCGCCTGAGGCTGGATGTTGAGTGGCTTTATGCACCATGGTAAAGAGCTTGATCTTAACTTAAATACAGTGGGAAGGAGACAGGAGACATTCTCCTCCACGAGGGTGTGGCTATGACTCAGCACCTGGCCGGAGCCTGCAAGGACTCCACTCCAAGGTGGGCAGAACTCCTTCTATAGAGGACCTGAGTCGGCAGACGTGTGCCCTGCCAAGTTGAGTGGCTCCACAGAGTTGCTTCACTGAGCATATCAAAGCACACTCTGGAAGATCCAAACCACCACTATGAGTATGAAGATAAAGCAACCAGAGTCACAACAACAGAGAACATGCTACACACCGCAAAAACACCTCCTGAAGGGCCCGGCCCTAGACAGCATGTGACCCCTTTTTAATATAGCAGTGCTCACAGGCAGGACACATAACAAGCCATTAAAACATGCAAAGGACAGAAAACAAGCCAAAATGATGAAATGGAAGAATTCTCCTCAAAAGAAATCCTAGGAAGAAATGAAAGCTAGAGAATTGCTCAAGACATGATGTAAACAATATATTTAAGCAAGAATTTGGAAAAATAGTCCGAAGATTAATAGCTGAGCTTGAAAAAAAGCATAGAAGATGGCAGGGAGTCTATTGCTACAGAGAACAAGGAACTAAGAAATAGTCACAACGAATTAAGAAATGGCTGTGAATGAGGCGGAAAAGAAACTAGCTGCAGTGACAGCAAGGATGGAGGAAGCAGAGGGGAGAGTAAGTGAAATAGAAGATAAAATTATGGAAAATGATGAAGCTGGGGAAAAAGAGAAGAAAATACTAGACCACAAGGGGAGAATTAGAGAACTAAGTGATTCAATGAAATGTACTAATATCCATATCATAGGAGTTCCAGAAGATGGAGAGAGAGAGAGAGAAAGGGGCAGAAGGTTTACTTGAACACATTATAGCTGAGAACTTCCCCAATCTGGGGAAGGAAGCAGACATCCAAATCCAGGGGCCACAGAGAACTCCCTTCAGATTCAACAGGAATATCATACCAGGAACACAGCATATCATAGTGAAACTGGCAAAATATAAAGAGAGAATTCTAAAAGCAGTTAGGGACAAATAGGCCTTAACCGATAAGGGTAGACACATAACGGGAGTAGCAGACCTGTCCACCGAAACTTGGCAGGCCAGAGGCAGTGGCAGGATATATTCAAAGTGTTTAATAGGAAAAATATGCATCCAAGAATCCTTTATCCAGCAACCCTGTCATTCAGAATAGGAGAGATAAGGCTTTCCCAGATAAACAAAAACTGAAGGAGTTGATGACAACTAAGCCAGCCCTGCAAGAGATCCTAAGGGGGATTCTGTGAGTGGAATGCTGCAAAGACCACAAAAGACCAGAGACATCACCACAAACCTGAAACCTACAGATAACACAATGACACTAAATCCGTATCTTTCAATAACAACTCGAAATGGACTAAACGTCCCAATCAAAAGACAGAGGGTATCAGAATGGATTAAAAAAATAAAAACAAGATCCATCTATATATTTTCTACAAGAGACTCATTTTAGACTTGAGGACACCTTCAGATTGAAAGTGAGGGGATGGAGAACTATCTGTCATGCTACTGGAAGTCAAAAGAAAGCTGGAGTAGCCATAGTTATATCAGACAAACTCGATTTTAAACTAAAGACTGTAACAAGAGTTGAAGAAGTGTCTTATATCATAATTATGGGGATCTATCCATCAAGAAGAGCTAACAATTATAAATCTTTATGCCCCCAACATGAAAGAACCCAAATGCATAAATCGCTTAATCACAAACATAAGCAATCTTATTCATAAGAATATGGTAATTGCAGAGGACTCTAATACTCCCCTTACAACAATGGACAGATCATCTAGGCAGAAAATCAGTAGAGAAACAATGGCCCTGAATGATACACTGGACCAGATGGACTTGACAGAAATATTCAGAACTTTTCAGATTAAAGCAGAAGAATACACATTCTCCTCGAGTGCACATGGAACATTCTTCAAGATAGGTCACATACTGGGTCATAAAACAGCCCTCAATAAATATAAAAAAATTGAGAACATACCATGCATATTTTCAGATCGCAATGCTATGAAACTTGAAATCAACCACAAGACAAAATTGGGAAAGCCCCCAAATGAGTAGAGGTTAAAGAACATCCTACTAAAGAACAAATGGCTCAAATGGGCAATGAAAGAAGAAACTAAAAAACTATATGGAGACAAATGAAAATGAAAAGATGCAGTCCAAACCCTTTGAGACGCAGCAAAGGCAGTCCTAAGAAGAAAATACATTGCAATTCAGATACCACCTCACACCGGTCAGAATGGCTTAAATGAACAAATCAGGAAACAACAAATCCTGGAGAGGATGTGCCGAAATGGAACCCTCTTGCACTGTTGGTTGGAATGCAAACTGGTGCAGCTGCTCTGGAAAACAGTGTGGAGCTTCCTCAAAAAAGGTAAAACTAGAATTACGCTATGACCCAGCAATAGCACTGCTAGGAATTTACCCAAAGGATACAGGAGCGCTGATGCATAGGGGCACATGTACTCCAATGTACTTTCAACAATAGCCAAATTATGGAAAGAGCCCAAATGTCCATCAACTGATGAATGGATAAAGATGTGGTTTATGTATACACTGGAATGCTACTTGACAATAAGAAAGAATTAAATCTTGCTATTTGCAACAATGTGGATGGAACTGGAGGGTGTCATGCTAAGTGAAGTAAGTCAGTCAGAGAAAGACAGATATCATATGTTTTCACTCATATGTGTAATTTGAGAAACTTAACAGAAGGCCATGGGGGAGGAGAAGGAAAAAAAAAATAGTTACAAACCGAGAGGGAGACAAACCGTAAGACTCTTAAATACAGAGAACAAACTGAGGGTTGATGGTGGGGGGGCGGGAGACAGGGAAGAAGGAGTAATGGGCATTGAGGAGGGCACTTGTTGGGTTGAACACTGGGTGTTGTTTGTAAGTGATAAATCATGGGAATCTACTCCTGAAGCCAAGAGCACCCTGTATACACTGTATGCTAATGAGCTTGACAACAAATTATATTAAAAAAGAACACATTATAAATACATGCTTTCCATTTTCTAAATAAAAAATAAAATTCTTTATCAAAATACATACATACATACATACATAAATACAGAGTGAGAAGAAACTTGAGGATTTTAAGGAGATGAGTAACTTAATCTGAGTCACATTTTATTTATACATATTTTTTATTTTATTTTATTTTTTATTCTCAAGTTAATTAATATACACTGTGGCCTTGGCTTCAGTAGAACCCAGTGATTCATCACTTGCATAGAACACCCAGTGCTCAACCCAACTAGTGTCCTCCTTAAAACCCACCACCCATTTAACCCATCCCCCCAACCCTCATCAACCCTCAGGATATTCTCTGTGTTTAAGACGGTCTTATGTTTTGCCTCCCTCTCTGTTTTTATCTTACTTTTCCTTCCCTTCCCTTATGATCATCTGTTAAGTTTCTCAAATTCCACATATGAGTGAAATCATATGATATCTGCCTTTTTCTGACTTATTTTGCTTAGCATAATACCTTCCATCCACGTTGTTGCAAATGCAAGATTTCATTATTTTTGATGGCTGAGTAATACTTCATCGTGTGTATAAACCACATCTTCTTTATCCATTCATCCGTCGATGGACATTTGGGCTCTTTCCATACTTTGGCTATTGTCAGTGGCGCTGCTGTAAACATTGGGGTGCATGTGCCCCTTTGAATCAGAATTTTGTATTCTTTGGGTAAATAGTAGTGCAGTTGCTGGATGGTAGGGTAGTTCGATTTTTAACTTTTTGAGGAGCCTCCATACTGTTTTCCAGAGTGGCTGCACCAGTTTGCATTCCCACCAGCAGTGCAAGAGGGTTCCCCTTTCTCCGCACCCTCGCCAACATCTGTTGTTTCCTGAGTTGTTCATTTTAGCCATTCTGACCAGTGTGAGGTGGTGTCTCCGTGTGGTTTTGATTTGTAGTCAATGAGCTTACCACTTCTGGGCAGACGGGATTTATAGGAAGGCCCTGGAGAACGTTGAGAGACTCTTTAGGTGGCTCCTGGGGTAGTTAAGCAGGAGGGTGGTTTGGACTCGACTATATATGTACAAATGGAGAAAAGGTGAGGAAGCATCTGGAGGACTTAGAGAAGGAGTTGACATGGGATCAAGAATCTTAGATCTTTATCATGAGCAGAAGGGCTGATGGTGGCTCATTTTCTGAGGATGGAAAAGATAGAGGAAGGAGAAAAATCTAGAGTGCTGTTTTTGGCTGCAGAAGTTTGAGTTGCCCCTTAGATGATGTAACATGACAAATAGGCAGTACAGTGTATGGATCAGAAGGACTGGTAGATGTCAGGGTTGGAAACAAGCTGAGAACTGGGAAATCAATCAATCAATCAATCAATCAATCAATCCTGGTTCCTGACACAGAGCTCCTAAAACCCCTGGAATTTCCTGGGTCTTTTGTCGTGATGAGGCGACTCCTTGTGGGCCCCTGGATAGCTTCTGGATGGGAGCTGGTCATCAGAGATACGAAGCCCTAAATAGAGTCTTGGAATTTTCAGTCCCATCCCCCATCTCCTGGAAGGGGAGGGGGGGGGTTCAAAATTGAGTTAGTGATTAACATGCCTACATGATGAAGCCTCCATAAAAATCCCCAGATTACAGGGTATGGAGAACTTCTAGGTAGGGGCAGGTGAACAAATCCACATGCTGGGACGGTGGTGCACCCCAACTCCATGTGACAGAAGGTCCTGTACTCGGGACCCTTCTGGATCTCACCCTACGTACTCTTGTAGGTGGTATCCGAGGTGGGAGTTGGGGGCCATCTTGTGGGACTGAGCCCTTAATCTGTGGGATCGGAGGCCATTACCAGATGGATAGTGTCAGAGTTGAGCTAAATGGTAGGTCATGCAGTTGGTGCCTGAGAATTGGTTGATAAGTGGAAAACACACATCAGATGTCAGAAGTATTGTCAGCTTATCAACACAGGAAAAACACAGGACTGTGTCTTTCTTCTCAGAGCCATCTGCACCAGGATGGTGTCTACAGGTGTGGAGTGAAGGAGTTCGCATGGGGAAAGTATGGGTAGGGAAGGGGCAGGAGAGACCTCTGAGGTATGTCAGTATCTTGAAGGCTTAGCAGTGGTCACAAATGTACATGCCTTATTGTGTGTCCTGTCACATGCTAGTCTTTACTTCAACTTCTGTAACTAGGTAGAAAGTGAAGTCTGGCATCAGACTGTCTTCTTGGGACCTGAGGCCCTCCGCTGGCCAACTGTGTGATCTTGGGCAAATCAGCTACCCTGTCTGTAACTTAGTTTCCTCACATGCAAAATGGATTTATAAAAATATCTACGTCACGGGGGTGCCTGGGTGGCTAGGTTGAGTGTCTGACTCTTGCCTTCAGATCAGATCATGATCTCGTGTCTGTGAATTCGAGTCCCGCATTGGACTCTGTGCTGACAGCACAGAACCTGCTTGGGGTTCTGTCTCTCTCTCTTTCTGCCACTATCCCCACCTTAAATAAATAAACTTTAAAAAGTAGCTACGTCATAGGCTTGATGGTTGGATTAACTGGATTAATGTGGACAAAGCCCCTAGAATAGAGCCTGGCACATTTTTTTTTAAATACGAAATTTATTGTCAAATTGGTTTCCATAGCGCTCATCCCAACAGGTGCCCTCCTCAATGTCCATCACCCTCCCCTCCCGCCCACCCCCCATCAACCCTCAGTTTGTTCTCAGTTTTTTAAGAGTCTCTTATGCTTTGGCTCTCTCCCACTCTAACCTCTTTTTTTTTTTTTTTCCTTCCCCTCCCCCATGGGTTTCTGTTAAGTTTCTCAGGATCCACATAAGAGTGAAAACATATGGAATCTGTCCTTCCCTGTATGACTTATTTCACTTAGCATAACACTCTCCAGTTCCATCCACGTTGCTACAGAAGGCCAGATTTCATTCTTTCTCATTGCCCCGTAGTATTCCATTGTGTACATAAGCCACAATTTCTTTATCCGTTCATCAAGCCTGGCACGTTTTAAGCACCCAATAAATGTGATGTGGCAATTGCTAAATAACTATTGTCTGCATTTCACACCCAAGTCAGGCTCAGAGAAGTTTGAATCCTCAAGGCTCGTAGAGGTAGTAAATGGTGGAGTCAAGGTATATGATCGGCCATCTAAACATGTAATGTGTTGACCAAGGGAAAAAAGGAATCGTTTCTAAAAGCAGATTTGTTAATTTTCACCCCGTGGCCAAATGGGGGAAGTCACTTTCAACAAAATAATATTTTTGTCTTTTAATTTCAATTAAATAAATTAATGTGCGTTAGGCTAATTAAGTATGGTCAGGCAAGGGAGTTGGCTGCTTTAACAAATAGAGGAGAATGATTTGTACTTAACATACTGGTTGTTTACCCATAAATTGGTGTTTTTAATTGTTTAGAAGCAATTTGTTCTCTTCAGCAAATTAAATGTTCCTCTCTGCAAGTGTTAGACTGTTTTATTGATGACTTTTTTTTATAAAGCAAAGCTAGCTTCGGCTTAATTCCTATCCAAATTAATGAAAGTTTCCTTCATTTATGAGATTCTAAATCTCCTCCGCTGGTGTTAAAATTAGGTTCCATTCCCAAATTTGAGAAAGGAGCATTTCTCTGCCCATAATTCCACTATCCAGTTACAATAAATTATGCAAAAGAACTGTTGTTCTGGAAGAAACTGTGAAGAACATCTGCCAACCCTAAGAGGTGACGGGTCTGACTGTGATACGATGTCTTAGGGTTCAGTCCACTTGGAATTCTGTCTGAGTATTCCACAGGTCACTACACATCCCCGACATTCTGGGCAGGTTGAGAGGAAGGAAAAAAGAAAGGAAGGGAGGGAGGGAAAGAGGGCAAGAGTGAGGAAGAAAAAAAATCTCCTCGATGGGAATATGATTTCACAGCACTGGTTTCCGAACAAGGCCAATCACCAAGGGCGCAACCCTGAAAATGTTCCAACATTAGGCTGTTGTGCTGTGCTGAAAACCAGCCAAGAGCTGTGCACCTTCTTTTTCAGGAGTCACGCCAGATGTCCTGTCCAAGGACTAACAGCGTCTATTCCTGTAGGGCTCCATCCATATGTGAGGAAGCGGAAGAGAGCATTTCAGAGCTGGTTGGTCAACTGTAAGTTATGCTCAGTGCAGTGCGTCGGGAATACAGAAACCTTTTCCAGCTGGTATCGTAAAGTCAGTTCATTTTTGCAAAGCACCATCTCATTTTTGAGAAATAGCCCCTTGTTTTCCATTCCCCTTGGTCGTTCCAGAATAGCTTTTCCTTGCCATAAACGCAACACTTAAACTAGAGGGTCGGGTAGGATTTCTGCTGTATATTATGAAAAATGTCTAACAGGCTGCGCGTGTTCCGATACGAATCGACCAGGAGTGTGACAAGATGTTGTCTCAACCGTGGGCTGGGCCATCGGGGAGACAGAGCGCCAGATGGGTATTGGGATTCTACTTTGCTCTTAATGATGTAACCTTGAGACACTCACCTCATCGTCTGTGTTTCTGTGTCTGCACACGTGGGAGAGCTGGGCGACGCCTCTGAAATTCTTTCTGTGCGATCCAAGGCCCACCCATCGCTGGAGTCGTTTCTCTACCTGCTTATCCACACGGACTCTGCTGTAGCCACATTGTTCAACTCCCTTTCTTCCCCATACTCCTGCACTTTCCCAGATTCATGTCTTTTCATCAGGCTCTTTCCTTGGCCCAGGATGTACTCTCTCTCCCTGTCTGTCTAGCAAATCCTGCATATCCTTCAAGGCACTGGTCAGGTGTCCTCCTCAATGAAAGCGTGTATGTATCCTTATCACTCCCTGGAGGGATTTACACCTGCAACTCCCTTCAGTTACCGGAGGTATTTTATAAAGTATATTTATAAAACATGCTCATTTTACAGCTCAGCATACGAGACTCTGCCACCACGCATCTTGTCTCAAAGTCCGGAGGTGTTATCAGAATCTGGATTTGAACTCAGGTTTCTTGGACACCGTGAGTTCCTGCCAGTCTCCTAGTGACATTCCTTGCATCCTTTGTTGCAATTATTGTTGTTAAACTTTTTTAAAAATATAAAAGTTCCCGCATCCTTAACTAAGTAGTAAATGCCTTAAAGAAAATAATACTTTCTTCATATTTCTTATTTCTAGAAAGAGAGTAGAGGATGTGATTCTGTGATTCATGGTTCTTGCTCCAGGACATAAGCAGTACCTGGCAGAGTAGACGGTAAATACACATTTACTGAAGGAACTTGTCGAATTCCTAGGTGTCTCTTATAGTGTCTGGCTTTGGACGCGTAAGTCTCCAGGAAATATTTGTTCTTCTGGTGCAATGAGCTTGTCCCTTCATTAAGATTTTAGATTAAAATCTTCTAGGATATTTACAAAATACTTTCCTCTTAAAGCTTCCCAAGCCTCTTACCCCCCTTCTGATACTGACCTTGTCTACCTAATGTAACTATTATCGAGTCATTAACCGAATGATTCTTGACTTCTCACGTTGACACCAGACTGTCACGTCTGTCTCCAGTGATTTAGAGTGAGAGGCACGTCTCAATAAAAATTGCGTACTAAATATCTTCCATGGATTGTTAATGATCCCATACTAAGTCCTTCGTTTATATTATTTTTAAAAAAAATTTTAACGTTTATTTATTTTTGAGACAGAGAGAGACAGAGCATGAACAGGGGAGGGGCAGAGAGAGAGGGAGACACAGAATCGGAAGCAGGCTCCAGGCTCTGAGCCATCAGCCCAGAGCCCGATGCGGGGCTTGAACTCACGGACTGCGAGATCGTGACCTGAGCCGAAGTCGGACGCCCAACCGACTGAGCCACCCAGGCGCCCCTGTTTATATTATTTTATTTAATTCACACAGAAGAACAAAGATCCTTAACTCCATTGTACAGGTTGGGAAAGTAGGGCTCAGAGAGATTAAGCAACTTCCTCGGGACCACACAGCCAGTAAAGTGATGAGCGAGGGAGGGTTAACGTTCCAGCTCTAGTCACCAAGCTCTCCTACATCTATGTAGCTCATGATGTTGTGACAGCGGGGGGCTGAATATTCTTATAAGCTGGCATGATCCAATTACAACAAGTCCTAAAGGTCAAGTCAGATGCAGTGAGTAATGGCCACGCATTTTGGAGCTTACTCATTGGAAACATTTCAAAGTCACTTATAGCCGCACAAATACCAATTGTTTCCAATAGTTTTGTTGCCACAGTCTTAGAAATTATGAAACATTCTAACTAAAGTTCCACCTCTGAGTAATGTGTGTTTAGTTTGTGAAAACTATACTAGAAAAAACTACATATTCTAGAAAACTAGCATGGCTTCTATTCATTAGTGGGTGAAGTCATTGATACGTAACATTCTTCTCTTTCACTTCACCCTAGCAAAGGTCACGTGGTGTTTGTTAACATTTTGAATGTAGATAATAGTTCGCTAGGCTTACTTAACAGGACCTCATCAGCTACATTGACTTTAGTTTTGGCTCGACGCTGAGTCATATCTTTTTGTTATTTCAGGGAGTCAGAAAGAGTGAAGGAGTAGGCGTTCAGTAAATATTTAAATGAGAACATGAAAACACGGTGGAAAACATGACTTCTGAGTGTGTGCGGTAGTTTTCACAGCTTTTGTGATTTTGGAGCTGGTGAGAGTCTAGCTGTTTTTCTTTTGTCTAAAACGAACTGAATTTGGAAACTCGGTGTAGCCTATTTTTAATTCTTTCGGGGAAGTATCGCTAAAGTGTTTCTCGGTGCACGTAGCTTTCAAGAGACAATATAACGGTCAGACAAAGAGTGCGCTAGGTTGCGGGTTTTTACGTTTTCAGAATTTAGACGCTACTTGTTTCTCCACTGCCTACCACACACGACGCTGAGCAAGTTCCTCCTAAAGCAAGTGTTAGTTTATTCAACTCTAAGTGAAAGTTAATATATAATTCAAAGAATTTGAAAGGGATCTATCAACGCACAAAGGGCTGGCTGTGTGTCGAGTTTAGTCTCCCTGCAAATGGTGGGCAGACTGTGACGTTCTGCTAATTTTTCCGTTTGCTGCCTTGATTTCTGTGTATAAGGTAACAAAGGGACAGCAAGCAGGGGACTGAGTTCGCGACACCTATTGCGTAGTTCATTCCCAGAAGATGGGGGAGGGGAACCCCAGGGTAGCTTGGGAAACCGTTTTGTTGTTGTGGCTTTATTGTGATGTTAGTAAATCGGCAGCTTCTGACAGGTTCAGCCAGGGAGCTGACTCTTATCTTCTTGTAGGAGTCTCAGAGCTCCGGATCTGCAGGCTTTGAATCCTTGCTTGGAAGAAGATTAGACAATATCCCCTTTTACCGCACATCAGTAATTAATGATAAATTATTTAAATGACTGTTGATTGCCTTTGGCTTTCACCTTGACTGCCAGCACCGTAAGCAGCAGAGTCTTTTAAAGGGTACCTGACATGCTCCTACGGAGAGGCGGAGAGGAAGCCTTCATTTACGGTGCGCTGAACGTGCATTGAGTACCCGCCGTGTGTTTGCCTCCGCACAGGGTGCTGAATTTCAGTGCTCATCTGATCTCCTCCCTACCTGTCAGGAACTCATGGTCTCACGGAAGAGAAAGGTACAGCTGCGAATTGCAACACGCAATCCTGCATCCCGTCCTTTGTCAAGAGGCGTCCTAAGCAGAAGAAATAACGTGGGCAACGTGGCAACCTGCCCAAAAGGTGGCTCCGGAGGGGTGGAGAATAAAAATGATGAAATGATACCATTTAGGAAGGGCAAAATTCACACGTGGGGACCCTGATGCAGAAGCAGGCGAAGCAAAGAGGTGGGTGGAGGTCGGAGGTGTTGTGGCGGGGGGACCTGGCCACGGAACGCAGGGCAGGGGCACTTGCGGAGGAGGAGGTCCAAGATGGGAGCTGCCTTCTGGCCTGTGCTCGGAGAAGCAGGCTTCGAGTCCTGGAGGAAGCCAGCACCACAGGAAAGAGTCTCCCACCCACAGGAACCTGGGGGAGCCGACAGAAGCCTTAGTCTCTGCGCCAAGGAAGAGCGAGAATTGCAACAGCCCAGGGCAGGGGCGAGGCCACCTCTCCCACCCCGTAGGCTCGTCCTCACGCCCCCTTCATAAGCCTCCATCAGGCTTGTACGGTGAGATAATAGGTGCTACAAATACCGCAAAAAAAAAAAAAAGTGGCATTGTTCTCGCTTTTGGTTTCCTCCTCCGGCAGACTCTGCCCGCCTGCCCGCACCCTTAGCCCAGAGACATCAGGCTGACGTGGTCCAGCGGTGGAGGGAGGGGAACCACAGGCGGTCCCCCTGACCACAGGCCCTGGCAGCGTCGAGGCCCTGAAACGTCCACCGTGTGCGCTGGGGGTAAAGGGGCCGCTCCCCCGGGCTGGGGCTCCGGGAAGGGAGCAGAGGGGGCAGTATGCCTGGGAAGAAAACCGAGGATGCAGAAGAGGAACAAGCAAAGGAGACTCCAGGCTGAGATCTTCTAGAAGGAAACCCATCACCAAAGTCACTTCCACGGGGGGATGATCTCCTCCCCCAGACCCCGGGAAATCGGGAACTTCCTCAGCAGTGTCGCCATGACGGGAACCCCATGGACCCACTGAGTGAGGGTCCCGCTCGGCTGTCTGGTTGGTTAGTTCCAGAAGAGAGCGATGGCCTCCATCCCGGCGGCCTGGGCTCCTAGCAGGCGAGCTTGTCCAACCTGGAGCCCGGATGTGCCGGCGGGGGCCCCACAGGCTGCGAGAATGGCGTCCTCTACGAAGCGGGATCTGTCGTGCCCGCTGCACGGCCCACAGACTCTGATGACACGATCACGCCTTCCCTCTCTCTCTGCACTCACAAACTTCTGGTGCAAACGAGATGAGGGTAACAGGTTCACCGCCTCCTTTTAGCCCTTTGTGCTGTACTTGGTTGGTGGCAGGGGGGTTGGGGTGGTCCCCAGGGTCACTCACGTCCACATTCTCCCACTTCTCTCCTGGTTTGACCACGTACAGCTCTGTTTGTCCTTCTGTCCGATGCTCCATCCCAGTGCTCCATCAGATACGAGTAGAAACAGCCCAGCCGGGACCTCCAAGCGCTCTAGATTTTCAGTCACTGCCCCCCTTGGGCCCTGCTTTGTGGTTACCAGATGGAAACTCCTGGTGTCTGACTCCATCGTCCCTCTGGATGAGCTCTTGATCAGGACACTCCTCAGTCATGAACTTCGGCCACAGGGGAGCCTCCTTCTGTCATGTTGAGGCCCTCGGGGAAAGGCGACCATGGCGCTCACTGTCCCTTCAGAGACGGGGGTCACCTGAATGGAAGACCAGGGAACACGTTCCCTTCTGAGCTCTTTCTGGGCTTTTCTCGAATGTCTGAACCTACAAGGACCCAGAGGGCTGGTGAGGATTGAAGGGACAAAAGAAAAGGGGGGTGGGGTTACTTTCTCTTTTTCAACTCTTGGGTTAAGAGGTCTGCACGGGCTCTAGGATTTATTCTGAGCCTATTTTAAGTGTTCATCGGAGAATTGCCCTCTTATTTCTTATATTTTATTAAATACCGATCTTCTGAGAAGAGAGTATTTAAAAACCTTAGCTTATTTGGGGCACCTGGGTGGCTCTGTCACTTACGCCTCTGAGTTCGGCTCAGGTCATGATCTTGTGGTTGACAAGTTTGAGTCCCACATCAGGCTCTGTGCTGACAGCTCAGAGCCTGGAGCCTGCTTCAGATTCTGTGTCTCCATCTCTCTCTCTGCCTCTCCCCTACTCGCATTCTGCGTCTCTCCCTCCCCCTGCGTCTCTCTCTCTCAAAAATAAATAAACAACAACAAAAAAAGCTTAGCTCATTTCAAAACTAGAATTGTTAACGGACAAGTAAGGAGGCCTCCATTTCAGCCTTTTCAAGGGTATAATAGGTGGCAATTACAGTTTTCTGGCTCCTCAGGTAACTCCAGGAATAATTTGCATCTCAGGTAATCATCTGGAGCTCAAGCTTCTGAGATATTCAGCTGTATCCCTACCCCGCGAAGAATGCGCTAGACCAGCCCCTACTGGGCTCTGAACTCCCAGAGAACAGGGATTGATGGCGTGATTCACTTGTCCCCCACACCCCAACCATCCCAGTGTCTGGCCCAAAGTGAGTCATTACGGATCTTCAGTGGTTCTTTCAGGGAGTCGGGAAGCGTGGGGGTGGGGCAGGGGAACAGCACACACGAAAGACCTCAGAGAAGGTCTGCAGAGAAGCCTGGTACAAAGGGAAATCTGGGACACTTTCAAAAGGGCACAGACTTGTCCGATCTTTAGAAGTGCAGAGATGTGGAAAATCTGAACTATTTCTGACTGTAACTCAAGGTAAAATAAATAATAACTGTCAAGCAAGGCCAGAGAAGGAGAAGAATGCCAGAAACCAACGGCCAGGGCCAGAGAGATTCGAAGAGGCAAATTCCTACTGCAACAGTCACAACGACAAAAAGTTTGAAGTTCACATGCATAAGATGGGAAAAATGGCCCGGTACAGATTTATCAAAAGTATGTGAAAATCCTAGTGGTCTCACGATGTCCATCAGTAACATTGAGGTCCTCTTTCTTTGTTTTTAACGTAACATGACACTCCACTGTGACAGGACAGAGTTTCCCAAAGAAATGCTTCCAGTGAACTTGGAAATCGTTATCCATTTTTTGAAGACTCGTGTCCTGTCTGTGGATGATCATGTCAGCAAGAAGAGAAGGCCACCGGACAGTCACCCTAAGAACACAAAGCTATGGATTCAGGACAGCAAATCCAAGAGTAACTGCTTGGGAGTTTATATTGTTCAGCTGAGTGCTGGCTGAGAGATGATTTAATATGTGTGTCGAGTCTATAAAGGGTCATTATCTGGTGGTTTACGGCCATCTGTTCCTTACCTTCCCCAAGGATGGAAGAAAGGAAATGAGCTTAAACTACAGGAAAATAAATTTAGGTTAGACCAAAGGGATTTCCAGACTGAGGGCTGTGGACACGGCAAGCCCGGTGGTGGTGGCATCTCCTCCTCTGACCTTGTCTGGGACACGGATAGAGCTGAATTCTCCATAGCCCAGCTGGGATCAAGTGCTTGGATATTTCCGTATTTTGAAACATGCCTGATGTCGCTTTGATATAACTTACTCTCTCCTGCCTAAAAGCTTTGGTCCAGACGGAGACCCTTCTTATGTCCTGAGCAAGGACTTTTCTGCTGATGCCACAGCTCAACTTTTCCTCGATCACTGCTAAGGTGTGGGCTTGTTCATTCACACCCCTCTGCCCTGGTACCCAAATATCGCAGATTGCCATTCCTTCAATGAAGTCTGGAACATCCCCTCGCTCGGGATCTTGAGGTCCACACCAAATCCAAAAGTCTCAGCCATCTGTACCTTCCCTCAGCTGACTCATACAGCCCACTAACACGCGACCCCTGTCTTCCTTGAGTTCAAGTTCTGTTCAACCACGGTCTCAAAGTTTGACATGGCGCCTCCCACACTGTGCCTTTTCACACCCATCTCATTTCCCTAGAATGCTGTTACCTCCTTGTCTGGGTGGTGACCTCCCATTTCCAAGATATTGAATTCTCAGATCTGGTTGTTTGAGAAAATAAGATGTTAATGCATTTCCGTCCTCAAGAAGCTTACAATCTAGGGACACCTGGGTGACTCAGTCAGTTGAGCCCTGACTCTTGATTTCTGCTCAGGTCGCAATCTCACGGTCCGTGAGTTCAAGCCCCACGTCGGGCTCCGTGCCGACAGTGCAGAGCCTGCTTGGGATTCTCTCCCCTCTCTCTGCCTTTCTCGTTCTCTGTCAAAATAAATAAAGAAACTTAAAACAAATTGTTTAAAAAGAAGCTTACAATCTAGAAGAAAAGGAAAGACACGTGCACAAGTGACTGGAGAATTAGGGAAGTAAGAGGAAAAACTGACAGACCGTGGCAGCGGGTAACTGGAGGCGGGAAGAGGTTTTGGAGGTGAGGCATTTGGAACTGGCCTCTGCGGCTGCCGTGGATGTTGACAGGAGTACCAGCCAGACACTGAGGTGTGTTTTCAGGAAAGTCAGGATCCCAGAAGGCTAGAGTGCATGTAATACAGTCTGAGGCAAAGATAAGCCAGGGCAGCGACCCTGAGGTTGAGGAGTCTGTGCCTCAGCCAGTGGTTGACGGAGAGATGCTGAAGGTAGCCAGCTGCGGGCAGAGGGATGTCATGACACGCGGGTGTCCAGAAGTGGCAGAGAAGTTGAGAGCCCCGTTGCCACCACCTGTAGGAGGCCCGGCTGGTCGGAGGCGGCACTGGGGACGGCCGCGAGGAAAGCGAGCCAGGTAAGGTGTTTTATAGGCAAAGGCTACAATCCGCGGCACGGATTGGATAAAAGGTGATAGGCAGCAGATGGATCAAAGGTGAACAAGAACACAGAGAGTGCAACCAAAGTTTACGTTGCCATTTGGGTTTACGGAATAGGTGCCGCTAAATAGCACGATACAGAGGCCAAGGGGAAGAGGGAACCTGAGGTTTGGGTGCAGGTGCCAACGAAACACGCGCGTGGAGGTGCCGACACGCACATGTACGGCTAAGCCTCTTGCGGAGCTCAGGGGCCATGTTGAGGGTGGAAATGTAGAGTCATCTCCAGAGAGGGTGGCTTACAATTTCCTTTCTTCTTTCACTTGTGTGCTCCTCCCGAGGACGCTGTGCCCTGTGAGAGGCACGATCCGCGTCACTCGTCCTGTGCCGTCACCTATGAACCAGGTCAGCATCTTCAAGCTCATGCAAGACAAGTGCTGTGACTAAAAATGATAAATAAAATACCTTTGTGAAGACTTTACAACACACGAAATGCTCTGTAAATATAAACTGTAGGGGCATAATTATAGATTTGGATTGTGAGCAAGGAGGACACAGTAGCCTGTAGGATGTACCGGTGACTAAAAAGAGGTTGAATGATCCCCATGGGGGGGGGGGGGGTGTGAGAGAGAGAGAGAGGGCAGGTGGGGGGAGAGAGAGAGGGAGAGAGAACGAGGGAATGAGGACTTATCTGTCAGTATTCAACGTGAAAACACCAGTTTTCCTTCAGTTCTGGGGGTGGGGGAAAGTTCGTGTTTTGTGGAGGGGCACTCGGACGTGCTGTGGTCCTCGTGATTGTCGTTGACCGGAGAATGTTCGGGTGTATGCGGTAAACTTGGCTTTTCTCGAGAAGCTGTTTCTCTGCTTTCTTCTCTTGGAGCTCTTCAGCTTGACCGAAGACGTAACACCCAGGTGAGAAATGATAAAATACGTTTTACAGTTGAAAGAACCTCAAGAAAAAGACTTTTATTCCTATTACCCGTTCTCTGTTCTTTGTGTGGGTGTTTTTTTTTCCCTAATTTTTTCCAATTCTGTAAGTCTCAAGGTCAACTTCCTTCCATAAACCAGAGCGGGAACGTGGCTACATTCGGTGTTATTTCCATCTCTGCTCATGTCATTTCTCACTATGGTCACATAAACTCTGGGTGTCGTGTATTTCCTACTAGTAAGGTGTTGCTTTTTTTACCCCTAGAAATTAACTTACTTTTCATTCATTTTAATTTCCTTACCGTGTTAATAGTTACAACTTAAAAAATTTCTGTATACAACCTATGAGAAAATCTCATGGCTGTGAACCCTTGCAATCTGCTCTTTAAACATTATTTACATTATAGGGATACCTGGGTGGCTCAGTCAGTTAAGCATCTGACTCGTGATTTCAGCACAGGTCACGGTCTCACAGTTCATGGGATTCTCTCTCTCTCTCTCTCTCTCTCTCTCTCTGTTTCTCTCTCTGTCCCTGCCCAGCTCATGCTCTGTCTCTCCCTCTCAAATAAACATTTAAAAAACTGAAAGAAAAATGAAAGAAAAAAAAAAACCAGACTGTACTATGCTCCAGAGAGTAATTTTTTTCCTTAAATATTACATCATCTCATTTATCATTCTTTCAGAATATCTGGCAATTGATTTTCTCACAGTATGATATTGAATGTGAAAAGTCAAGAAAAATGAGGACAAGAATTCTTAAATAAAATGAGTCATCGCTTTAATGTCTTCCCTCAGTTTTTAGAGAAGTTAAGGCCAACTCTAATCGTAAATGATGTCCTGCAAAATTTCATCTTGCGATGGCTTTAAGTTTAAGGAGCTGGGTAGTTGGGTACGATCCACAGTGGAGGAGCCACATTTCAAAGTAAACCTCTATTTTTGCTGGAGGGAGGAAGAGGTAGGAGGGCAGAAAGAGGGTAGCAGAGTGCCTACTAGCTAATCATTGTGCCATACAGTAGGCACGCCAACATATCTATGTGTTAATATGAGATACATACTTTTTTAATTAAACTTGAAAAAAATTTTTTTAATGTTTATTTATTCTCGAGAGAGCATGAGCAGGGGAGGGGCAGCGAGAGGAGGAGACAAAGAAAGGAGGAGACAGAATCCGAAGGAGGCTCCAGGCTCCGAGCTGTCAGCACAGAGCCCGACGCGGGGCTCGGACTCACAAACCGCGAGATCGTGACCGGAGCCGAAGTCGGACGCTTCACCGACTGAGCCACCCAGGCGCCCCTTACTTAAACTTTTTATTTTGAGATCATTGTAGATTCACTTGCAATTCTGAGAAATAATACAGAGAGATCCTACGAGCCCTTTACCTAGCTTCCTCCAGTGATAACACGTTGCACAAACATGGTACAATATCACACCAAGATGTTGACACTGATATGGTCAGGATAGCGAACATTTACGTCACCGCAAAGATCCCTCATTTTACCTTTTTAAAGCCACACTCACTTCTCTCTTTCCCCCAGCATCACCTCGACCCTGACAATCACTAACTTGTTCTCCAGATATATATTTTGTCATTTTTAAGAATGTTATCCAAATGGAATTATGACTTATGTGATGTCAATATATCAGCTTAATATATCAGCTGTCAATATTTAATCAGCTTTATTCTCTGGAGATTGAACCGGGTTGCTGTGCATACCAATAGTTCATTCCTCTTCATTGCTGAGTGCTGTTCCGTCCTATGGACATACCGCAGTTTGTTAACCATTTACCTGTTCAAGGACATCAGGGTTGTTTCCAATTTGGGTCCGTTATTAGTAAAGCTGCTATGAACATTCATGCTTAGGTTTCTTTGTATGAACATAAATCCTTATTTCTCTGGGGTGAATGCCCAGAAGTCAACTTGATGGATCATACTGTAGTTAAATTTTTTTTTAATGTTGATTTATTTTGAGGGAGAGAGAGACAGAGTGTGAGCAGGGGCGGGGCAGAGAGAGAGGGAGACAGAGAATCCGAAGCAGGCTCCAGGCTTTGAGCTGTCAGCACAGAGCCCAACATGGGGTTCGAACTCACAAGCTGTGAGATCATGACCTGAGCTGACGTTGGACGCTCAACCGACTGAGCCACCCAGGTGCCCCGCGTAGTTACCTGTTTTCCAGAGGGGCTGTGTCATTTTACATTCACGTCATCAGTATAGGAGTGAACTGCTGTCTCTGCCTCCTCACCAAAATTTAGTGTTGCTACTGTTTTGTTTTTGGTTGTTGGGTTTTTTTAGCCACTCTCATACGTGTGTATCAATATTTGATTGTGGTTTCAACTTGCATTTCTCTGGTGGCTAATGATGTTACACATCTTTTCATGTGCTTATTTTCCATTTGCATATCCTCTCTGATGAAATGTCTCTTTATTACTTTTGTCCATTTTCCACTGGATAGTTTGGCCTTTGACAGTGTAAAATTTTTTATTTTGATAAAATCCAACTTATTAATTTTTCTTTTATGGGTTGTCCTTTGGGTGTCATGTTTTAAAACTATTTGACTTGGTAGAGGTTCCAAAGATTTCCTGTATTTTACTCTAAAAGTTTTATTAAATTTTTTTTTTTTTTATTTAACGTTTATTTATTTTTGAGACAGAGAGAGACAGAGCATGAACGGGGGAGGGTCAGAGAGAGGCAGACACAGAATCTGAAACAGGCTCCAGGCTCTGAGGTGTCAGCACAGAGCCCGACGCGGGGCTCGAACTCACGGACCGCCAGATCACGACCTGAGCCGAAGTCGGACGCTTAACCGACTGAGCCACCCAGGCGCCCCTACTCTAAAAGTTTTATAATCGTATGTTTTAATTGAAGTTTGTGATCCCTTTTGAGCTAACCTTTTTTATACCTTAGGTCAAGGTTTTTTGTTTTGGTTTTGGGTTTTGTGTTTGTTTTTTGCTTATGGAAGTCCAATTGTTCAAGCACCATTTGTTGAAAAGACCATCTTTCTTCTAGTGAACTGTCTTTACACCTTTGTCAAAAATCAGATCTGTTCCATTCATGTTTCTGACAATATCATGTAATTTTGATTACTGTAGTTATATAAGTCTTGAAGTTGAATAATTCATCCTACTTTCTTCTTAGCAAGGTTATTTTACCTATTCTAGTTTCCTTTGGTTTTCATATACATTTTAAAATAATCTGGTCTATATTTACAAAAACTCTTGCTAGGATTTTCATAGGAATTGTGTTAAGACCTTTATGCCATTTGGGAAGAATTGACATCTACACTATATTGACCCTTCCAATCCAAAGACCTTGTATGTCTTTTCATTTCTTTAGATCTTTTTCTTTATTTCTTTCATTAGTGCTTTGCAGTTGTCAGTGGAAGAGTCCTGTGTGTGCTTTTATTAGACACACACCAAAGTATTTCATTTTTTGAGCAATTGTAAACGTTATATTTTTTTAATTTTGGTGTCCACATGCTTACCGTTAGGATATAAAACTACATTTGATTTTTGTATATTGATCTGCTAAACTGTGACTTTACTGAGCTCACATTTTAGTTCTTAGAGGTTTTTTTTTGTAGATATCTCTTAAAGTTTTTTATGTCGACAAGGGCATCATCCATCTTTCTTTCGTATCTATATGCCTCGTATTTTCTTCTGTTTATTCCTTTCTCACCTGTATGCTTTTATTTCCTTTTCTTGCACTAGTGCACTGGCTAGAACTTCTAGTATTATGTTACATAAGAGTGGTGAGAGTTACATCTTCACTGTGTTCCTCATCCTGGGAGGAGAAGCATTCAGTTTTGCAACATCAAGTATAATGTTGCCTGCAGGATTTTTGTATTTGCTTTTTATCAGATAGAGAAACTTTCCCTCTATTTTTAGTCTTCTGAGCGTTTTTATCATGCATGGGTGTCAAATCTCATCAAATGCCTTTGCTGCATTGATTGATATCATCATGTGATTTTCTACTTTAGCCTATTAATGTGGTGAATTACATTGGTTGATTTTCAACTATTTAACCCACCTTACATGCCTGGAATAAACTTATAATGGTGTATAATTTTTTACATATATTGCTAAATTCTGTTTGTTAATATCTCATTACGGTTTTCAACATCCATATACATGCAGGATATTGGTCTGGGGTTTTCTTTCATCCTTTTTTGCTTTTTTGTGAGTGTTATATCTTCATTTAGGTTTTGCCATCAGAGTAATAATAGCTTTATGTGATGAATTAAAAAGTACTCCTTCTTCTGTTTTCTGGAAGACATTGCATAGAATTGGTGGTGTTAGTTCTGTTTTTAAATGTTCGGGAGAATACTTCAGTGACACCATCTGTGCCTAAAAATTTCTTTTTTGGGGGTTTCAAAGTCATGAATTCAATTTTCTTAATATTTATAGAGCTATTCAAATGATACATTTCGTATTGGGTGAATTGTTAGTTTTGCTTTTGAGGAATCAGTCCATTGCATCTACACTGTCAAATTTATGCATGTGGAGTTGTTCATAGTATTCCTTGGTTATCCTTTTATTATCTGTAGAGTCTGTAGTGATATTCCTTGCTTCATTCCTGATATTGGTAAATTCTCAGCCTGTTCCCCCCTCTTGTTCCTCTTCCTGGAGATCTGTTGGTTTTATTGATCTTTTTGAAGAACCAACTCTGTTTCATTGATTTTCTCTACTGTTCTGTTTTTTACCTTCATTGACCTCAGCTCTTACATTTGTTATTTCCTTCCTTCTGAGCATTTTTAGTCTATCTTGCATTTTTTCTAGATCCATGACATGAGAATTTCTATTATTGAGACTTCTCTTATTTCTAATGTGTGTATATAATGCTATAAGCTACTTTTGCTTAGTGGTTTTAGCTGTATCCTGCGATTTTTGATGTCTTGTGTTTCATGTTCATTAAATTCCTTGCATTTTTTTGTTTTCCTTTAGACTTTTTCTTTGACCTGTGGATTATTGAGCAGTGTGTTCTTTACTTTCTGCGTGTTTGAAATTTTCCCTTTATCTTTCTTGTACTGATTATAATTTAATCCCATTGCGGTCAGAGAACACAGTCTATATGATTTCCATCTCTAAATATATTCAGGTTTGTTTTATGATTTGCGAGCAATGGAGAAGAATGGGTATTCTGCTGCCTTTAGGTGAAGTGTACTATAACTGTCAGTAAAATCTTGATTGATGATATTGAATTATTTTTATATACTGGGTGATGTCCTGTCTAGTTGTTTTATCAACTGTTGAAGTCTCCACCCACAACTGTGGATATGTCTATTTCTCTTTTTAGTTTGATTACTTTTTGTTTCATGTATTTTGTAGCTCTGTTGTTTGGTGCATACACGTTTAGGATTCCTATGTCTTCCTAGTTGATTGGCCCTTTAATCATTATACAGTGCTCCTCTTTGTGTCTAGTGGTTCTTTTTGCTCCAAAGTTTATCTGATATTAATGTAGCCACTTCTGCTTTTCTTTGCTTAATGCTTGCTAACATATCTTTTTTCATCCTTTTGCTAGCAACCTGCTTATGTCATTATATTTGAAGTGAGATGTGGTTTTTGTTTTTGTTTTTTTAGACAGCATAATTGTTGGGTCCTGTTTATAATCCCCTCTGCCAATCTCTGTTACCCTTACCTTTTTTTATCCGTTCCTCCTTCTGTTGTCCCCTTTCGCTTGCTCTGCCTCAGTCACACAGACCCCACTGCTCTTCCTCGAACTGAAGAGGCATCTCCTCAGGGCTTTTGCTTTCTCTGGCCCCTCTACCAGGAAAGATGTTTCCTGTGGCAGAGGCTGCTCCTTCATCCTCCTCAGGTTTACCCAAATGTCAGCACCCTACATAAAATAGAAACTTACCACTCCTACCATGCTCCCACACTCCTTCCCCAATGTAGTCATCTCTTCGTCAGTGACCACAAAACATAGTTTTCCTACTTCTTTTGTTTACAGTCTGTGGCACCCAGCATAATAAAACTCAGCTGCTGGGTACCTGGGTGGCTCAGTCAGTTAAACGTCCGACTTCTGCTCAGGTCATGATCTCATGGTTCATGAGTTTGAGCCCCGCATTGGGCCCTGTGCTGACAGCTCAGAGCCTGGAGCCTGCTTCAGATTCTATGTCTCCCTGTCTCTCTCTGCCCCACCCTTGCTTGCTCTGTCTCTCAAACATGAATAGACATTAAAAAAAAAACTCAACTGCTAGATCTCCTGAGTCTAGAGTGGAGTTTGGCACCTAGTAAATTTCAATACTTACATGTCGAATGCATGGCAATAATTAAAGAAATGCCCCCTGGCTCGCATTTGTGCATTCTTTCCCTCTCGTCTGTTCTCCAGTAGCAATGACCTTCTTTTACATCCTCCAATGAGACAAGCTTTATACATCAGGCCTCAGGACCTCAGTGCATGCGGGTCCCTCTGCCTGGGGTCTGTCTCCTCTCCATTCTCAACCTTGCTGCCCAGCTAACCAAACTCGTGCAGAGGCCAACGGTACCTCACAAAAGCTGTCTCTGACCCCTCCTACTAGGTCAAGTTCACCAGTGAGAGGCTTGCTTAGCGCTGACCACATTTTGTAATTAATATTTGTTTGGAGGATTATTTCATTAACGTGTGTTGCTTCTACTGGACATGAGAATCATTGAAGGCAGAGAGTGTCTGGTTTGCTCAGGATTATATTCCTAGCACCTCGCATAACACCTGACATATAGTAGATAATCAACATTTTCCAAGTGAATATAATAAATCAGTGAGTAAGTGAGCACTCATTTAAAATTTTCCTATCTTGCGGGAGTGATCGAAGAGATCAACGATGGTAGGAGCAGTTGTGTGCTGCCAACCGTAGAGGTCTCACCTGTCTCCAGAAACCTAGCTGAACAGGTAAGAACATGTTTGGACACTCGAGAGTGAGGTCGGAGGGGGCAGTGGGCTATCTTTCCTCTTTGAAGCTCACACGATGTCCTCTGCGGAGTTGGGGAAGGTGGCATGGAAATACTGGTGTTTCTCATCCACAGCTCTACTGATGTTTTGGCTGAATAATTCCATGTTTGGGGGGGCTTCCCGTCCCTTGTAGGATGTTCAGCACCATCCTTGGCCCGTACCTGCTGGATGCCCATAGCAGACATATCCATCGCCACTTGTGACAACCAGATGGGCTCCCGACACTGCCCAATGTCCCCTGGGGGGCAAAACTGCCCCAGACTGGCACCACTGAAATAGATCTGATGTTGAGAGAGCATGAAAAAAAAATATTAAGAGAAATGAGAGAGGAAGAAAAAGAGCTCATACGTGAGAGAGAAAATGAGGATGACAATAAATGAATGGAATCAGGTCTCATTTAATGACAGTTAGAAACAATTGAGGGCCCTGCCGATCTGGGCCAGTGACTCTGTGGTGCCCCAACACATCAGGATTTGCAAGTGCATTATTTTCTGTGGAAGTGCACGACATGGCTAAAGAAGTTAAAAATACAGCTCATGTACTAGCCCAAGCTCGGGACTTTTGCTTACCAAATGCCAGTGAAACACTAGGGTGAGAATAAGGGCTTTAAACTTCTGGGGTGCCTGGGTGGTTCAGTTGGTTGAGCGTCCAACTTCAGCTCAGGCCATGATCTCACAGTCCTTGAGTTCGAGCCCCACGTTGGCCTCTGTGCTGACAGCTCAGAGCCTGGAGCCCGTTTCAGATTCTGTGTCTCCCTCTTTCTTTCTCCTCCCCTGCTCATGCTCTGTCTCTCTCTTCTCAAAAATAAATAAACGTTAAAAAAAATTTTTAAACTTTTGCAGGAGAGGCAGAGAGAGCTATACCTGTCATTACCAGTTCCCAAACTTTGCTGCCTTTTCAAATCTCATAGGGAGCTTTGTAAAATCCTAATGCTCAGTTCACACCCCATAGCAATGAAATGGGAATTGCTGGGTACGGTGCCAGGCAGCAGTGATTTTGTAGATCTCTACGTGATTCCAAAGTGCAGAATAGTTTGGAAACCCCTGCACTCTTAGCATGAAGCTCTGTATCACCCGGGAACCTGTTAAAAGTGGCAGTTCTCAGGCCTGCCTGAAACCTACAGAATCAGAATCCCTGAGGATAAAGACCTGAGCAAGATCTTTGGATTAATGTACACTCGATTTTGAGATTCAGTGTTCTCTAAAAAAGAGCTCTTGGCGATTCATGAAACAAATCGTTGAGAAGTAGTGCACCCTCTGTTTTGTCCTTGTGGAACGGGGAGACTAAGTGTCCTTCGGACACTGAGGGTGGCATCCACGTGGACATGTAATGTACTGTAAAGAGCAGCCAGGGGCCAGGGGAGGGCCACTCTGTTCTGTGTCGTGCCACACACACACACACACACACACACACATACACAGGCGGGGTATTCTTTCAGAGCGCACATTACGTGTACAGTTTTGTTTCCTGTTCCCGTATCGTACAGTTTTGTTTCCTGTTCCCATATCAAAGATGACTGTATCATCCTTCCACGTGAGAGGACGTGCAAGTAGGAAATGTTCAGCATGTTATTTGCATCACCTCATGGAGTTCCTGTTCATGGTGCAGACTTTGTGAACAAATCCCACAGGACCCTCAATCTGTCCAGGTGAGGACTGTGCAACCCACATGTCAGGTCTCAAGCTTTGGGAGGCTCACTTGTGAGTTACCTACCACCTTGTTGGGGGGGATTTTGTTTGTTTGTTTGTTTCTGCTCTGAGTCTGTGCTGGTATGTGTGGGGGTGGTGAGGGAGTGAAGGTTTTCTTAGAGAATCCTGGGGCTCTCTAATTTGCATGAGATACGATAGAGCCAAATTGTTTTTCCTGCCTTTAATTATTTCCTTATTTGCCTGGGTTGGAATCCTCCTACCTAGTTCCAGCAGCATCCTTCCTCACTTTCCTGTAGGGGGAAATTACTTGCATAGCCTTTTCATCTGCAATTACCCACGGCTGCCAAGAAATGACTTTCAGTAGACTGCAGTAGAATCTGTGAATACAAATAAAGACAGGGCTTATCAAATAGCATTCAGAGCATACCCCAGTTTCCGCTTGAGAAGAAAAATAACAATTAATGAGGAATCTGAGTTGAAAATTCAGCTGATGAGAGAATTAATATATAGATGTGTGGGCAGGGAGAGAAATACATTATATAAACTGGGTTAATGAAACCCCCCAAAGAGTGAGAATAATGGTCTACTTCTCCAAACATAAAAATGAAACAGTAAAAAAAGGAAAATATATTTCCTTAAATTTCTTCTCTGTTATCTTTAGATTACGTCTATTATGTTGCCTTTACATTAAATGTCAATCCCCAGAGGTGGTGCTATTTCATACGGACTTTGATTCAGCCCCTACGTGCAAACCATATGCATGTAAATTCCTAACACACTGTAGAGGCATCTCTTTACAGAATTTCTGAACCACCCAGAACACAAGTCAGAACCTGGAAGGGCTTTAGGATTTTCTCTGAAACAACCAAACAAGATGTCTCAATTTATCTGTTCCAGAGCCATGGTTCTTAATGGTTTCAGTTAACCCAAAATAGTGACAGACCGTCTTAAGGACAGCTTGTTATGTAGTGAGCCTTTGGCATCCGGGATGAGTGTGGGGCCCACCATGGGTACTCGGAAGCATTCTCAGTGTTCCTTGTCTGATTTCTTTCATCCTCACAAAGGTCCTATGGGTAGATATTTACCATTGTTAACCTCATTGTACATGAGAGGGAACTGAGACAGAGAGACTAGGTAACCAAGGCCTCCCTGCTGGACAGTGATAGAGCTGGGATCTGAACTCAGGAAATATAGCTTCCGAGTCTGTGGCATATCCACACCGCTGTGCTATCCTTCTCTCCACTAATACACAAGACAGGCTATGAATCTATGAGCACATTTTAATCAGTACCTTTGTTTATTTTTAAATGCTTATTTATTTTGAGAGAGAGAGCAGGGGAGAGGCAAAGAGAGAGGGAGAGGGAATCCCGTGCAGACTCCATGCTGTCAGCACAGAGCCCACGTGGGGCTCAAACTCACAAACCATGAGATCTTGACCAACGAAACCAAGAATGAGAGGCTCGACCAACTGAGCCAACCAGGTGCCCCTAAATCATTACCTTTAAATACATACATCTGTGAACAATGGTTCACCACCGGTCACTTGGTCCTGAGAGAAGGGTGAGTGCCGTTCCAAAGGGACTTAAAAAAAAATACATACATCTGAAAAGTGGTGATACGTGTATTGCAAGCTATTTTACCTAGTTTCATAGACCCAATGCTCCTGCCTTCCCCAACACCAACTGGAACCCACCACTCCAAAGCCCAGATACATTGCTATCAGGAGAGTTTCTTAATCATAATACAGCACTTACATACTTTATCTTCAGATACAGTGGCAATGAGCTTGACCACCTGGTTTTTGACTCCACGGCAGATTATAAGCAGAGCATATCGTTAAAAACCTTGAATTTTGACATCAGAGTGCCTTAGTCTAATCCCAGGCAATGCCAACTTTGTACCTCGGTTATCTTGCTCAGGTGAATTAACGTATCCAAATGTGATCTCTCAATATAAAAGGTCCACAGAGAACTTAGGATTTAATGAGATATAATGCATGCAAAGGACACCGGCGTGTTGGACGCAGTGAGTTCCCAGCCATGGCAGCTGGTGATAGTCCGGCAGGTGATGGCATGACAGCAGCCATGACAGGAGCTGTGAAGATGCTAGATGGTCATTAATAGCCAGGCAGCCTCAAAGCCAAATGTCAAGATCCGTAATTACATTTTTTTGAGCGTCAGAATTTTCTTCAGAAACACAGCTTTGGCAATGTTAATAAAGGCTTTTTAATGGAACCAGTTTACAAACTGGCAAAGAGGAGTTTCGGGGGGGTACTTGGATCTGTTTTTGATAAGTCATATGGAAAGTGGAACTTTGTCTCCCTGCTCTCAAACACAGGGAAGAAGCATATGTTTCTCAGGTCCCAGAATCACCAGAGTGATGGCTTCCTCTCCCGCCTGCACTTTCTCCACATTATCCCCTCGGGCGCTACGTCATCTCGTCTTTTCCACAGTCCCCCGACAGGAACTTCTGGAACACCAATCAAGGCCACATATAAAAGAGGATCATATCAGATCAGGCCATAGGTTGCAAACGAAATAACTAGTTACATTTATTACCAATCAAAAACGTATTTGCACAGAAGATATACTTGCAGGAATTATTCAAATAGAAACCTTCAGCTGGGTTAAGAATGGAATCATTGCTGATCAGACCCATCAGTCACTTTTGCAATGATATACAATTCCTGTAAAAGTTCCCTCGTCTTCGTGATTATGTAAAAGACCTGCTTTTGAGAAAGCAATCTTTATTAATGAGCCATAAATTCAGTCTCCCCACTGCCTGCTGCAGAATTTGGTAGGAGTCTGGTGAAAAAAAGATTCAGAATCATGAATAGGCTGTTTAAAAGCCTCATTATAGCTGTTTTGTGATTAAATCTTCATTATGCAGCCATTTATGAGGGCGTCTCACCACACGCGGTAGCTGCCTCTGTACCTTCCTTCCTCTTCCCGTCATTGACATGGTTGTCAGAAGAGAAAGCGGCCGACGTGGGCTTATCAGGAAGAGTCAAGCAATCCCATCCATTAGTATGATGTGATTTTATTTTACAAACTGTTTAACAGCTGGGTGAAGGACGGAAGTGTGCAGGAAAGCCCAGGTGCTTATCAAAAGGAAAAGGACCATTATCAGTCCTGCAAAGTGATCGCCTACAGTCCGGCTGGCAGTGAGGAAATCGTAAACCACTTCTCCCCTGGAGCAGGTGGCAAGTTCACTCCTGAGGTTTGGAAGAAGGGTCCCTTTACTCCCGGATCCTTTGTGCCACGGAACACATAAAGTGTAATCCTGATGCACAGTCTCGAGAATTTCTCTCTCCTCTCTCCCTGCTGTGCCCACTTGCCTTGAACTTCATGTCAGGACTCACCCCCTACGAGGCCAGGCCCCTGAACGTACAATGTCAAGAATGTCAGAGGTTGGAGGATTCTACCGGAAAGACAGCCGGGCTGGGTCAGAAGGTCTGGGTTCTGGCCATACCCACCATTTACTCGCGGTTGGTGTAGGTGGTGTCAGAAGTATGAAGCATGTCTCCGTAGTATGTGCGTTATTATAGCGAGTATAGACAATATGGACAGAAGACGTGATAGAGCTGGTTCTCAAAGCCTTCGTGAAGACATGAGAATTTGAGCTGAATCTGCAGGATGGGTGTAATTGAAAGTCTCCACTGTGGAAATTTGTATTCAGTGAGAACACTTGAGAATGAAAACCCCACAATGTGGGAAAAGCTTAGAGAAAGAGGCGGTCAGCAAATAATTGTAGTGTGTTAGCCATTCTGCTGTGGCTCAGCATTCCTCCCTGCGTGCCTCAGCTACTGGGTAAAACCCATTATATAAGGCTATTTTTATCGGCGACCTTGAACAAAATAAACTTGCCCTCAACTCCAGGTTATAGTTCCCACATACGGGTTATTGAAGGCCGTCAAGAAGGCGTTCCTAAAGACTGTGTCTTTAGGAATGCTCCTTTTAGGAAAGCCAATCATTTTTATCTGTTAGCTTTGGGTCTATCTTTTCAGAGAGGTATAGAAATACTGAGGTCTTAGAGGGTCCCGTCCAGATCGGTCTCCATCTCAGTCCCCCAGGGGCCATCCAGAAGGCAGTTTCTTCGGAAATATCTAGGCTAAGGAACAGGTGGGAATGTGCTATGTAGAGTAAGATAAATGATTTAAGATTAAGGCCTCACATAGGAAGAGGCTGTTGAACCACCAAAGGGCCGAGTTTTGAAGGAGGCCCTCAGGAAATGGTGGTTTCCAGCAGCCGTGGCTGGCTTGTCCATCTGCGTGTGCATCCATAGGTAGATTTACCTGCTCTGGAACACATTGAAGTGCTTTCCAGTTAACTGTAGTGGTCGCCATATTTTATTTTTCTCTTCTATTTCCTGCTGCTACATATGTTTGTAACACTGGGATGGCCCGAAGTCACTGGATGGTTGGAAGCTTCAGTGAAAGAGTCTGTGAAACCCAGATGGTTTCACCAGCAAATTTCACAAACATTTAAGGAAACAATAATACCGATGGACACAAAATTTCCCATAGAATAAGAAAAGAAAGAATATTAACCACTTTGCTTTATGAATTGCCATAACCTCACAAGGGCAATGCAAGAAACAAGATCTATGGGCCAATCTCACCCATGAATACAGATGCAAAAATGCTAATCAAAATATTAGCAAATTGATTTCAGCAACGTGTAAGTATATATTGTCATGGTCAAGTTGGATTTATTCTAGAAATGCGAACTTGTTGTCAATGTGGTAAGTCACATAAATAAGAGAAGACTATATGATCATCCCAATGGGCACCAAAAAATAGGTGTTTGATAAAATTCAACATCTCTTTATTATGAAACTTTCAGCACATTAGTAGTAGAAAGTATATTCTTTAACCTGATAAATGTCATCTTCCCAAAACTACAGCAAGCATCCTACTCACTAGTGAAATATTGACACATTTTCTTTTGGAATCAGAAAGGAAGCAGCTCTCACCACTGGTGTTCAGCCTTGTATCCGAGGCTCCAGCCTGTGAAATAAGATGAGACAAATAAATGAAAAATATAAGGATTGAAAAAAAAAAGAAGAAAGAAAGATTTCATTACAGCCAATTATATGGCCAGGTAGTAGAAAATCTAACATAAGCTACAGATGATTAGAATGAATAGATTCATAAGAAACTTATAAAACTTAATACATTTTTAAGTTTTTATTACAAAGTCGATATAAATTTAATACCTGGATCTCTCCATACCAACCATGAGCAGTTAGAAATGATATTTCAAAGAAATACATCATTTAAAATAACAGCAGTGTGGGGCGCCTGGGGGGCTCAGTCACTTAAGCGTCCAACGTCAGCTCAGGTCATGACCTCACAGTCTGTGAGTTCGAGCCCCAGGTCGGGCTCTGTGCTGACAGCTCGGAGCCTGGAGCCTGCTTCGGATTCTGCGTCTCCCTCTCTCTCTGCCCCTCCCCTGCTCATGCTCTGTCTCTCTCTGGCTCAAAAATAAATAAAAACATTAAAAAATTAAAAAAATAAAATAAAATAACAGCAGTATCATCAACGAGGTAGAAGGCATAGCTAACAAAGATACCTGGCAGGAAGAATGGTAACAGTGGGCTTATATACAGCAGGCTTTCCCAGAAAGGAGAATAATGGAGATCAGTCCCCTGGTAAACACACCAGTAACCCGCCTCCTGGTCAGCGTGCTCCTGGTATTTCGCAGCAGAAAGATGAATGAGTCTTTTTCTAATAAATTGCTTGTAGTGCTATTTACCTCTTGTAAAAACAAACAAACAAACACCCTGGAACATATTGTGTTTTGAGGGCATGATAGACCGGAGAATGTCACATGAGCTACACAATTTGTTGAGTGTACGATGGGGACGATCTCTAACCAGCGTGGTCTCCTTTACATAAGCAATATTCCACAGGCATTGCTGACACATCAGGTGGTGAATCTGAGCCCCCACACACCCGAGCCCGGGGGAAGAAGAATCTCTCTGGAGCTCTGTGGATGGCTTTGGACGTTTCCAAAGGAAGAACACATTGCCCGCGTCTTGTATTCTTATCCTGCATCCTTTGAATTATGAGTAATGTTTTCTGTTGAATCCAATCTGTAATTCACATATGCCTGAGTTGACAGTTCTACCCTTTGTGTTCTATTAGACCTGTACAGAACACCATCAAACATTAATGAGGTATTTTAAAGAAGGCCTTCCTATGTGGACAGGTGTATTGTGTTATGGATTGCAAAACTTGACACTGAAAAGGTATAGATTCCTTGCAGTGGCATTAACATTTCTGAAATGTGTGTGTATAAGAAAACTTGAAAGGCTGACTGTAAGATTCATTTGAAAATGAAAAGGCTGAAGGCAGCCCAGACATTAGTGACAACGAAGGAGTATCAGGGCTTGCTGTACAGATATTAAGATTGCTGTAAGCCTGTACTCATTAAGATAATGTGGCATAGACTCAAAAATCAACTCATGACTGAAATGGCATAAAAACCCAAAGGCCAGGACTGCATATTTACGGACATTTGATTTATGACAAATGTGTCACCACAAAGCAGTGGGGAAAAAACAGTTATTTCAATAACTGTCCCGGGGAGTATGCACTAAACTAAATATACATATAACACATAAAACCTCTTTCTCACCCATATATCCACACGTTCCAAGTGGATTACAGTCCTAAAACGAAGGACAAAACAATAAAAGCTGTGTAAAATAACATAAATGATTGTCTTCATGATTGCAAGGTAGAAAAATTTCTTCAACAGGACATAGAAAATGTATACATTTCATCAACTACATTACAGTTAAAAACTTATGTTCAGGGGCACCTGAGTTGCTTAGTCTGTTGAGCATCTGACTCTTGATTTCGACCTGGGACATGATCTCACAGTTCGTGGATTTGTGAGATCGACCCCCAAATTGGGCTCTGTGCTGACAGTGCATAGCCTGGTTGGGATTCTCTCTCTCTCTTTCTCTCTCCCTCTCCCTCTCCCTTTCCTTCTTTCTTTGCCCCTCCCCTGCTCATGCTCTCTCTCTCTCAAAGTAAATAAAGAAACTTAAAAAAACGTTCATTAAAGACACAATCATGAAGGTGAAAAGCAAGCCACAGATAGGGAGAAAATACGTGAACTTGAATAAGCTACAAAGGGATCATGTCAAAAATATATACAGAACTACACTACAAGAAAAAGACATCCCTGTGGAAAAGTGGATAGGGGACCTGACGAGGCACATCACAAAGAGAGGATATTTCAGTGGCTGATAAACACATGAGAAGCTACTGAACCCTCTTGGTCGTCGGAGGAACGCAGATCAAAGCCACAGTATGATCCGTCCACTGGTCACCAGAATGGCTACGATTAAAAAGACGGACAATACCAACTAATGAAGAAAACGTGCAGTAATTGCTGCTCAAGTACAGCGTGTGGACGCGGAAGTTTCTACCAATACTTCTGAAAAGAATTTGATGTTCTCTACTGATGTTGAGGACGCTTACACTCTGTGGCCCAGGGGCTGCATTCCTTTTTTTATATATAAAATTTTTAACGTTCATTTCTTTATTTTGAGTGAGAGAGAGTGGGAGAGAGAGCATCCCAAGCGGGCTCTGCACCTCACTGTCAGCGCAGAGCCTGATGTGGGGCTCGAACTCAAGAATCCTGAGAGCACGACCTGAGCTGAAACTAAATCAGACAGGTGAGCAACTGAGCCACCCAGGTGCCCCCGTTTTTTTTTAATTGTTTTAAAGTTTATTTAACAGGAGCTGCATCCGTAAGTATGAACCCAATAGACCAGTGTGCACGTGCGCATCAGAGCAGACCTACAAAAATGTCCGCAGCAACAAGCACGATAGCCCCAAGCTCGAAACAACCCAAACACCTGTCAACCCTACGAAGGATGCGGTGTGAGCATACAACACGTTACCACACGGCAGTGAATGGCACCTACTGCTGCTACATGCAGCGGTGTAGACAGAATGCACCAAAATGACGAGGGAAGAAAGATAAGAACACACGCATCATGTACATCAAGGTCAAAAACAGATAAAACCAAAAAAGGTCTAGGGGTAAATAATTGCCTGGTAATTTACAAAGAAAACCTAGGAGGCAAGAAAGGAGAATGCGGAGAAAGGAAGCGTCTGTGCCGTCGAGGAGCCCCGCAGTGGATGGCGAGGTTCTCGGCTCTTGGCCAAAGCCCCATTTCTTGACCTGGCTGGGGGTCATGCAAGTGTCCTGGGCACAGCCATCCATTAATCTGTACACTCATGTTTTATGCGATGCCTTTATAACACTGGGTTACCAACGCTGTCCAAAGCAGAGAACTGTGAAGGACTTAGACACTACAGCAGCCATCATTTTCTCCAACTAGAAAAACATTGGGTTTGCAGAAATTATGTGTCATACAAGGCAGGAACTCTCCATCCCGATCTGCCTGACATTTGGGGGTGAATAAGTGGGTAACTTTTTGTGTGGGAGTGTGCATTGTAAGATGGTTAGCACGGTCTCTGACGTCTACACCCCAGACAACAGAATCCCATCTCTCATGTCTATCCAGCAGATGCCAGAGTCACCCGCTCCCCTAATTGTGACAGCCGGTGGAGAACTACTATCTTGGAGGAATTAACACTTGAGGTGTTGCTTTTCTGTGCTCTGGTTACACATTTTCTAGAGTAGCCTTCTCAAGAGTTCTGTGTTTTTGGAGTTTTCTGTTACCTTGTGCTCATCACTCTCTTCCAGTTTTCTCTGGCCGTTTACTTGCAACCCCCCTGAGATTCATTCCTCCGTAACTTGTTTGTCAGCTACACGGACCCATGTGACTTGAAGAACGGGCAAATGCCTCTCATAATTATTGTAAATACCATGATGCCAGTTTTGGTACCATCGCTCGAGGGGAGATATTTTAAAATGGAATGCCATGCCAGTGGGAACCAGCTGATGTCTGAGAGACTCTAATCTCAGTCCTTATGAGCCACACAGATTGGCAGGACACCCCGGGCGTTAGCCCACCGCTAATCCTGATGAGGGATGAAGATATAAGGGGGTCTTCTCCTCCATCTGTAGAAGCCCGCCCCGCCCCCACGCCCCCTTCCCACCCATCCCTAACACTACGCCTTCTCTGGCTTCCACGTCAACAAAGACAGATTTCAGCAGCCATAACTCAACCCGTGATTCCAACTATACTTCCCAGGGAGCCACATCAAGAACCAAAAGTATAGGGTGAAACACCAGAGTCTGCCGTGGCATTTTGTGTTGTTTTCTTTTTTTTTAATGCTCTATTTTAAGTCATTACCAGTAACTGGAATCTGTATACCTCACTGAACTTTTGAAAGCAAGCTCACTTACAGCACATTCAGTGTGCAGTTTTGGGAACATGAGTAACCAGTTTTGCTAACTTTGTGTATTTTAATTGGCTGACAATTTGCAAACCCATCTGTGGGACAAACAATGATAAGCCACCCCCGGTTTTTTCAAAAAAACAAGCAGAATCACGATTGGACTGAACGTATTGCTTATTTTTCGAGATGAAGTCAAGACCAGTCCTCCCGTCCCTGAGGATGGATTCTCTCTCGGGTTTACGCCCTCTTTCTGGCACCTTCCGCCCCAGCCTCTCCTTCCGCAAGTGCAGCTGGCTGGGGTCAGTGCAAGGATGCTGGGCCCACAGTCTGGGGTGGATGGTTCCAGGAGCCTGGGCTTCCCAAGCCTGACGCCTCCCAGTGGCCTGTTCCCTGGCTTTGCACCTGCAGACCAGTCTGCTAGTGGTGTCTGTACAATCTTTGGGACACTTGGCCATCCTGCCTCCCTATCTGAGCTGCCAGAACCCAGTTCTAGAGCGACACGCTCTCTCGGGCCGTTCAGTCCCTGAGTTCCTCCCACGCCTCCTTCTCTGACGCATGTAGTCAGGACGAAACGTGACTTATAAATGTGTGCCTCCTCGTTTCCCAGGGCACATTCGTAGCCCCTTTGTCTGTTTCTTGGATCTCAACTTCTTCCCCCATGTGTTCCGAAAGAGTAATTTCACGCATCAGAATGACTGAGACTCCTAAAACATACGTGCACCGGAACGTTCTGAGCACTTGAATCTTGGTGACAACCCTGTGACGTAGATTCTCCTGTGATTGCCACTTTACAGATAAGGAAACTGAGGCACAAATGAGTTAAGTCAGTTGGCAAAGGACACAGAATCGAGACATGGTTTGAGCTCCGGATATGTAGCTGTGGGAGCAGTTTCCTAGGACCAGGACGCTGGTGGGGGGCCCCCACAATCACATGTCCAAACAGGCCTCCCCTAAACCACCGTGGCTCGCCCGGTCTGTGTCTCCATGCTGTTAGTGCTATCTCTACCTTTGTCTTGTCTGCCCGAACATCTTAAGTTCCTCTGGACGGGTCAGACAGAATCATCTGAATCTCGCTGTCCCTCTGTTAGGGCCTCACAAGGCCGAAAACTGTTTTTGCTACTTACCAAAACCATTTTTTAATTGCTTCGAAATATCAGCATGTTAAAAACTCAGTTTATATCAACATGCTGTTGAATCTGTGAATGATTTTCCAAATGAATGTTTTTGGCCAGAATGCTCTGCTCCCTTCTCTTCCTGTGTTCAGGTCGTTAAGGATGTACCCTTGTCTTTCTTTGTCTTTTCTTTCTTTTCTCTTTTTCTTCTTCCTCCTCCTCTTTTTTTCCCTTCATTATTCCACCTTTACCCATCTTCCCAACCACGCTCTCTTCTTTGTTTCTTTTTTGTCCTGGAATATTTTCTGAATTGATTTCAAGTGCTGACCGCATCCACACCGGGACCTGAGTGACTCCGTGCAGATTGCTCATAGTTGTTCTGGAAAAAACGGCAAGGAGGAGGGGGGTCCAAAAAAAAAAAATAAATTTAAGAAATACAGCATTAAGCAAATATAAATAGATTTATATACAGAAGCCACTAGTAAGCCTGGAGCCACTGCTAGAATAATGTATGCTTTAGATCTTTAAGAGGAGGACACAGCCTGGAGGATTCCCCACGTCTGCGTGACACTAGACTCCAGGGAACATTTTTGAGAGTTGCTCTGTGAGGAGTAAACATAGATTCAAATGAAAGCTTTTATTTCTGGAGCCACGGGGCCTGGGGTTGAATTTACCTTCCTTCATGACATAACCGGAGGCCTTTGGGCAAGTCGCTACACTGTTTTGGGGAATAACCACACTTATTTCTTGGGATTATTACAACAGACGTGTGCTCGAATGACCTAATGAAAGATGTTTTAAGTTTTTATTTCTTTGTTTTTACTTTATTTATCTTTACTTGATTATTTCTACTGACCATGCAAGTACCCAAAACAAAAGAGCAGATGTGCCCATGACAACAAGGGCTCCGAAAAAAGCATGGGTCACTCCATCTTTCTTGACGCATTAGCTTTCACAACGACTGACCTGGAAGAGAGCTACCGTTTTGTGGCTAGCTTGGGTCGCGTGTCTGGACTTGGCGATGATTGTGAGGAGCGAAAAATAACGGAGAACGTGCCTTTTAGGCCCGGCAGCCGTCAGTTCCAGACGATCCCCAAACCAGAGACCATTATGTTGACAAGTTTTGAGCTGGAGCCATTAAGAAGAATAAGTAAAATAGATTTATTTGCTTGGATGTGATTCAAGATCGTTCATAAGTTGCTTTTGTTTTTTTAAGTGTGCCCATTTATTTTGAGAGAAAGGGTATTAGCGGGAGAGGGGCAGAGAGAGGAGAGAAAGAATCGCAAGCGGGATCCGTGCCGTCGGCACAGAGTCTGATGCAGGACTCGATCTCACGAACTACGAGGTCATGCCCTGAGCAGAGGTCAGGAGTCGGACAAACATACTGAGACACCCAGGCGCCCCCTCAAGTTACGTTTTAAGGTAGTTTCAAGGTCACCACTGTGTGAGAAGTGGCTGTGGCTATGCTCTGAATATGGAAGAGCCACGGTATCGGTGTGTCTATAGCCACTTCTCTGTGAACTCACAGAGCTTGCTTGGCGGTAATTTTTCTCTCTTCCGCTTCCCAGATTCTTTTCACTCACTTATTGACTGCAGTTTATTCTTGAGTAATCCAAGCGTGCGATCTTCTGCAAACATATTAGATATTAAGATACTGGTGAGAGAGGTGGGTAGAAACCTTACAGCATTTTCTCTTGTGGCAGGTGTCAGGCTGACTGCAGTGATGAAGAATGGTATTGCAGGTCCCGTCTGAAGATAGCAAGCCCTCACAGTGATGAAAAATCTCCATAGACATTCTATCGTTTTATTTCAAAGCAGGGGAGACGAATCTGTGTGTAGCAGAGAAACATCGATTTTAATGTCCAGTTTCAAGAGATTGTCAATTAACAAATAGAAACATTTGTTTTGAAAGCTGTAAGTCACAGTTTTCCTCTGCACATGGGACAAGTCCCATGCGTGTGACAACACCCGGATGCCGTGATAGTAGGTCTCAGTCCATTTATGCTGCCATAACCAAATGCCACGGACTGGGTGGCGCCTACACCACAGAAGTTCATTGCTCACAGCTCTGGAGGCTGGAAGGTCCGCTCTCAGGGCATCAGCACGGCTGGGTTCTGGCGAAGACCCTCCTCCGGGCTGCAGGTTGCAGACTCCTTGCCGTGTCCTCCCGCGGTGGAAGGGACACGCTAGCTCGCTGTGTTGCCGCAAAAGGCAGAACCTTCGTGATCTAACCAAACCCCCCAGAGCCCCATCACCTTTGGGGTTAGAATTCCCACAGAAGAGTTTTGGGGAGACGCGAATATTTGGACCCTAGCAAAATGTGAGGGTGAACAAGAGCCGGAGGGGTGACTCGGCCCGTCATTCTGTAAGAGGAACCATTGCACAAGCCCTAGGTTCACGGCCTTGAAGGCCTGCAGGGCGCCACACAGGACCTTGGTGAGAGAGAAGGTCCGTGTCATTGAGTCTGCTCCCAATGAGAAGGCTGATCCTGTGAGGTCCTAATAGCAATGAAAAAAAAAAATTCTAGAGGCTAATTGACTCCTATGAGTTCGAGGTTCCTTCTACCCCAGAAGTTGGCAGACTTTTTCTCTAAAGGGTCAGATGGAAAATATTTTAGTCTTTGTGGGTCATTTAGTACCTTTTGCGACAACTCGACTCTCCCATTAGAGCGCAAAAGCCAAAAAGTGAATGAACGTGACTGTTTCAACGGAACAGAGATCATACCCTAAACGTATTTTTTCTAGCCTTTCTTATGCCTGTACTTCTGGGCACTGGGATTTGAACTTCACGGAATTTGCCTACGTCAAGAAATACTCTTCTTCTTGTGATTTCTTAAAATTGCTAACCACTCTTAGCTCATGAGGCATACCAAAGGTGTGTCAACCTTGGCTGAAACCGTGCTCCTCACCATGTGGTCCACAGACCTGTGGCTTCACCCGGAGGCGCATCAGGAATGCTGACTCTCAGGCTCCGTTGCAAACATGCTCTGTCAGAACTAGAAGACTAAATATCAGGAAGGCAGAGACCTCGTCTGCTCTAGATGTAGACCCAACACAGTGCCTTATACACAGTAGCTTCTCAGACAAATATTTATTAAAAGAATGCCTCCAGGAGTTTGTTCAGGCTCCCCCATTATAAACAAGTAAATCTTCTGGGAATACGTGCTCGAAGGGTTAAAATGAACTTCTGTCATCAGTCAGAAGTTTTTGCTTGTTGAAGGGCTAGAAATACATGTCCCCCTTAGCCTCACAGTATATCCTTCTCCAGGATGACTTAACCATGATGGAGTTTTGCCACATACACAACAGAAGAGTAAACTTACATGAACTAAGAGGCTGGACGTTCAGCAAAATTAATACACTGGATACAAATCAAGAGGCAAATAGATTTTGTGGGTTATGTTGAAACCGTGGTAAACATGACGCAGAAGACAGGCAAGAAAAAAAATATGTGTAGAGTATGATCTCTTGAACCAAGCACGGAGATAGAACAGATCTCCCCAAGGAAGTCTAAAAAATCTCTAAGCCTCCTCAACCCAGCCTCCTGGGTACTGACTGTTCTTGTTCTGACACAGCTCTTGGGGAGAATACCCTTTTTCGGGGAAAAGAAGGCTTTTGAGGAACAACACAGAAGAGTGATGGAGTGTCATCAAGGCTGGCTTCGTCGGTTGGGATCTGAGTCAGAAAGGAAAGGCAAGTGGGTATGTACGAGGGACCCCCGGGAGAGGAGGCTCACTTGTCATGCACACAGTGACACTAACTAAAGATTCCAAGGAGGAAACACAGACAATTGTGTCTTGTTCTGCTACAAAATTGCATTTTCCTGTCAAGAATATTAGATCTCCTGCAAGTTAATAAAAATCACAATATCATTAATTTTAGAGCTGCAGTGTAATTACAAATCATTAGTTCATCTGCGTCATATATTCTAAGGCCTGGGAAGGTTCAAGAATTTATTTAAGCAGCCAGCGCTACAGGTGACGGCCTCCTAGCCTCGTTCCTTGCATGGAAAGAATGCTTTCTAATCAATATTCACAGACAAACTTTCAGTATTTATGGTATTATTAATTCAGGTTATAATGAATTGCTTCAGACTTCTTAGATAAAAAGACATAATATTGGGATTCAGTTTGGAGGCAGTATACATTAAGAGGTCAAAGGTTGTCCATAGGAGTCGTCGTTTTTTTTTTAAATTTTTTTTTAACATTTATTTATTTTTGAGAGACAGAGCATGAGCAGGAGAGGGGGAGAGAGAGAGAGGGAGACACAGAATCTGAAGCAGGCTCCAGGCTCTGAGCTGTTTGTTACCACAGAGCCCGATGCGGGGCTCGAACTCACGAACTGCGAGATCCTGACCTGAGCCGAAGTCGGACGTTCCACCGACTGAGCCACGCAGGCGCCCCAAGACGGTTAAACAAGTGGAATTTACCCTGGGTACTAGCCTTTCATGTCAGTAAATGTCACAAAATCTGCGTATGTGTTGTGTTTTACATACTGAGAATAAGATTATGATCGTTAACGATTTCTTTGTTGTTTCACAAAGATGCGTTCTAATGTACTTTCCACGACCTCTTCAGACGTGTCCAGTCTGTGCGTTCCCCCGTCAGACTCTAAGGTCTGTGCAAGGAAGGGCCGTGTGGCCCCAGGCAAGCACAGCGCCTGGGACGTGGTGGGGACTCAGCGGTATTGTTAAATGAGTGACCCGTGGATGTTGCCAAAACTTATTTCTGTCCCACCTTGGTCCTTGTATTTCCCACTCTGAGGGCTGTGTGGCTGAACTTCTAATTTATAAAATCCCAAAGGAAGAAACCGACTTAGTACTCCTCACACACTCGTTCCTTTCCAGAAAGTAACCACAGGGACACGGGCAGCAGTAGGAGATAGGAGCCGTTGTTTGCAGTTCGTGGGTTCATGGCACCCACGCATGTTTCGGTAAAGGAGGAAAAAGCACTGAATCACCAGATCCTTCTTTTCTTAAAACAGAAAGGTGAATTATGACCATTTCAGTGTCTACTCAGTGAAGTGTCTAATATTACCGTGCAATACTACACGAGGATCGGTACCTAAATGAAAAGAAAAAAAGGGAGAGCTTAATTTCCCAGGACCGATGTGAGAGCTGGAGAAAGAGCAAGGAGGAGGCCGGCCGGGAACACTAAGAAATGCCGAGAATCCAGCAGGGCCGTGGGCCCCTGCAGAACCATGAGTCCCCACCGTGACCCTGCTCCCGTGGGGGATGGGCTGACAGGCCGGCAGCACGTGGCCACAGGCTCCTCCCCACACACCGTGTGGTGGCCACAGTGCCACAGGCCTCACGTATCAGGAAATGATGAACAAGACACCCCCACAAACCGGAGCCCCCACCTCCTCAGATAAAAGAATTTTAAGGAAGCTTTTACTTGGACTTACAATAAATTGTCTTGTTTTCTGGAAGGCCTGCGGTCTTGCTTATTTCTTGGCCAGTGTGCACGTTGACCAGTGGGAGAAACGCAGGGGAGGGAAATGATCTCAGGCCCAGGGGGGCACAGCTTACAGGGATGGCCCCAGACCTCTCCCTTCAAGGCGTGGCACCATTTTTGTTTGGCGTCACTTCTGGGTTTGGGTGTTGGACACTTTCTTCCTTCAAACCTCACGTACCAGTGGCTGATTTGCAAATCTGCAGCATAAATTCAAGACACTCTCCAGTTGCTTTCCTAGTAAATCGTATTGTATGATAGCAAATATGAAAGAAATCCTGCTAAATGGCTTCTCATTACTATAGTAATAGTCCGAAAGGGATTATAATAGCACCGGAGCTCAGGTCTTTAAAGTCATGGGTAACTTCTGTCGTAAGATTGGATGAATACATCTATGTGGCTTTAACCTTATTATTTCTCATTTTAGCCAATTTTCCAAAATAACCTGATATGAATAACAAACTCTGACACTGAGATAGTTTAAGGGATTTATGCGGCAACACGAACTAGACTAGCATTCACATCATCTGGGAGGGTTTCAGAAGGAGAAGACAGAGAAGAGGGGGCAGAAAAGTTACTTGAAGAAATCAAAGCTAAAAATTTCCCTAACCTGGGGAAGAAAACAGACAGCTAAGACCCGGAAGCCCAGAGAATTCCCTATAAAATGAACCTAAAAGAGATCCACATGAGCCAATAGTAACTCAGAATGGATTAAAGGCTTGAATGTACGACCTCAAATCCTAAGCCTCCTGAAAGGAAACAGGTGGTAAGCTCATTGGCATGGGTCTTGATCCTTTTTTTTTGGATCTGACTCCAAAATTAAAAGCAACAAAAGCAAAAATAAAGAGGTTAGAGGACATCAAATTAAAAAGCTTCTGCACGACAAAGGGAACATAATGGGATATTTGCAAGTCCTATATCTGATAAGGGGTTCATACACAAAATATATAAAGAAATCATAGAAGTCAACAGCAAAAACAAAACAATCTAATTAAAAAATGGCCAGAGGGTCCGAATAGCTTTTTTTCCCCAAAGATGACCTACAGATCGCCAATCGGCACATGAAAAAATAGCACCGTTAACCATCAGGGAAATGCACATCAAAGCCACAAGATTACCACCTCACGCCTGTGACAATGGCTATTGCCAAAAAGACAAGAAACAACAAGAAGTGGGAAAGATGGAGGGGAAAAGGAACCCTTGTGTCTCGGTGGGCGTGTAAATTGGTGCAGGTACTGCGGAAAGCAGGATGGAGTTCCTCACAAAACTGCAAATGGAACTCGCATGTTGTCGACCAATAGCAATTCTGGGAAAAGAGCCAAAGGACGTGAAAATACGAGTTCAACAAGATATGTGCACCCTCGCATCCACAGCAGCATTACGGACAGTGGGTGAGATCCGGAAACACCTGGGTGTCCATCGATGGGTGAACAGACAGAGGAAATGCATATACGTACACTATGACGTCCTACTCAGCCAGAAGAGTGAAACCTTGACATTTGGGACAACGTGGCTAGAACATGAGGGCAGTGTCCTGAGTAAAATAAGTTGGAGAAAGACACAGACCGTATGTTCTCACTTACTTGTGGAATCTACACAAACAAAGCAAACTCAGACGCAGAGACCAGGCTGGGGGCTGCCAGGAGTGGGGGCTGGTGGGTGGGCAAACGGGTAAGAAAGTCCAAAGGCACAAAGTTCCAGTTATAACATAAGCCGTGGGGCTGCAGGTACAGCAGGGCCACTTGGCAACTGCGGTGGAAAATACTGCAGTCTTGTATCTGAAAGGTGTCAGAGTAGATCTGTTCTTCCGTATTTATTTATTTTTGAGAGACAGGGCATGCGAGGGAGTGGGGGAGGGGCAGAGAGAGAGGGAGACGCAGAATCCGAAGCAGGCTCCAGGCTCTCAGCTGTCAGCACAGAGTCCGATGCTGGGCTCGAACTCACAAACCAGGAGATCATGACCTGAGCCGAAGTCTGACTTCGGCTTGACTGACTGAGCCACCCAGGCGCCCCACTAAGACACAATCTTGAAAGATTGTAGGACAGGAAAAATTTGCCATTATGTACGGTGACAGGTATCAACGCGGCTGATTTTGGTGATCAGTTCACAATGTATACAAATATCAAATCATTGTGTGGTGCACGCAGAATGAATACGTCAGTTAGTCCTCAGTGAAAAGAAAAAGTACTGACCTTCTGCTTTAAAGAAGTTCGAGTCGAATACAGATTTACGAATACCCACGTTCGTTTGCATTATTCACAACGGCCAACAGGTGGAAGCGAGCCGCAGGCCACGGGTGGAGAAGTGGCTAAGGAAAACGTGGGGCATACATACAGTGCTGTGTGATGCTGCTTTGGAAACAGACGTCCTCTCCCATGAGCCACAACGGGTGAATCTTGAGGACATTATCCCAAGCGAAATAAGCCAGTCCCCAAAAGCACGGCATAATTTCACTCACATGAGGTATCTACAGTGGTCAGACTCAGAATCGGCAGGTGGAAGGGTGGTCGCCAGAGGGAGGGACCCGGGAAAGAGGGCCGTTCAGGTGGCGGGATTCTCGGGTCTACAAGACAAACAGTTCTGGACGCCTGCACGCGACGATGGGAATAGACCGGATGCCCCCGAACTGTATGTTTAACATGGTGACGATGGCAACTTTTATGTTCTGAATTGTACCACGGTTTTTAAAAAGGCACTGAAAAAGAATAACCCTTGCCTGCCTTTCTACCCTTCCCACCTGCTGCTTTAGTCGCCAGACCAGCATTCCTAACACACACACACAGACACACACACACGAATGTTCTGGCAGCATGAACACTCTCCACGTCACGTGGATTTTCTCAGGGTAACAGAAACGGTTGCTGTCCAGCATCGTCGTCGGACATTCCATCGATTTTCCTAAGCTTGAGGTTGAGGCTGTCTCGATGAGAAAAACTCCAAACATAGAGAGTGGATTTAGACATCCACTGCGGCCATCCAGAGGTCCACTTGAGGGCCGGAAGTGATCCCGCAGCCACAGGCTACACCGTCTTGTTTTGTTCTGTCAAGTTTCTGGAAGGAGAACGCGACAGCTGGTAAGAAAGAAACCAGCAAAAAGCCCTGAAACGGAAGGCGTCGGCAGGGCTCCGTGCGCACACAGAAAGTCATGTGGCTTGGGTCTTCCTCCAGGCCATTCAAGAAAAGAAATATTTATTGTTTTTCACGTGGGACGGTGTAATGTTCCCCTTTGCGGAGTTAGTTTCTTTTCTGTCAAATTTGGGATTCTAGCCCATTTCGACAGGTGCCACTTTTTTTTGCCTTGTGAATCCCAATGACCACGTTGGAGTGTGAATCAGCACAGCGTCCTTACAGGTGGAAACACGCGTCTCTCAATTAACACATCAGCCCAGCTCTCAGCTGCTACCTGACTTCTTTTGATGTGTCCAGAAGGCTCTTTGGCTCTGGCCAATCAGGGCCTCACCTCTGACCAATCATCCTCGCCCACCTTCTATTTAAGGGACATCCCCAGAGCTCGGCTGTTTTTTAAACTGCAGCCTGAGAAGGCATGGGGCTGGAGTGGGTCGGGACTGGGGTCTCTGTGTTTTTAGTTTCTGGTTTTCTGTTTCTGCTTTCTTTGAGGGATAGGGAGTTTCCTACTGCCTGGCTGGGGGAGAGGGAGGCAAGATAAGTAGGGAACTTTCCTTTCTCAGAATCACAAATTCTCGAGAAGTCACGATTTGGGTACCAACATCCCGTTTGTGCTATAGAGAAAGCCCTGTTTAGTACTGAAGAATTTCCTTGGGCCAAGAAAACGCCAGAAGTGCTATGTCGGGCCCTGCTCTTTTCTTCTGGGTCTTTGCTTGTTGGTTGAGGGTGGTTGGAAAATCTGGGCCTGGGACTAACCAGCTTTGAGTGTGGGATAGGAGCATTAATCTTTCACAGGAAGGGCCCTAATTTTTCTGGCACTTTCTAGAGGCCACCTGCAGGAAGGAGCCTCTTAGACTTGCTGGAGCTTCATTTCTAAGTTTGGCATAATCTGTTAAAAAGGAGCTGTGCTAGCTTCCATAGGAAGGGTTTCAAGCTACTCTGTGTGTCCTTATCTGCCTCGAAATCTCTACCTACTTTGTTTCAAAAGGCCCAAACATTTTTTTCAAGAGCGGGGTGACTAGTTAAAGCTAACGTTCCTGACTGTTGGCTTTTTTTAGATTTTACTTTTTTGTGTGTGGTTTCAACCATCTGGGAGCCCCATGGGTCCGTCTTGTTGGGACTGGGGACACAGGCCGGCGTTAGGGAAGGACTCTTCCTGGGACCCAGAACCTAGTCCTTGCTGTTGCCTTCCTCCTGTTGGGCTCTGCCTTTGGCCTTTCGAGCTCCCCTCGTCTGTTTGTTCGGCTCTGGGAAGAGTATACGTGATTCCCTCCCCTAGTCCGTAGGTGTTGGAGTCCCTGGCGTTTTTGAGCCGTTTAAAGAAGACCGCTCCTACAAGACCGAAGAATCACTGGGCTTTTAAGTTAAATGGCAGCTCAGGTTCCTCGAAGAGCCCGTGTGAAGCCTTGCCTTCATTCCCAATCGGAAGGCCCTGGGGCTGGTTGAAGGCTGTTGTGTGCTTTCAAGCCTTAATTGCTTCCCTGAAGGGTCATTTTTTGAGAGTGCGAGTGGGGGCGGGGCAGAGCAGCATAGGCAGGCTCTGAGCTGCCTGCGTGAAACCCAGGGTGGGGCTCAAACTCCCGAACCAGGGGATCATGACCTGAGCTGAAACTGATCAACCGACTGAGCCCCCGCCCCCTCCAAGCGCCCCTATAAAACCTTAATTTTTGGAAAGCGGTTCATGTGTCTACCTGACCCTAATTATGCTCTCAGGCCTAAACTTAGGCTTTCCTTTACCTGAGTTCCTGACTTTGTCCTACTTCTCCCAGATGAAAGGCCAGAAACAAGATGTTAAACTCCGTGTGTCCTAGGCTTTTTTATATACCCCTGTCCTGTTTCTGGCATCTGTGATCCACTAACAAGAGCGATTCAGCCTACCTCCTGGGGTTACTGTGAGCCTGATCTAGACATGGGCTCCAAGCTATCCCTTCTAGAATCCAGGGGTACTTGGCTAAGCATTTTGTGTCTATCCTGCCACTTAAATGTCGAAACGGAAAGGCCCGGTCGCCCCTTGGTGTTGGGCTAAAAGTGCAGTTCAGAGAGGTCCAGTCATACGTGAACGTAAGAGTTCCAGTGCGAGCTAAGTCTAACTCCAAACCCAAGTCCTGAAGCACAGTACCACGCCATGATGTGACTAAAGTAGAAGTCCTAGGGCACATAGGATCTAATCTAGGAGGAGACCAAATCTGAGCTCCCGCGCAGATCACCCTGTGGGGAGGAGTTAAGAGATCCAGGCAGAAAGGGGCCATTAAGCAACCTAAGGATGTAGGTGGATTCCCCGAGGACAAATACGCATGAGTAGCCGTGGGGCAGCTGAGAAAGGGGCCAAAAGTGCATCCAATTAACTCCTAATTTACTGTGGCAACGTCTGTGTTCAACGATCTCTAAGGTTTGCCCAGGGATCAGGGTGTATTCCTTAAAGCTAAACGCTGCATAGTAACCATACTAGAGTTGAAGCTTCAGGAAAAGTGTTGATAGAAACTAAAACAGTTGTAAACAGGAATGTGGGGAGGAACGAACGTTAAATGCCTACCCTATGCTAAAAAACCCTGAGGGTACTAATCACCCTTTTCCACAAGGGCACATACAAGGTGTTCTTGTCTTAAAGGGCAGGGGTGGTGGCCGGGCAAAGTTGCTGTGCCTTTTTTTAATTTAAAGAACTTAATTGTGGAGCAGTTTCAGGCTAATTCCCCACACGTAGTCAAGTTGACCCTGGACTTTTCTGTCCCCCTGGGTAGCCTCTTGGCTCACCTAGACAAGCTCTTTTGTATCCAGACTCCTGCCTCTGGGCTGAAAATGGGGGAAGTGCCGAAGAATGGCCTTACAAAGCTGTTAAACCTCTAAGAAGCTTCTTGGAAGATTTTAAGTGATGACCCACCCTTCAGCTTCGGAACTACCTCGAGGGTAGGGCACGATTCTGCCCAGATGAACTGAATTGAGCAAATGGATGATGGGGGGTGGGGGGGGAGATCTGGGATCCCAATCCAGAGTTTTTTTCCCTCCTTACTGGAAAAAACGTAGTATCATGATTACAGTCTGTCTATTGGTCTCTTGGCTATCTTCCATATTTAAGTTCTTAGACAACTCCACCTGAAATTTGTCCTTGACTGTGCCAAAGAGTTGTCTTTGAAGCTCTTAAATTGTACTTGGTTCAGATCCCTCCCTTCCTGACTTAATCCTGGCCTGGCGTCACCAGCCTACCTTTCCCCTGTGAATGGGATAAGTGGAGGTGATGTGGTTTCAGGTTCTGCCTGTTAGGAGACAGACCTGAGGGGGTCAAGGCCTCCTCCCTGAGGCTAAGCACAAGGATGCTGTCTCCTAGACTTCATGTACAGGCAGGAGCATTGGAGGAAGGAGGCCGCACACCTGCCTGGCATGAACCAAGATGGACGGTCAACTTGGCTTGGCTAAACTTTACACTGGTTTCCTCCCAACTATAAGTCCTGACCTCCAGTTTTTTTTTTCCCCCGGAGCATTTACTTCAGAAAACTGTCAATCAAACCTTAAGATTTTCTTAAGGCTAAATGTAAGTCTTCAGCGTCTTGATACTTTTACAAGGACCCGGAAGCCAGAAGCCGACTGTTTGGACCTGACCTCTTGAAGGGAGACAGGGTGTCTATCTCCTGGTCTCCATCGGAGCCTAGCTTTTAAGCACTAATTACAGAACCAAATCACCCTGACCAGCCTCCCCAAAACTGTCTCCAGTAACTTTCCTGTAGCTCAGCCCCATGCTTGAAAAACTCGCCCAACCTTTTCCGTAAATGGCATTGAGTGCATCGTTCAACCCTGTTGGGATGGTAGTGAGCTCTGTTACAATGATCTGTAATTCCATCTGGCCCATATGTTTTCTTAAGCAAAATTACAGTAACTCCCCCCCCCCCCCCCCCCCGCTTGTACCCTGGATCTCCCCCTCTTGGAGTGAGGGAGGGCTGGGTCCGAGGAGGAGGGCTTGTAGGTCTGAGTGCCTCTCTAGCCTCCAGCAGTCCAGAAGGGTGTTCTGTCTGGGCCCGGGCTTTGCTACCACGGCTGTTGAAGGTCCCCACAAGTCCTCTTGTTTGTATCTACGTGGCTTGTTCCCCTCTAGTATCCAGTCCTGTCTTGGGCACATACCAGCCTCCGTCCTTCCTGCCCTGGAAACCTATTTTGGGTTTAGGAATTCTGGAAAGGTTCCTCTACATGTGCTTGTTTTTCTGAGACATTTGGTGGCCCTCATCTGTTGAAAAAGTAGATCGTAGCCATGTGGCAACCCTAGCAAGCCCATGTATTTTGAGAGCCTGCAGGAAAGCAGGGGAGCGACAGAGAATCCCAGGCAGCCTCTCAGCTGTCACCATAGAGCCCAGTGTAGGGCTCAAATTCCCAACCCATGACATGATAACCTGAGCCAAAATGAAGAGCGGAATGGATGCTTAACTGTTTGAGCTACCCAGGCACCCCAAGCCTAGGTCTTTAAAACACGTTAGGCTCTTCGAATGAGCAGCAGGCTGGCCTATGATAACCTTAAAATCCTCTCCTATCCTGGGTTAGCACTATACATGGCACCTGAGAATGTGTTACTTGGTAGAAATGGAAATGTGTTCTAGAAACGGAGGGGGGATGGCTTGTTTTCCCCTCGTGGATGAGCGAGCATTAAATCCTGGAAGACTTTATTCCTTACAAGAAACACAAATAGAAAGGGACAGTACGAGTAGGCATGACCTTTGCTGAATTACATTCGAATGAATTTGAAAAACTATCGCTCAGGAGTAAGGACATAAAAGCAGCATTGGAGGGATTGAATGCAGCCTGTACTATGCCCTCTCCAGCCTTGCTAAGAGGACTAGGGGGGAGCAAATGTGATCAGGCAAAGAAATCCGAAAATACAGAAACATTTTTATGTAAAAGGGAAAACTTCACCAAACTTACGAGTTCCTGGTTCGAGGTCACTCACTCTTGGCCCCACTCCAATGATGAGCATGACCCATCATCCGTGTTGCCATGAAATGCTCAAACAGCAGAGAGGGTCCTCAAGCTGTCAAAGAAGTAAAAGTAGATAGCCTACCAAAGACCAGGAATGAGGACTTGAGACACTGCAGTCCCAGGTACCAGAAGGCAGTAGGAAGATGCCTTCAAAATTCTGAAGACTAATGCCCAACCTAGAATTCTTGAGCCAGCCTATTCAAAATCAAACTGGAGAGTAAGATTACTATGGAATTAGGAAGGCCAAGGCTCCCGAGAATGCCTGGGTTCCCACATCTCTCAAAGTTGATAGAGAATAAGCTCCGCCCCCAAGATACACACACAAGGCAGACCTGAATCTAGGAAATTCAGCTTGGGAGAAACCTGGAATTCTCTGGGTTTATTACATAGGGAAAACATGGGATGACAGCTGAACCCCAGGCCCAGAGAGAAGTCAGGGGAAGGACTGATGGAAGGTAATTTTGAACTGAACACGTGACCTCTCTGAACATCTTGAAGGAGCGGATCTAGACTCTGGGCCAAGAGTTCTGTGTTATGACTGAGCCATTGTAAGGGGAAATTAAGGCACAGTCATGAATCCCAGGGAAATGTGCTAGAAAATGAAATGGCAACATAAACAGATCAAGAAACCTGAGTTGCCCCCAGGGTTGAGGGAAAGGGGTGAGAGTTGGTAAATAGTCTTAAAAAAACCTTGGACAGCTTGTTGATACTCGATATGCATGCACAATGAAAACAAATCAAAAACTGAAATATTCTACATATATCAGCAAGAAGGGTCTTGTCAGGAGACCAGGAAACTGCAGGTGAAGCCAAAATGTCCCACTCCTGCACTCCCCTGTTGGTGTCCTATCGAGGAATTCTAGATGGGATGTTAGAACAGGAGCTGTTCATGAAGGTTAACCAGGGACTCCAGTGGTACCTTATAGGTGAAGGATCTCAAATTTTTAAATGTCCTTAAATACTTGTATGATGAAAGCCCTTAAAACTTCCGGGTGCTTCGGTGGCTGGGTCAGTGGAGTGTCTGACCTGGGCTCCAGTCTGGGATCACGGTTTTGTGAGTTCTAGCTCCGTGTCTACAGCTCCGAGCCTGGAGCCTGCTTCAGATCTGGGTCTCCCTCTCTCTCCCCTCCCTCATTCGTTCTCTCCCTCTTTCAAATAAACCTGAAAAATTGTTGGAACGTTAACCAAAAACAGTCAATGCCACTCTTGATCCCTGTGGTAGCTGTCTGGGTAGCTGGGGTGCAGAGACTACTCCACTGGGCTTCAAATTGGGAATCGATCTCAGGAACTTAGAGTTGAGTGCACAGTTCTTTGTGCATAGAGGTCCACGTGAGGAGAAAACGGAACAACTTGAATGCAAAACCAGTGAGTCTCACAGCATTTTAGAGGATTAAGTGCAGGTGGAGGGTAAAACAGAGGAAAGGAAAAAAAACCGGTAGAGAAATGCGGAGCAACAGAGCCAACCTTTGGATAATGTTGAAATTGCTATAAGCAAAAACTCCACTATTGTCAGGCCACCCGGGCTTTCCATACCAAGGATGCCAAATGTGAACAGCCATCCATGACATTTAGAAGAGCGAATTTCTCCTTTGCTTTAACAACTTCATCTCAAAAGAACAGACTGTTAGGTAAACAGTTCCAGAATTTGGTGGGAGAACTCGGCCGTTGGGCAGCGTCTGGGTGATGTGTTTGCTCACAGGATCATCTTGGAAGATGAATCCTCAGGGCAGTTTTAAGGTGTCTAGATAAGTGAAGGGTGGCTACTGGGAACCTGAAAAACCTACGTAGCTGTGACATAGGAGCTGGAGGTAGGAGAGGCCAGAATCCTCCCGGTGGCCTACGCACCCCAAATCTGGCCCTTGTCAACGTCCTCTTGGTCTCTCCTCGTTGCTAAACCCTCCTCCAGTCCCAAGACCATCCTTGATATAATGGGCTTGTTCTACCTGGAATACTTCTGCACTTCCAGGTCTCAGTTCCAATGTACCTCAGAGATGCTGTCTGTGCTTGGACAGGTGCTTAGACTCCGAGGACCAGCATCCTGCCTCTACCCTCTTCGTGTGTTCGCTTTTCTTTAACTACTTGATACGTAATTGTTGGCTTATTTCTTGCCTCCCCTTTGGAAGCTTAATTGCAGGAGGGCAAGGACCTTGATGTATTTCCTCACTACGTCTATGACCTGGATGAACTGTGCCCTGGGGCGGGCAGAGGAGGTTTTCAATAAACCCGCACTGAAGGCAGGAAGAGGAAGTGAAGGAATCAAAGGTCCACATTTGGGTTCGAAAAACTTGGAACTTCTCACGTTGCAAGACGAACAGTAACTGGAATGAGGCTTTCAGGAAAGATGGACTTTCTCCAGTTTCCATTTAGTTGAGAGAATTAACTGAAGTTGCTGTTTGGTTACACGGACACTATAGAATGCCTCTGATAAGATGACCTTTGATCAGAAAACAATCTCAAATGAGAGCGTATCACAGCAGAGGAAGTTTTCCATCCCCACAGCGCTAAGGTGAGAGTGTGCTGGGGGGTCTTAGAAGAACTCAACCTGCTAATCTGTTCCCTTCATGACTTGATCTCCAATGGCTTTCATGGTTTTAAGTGGCTTGCCCAGCTAGTTAGGAACCTTAGAGAATTACATTTTGCATATCGACGTGGGATAAAATGCTGTATGGGTGTTATGTATCCTTGAGTTTTGAGGACGATATCAGGGAATGCCAAAGATAGTTGGTCTACCTGTACTTTGTTTTGTGAGCTGACATCTGAGCCAGAAGTGTAGCTGTGATTTCCAAGTTCATCTGGTAGCTGTGAACATAATACACCTCAAGACCGATCTTAGCAATTCTTTTAAAAAGAATGCTTTAGTTTTCTTGATCCGTGTTGAAAGCCTATGAAAGCCTGCCATTTCTCCCCAACCTCCACCCCCCAACCCTCCCTGCAGTTCAACAGTAAAGTGTGTTTCTGCCTTCCTTTGTGTGCTGGGTAAGCAACTGCAGTAAATTACAAATGAGGTAGGGAATCCTCAGGGTATGGGCTACAGTTGGAAACAGACTGGCACTTAATTAAAAGTCAACTAAGAGTTCTAAGAGCATGCAAAACCAACTAATAATTGCCATCTGAAGTGGTCGAGAAAGGCATGATAATCACGTGGGATAGAGCTGTTAAGATAGGTTATTTTCCATTGGTTTTGGAGTCCTAGGCGTGAGGTCAGCCCCAATTCCCTTGACAGTGTCCTGGAAAACGAATGACCTGCACACAATTTCATAAGGGATGATTTGGCCAAGTCCAGTCCCAGGCTGGGGTCTCTGAGGCTGGACTCCGGGGGGTGTAACAAGGTGTTTGTGAAGCTAAGGCCGTGCCTCTGTACACAGGACTTGTCCAGTAGGGGTGCTTGTAAAAGTTGTACCACCGGTGACCCTCCTGTTACCTCACCGAGTGCCCATGTGGCCCCTCACAGGGCATTTTGTCTCTCTTGAGGTCCTTTCTCTGTGTCTTGACACCTGTCAGCTCTCCTGCTCCCAAGCCTGGTTCTGGGGGACTTGGAAGGTAACCATCAGAAATGACCACATGCCTTCGCTCGTTTGGGAATTTGTGCAGTCTTTATCTCGTCTCAGGCAAGATGCATCCTTCTAAAGGTGACCTTGGAGAAAATACATGGCACACCTGTCTCCCTTTGCATCAGGAAAGGACTGTCGAAGCTCCATTAGTTTCTTCCTTTGGCTGATGGGTCTGGCTGCAGACAAGGGTGAGCTTAAACTGCTCAGCCCGTAAGACTGTTCAAGTTCCACCCACAGGTGGGTGTCTGGTAAGCATAGTGGTGGTCAGTTGTGAATCTCAACACCTTTGTGTGGGGCGCGGACCTCTCTGCTCAGCGATTAGGTCACGGGTCTATCGTTGGGGTCTTTGCTGTGTTCTGCCCTCACCTTTGTAAACTGTGTTCCAGGTGAACGGAGAAGTCCTTGTTCTCAGACGCTGTCCTGTTAGATACCTGCGTGCCCGATGCCCAATTATCCCAGACCTGGTGCCATTGCCACCATGTCACTGAAGCCTGCTTGGATGCTTCTAGAGTGAGGTTCTTGGCCTGCCAGCCCCAGAATGCCTGGAGACCATCTGAGGGCATCTAGCCTGTATTAAGGTCCCGTGGCTGCTGGGGCACATGACCACAAACTGGGGGGTCTTAGAAATAAGGCTCCCAAACTGGGAGAATCTAAGTCCAAAACCTGTATCGGGCAGAAGTGCAGGTGCCCTCAGGCCATGCTTGTGGCAGGCCCTCCAGGGGAGGGGGTTCCATGCTGCCAGCACCCTTGGCTTACATCCATGTCCTGCAGTCCCTGCCTTGGGTCACATTGTCACCTGTGTCCCCTCTGCCTCAGACACAGGACATTGAGGCCCACCTGGGTGACCTGTCCTAGCTCCGTCTCTGTCCTAGCTCCGTCTTAGCCACTTAATGTTCCCAGGCCCAGGGATTAGGTCACGGGTATATCTTTAGGGGCCACGACTCACCTATCACACCTTGCATCGTAAAGGCCAATCTATAACTTAGTCCAAGGGTCCTGCCACCTTCTCTTGCCCCTGGTGGTAGGTAGGTAAGTCAGGGGTGTTGGTCCCAGTGCCAAACAAGAGGATCAACCCCAGCCATGTGGCATAGATGGTGCAGGACTGTGCTGAGGGATTCTGGGGACCTGTGTATGTGAAAATGAGGGGTCCCTGAGGGGGAGCTAGGCCTTCCAGGGCTGTATGAAGCATGAGAAGGCACCCCAAAGAATCTGGACAGTGGCCCCTGACAAGCCACTCAGGTGTTTGTCGTAAACCCTGGGGTTGGGGGATGGTGTATATATTGGAACAGTATCTGCAAAAGGTAGTTCGGGGTGGAAAGAATAAAGGAGTTCTCGTAAATTATTGGGCAAGGTGTTGTGCAATATAAAGCCCAGAGATGGCCCCTGCGTACCATAAGGGTGCTGACTACCTCACGTGCTGTGCCTTGGTGGTCCCCGGCCTCCACAGACACCCTGGCCGAGAGACTTTTCACTCTGGATCAGTGGGGCAGATGGACCCCTTGGCAGCCGTTACCCTGATGCAGGATCTAGGAGAATAGCACGAGCACCATTGTTGTCTTCATGCCGGGTGACAGAAACGAGGCTGCTGGCTCACAGGCAAGGGCGCTGCAAGATTGGGCTTCAGAGCTGTGGACACACAAGGTCTCTGCAGGTGCGCAAGGAATGAAAAGAAAGGTCTAAGGCTAAACACACACAACCCAGAGGCTTTCAGAATGGAAGCAGTGAATAAATCCAAGTCATGTCATCTCTCAAGTGTTGAAAGAAGGATTTGCACGGTTGTCCCGAAAATGCCCTAAGAGTGAAAGCTTAATTATGAAGAGTGGATTTTTATGAGAGGCTACAGAGGTCCTTGTGGGTTGAGGGAGGGCTTTTCTCTCAGACACTATGTTGCAGCTCTGTGTGGGACCCCTGCATCTCTGTTCCCATGTTCACAGGGTTGGAACTGGTGATGTCCCATAACTAGAGTGTGGTCTCTTCACATGGTCCCTAGCCACCACCTCCTGACTTTGTCTCAATCTCCCGGAATAACCTGTGGCCCCCAGGCTCTTCGGGTTCCAGCCACTCCCACCCATGACTGGAAAGTCTCCTGGACAGTGGTGCAGGGTGATCTGTGATGAATCTGCTCCCAGCTCTCCAGGGGCTCCTCAGAGTGGATCTCTTGGGCATTTAAAGTCCTCTCTGCTAAACAGATTCCGTGTTTCTCTTCATGCTTCTTCCTGGGTCTGGAAGTCATCTGGTCAGCCAGAAGTCCTTCCAATCCTCTTTCGACCTGCAGGTGAGTTAGCCCTGCCTGCAAGAAGCCTTCCCTGGCCTTGCCTCTCCTCTCCCAGCCTCTGGTTAGGCCCTCTGTTTGCTGAGTGTCTAGAGCCTCTTGTAAGGTCAATCGCTGAGTTGGCTGATTGCCAGTCTACTAGCTCTCTTAAACGGAACTTGCTTGAGCCATGATCTTATGGGGAAATACACCTGAAACCTGGGGTTCCTGCAGCACCCCCCCCAGACTGACCACAGCCCCACTTAGCCGTGCTGGTGCTCCACCACAACCACGGCTCATGCCGGGCAATCTGTGTTACCACTAATTGAAGATGGGCTCCAAGAAAACAACATCAACAGCAAACTCCTTAAACTCCTGGGGGGCAGCATGTCTAACATGGCCGCCTTCATGTGGTGTCCTCCATCTGGGTGCCTGGCACACCGTGGGCTCCCATAGTGTCACTTAAGGGAATACATGTGTGAATGAAAGATGAATAGATCTACAAGGAGAACAACGGTGGGAGGAATACCAGAAAAGGCTCAAATAAAAGGGGTGGGGGCTTGAGGCTGTGGTCGGACAGGGAAGTCCCCAAAATGTCCACTGCCCCAATTGCCGTTGAGTCCCTTGCTCTTGAACGGAGGTCGTGGGGGAAATCTGAGCGCTAGAAGCATGAGCCCACTGGTTGAGGTTGACCAAAAAAAACCTGGATGGAATTATTTCCAAGTGCCTAGCCTGCTGTGACTGCAGCAAGCCCTGGCCTCGAGGGTTCGGGATCCCGCAGATGCTGCAAATGGTATTTCTGGCCCCCGCTAAGCCCTTATTCAGCTTCACACCATTCTTGCTCTGCTGGAGCTTCAGATCCACAAGCCGCAGGAAGTGCGGCAGAGACCAAGAAATCCAAACTCGTGGCCCCGGGGCAGTTGGTGGCACCCCATGTTGTCCAGCCCGATTTTTAAAAATGATCTGGAGTGACATCCAGTGGAAAGGAATGGGATGAAAGCAGGGAAGGTTAATTTGTTATCGGAGGGATCATTCAGCTGACACGTGGTTAGACTTAAAGCACATCATCAGAAGCTGCTTTCAAGTCCAAGTAACAGCTGGTGCACCAAGTAGAACTTCCAGGTGGCAACATGTGCACTCCTACTGAATTTGGACACCAGGTGTCATGATACCCACACAAGATAGGGAGCTGGTGCACTGTCCATTTGGTTCAGGTGAGTATACGTGAGCCGTGTGCCCCTTGACCCACTGGGGAGGTCCTAGGGGCAAGTGCCAGCCCCAGAGATGGTCACTGCCCATGCCCTGTAACAGGTAAGCTGCCTCAGCCTTTCTTGGGAAGAGAGCAGTGAATAAAAAATATTTTCAAGGTGCTTAAGTACTATGGGTGCTGGGGGACCCTTGGCTGGTTCTGTGGATATAGCATGTGACTCTTGATCTCGGGGTCATGAATTCAAGCCCTATGTTAGGTGCACAGTTGGCTTAAATAACAATACAGGCAAAATGGTAACCATTCATGCTAAAGGTCTGTGTGCTTATTTTGGTTTTCTGTAGTAGGGAACAAATCTAGTAAATGGATTATAGAGCAGAGGATTTTAGGTATTAATACCTGTCAATAAATGTGGGACATCAAGGTATGAGTGGTGTTTTGAAGGTAAGAGGGCAGAATAGCCTGCAGGTTAAAATACTCAAGGGATAGTTCTGTTAAGAAGTCGATCTTGAACCCTCCTTTTGAAGTAAGGTGTGCCCAGGAACTTGGAGGCCGGAGAGCCTCAAGTATGGGAGGACCAAGTGGTAAAACTTGGACAGCACGAGCATCAGGAGGTAAATCCTTAGAAGTTGATCTTGAAAGCATGGAGATGTACTTGAAGGCGTGTGCACACATACAACACCACTACATGATGCTTAACTAATGGCTGACCTACGAAAGATCTGAATAAATGAAGGAATAAATGGTTTGTGTTCATAATTGAAGCAAATTCAGTAGCCATCACTAGAACAGTGTCTCCGGGTAGAATGGTCACATGAACTTGCTTAAACACCTGTTCCATCCCAGAGCTTCAGAGCATACAATGGATCTGATAAAATCTCTTTCTCTAGGGTCTGGGGGCATGGATGGAGGCTCCGAGGGACCCTGGGAATATAGGAGCTCAAGCTTGCTTGTCTTCCTTGAAGAAATCGTTTAGGTCATTGGTAACTACGCTTGTGTACCAGAAGACACTTGAGGTCCAGCATTTCTAGAATGTCTCTGGATGACTCCCAAGTCTCAAATCTGGGTCTCCAGTATGAACAACAAATTAAAATCCAAGAAAAGAGGTTCTTTTTTTAAGTGGAACGAACTAAGCTTGGGAAATGCTAGGCCAACTGATGGACTTTACTTTGGCTCATTGGGAAGCTGTCCCAATGCATTGCTCCTACATCCTGATCTAGATGCTCTAGTATGGTCCCCTCTCGCTGACTATGGGCTGGCCCAGCCCTGAAGAACCAGGAGGAGATTGGAAAAGTGACAGAGAAGATGGAAAAAGACATCGAATTTCTGTTAACTCACTCTGGTGGGAGCCCCCTGACCCCATGTAAGAGGCTGTCCATGAAGAGCTTGTCCAGAAGACGGTAGGCTCCCACCAGCCACATAAAGAAGCCTGCCCCACAACCCCCCCCCCACCCAAGCTATGCAGCTGTCCTAGCCTGGGGCCAGATGTGCCAGAGAGGCCATCTTGACTGTCGTGCCCAGTGACAATATTTAGGTGTCTGAAACCACAGCCAGTGTGTAACTGCACCCTCTTGAGGGACCCAAGATCGGAAGCTCTCTACTAAACCTCTACCAACGGAACTAGAGTATTACAGTAAGTTCATAAACAGATAAAGCCTTGGGTTAATTGAAACAAGGTGCAAAACATTAAAATTCTAAGTGATAAAAATGTAAAGCAATCTTTGAAACCAATTTACAGTCATTACTGGGTTCTCTCTAAAGTATAGAAACATTTCCTCTGTAGTAACAGTCCTGACAACCTTATGACCTATCCTTCTTCCCGTTTTGGACTGTTTCCCCAGAATCCGTATGTTCTAATCCCCACGGCGATGGGATTTGGATGTGGGACCTTCAGGAGATGATCCCGTCACGAGGCAGAGCCTTGGTGCTTGGGGCTGGTGCCCTTACAAGAAGACCCAGGGAACTGATGATCTCTCTGCAGAGAATATGGCAAGAAGGCTATTGGCAGGCCAGGAAGGGTCCTCACTAGGAACTGATCCAGCCAGGACATGGTCTTAGATGTCCCAGTCTCCAGAACCATGAGAAAAACTTCTGTGTTCCAGCCACCAAAGCTGTGGTATTTTCGTTAGAGCAGCACAAACCGAGTGCACTTGTCATTGTGAGGGACAGACTGGTCCTAAACTGAACAGGTGCACTCAGTAAAATAAGTCTTCGAGCCTCGTTTCTGACTTTAATACATAAATCCTTAAGTTTATTTTGAGTGAAAACACAAGTAGGGGAGGGGTAGAGAGTGGGCGAGGGGGAATCCTAAGCAGGCTCTGTGCCGTCGGTGAAGAGCCTTGACGTGAGGCTCAAACTCCTGAAACTGACAGGACCCTGAGCAGAAAACGAGAGTCAGACACTTATTGATGGAGTCACCCAGGTGCCCCTCTCAATTAAAACAGGAAGCATTTTTTCTTGTACCTTTTTAGGCCACCTAAATTCATAAATGTACCACACAACTAAGTACTGAGGGTCCTTCATTGGTTAATATTTACTGAACTTCGTATGATTTGGTTCTATCCAAGTGCTTGGAGTGTTGGCCACGGTACTAAACTTTGAAGGAACCCTGTGAGGGAGATGACCTCCTGTCTTTTGATGCTCTTTTTCCTCATGGTGATGAGGTTTTGGGGTAATGGTTGGGGGTTCATGGTGTCCAGAGCTGACAGCCAAGTACGAATTCTTAAAGACCCTTTTGTTGGAAAAAGGTGATCCCGTAAAGCATGGGGACAGGACCCAAGGGCAGAACAAGCTGCCCTGGGGTTGTGAAGAGTGATAATAAACTTGGGAGTTGGGGAAGGTCAAGTCGCATGGAGATTCCTAGAGGGACCTCGATAGGCTAAAGAGGACTCCTAAGATACCTGAGGCCTTGCCGTTGTCAAGCTGTGAGGTGGTTTTTCCTCTTGGAAGGCATCAACGTCAGGATGGTGTGGGTTCTGGGAGAAACCTACTCTGTCCTGGTCTCAAGGACTTGTCTACGGGCTCCAGGTTAGGAGGAATCTTAATTTTACCTGCCATTTTCTACTTGGTTCCTCACATGACTATGGAGAAAGGGGGGTGATGTTGGGGCTCTGGGAAACTGAGTTGATAGGTTTCTGGAGATGAGGCTGTTGACAAGATTCCTATGTCTTTTAACTTAGGAAGATTATTCTTGGTTTATGGTCAACTTGGCTAAAATACAAGGTATACGGTGTGCTCATTAGGAAGATCTTGAACTGATGAAGATTCCTGTCCTGCATGACTGATCTGTACCACTTAACCATCTGTTTACTTTGTTCTTGGGTAGCTAGGAGAGCCCGAAGTGGGTCCTCTATATCCCACTAGGTGTGTGCGTGGGCGGGGGGGTGCTGTTAGCCTGTAGTTGACACTCAGCTGGCCCCAGGCTGCCTCATCAATAGCTCAGAGGAAAGCACTAAGGTACGTTTGACCTGAGACCCCCTGATAGTCCCTATGCTACCCTTCCTTTTTCTGGAGAGGTGTCCTCATTTCAGCCATTGGAACCGTCTCCTCTTAGACTTGGTACACGGGCTATAGCTCTGGCCTGGAAGGGTGCGTCACACAGCCTGTTTGGGGATCCTGTCACCCAGAATCCTGTTGGGTAATTGCGAACCTGCGTTCACCCCTTCAACGAATACAGTACACCTCATCCAGCAAATACTTGCAGATCCCAACTCGCCGAGTAGTTGACTAGCCTACGAACCTTGTATTGCCTTTCTGTCCGCTTCTAGTGGAAGCGTTAAAATGCTACAGCTTTGTAGGTGCGAAGGTGTTTCTCACACAGAATTCTGTGCCACAGCCCAGAGGAAGCCACGGTCAGGAACCACTCTAGAACCACGTCCTACTTCGCTAGTCCAGGATCAACCTTGTTACCTACCACTCTGACAGCCTGTCCTCCTTGGCTACCTCCAGAGTCAGCCCAGAGACCCGATCCTAGCAAGTGGGGCCAGGGTGAGTCTGCTGGAATGTTTTGCCCCAGCGCCCCCGAAATGCTGCTTGTACCGCCAGCCTTGACGGCCGGGGCCTGCCTGTCCTTTCCCAGTTTGCATTGCTAACCTTCACTGAAGAAGGCTTGTCCTGTCTCATTTTTCACCATTCCAAAGCAAATGTCACTGGAAAGAAAAGAAGACTGGCCTATCGTTTGTCAAAAATGCCTTGTAACCATCTCTAGGCACTAGCGAGGGAGGAAACGCGGTTATTTTCATACAAATAGACCTAAGTTAAAGGTGTGTTGTCAAACCTGTGAGCCCTGAAGGGGTTGAGGTAAAACCAGGAGAGAAAATCAACGATTTTTCATGGACCTCGGCTCATTTGCATTCTCCTATTTCACTGAAACAAAGTAGTTGTTTAAAGGAAAACCTGCCAGGCTGGGTTTTTGTTTAAGGAAAAGTAGGCTTCTGAAGACAGAACTACTTAATATTACAGACGTTTAAATTCGTACACTTAAAAGGGCAAAAGCAGGTATAAAACATCTTAATTAAACCCGTTTTTCTGCAAAGGACTGAGCGTTGGCGCTTGGCTCCTTGGAAGCCTGGCGTCCGATTCCCTGCCTCCTGCAGCCCTGAAGGCGTCATGACCCCACGCTGCACGGTCTGCGGGCTGGGTTGCGAATGGGAATTGTTTGTGCGGAAAGCTGAGGGAATGCAGCCGTAACTTGTCAACAGTTTCAGATCTGCAAAGAGCAGGGAACCAGGACAGATAAGAAGAGTCCCCCGCGTCAGAGGCTGTGGCTTGGAACTCACACTGGGGCGAGGAGGGGGGAAGGGGGAGGCGGCCCGTTTTCTCTTCCATTGTTTTTCCAACCAAGTGCAAGGTCTAAACAGGATTCTGAGCCGATGGGCGTGTTTATGCAGACGCAGGAAACCAGGGGAACAAAGGAAAGGAGATGGGAGTTTTATCCCCACACGAGTACAAAGCAAGAATAGCTGATGTTAAAAAGCCTCCATAGCTTGCCTGTGAACTTAAGACACTTAGCCTGGTAGAATGCCATGGGTTTGGCAAGTGCTGGCTGACCACACATCCTTCTGTGCTCTGGCCCATTGCCCTGCCGGCTGGTAGTTGATGTGTCCACATCTGCCTCCCAGGACCTATAGCGAGCGCCTCATGCCTGCTAAGGCACATGGTCAAAACCAGAGACCTCAGCAGCCCTGATGGAGAATGTTCTAGCCCTGTAACCATGTATAAAACAGGCAGAGGGAGGACATGGGTGCAATGCTCTATCCCAACGGTATTTGTACTTCTGCTAGGTAATTGGTGTGGAAGTGGGAGGGTTGAGCCCAGCCGGTGGGGTTTCTGGCCTTGACCGCAGGCTTGGGGCATGCTTCATAATGGCTTTATCCGCATCACCAGCTCAGGGCACAGGAAATCGGATGGCAAGAAGTCAGGGCAGCCCGTGCTGGGGGCACGTAAAAATAGTTCTCCAGTGCCAGCTGCGGGGTCAGGCACTCGACTCAGTGCTTTGCATACATCATCTTGAGTCCTTAATTCAACCCCTCTGAGCTGTGTTAAAAGCAACATTCCCCAAGAGGAAACGAACTTACAAAGGTTAAGTAACTTCTGCGCTGTGGCAGGGCAGATAAACAGCGGAGACCGGATTTGAGCCCGGAAGCTTCATGGCAGTGCACAGAAGCTCTCCCAGGCCTCTGCACATCCAGGTAGGAAGAAGGGAAATTGCATCCGGAGGTGATGGTTCACCCTGCAGGTCCCAGATGGAGCTGCATCCAGGCCTAGGTCCCAAAAGCCAGCTTGCAAAACCTCTGTTTGATGGGTTAGCCTCTTCCCTTAATGGTGGTGTTGAGGGTTGGCCAGTCTGGGGTAAAAGCCCAGAACTCACATGAAGAGGAGTGTCTTCGAAGAGAGAGAGAAGTGTATGGCTATTTCATAGGCTTTTGGAGATGCCGGGGAAGGGGGATTCTGCACGCCCCCCCACCACCCCCTCTTCTTTTCTGGAAAGCAAATGGTCCAGATACTGAGAGGTGAGAAGACACCTGCCTGGATGTCAAGTGCACAGGCCACACAAAAGATAGAATCCGGCCGCGATCTCAGATCCCTCAGGATGCTTCAGGAAACAAACTGGTACCTAGATGAGGGGACTGAACACCCTCCTCCCTTCCGCGTGAGCTCTTAAATCTTGGGAGCCCTGCCAGGTGTAATGACTAAGACAGGACTTAGTTGTCATACTCTTCCTATCCACTGTCCTGTTGGGTCCCCCAACTGTCACCCTCTACTGACATAGTTGTTAGTGGATTCTACACTCCGTATTCTGTGCATCTTGTTTATCTCCTTATTTGGCTTTAGAAATGATGATTGAGCACTTTCCCTATCTGGTAACGTCACTAGAGGGTGAATTCCTTTGATGGGCCCACCCAGCTCTTCGGTGGGTTAGCTTCCTATCACATGAAAAAGCAGTTCACAACCTAACTTCTGCCTAACCTCCCTCAAACCCCACGAAATCGGGGAATTGCCAAGCTTACGGTCCTGGGGCAGCAGTGAATCTGCCAAGAGAGAGTCCTAGGCTTGTAGGGTGGTCTTCTGCCCTGCTCTCCGATAAGTGTGCCTTTTATTAGCCCTAGAGTAAGCACAGTGGGGGCATATAATGAAGTGAAAAATGATTAGACTCCAAAATAGCCTGTTTATTGGTCATTCAAAGAGTGTTTCACTACCAAGTCTCTTGAGTTGAACTCCTCTGGCTGCCCCGAAAGGCTGTTTGACAGATCTTCATAGTAAGTATGGAAAAGATAGGTTTAGTTACTGAACTTGGCTTTCTTCTCTAGCATTTCTGGGGGGTCCCCATAGCTGAGAAGCTGTCAAGGTCTCCTCCCATATAATTGAACTTGGCGCTTGTAGGTAATCCTGTACACACAGCTCAGTAGACCACGAACACCTCAAGGGCAGGAATTGTATTTCTTGTATGTTCATGGAAATGTTAACTGGTTAAATAGAGAAAAGGTTTTCATAGCAACTTCTAAGCTCATGTCATTCTTTGCCCCTTCCTGTTAAGTGCAAAACGTGGATTCAAGGCAATTAATAAGTTTCTACGCACAGAAAACCTGACCACACTTCTTGTAAAGGAGGAAGCAGGATTGCAAGTCATGAGGCTTGGACCCCATCCCACCTAATTCATGCAGCTCTGCAGCGACTGCAGATCAAACTGACCTTTCTCCGGGTCCCTATTGTGCTTGGAGATCGTATCACCCAGTGGAGCACATAATTCGGCAATAAGTTACTGTATGTGCTACGTTGCATTTTTTGACGAGGCTGTAAATGCCCAGAGCAGATAGCAGCACTACCTGGTCAGTAATGAGTAAAGTGACCAGTTCTTCCTGGTTTTCACACTGGAAGTCCCCTGTTACAGGAAACCCTTCCGTTCTCTGAATCTGAAACCAGGACAAAGGACAGCTGGTCACTCCCATAGTGGTTTGTTCCATTGGCTACGTGGCTAATTCTGAGCTCTCAACAACTTGGAGGGTTTTAGGTGTAACCTGCCATTCGTGGTGGAAACACAGACAAACACGTAAGCAACTACTTCAACAAAAAGCCCACTCAAAATATTGTTAAATATAAACCTATCTCTAGACCTGATCTGCAGATTTGGGTTGGCCCATTCCTAGGCATTCTTACTTTCAGTGGAACCCAAGAAATCATGTGACCAAAGTTGAATCAAACGGAGCCTGGCAAGATGAGGGGAATTGAACCAAATCTCAAAACTGTAGAAAGAGGATGACGACGATCGCTGGAGCCTTATTTGTCCCAGGCCTGGGCTCAGCCACCCCCACTTCCTGGACCACAGTATGGGCTTTGTGACCACACCCAAGTATCCTACCACAACTTTCTTTTTATTGGGTTTTCTTTTGCAATCAAAATAGCCACATTTTGAGGTGGAGGGAAATGCAGTAGTCTATATTTATGTGCCGTTAATGTGTAGTAGGTCCAACTTAACCCCAAAATGGTTCGTAGAAACTGCACCTTCTATTCTGAAAGGAAAGGAATTCTTGGCAGCTGCCATTCCCCTCCAATGAGCAAACATCATCCTCCCAAGAGGCCATCTCTGTACCTGAGTGTAGGGTGAGTGTACAGCTAGGTAAGTCCTGAAGAGCCCTCCTACCCATAGTGCTGCCTGTAGGCCAGGAGAAAGGAGGTCTCGGTGCTAAAATTCTTCAAAGTGATGGGCAGCCTGCTTCGATGACCAGGATGCTTGTTAACCTTCCCGCACTAAGGCTGGGATCCCAAATCTGCAAGTGTAGAGTCCAGACACCTACGTTTCAGCAAGCACCCCCATGTGACCCCTCCGCACGGTGAATTTGGAGAATCCCTGTGTGAGACTCAAGAAAATCCTAGGCAGCAGGCCAGAGATGGTAATGACGTGGTGTCTCTCCCTACCTGAATATCCATTCGAGAGTAAGAACTTGGCCTTGTTCAGTAGTGTCTCCAGTGCCTAGTAATAGAAGCTGGTAACAAGTCAACGAAAGAAATAACTTGCTGGATAACTGAATCCTACAAGTCCCTAAACACTGCCACAAATCTGAAGAACTTCCAGAAATGTCCATGTAATCACTAATGGTCTTAGAATCTAATAGCAATACTATAGAATTGGGTTTTATTTTCCTGCTCTTGTGTCTTTGGGCAGTTTATTGAAGCAGGAATTGGAATTTCCAGTGGCCTTATTCTAGCCATTACTTGAGTAGACTTGATATTGTCAACACACTTTGACCTTTTTTGTCTTAGGATGGATTTTTTTTTTTTTTAAGAGAAAAACTTGCTGGAGGAATTGTTCAGGTTCTGGACTATGTATCCACCATTTCTCATATCTACAGAAACCGCTGTCCACAAGACAGACTGTTGCAAAAGCGGCTTTCAGTGACAAAGTCCCCTGGGTGGTATTTCTCAGCTTGGTGCATGGGAATCCTCTCCCCGGATACCTGCATCCCAGCCCCAGAGACTTAGATTAAGTCTCTGGGATGTGATGTGGGAATCCAGATCCTTCACTAGGTGATGCTAACATGCTACCCAACTAGGGAGCCCTCCTGCTGCTGGACTTGGCATGGCTAATGGTCTGATATAGCCTGCCTTCTGTCTTCATCTGTTTGGGCTGCTTGAGCAAAACTGCACAGATTTCATGGCCTAGAAACAAGAACCCCCTTCTCATTTCTGAAGGCTGAGAAGTCAAACATGGAGGTGCTGGTAGATGAAGGATCTGATGAGGGTCTCTTGGCTCAAAAATGGGTATTTTATCCCTGTGTCCTCACGTAGTTGGAAGGGTGTGGGAGGAAATGCTCTTAAAAATGCAATGGTCCTGTTTCGGAGGGCTCACCTTTCTCCCCTAATCACCTCCCAAACACTCCACCTTCCAAACCATGACCTTGGATGACCTTTCGGCATAAGGATTTAGGGCTGAAACAGACATGGAATCCATTGCTACTTAGCTCATCCCGCACGTAACTTGTGCTACATCATTTCACACCCATCTGGTTTCCAACAGCGTTGGATGTTTTCACCCTCCAAATACTCAACATCCACATACTGTTAAATTGAAATCGTGACTTTAACTTGTAAACACAGGCAGGGTGTCTACTGAGGTGTGTGTGCTGGGAACATGAAGTTTAACAATCTCTCCAGCCTCGGCTCTGATGAATATTGAAGATCAGAGAAAAACATACTTGAGTCCGGGGTTCTTTCAGGAAAAAAAAGGAGCGAGTCTGTTTGCTTTGCCAGGACAGAATACCTCTCCTTGAACTTACCTGCTTCAGGCTTTGATCAGCTCACTAGAGCTACATGGTGATTTTTTTTCTCCATCGATAAGATGTGAATATCCATGCCATTGTTCACTTCATGTAGGAGAATCTGCAAACTATTTTAACAGTTTCATTAAGCAGTTTTAGTAAAAATGAAAACTAAGTCAAAATGACGAATTTCAAGGAGCTGTTGCAGCGGGTGGCGTTGGTAGAATGAAGCCTGTTGCTACACAGAATACAAATGACCCCCTGATGAGCTGCAGGATAAAGGAGATGAAGGAATTTGTTCTGGGACTGACAGCAGATCTTGATTTCTTCTTGACCATTCGCTTTGTAGTTGTCCTCCTTCCCCTTCTTTCCTGACCTTGGTGAGGATCTAGCAACTGCCTTGTGACCAGGACTAAAGGCCACAGGGGTCAGTGGGCTCCCGGAATCACATCTCTGAGCTGGATCCCAGGGGCGGGGCAGTGAGCAACCCTCTTAGTTTGCAGAGCAAGAATAATTGCTCATACTGCCATCAGGAAAGCCCTCCTCTCTACTCCGGGGAAGGAAACCTTTCTTCGGTTACTTCCCAGGATTCAGCAACTCCTGGGAATCATCTGGTGAGCTCTGGAAAACCCATGCAAATCTGTGTAACTCTCTAAGATTTTACATGGAAGCCCTAACCCCCAATACAATGCTTTCTGGAGGTGGGATCTTGGGAGGTAATTAGGGTTAAGTCCTGAGGGTGGGGACCTGATGTTGGAATAACCATCATAGAAGAAAAGAGGTCCAGCCTCCGCTCTGTCCCAAGAAAGGCAATATGTGTCTTCTCAGGTCTCCAGAATGACCTACGGATTTGTTTTTTAAACCACCTAGTCTACAGTGTTGCGTTGGTGTGTGAATCAGCTAGGGATACAAGTCTTCAGCAAAATGGGGGTTCTCTGCCCTGAAGGCTCCCATGATCCGTAACACAAGCTTCTTCATAGCTGACTCTTATCAGGCTTCACCTAGAAGCATCAAGGCTGAGTTGAGGGGCTCCAAGTACAATGCAATCCATAAATTTGTCTCCAGAGGAAACAGGAGAAAAACAAAGGATACTGCGTTGTATTGGTCCCACAACTTGCTCCTTCGCTGTGGAGTTCTGAACCAGAGCAAAACTGCTTAGCACTCCATGAAACAAGATGGAATTACATACAGTGTTCAAATTTTGACCTGGCATTGACCTGGCATTGAGCTAAAGTTAGCTCAATTTTGTATCCTTGGGAGGAAGAGTTGTATTTCCTTCTTTGGTAGTTAAGAACTAAGCCAGAAGTAGTAGTCATGACTGACTTCCTGCAGACCACTGATCACTTGGGTCCTGTGAACAATTAAGTAGTGACCAGAACTCTGTCAAGGAGTTGGTTCAGAAGTAGTGACTTAAACATTGGCTCTGAGTTAATACTATGCTTACAATTAACTTTAATAAAGTAAGCATTAAAGAGAAAGTAACATGAGTCATCAATTCAACCCCCTGGAGTTTTCAGATTAGAAAAAGTTGTGATCTCTACTTGGGGTTTTCAGCCCTAGAGCTCACACCCCAGCGTCTGAGATTCTGACTGAGACGCGGGTTGGCCCCTGACAACCAGGATGCTGTTTCTGTTGGTACGTGGGCAGTCTGAGTTGGAAAACGATATTTCGGGGGAGACCATAGATGGGTACAGGGAAGCCTGGGAAGCTGGTTCTCCCTGGGTTTGAACATTTGTTTAGCAACAGAGAAGGGGGGACACAAGTGAGGAGTCTTCCTAGAGATGATAGGAGGTGATGAGTTGGCCATTCACAGGTTCTTGAAAGAGGGCCTTGATGGTCAGGAAGGAACAAGAAAAAGCCCACCAGAATTCAAATCCCGAATCTCGCTGTGTGGGCTCCACCCGATTGTTACTGATCTCTGGGCTTCTTTTCCTACCTTGAAAGGGGAAGAACCATTCTATAGACCACACTATGGGATTAAAGAGAACATAAGTGAAAAGGCTGAAAAACTTAAAATTGTATCCAGAACCTCAAGGAAACCACTTGAAAAATCACAACAAAATAGGTTTCTTACTATTATATCTAAATCACTGAAAACCAAAAAGAAATTAACTCGGATGCCCATTCAGGATATACTTTCTTTGTGTACATTTTAACAATACTGGACTGATGTCATCACTGTATGCTGCTTTTGTTCATGAACATTGTCCTGGGCTAGTTGCTGTCATCAAATAGTCTTTGTGTATGATATTTGATCCTATAACTGCATCATGACATAACCAGTTGTCCTTGCTGACGTGCCTGTCTCCTCCACCCTTTAGTATAAAACCCCTGTGAATATTCTTTGGCTAGGTCTTTGGTTGTTTCCTTAGTGATGGAAATGCCATGACAGTCCCAAAGAATTTGAGATCTTGATCTTTCCGGTCATCTTTGGTGGGGGGGGGGAGGCAGAATGGGCATCTAGATTCAAATGTCCCACTTTGTACTGATTGTGGGCATTGGAGGGGAGCTCAATTGTAGGTGAATCCCATGAACCCGTGTAGTGAGGGCTCAGGGAACGTGTCTTCCCTTTTTCCTCTGCCCACATAAGGCTCTAACTAGAGACGTAATGCCTTCCTGAAAGCCCAAACACTAGTCCGTTTTTCATTCTTACCTGGATGATTTTCTGGAGAAGGTGAACACCTCAGGCTCAATCTTAAGGTGGATGTCTTCATTTTACTACAGTTTCCGAGGGCTCAAAGCACTGTATCTCAGGGCAGCCCAAGCCCTGTAGTTCTCCTGTGGCAGTCGAATACTGAGAACTCCCAAACTCTAAGAGCATTAGAAACTAACATGCCCACCTACCTATGTGTTAAAAAAAAAAAAAAAAAAAAAAAAAAAAGACCAAGGAAACCCGAACGTTCTGGTCACTTGCTGACCATTTCCACCAGAAATTGAGGTGCCAAACTTGAGCAGATGACTTAGGAAGACTAGTGGATGGACCACTGAGTGCATAGTGGTAGTTTGTCTTCTCTGCCTGCCTACTGATACTGGGAGAGCTGGGACATACATCTGTGTCCCTGCAGCGAGTGGCTGAGTGCAGGGAGTAGTCGTGGCTAAATTAAGTGTGTTGCCTAAAAGGTCAAGAGGAAGGGTTGAGGGGTAGAGAATAGTCTTCAGCTACTTGGAAGAAGCGTGTAAAAGGAGTTGAAATCCAAGGTCGCCTGGAATTTCTATATGCTGACGTCTTTGCCAATCACTCAGGTTGTTTGTTTTACCCTGGAGAGAGGAATTCTTGGGCGTCGAATCAGTGCCCATGCATTTGTGACCGTGCCTTTCAGCAAGCCGTATTGAAACAAACAATAACATACACTCATCTGTTAAATTTTAGAAAAATTTCCCCAACTGAAATTCTTCAGGTGAGTCACAGAACAATTAGATCTTTAAAGGCTCCTCCCCTGCTCCCTGGAACAATTGGGTGGGTTTGTTACAATAGAAGGGAATCATGCTTCATGGCGTTTGAAATGTGGAGGTGAATTATGACAATTGAAGAAGTCTGACTTAAGTGGAACACAATTCTGAAAACAGGCTTTTAAAAACACCTGTGTTCTTTGGGGGCCCTGTCTCATGACAGGACTTCCATGTGTGAGCCTGAACCAGGAAACTGTGCTTACTGGGAGATACTCCCTCACAGGGACGGCTGCCTCGCCGGGCGCAGGAGACTGGAGGCGATGCAGACCATCCCTACATCCTGGGTTCGTTTTAGGTGGGGACCACCATCTCCGGGGTTCTTAAGATCCAGGTCTGTCCAGCCAGTGGCTGGATAGCCTCTGGAAGAAAAGCTGGGCCTAAATGTTCCCCAGGAAAAGGAGAGGGAAAGGCATGTGTGTAGATGTGAGCAATCACAGGTGAGCAAACCGGACTCTGCTGCCCACCTCCATGTAGCAGGATGGGGATGCTCCCCTGTCAGGACTGACCGTCAGCTGTCCTACATTCCACCTGATTCCACAGCCTGTGCTCGGGAAGAAGCAGCAATTCTGCTTCCTTCTAGCACTATCCCTCTCTGTTTGGCCCCGGTGAATTAACCTTGTGGGGGTCTAGTTTGTTCTTCAATGAAAGACCAAGGGACTGAGGGCTAATGTTTCTTCTCTTCGGTTGGTCTCTGAGGAGTGTTTGTGTGTTGATGAACAATACATCTACATAAATGAAAGCTAGAGGATGAAAACGATGGGCAAAACGAATGACCTAGATTTCACATGCACATCATAAAGATGTATCCCATGCGTGTCAATAGATGAGGATTAAGAACTCGAGCCCTGATTCCAGCACTCATACGTAAGGTGGCTGTGACCAGCCGTGTCCCTTGCTTGCTTGCTTGCTTGCTTTGGGGGGTTGCTGGATGGCAAAACTGGGTCCAGCCCATCTGTGCAGTGGATTTGCTGGCTGTCCTTGTGGGATGAGCAATGCTGGTCCGGACTTCTCCTCGGGAGTGTATGGAACTCAGTTCCTATTTTCCCGACTTTGTACTTTGCTATGCCCGGCCAGTGGCTTTGTCCTGACCCTACTGGGATCACTCAAGCTTCACCTTGTGATCCTGCCCTTGGAAGTCCAGTGATCTCAGACTTGTGGGAAGAGCAGTCCTCCATGCTGCCAGAAGACGCACAGCCAGGATTCTTACGAGCTCCAGCTCGGGGCTGGTGACAGGAACCTTAGAAACACGTGTTCGGGTGTCCAGAGTCTAACGCTAACCTCCAGTTTTGCTCAGTTTTCAGAAGGGGTAAGTGAGACGACCCTGGGAAGGCAAGTAGCAGACCCAAATGCCACTTGTGGCTCTGGCTGGTATAATGGCATGTGACAACTGATCGGGAATGGTGTTTAGGAGGAAGGATGTGGGAGCCCACCTGCCCGGCATGTTTCTCTTTGACACCTGGCACTTCGGAGCCCTTGGTCTTAGATTTAGGGAGAGGGTAACTCCCCTACCTTCAGATACAGGGTAGTGACCCCTACCTTACAAAGTTGCTGTGATAATCCTGTATAATCATTTAAACGACAGCACCATGGGGAGCTCTCCCTGATGCATGAAATTATAAAAGATCAAAGCTAATTCTTGAGTCATGAGTACTTCAAAGGGGTTTGTTGGGGCACCTGGATGGCTCAGTTGGTTAAGCACCAACTTTGGCTCAAGTCATGAACTCCTGGTTGGTGAGTTCAAACCCCGTGTCAGGCTCTGCACTGACAGCTTAGAGCCTGGACCCTGCCTCGGATTCTGTGTCTCCTCTCTGACCCTCCCCTTCTCGGGCTGTCTCTCAGAAGTTACATGAGTAAACCCTTACCAAAAAAAAGTGAAAAAGTTTTTGTTTCACTTGACTACCACATGATTGCTACTTACAAGACATCATATAAAGTCTATCATAATCTTCTATCAGACATTCTACTTTGCTAAAATTGTTCCTATGTGTATGTATATGAAATTTTAAAAAAAGTTTCTGTACACGGTTGGTTTGATGTAATCATCAAAAAATAGAAAGAGGAACTGAGTGAAAAAAGTGTCAAGGTTGTCACCGCACGTAGTGTGCTTACAAATAACCCATCAAGATGGAGGTGGGCTCCACTTTTCTGGGTGGCCTACCATTTCCATGACCATTCTGATCGCTGTCCCAGGTGTGCAGGCATCACCTAGCTCTTGTTCAGACGATGCCCGAGGCTTCGGAGTGTTAAATTTGGTGACGAATACAGTGTTTCGTAAGAGGCCATAACGTGTCCTCCCATCCTGCCTGACAGAGCTTTTTCCTGCTGTGATAGTTTTCAGAGAAAAATAACTTTCTATGCATTGTGGCTTCAGATGAGCCATCTACCTTATGTGGTGACCGTATGGTAATCAATAGAGGCTGCCCTTGATGTGGCTTCAAGGACAAAGTACAGCCAACAGCAATGATGGCACCGAGACACGCTTCCTAACCAAGGCAGAAATTCATATATTAGGTTCCATCACATGATGTGACTGCATCGAAGTACTCTGGTCCAGACGTGTGAGCCTCCTGACACTCAAAGGTTGAAACCTAGTTATGAAAGTGAGGGTAGCCAGAGAAACAAACTTCACAGATTAGGTACTCAGGTTCTGGCTAGTTGATTATGGTCACAAAAGTGGTTTTGAGCTGTGGACGGGTTGTGGACAGCTACCGTGATGGTGTCTGCTGGGCTGCCTCCTTGGTCGTCTTCTGACAGAACTGTGTGAAATTGGGAGCCGATCCTAGCAGAGCTCTGAGCCTAGAAAAATGCCTGGAGATCTTGAAGTTTATCGTTAACACTAAAGACAAATTTTTTTCATGTCTGAGACCAAGTATGAGCAGGGGAAAGGCAGAGAGAATCCCCAGCAGGCTCTGCAATGAGATCCTGACCTGAGCTAAAACCAAGAGTCACGTAGGCAACTGATCGAGGCTCCCAGGAGCCCCTGATAAAAATTTTGAAAAGGAAGATGTTGGAGTTAGGGGCAGGTAGGTCCTAACTGGCCATAAGGAGTGTCTTACCATTAATGAATGGCAGTGCTCATGCCAACAAGCGCCCTCCTCAGGGCCCATCAGCCATCCACCCCCACCCCCCATCAACGCTCAGTTTGTTCTCTGTATTGAATGGTCTCTCATGGTTTGCCTCCCTCCCTCTCTCTTTGTAACTATTTTCCCCCGCATCCCTTCCCCCACGGTCTACATATGAATGAAAGTGCTAACTTTCTCACATTCTACATGTGAGTGAAAACACCTCTTAATCTGACTTCTTTCACGAAGCATAATACCCTTCGGTTCCACCCACGTTGTTACAAATGGCAGCATTTCATTCTTTCTCATTGCCAAGTAGTGGAATACTGGTATTTCTCGTTCTCACCCAGGTTTGAAGTGATTTCCAGTGTTTTATGTCTGGCTTTTTTCACGTGATGTTCATTACTTGTACATAATCCTAATTACTATCTGCACATGCATACTTTACCACTGCTCCAGAGCTCTTGAAGTGTGATCACCCAAGGGTCACAGAGGCTAAGATCCTTGCCTACCAGAGCTCCCACTAGAAGATGGAGTTAAAGCTCTCCTCCAGGTTGGCCTTCAAGCATGCTCCGTCTCCTTATCTTCCTTCGTCCCCATTCATTGTGAGCTTCCAGAGACTGTGGATGGAAATGTGGCTAGCTCCCTAAGGTATTCTCACTCCGTAAGTATACGGAGAAAATTACTGAGGAAAAAGAGGGCGCGCACAATCCAGCCATTTCAAAATGCATCTTCTAAAACTTGGCTAGGGACTCGACCTTTACTGATGATGGAGGTTGCTTCCCTAATCAGAAATCCAAAAACCCAGGTAGTCACCGGCAACACAGCCTCCTTGGGTTGCCATCACTAAGGTGGGCTCTGCGGGGCTGCGGCTGAGCTGAATCCCACAGAGGGAGCCCTTCCCCTGCGCGGAGGCTGCTTTCTCTGCTCTGTGCAGGGACAGGGTGCTGTTTGTTGCTGAACATCAGGGTTGGATAGATGGTCCTGGACAGCTTAGAGCAAACGGACTCCCGTGGAAACCACGTACAGGGACATTCGGTACTCTTCTAGAAACCAAGATCCAAAAATAATGGTTTCTGTAGTAAACGGATACATGGAGAAAGCAACAGAAAGGTATATTTGAGGTGAGGTTTTCCTGAGGGGTTCAGGTTGAAAATACACCAGCAATGTGGGCTGACTTTACTCGTCCAGCCAATGCCGAGCTAGGACGTTATCCCAAGTCTAATCTGAGTGAACTTTAGACTTTATAAAATCGGAAGTTTTTTCCTCTCTGCCTGCTGCTTTAGGATGAAGCTGTTTTGTACCCTAACTACCCCATGATAAAGGGACATATAATACAAAGTTAGAATAATTCCAGAGAGACTTTGGAAGAAAAGTTGGCTCATTAACAACAGATAGTTTGGAGTCTCTGTTCAATCACCAAACTCTTGATTTCTCGGAAAGAATTGAATGTCTGCTTCTATTCCTTACTTTCCTGACTCGCTTTGAAAACCTTTTTTATGAAGGTCAACAAATGGTTCCAGATTTTATTTACCACCAGAAGGACTCTGGTTTCATTTCCCTTAAAAGCTGAAGTTCTGTGCTTGAAATTTCAAGCTCCACGTATGACAGAATTCCTACCTCCTGACCCTGAGGTTGAAATGAGGACTTCTGTCTGTGAAAGCAATTTGCCACATCAGGCCTAACATCTAAAAGAGGGGCCTGGAAGCAGATTTCTGTAGAATGAGGCAAAACCAACATTGCTTACCTAAACTGCACGTGGTAGACAGTAGGCATCAAATATTTAACTGAGGAAATGAATTTGGTCTACTATAAACCATTGGCTAAGCGTTCCTGTGTATGTATCTCCACAAACCAGCGGTACGGTATGTTCCTTTACCCAATGTTGAAGAATTGAAAAGATGGAAGACCTAGTATTCTAAATGCTACTTCCAGACACTGGGGATGAGGCAGAATTAAACAGTAATTTACAACATTACTGCCACCGATCGTGGTTACAACTTGGTAAATATGCTAAAAGTCATGGAATTGAACACTTGAAATGGTGAAGTTTATGGCATTAACCTCTTATCACACAGCTGCTTAAGAATGATGGCCAGTGTGAAACCCCCTCACTAGTAAAACTGCTTTCTCAATTTTTCCTTTGGGTGGTTAGCACAGGATAGGTCTAAGGCTAGAGCTCAACCAACATCAGTTAACGGCCTTACCAATTCATTGGAGAGTGAACCGCTATTCATTGGATAGTGGTAAACTGCTACGTGATGGGGCACGCACGCCTGGTACTTCTGAGAAGCCACGTAGGCTCTGACCCTGATGTCCCGATGTTTGCTCAAGTTCTGGGGCTGCCGGGTGTTACCCATGTGACTAGGATACTCTTGCATCGTAGGACCTCGTTCTCCACTCGAAACTGGGCTAGGATTGAACCTGTCTCCCTGAGACTATTAAACAAGAGGATATAGTGGGGAGAGTGAGACTGGAAAACCAATGAAGCAAAATGGACCACATTCTGCTAATCGTGGAGGCTGATTGATGGTATATAGAGGCTGGCTGTAAGACTCGGTGCTTCTATTGAGTAACCTATAGAAAGTTACACTGTCACCTCTGGTTTCTTTTACCTTAAACGGTAGCACATCCAAGGCATTGGACAGAAGGTAAGAACTGCTGGCCTTAAATGAAGGTATGCTAGAACCACTTGGGTTTTCCTGCTGAAAATAACACCCTGGTTACTGCTTATCGACATAAGTCTCCAAGCTTTGCAGGGATTATAAATATTTTCACAGGGTTTTCCTCTAAGATAGGTACAGAAATGGAAACCACTGGCTGTTGGCATTCTCGATGCTGTTCTGATAGCTGTTAGGACGGTTGCACAGCGCATTCGGTCAAAACCAACCAGTTTTCCACACCGTTCGTGTCACCAGATTGTCTGGCACCGTGTCTCTGAGCAGATACCTTTTCCTTTCCACGTGTGATGAAGAATGAACGTAACTTCTGGGGTTATTTGATCTTCTTTTGTATTTTCTCAAAGACTTTTAACTTTTGTTCATCCGAGCTACATGAAGAAAAGTGCCACTAGTGAATTGTTCACAGAACAGGGCCTCGTTGACCCTGTCGGTCTGTTTACCCCTTCATTAGACTGAACGGGAGAGAGTGAACATGCAGAAGGGTTTTGTTGACTATTTGGCAGCTACCTCAGAAACAGGAAATGGGACAACGACCGTGACCCTGCAGGGGAGCTGGGGAAGTACCCAGGTGAAGGCTGAGGCTGGTTCAAGATGCTTGGAGAGTGGACACGGCACAAGGGTCAGAGCTGACCACAGGGCACAGGGAAAAGCAGAAGGTGGGGGAAGTATGTATCTGAGAAACCTAGAAGGATGAGCTGGATGGAGGGAGGAAGGGGAAGAAGGTGCTAGGAAACCTGAATGGGTAGACTGCGGGGGGGGACCAAGTTGTCCATCAAGTAGATGATCCAACAGGAAATGCCTGTTCTTAGAAAGCTTTCTGTTACTGAGAATTTCCACCTGGAGCCTTCAAGACAGTGTCCTGATCCTTGTGCTCTGAACTTTGGTTGTAACGGTAGCAGTTGCACCATGAGCTGGTAGCACAACCTGCTGATGATGAAATTGCCTGCATGAGGGGGGTGCGGTTGTGTGATGAGCTCTGTAGGATCTCTGGGGGTGAGAGGAACTATTTGAGGCTCTTGCTAATAAGCACAACAAAGTATCCAAGAGTACGCTTGTAAGACAGTTGTTCGGGAACCCAAATGAGTATTTACAAAGGAGTTCAAAATTTAAGTGGGAGTGACATCGGTAAGAAAGGCAGAGGAGAGCCCTTTCAAGTCCTCTTCTCCATAAAAGCAATCAGGATTGGCAAACACAGTAAAAACCTTGTTCCTGACACTGGAAATTTAAAAAAGGCTTTCTAGAATCCGGGTGGAGTTTGCAGAGGAACTAGAATCAAATATTAGAAGAGCAAGCTTTGTGACTTTTGACTTGGCATTTTGGGTCTTTCCCTGTCTAGCTTCAAGGTACGGACCCCCTGCCCCCCAAGAGGGTGGCTGTGATAAAACTGTGCTTGTGAGGATGTAAAGAAACTGGAATCGTTGTGCCTTCAAGGTGGAAATGTCACACGGTACACCCACCTTGGGTGACCATTTGGCTTTTCCTCAAACGTAGAACCAAGAGTTAATGTGTGACCCAGCGAATTCCACTCGTCGGCAAATGCCCAAGGGAACTGAACACCAGCTTTCCACACAAACTGGGGTGTTAACGTTCCTAACAGTATTGGTTCACAAGGTCAGAAAGTAGAAACCACTCAGACGTCCACCAACTGGTGAATAACCCGATCACCCTACGTCCCTCCTCCACGGTGGAGAAGAGGGAGTGACTCATGCTATAACACCGGTGACCCGTGACCACGTTGTGCTGAGTGAGAGAAGGGGACACATAAGCTTACATATTAGGGGGCAACGTACAGGAAATGTTAGAATGAGCAGACCCATTGCGGCGGAACGTGAGGGTGGGCCAAGGGCTGGGTGACGGCTAATGAGTGCGTTTTGTGGGGTGGCAAGTGTGATGATGGTTACATGACAATGTAAACATACTGAAAAACACTACATTGTACCTCTCAAATGGGTGGATTTTTTTTATTAAAAAAAAATTTTTTTTAACGTTTATTTATTTTTGAGACCGAGACAGAGCATGAACAGGGGAGGGGCAGAGAGAGAGGGAGACACAGAATCCGAAACAGGCTCCAGGCTCTGAGCAGTAAGCACAGAGCCTGACGCGGGGCTCTAACTCACGGACCGCGAGATCATGACCTGAGCCGAAGTCTGACGCTCAACCGACTGAGCCACCCAGGCGCCCCCTCAAATGGGTGGATTTTATGGTGTATGAATAATACCTCAAAAAATGAGATTCAATATTGTATCCCTCAGATGAAGGGGGACAAAAATGTTTATGTCCACTATTCAAAAGTTGACGGCCAAATGACCACCTGCATTACGGTTTTGCTAGCAATGTAAATGGAGTCAACTTTGACAGATGCTGTCTAATTGTCCTTCAAATGTTTTGATTGCTTAAACTCCTTGGTGTAGCATTTCTGAAAAATTATAAACTAGCAAACAAAGCAAAAACTACATGCAAGAAAATTCACTGCAACATGACTTGTGATGACGAACCTGGAAACCACTGAAACATCAGGAACGTGAGATCGATTGAATACATCCATATAATGGGAAACTAGACATAAAAACCTGACCTAGAAACGCATAGAGTGATTCACTTTTTCATTTGTGCTAACACTTACATTTTTCTGCTTGAATCTACATCCTGTTAGAGGAAGAGTCAGCTTGTGCGACACAGACACAGGGTTAGAAGTTCCATTCTACAACTGGGTGAATCTGGGCAAGTTGTTTCAGCTCTCTGGAAAATGAAATCTCTTCACCCAAAAGAAAAAGGGGGAGCAGGACTTCATCATAGAGTCAGAATGAGGATAATCTGAGCTAGGTACATAAAACAAAAAACTTGACAACTCTTCAGTAGTTGTATATAACATTTTAATGTGAATCGAATAGTCCTTACCCCAAATCTGAATCCAGACATCACTCTAAATGTTTGACTTTTAAATCGGTCAAAGATGGGCTTCTCAGGGTGACCAAAAGGCTTGGGGGTCAGTCCTCAACCCCCTAGGATGCCTTTTTGGAATTCCCAGCACCCAAAGATTTCGGGACCCATCTGTGAGTGGTTAGCCAAATGGTGAGCCCTCGCCAGCCGTGGGCACTGAGCTTGGGAAGACATGTCAACAGGACGGTTCCTGCAACGCGGCAGAGGCGGCCGAGGGGTGCCGACAGGCAGCTGTGGGATGATTGATCCGCACCCCCGGCGGGGGGCTTGGGTTGCCCAGTAGTAGATGGCCTGTCGGCAGCTTTTGACCAAGCGAGTGTCTGCATGTCCTACCCCATCTAGACAATGAGGGGGAATAGGCATGGTGTCTTGAACTTGGTTTTACGTGTTTGTTTCTGGGAAAAGGTTCTAGCCTTGTGCAAGAGACAGGGAGTCGGGAGCCCAAGGGAGCAGGTTGAATTGTAGTTCCTGCACTTAAAGGCTCAGATGGGTGAAGAGGGTTTAACTGAGTTGTCAGTATGCTTTTTCTCCCCTCTCCCCTTCATTCTCCCCCTTCCTTCCCTTAGGTGCTAAAACTTAATTTTGATTTTGGTTAACGATGTCCTTTGTCCCTCACACCTAAACCCTGGCATGTAGGCTGTAGGTGTGGCTACGAAGGATGCTGGCCCAGCATGGTGGTTGCACGTTTGTAAGGGTCCGGCTCAACGTTTCTCCAGCCAAGAGCTTGAATGCCAGGAAACGTGCAAGATGCTGTAGAGAACACCAATGCCGTAAGGTGGTACTGGGAGGTTATGGGGAAGGGACTTCGAGAGACCGTCCCCCGGTGAACAGAGACACGCCCTGGGTGGATCCGCCCTCCCACTGCCCTCCTGCCCCAAAGCGGGCCACGCCTGGTGTCACCACGGGGATGCATGCTCAGGGTACAATGTGGCGATGCTGGGATGCTCGCTGGGGAGGGACAAAAGTACCTTCGGGGGGGGGGGGGTGGGCATTCTACACTGGGCCTCAAAATGCACAGGAGGACAATGGGAGACTTCCTTACCGGGAAGACCTTGCAGGAATTTGGATGCCTTAGGGCACACGTAAAACACCTGAAAAACCAGAAGGGTGGAGTTGTCTTTCCTTTGGAAAAGTGCTGTCTTTGTTTTTTAAGTGGAAGTCAAGTACCACCCACCTTCCCTGCGGAGATTTTGAAGGTTACCTTCCAATCAGTGTTTGTTACTAGCTTATCACTTGGCAATTTCCATCGTGTTTTGATTCTCCATTTGGTTTTTTAAACCTCTAAACCCGTTATGTCTGAGCTGCGAATAAGGACCAGGAGAGCTCCCTGAATGGGAGAGGAAAAAATCTGGTTTCTACTCCTGATCTTGGGTAGTAACATGGTGATGGCCTCAATCCTCACCAGAGGGCCTGCCAAGAGCCTCTGAGTCAATTCCCTATGTTCTCTCCTCTCGGAGTAGGGGGTCCGTGTCATCAGAGGGGTCGGCTCTTACCCCCGGGGATTTTTCTCTAATCATTCAACTCTTCAAAGTGGGGAATGGGAAAATTCGTACGGTCTTATTTATTTTTGACCTCTGGCATAATTCTCTCTGAAATACTCTCTTCAGGAGTCCAATTACCAAACACCAAGTTGCTTGGTTCTGAACACAGGGCTCGTTTCATTTTTAAAGAGTCTGCTGGTGTTTTCAGAACCACGAAAGCTCCCTTTCTGTGCTAACCGTTTGTGACCTGACCATCAAGCAAAGGGAATTTCTCTCAATCCAGCTCCGTAGCGGTTCCTACCATCAGAGAAGGGGAGAAACTGCTTTCAAATAAAGACTACTTTGAGCCCCAAACCTGGCTGCCCCCACGGAACCGCCTCTGGAATTGTCAAGCCTACTAATGCCTCGGTCTTACTCCCCGATGTTCTGATTCAGTTCGGCTGGGGACAAACCTGGCCATCTGCTTTGTAACCATTCCCTGGTGATGCTAACTCAGCCAGGATGGAGCCCCAGGTAGGCAGGACCTAGCAATGACAGCGGAGCAGCTCTGTAGGTGCCCACCTTCGGCATTAGCTTCTTGGATTTTTTTTTTTTTTTTTGAGACCTTACTGTTCTAATGCAGGAGGCTAACCTCTTCCTCTTCAGGTTGACTTCATGTCTGTGACCAAAAAGAGGTGTGGCTTTACTTCTAATAAACCTCAAATAGAGGTACCAGCTAAGTGATGGTTCTGTCTTCCTCTGGGGGGCCTTGGAGAAAGTACGCTGCTTCTGTCCTATGCTCCAGCCCTGTGGGGTGATCTGTAAGCAAGTTTTTGGAGAAAATGAAGTATAGAACATGCTCTGAGCTTCCGAAAAAGCTGGGTGGCTCCAGATGTAAAAGAAAGCAAATGGTTGGAGGCTCCATAAGAAAACAAAATGTACTGGGGCGCCTGGTGGCTCAGTCCCTTAAGGGTCTGACGTCGGCTCAGGTCATGATCTCCTGGTTTGTACGTTGGAACCTCGCGTCGGGCTCTGTGCTGACAGTTCCTAGCCTGAAGCTTGCTTTGGATTCAGGGTCTCCTGAATCCTGTCTCTCTGTCCCTCTCCTGCTTGCACTCACTAGCTCTCTCAAATATAAACATTAAAAAAAATGTTTCCTTAAGTGGATTAAGGCTCCTCAAGACCCAGACAGTTCATGGATATTACCTGCTGAAGGCCAGTTGTCATCAAAATGAGAAAATGCAAAAGTCTAGCATAAAATCCACTAGAAGCTCCGTGGATGTTACTTTCCTTTTTTAAAAGAGCATTTGAAAGGCACATAGCTGGATGATGAATCTCATTGGTGAAAGTTATTTAACTTCTATCTTATTTTACCAACAAGGAGTTAGGTAGTAAACCACAGAGCTAGTCCCATGGGCCTTGAGTTCACAAAAGGGATCTTTGTAAAGTAGTGTTGCTTCAATGTTAAAGAAGGTTTTGTCATTATAAAGATAGTAGTTTTTTTGTGTTTGCGTTGTTTTACCTTGAGATGATGGCAAGCCTTTTGCCTCTGTGATCTTTGTGAGCTCACATTAACTTCCAGCCACCAAAGAAGCTATAAGGCTTACAGAAAGCAAACCTCAACATAGCAGACATCAGCCCTTGTATCCGTAAGCACTTGAAAGGTAAATGGCTTAAACTCTGATAAAAATGCAGAGATTGAAAAATGGATTTGAAAATATCCAACTATATGCTGTCTTCAAGAGCTCTACTTTCAAGCCAAAGACCAAAACAGCTTGGAAGTTGGAAAAAACAGAAATGTATTTCACATGACTGGTAACCAAGAGATGGCTGAGGGGGCCGCTGAAATACCAGGCAAAATAGACTGGAACCGAACACTCTTAGGAGAGACCATAGACATTCTCAAGAGTTTCAAACTATGAGGCAAATGTTGACAGAATTGAAAGGAGAAATAATTCCACAGGAAGGGTTGGAGAGTTCCATACCACTTACAATAGTGGATAAAACATTTGGAAATGGAACCACTAATAAATAGAGCTGAACAACATAATCCAATTAGACCTGAGGTACAGCTACTCTAAGAGAATCAACTCTGTCTATAAACGCACCATGAACACTGAATAGGCAACTATCGAGGCATTAGTTTTAGGAGAAATACAGGGTTTGGATTATACATGAGTCCAGTAACAGCGTTTTTATTCAAAGATGAGAATTTAAACTTTTGTGTATGTGTTTGTTTATAGATCGCGTATTTAATACACAGTGTAATTATAACACTTGAATTCACAGCCAACAGCACTATCCCTCCTATCTGAATAAAGATTACCCCACATGTATTTTCTCTGTAAGACCTATGACCGCTGTCTTGCCCTCAGGAACAATGGACAGCATTTCTGCACTGTGCTTGGGAGCCATTTTAAACTTCAAAGTCCCCAATAAGATGCACAAAACAAACACCCTGCCCTACTGCCATTACAAAGCACACTGGCTTATGGTATGAGAGCTGTAATAGAAAGCAAGACCATATTGCTGTATGTGGGCTGGGAATATACACTTGAGGCAACACTCGAACCAGCATGTGCATGCCTGCAGCTGACTGCGAAAGCATCAAGAGTATTGATTTCAGAGTAATGAATGTTAGCAGGCCAACAGGGAAATATGAACTAGGATTAAGATCATCCGTATATGGGACACTCCACTGAACAAGAGAACACAAATGAATCACAAGTGCATGTGACGGGGTGCTTGGCTGGCTCACTTGGTAGAGCAGGTGACTCTTCATCTTGGGGTCATGAGTTCAAGCCTCACAATTGGGCTTAGAGATTACTTACAATAGGGAGAAAGCCAATAGGAGAATCATGGCAACCCAGTAATGGTGGTCTCCTTTCAAGTGCATGTGGAATATTTACCGTATTACATCGTATGTTACATCTCAGAACCAGTCTCAGTAAGTTCCAGAATGTTGAAACGACGCCAAGTACCTTCTCTGGGGCATGGGGATGAGGTTAGAAGTGACTGACAGAAGGAAAACTGGAAAACCCACAATCTGTGGGCATTAAATACCATCCTTTTAACGATTGGGTCAAAGAAGAAATGAAAAAGGAAATTTTAAAATACTTGGAATGAAAATGAAAACAAGATAAAATTGGTGGGACAGGGGAAGAAAAGTACTCAAGTATGGCTATAGATTCCTACAATAGAAGAAAGATTTCAAATTAATCCAAAACCTCGACAGAGACTGGTGAATTCTAACAAACACTTAATCTCCAGTCTTGCCGAAACTCTTCCAAAAATTAGGGAGGGTTCCCTTATTCGTTCTATAAAGCCTGCGTGACCTCGATACCAAAGCCAGAAAATGTAAAAAATCTATAGACAGACACTTGTCAATATGGATGCAAAAATTCTCAATAAAAAACGAGCAAACTGAATCTATTGACCTGTAAACCCATACTGACCAGGACCACGTGGGATTTATAATGAACCAGGGTGGTTCAATGTAAGAAAGTCAATGATGATACATGACACTAATAAAACCAAGGAAAGAACCTACATGATCTCCGTGCAGAAAAGACCTTTGACAAAATTCACCTTTTCTTGATATCAAAACACTGAGGAATAGAAGGTAACTTCTGGAACAGAACAAAGGACACCTATGTAAAAAAAAAAAAAAAAAAACCCACAGCTAATAGGATACTAAATGGTGAAAGGCTGGAAACTTGATTGCTAAAACCAGGAATAAGGACAGGACATAAACTGTCACTGATACTCAACGTTGTAGTGCAAGTTCTACCACAGAAATACCACACAATTAAATCAAGAAAACTATATTCGCAGATGACCTGATCTTATACGTACAAAAATCCAAAGCATGTACATGACAGTTGTTATAAATGAATGCAGTACAGCTATAAAGTTGACAAACGCAAATAGCCATTTCTTTCTATACCAATGAGCAGTTTGTTAAAAGTATTTAAGATTAGGTGTATAATATCTAAAAGAATAAAACACTTAAAAGTGTAAACTTAACCAAGGAGATTAGAGGTTGATATACCAAAAACTACAAAACGTTGCTGAAAGGAGTGACAAGAGACATAAATAAATGGAAAGATCTCCCATGTTCATGGTTAGGATGATTTAATATTAAGGTATCATTGGAACCCAAAGTAATCTCCAGATTCCAAGTAACGTCTACCAAAACTTCTAAGGGCCTTTTTTCCCCCCCACAAATGGAAAAGCTTACCTTAAAATCGACAAGGAGTTACAAAGAGCTCGGAAAAGCCCAAAAAATCTTAAGAACAAAGTTGGAGGGCAAACGTTTGACTTAAACTTCTTACAAAGTTACGATAATCAAGATCATGTGGGATTTACACAAGAATAGATGTGTAGACCAATGGTATGGAATTGAGAGTCCAAACAAACTTTTGACTTAAACTTCTTGCAAAGTTAGGATAATCAGGATCATGTGGTATTTACACAAGAATAGATGTGTAGACCAATGGTATGGAATTGAGAGTCCAAAAACCGTGGATCTATGACCTGTTGGTTGTTGACCAGAATATTCTCTAGAAGTGACAGTTCTAGGCCATCTGGATTTCTGGTACAAAAGAATGCAACTTGATCCTGTGGGAGATACAGGAGAAAAGCATCAAAGGAAAAGACTTCAAAAGGGAAGAGCTGCAGAATGTGCCAGGCCTTAGGACATGTTTACACAGGTGAACGCAGCCGTGGCTGGTAGGGAACGCCAAGAGCCATTAACCTTGTCCGGGGCCGGATCCTCCTCCACATCTGACCCTTCCTAGTGTTACAGACAGCAATTAACTTGAAATTCAACCTTGAAAAGCAAAACGGTTACATTAACACACTTGCTTAGCTGACTTTATGCACTTAGTCTTTAGCAATTATCCTAATAAAAAGAAGCTTCATTCTGGAGTTGGGTTGTCATTCTGACTCGAGTGTGAGGACCTTCACTTACCTGCAATTGGCTTGGGGACTCATCTTCTGTGACTCTGGCCATAGACCCTACAACATGATCCCACCCCCATCATACAAAGTAATGATCTCAATGCATGGATAACCTAATACAAGAAGTAAAACCATAAAACTTGTACAAAACACAGGAGTAAATGTTCATAACCTCGGATTTTCCAACAAATTGTTAGCTGTAACATCAAGAGAACAATATTCACGAAAACTAACCTTGGTGCATGAACAAAGGAAAAGGAAACTACAGAACAAATTGTTTTGGAAGCCATCTGATGATTAATTTCTACAATATACAAAGAATTCCTACAACCTACCAAGAAGACAAACCCAAATGTAAAAATAAACAAAGGACCTGAATAGATCTTTCTCCAAAGAACTTACACAAATAGTAAGCAGATGAGGAGATACTGAGTCTTACAACCATGAAGGAAGTGGACATCAGCACAATAGTGATGGGCTACCAAGTACCCACTGGGATGGCTCTAATGACGGGGCAGGAAGGTGACCGGTGTTGGGGACCGTGCACAGTGACTGGACCCTTGGGTGTTGACGGTGCGAATGTGAAGTTGTACGAAAGTGCCAGAAGGCACAGGAAGTAGTCGGGCTATAGCACAAAAACCTGAACCTTGAGGACCCTATGCCTACCACTTGGCTTCTAGGTATATGCCCAGAGGAACTGCCAACAGGGACACACAGTGATACTTGTAGGCCAGTATTCACTGCAGCGTTATTCAGAGCCTCTGGAAGGTGGAAACAAGCCGAGCGTCCGTCAGCGGATGAATGGAGACACCGTGTGATCTACACATACTGTGTGCTACGGGGGAGCTACAAATAGCATCGAGTTCTGGTATGTGCCCCAACACGGATGAACCTTGAAAAGTACGCCCGGCGAAAGAAGTCTGAGTCCAGAAGGACCAAGAGCATATTGTCCAGTTAGATAAAGGACCTGGAAGACACAACTACATAGATGAGGTCTATTGGCGGCTAACCGGGGACTGAGTGAGGAGGGCTAAGACCCTGCCTGTTGGGACAGACTTTGTCTTTGGGGTGACGGAAAAGGTTTGCACGTGGACAGCGGGTGGTGGTTGGGTAACTTTGTGAACGGCACCCACGCCCGTGGAGCGCCCTTATAAAAAAAGGTTAGGATGGCAAATAACAGTTGAGCTGTTTCACCACAATAAGAACCAGATGTCACCCTTAAAAGACAGAAACGGCTTTCCTTTTGTAATTCTTAGTTATTTGATAACCATTCCCAAAATACGGTATGAAAAGGCAACACGCTGAAATAAGGGGTATTCGAGTGCAGATGTTGGGTCCCGAGAGGCCTATTTTGAAAACCACCACGGTCGTCCTGAAAAAATGATCCTGCCTCCCCTGCCTCCCCTGCCTCCCCTGCCTATTCATGGGAATCCAATGTGGAGGGCCCAGCTGGCAGACTGACATGCCAGCCACCTTCCTAGAACGACAAGTGTTCTTTCAAGACAGGCTCCGCCGCGGGTCCCACCACAGACCTGTCGTCAAGTGGATGCTGAGTGAGCCGCTCGGCTGAATTGTCAAGTAGTAATAGGAAAGCAGACACCAAATATCAAGTTCGTAAAAAGACAAAAAGAAAAAAACAAAAAACAACAGCTTGTAAATTGGGATTCCTTGACGTTTTCCTCACTTTACACCTTGGAGGGCCCCAGGAGAGTCCCCAATGATGTGGCCAAGTCCCAAGGTGATCTCTTCCATAGCACGGCTTGAAGGAGCCTCCGTGATCTGCTTGCAGAGGGCTACCTCCAGCCCAGACCGCCATTCTGAACTCCAGCCTCCTGAATATAGTCCGTATTGTATGTGACCTTTTATTACACAATGTTGACCTTGCGCGAGGCATTCGCCTAAGCACTTGACTTGTATTCGTGGAATGCTCAACCATCTACTGAACCCATTTTACAGATGAGGAAACTGAGGACAGCTAGGTAAAGGAAGTATCCTGAGGTCCCACAGCTAGTAAGTGACCAAGCTGGGATCTGAACCAGGAAGTCGAGCTCTAGAATCCATGCTTTTAACCAATACACTATGCTCTGTTGGGATGAGTAATGGATATCATGTAACACATCCAACAAGCAACACTTATCCCATCTCCAAAACCCTGTTCCTCCCCAAACTTCCCCAGGTCAGTAAACGGACTCGTCGGTCTTTTAGTTGCCAAGTCCAAAAAACGGTGGATGATCCTGGAGTTTTGTCTCAAGTATCCCACCTCCAGCCCATGGGCAAATCCTTGTGGAAGAATCCAACTCTTGTCACCACATCCACTGGTACTTGGGCCACACCAGTCACTTCTCCCCTGGTCTCCTATCCAGCCCACAAGCTTTCGTTCTCACCTTTTTCCCACAGAACAGCCAGAACGACCTTTTCAAAAAAAATTATTTTTGAGAGCAGGAGCACAACAGAGCTGGGGAAGAGCGGAGGGGAGGGACAGAGAATTGGAAGCAGGTTTTGCACTGACAGAAGCGAGCCCGCCGTGGAGCTAGAACACCGGCACAGCTGACTGAGCCCCTCAGGTGCCCCTGGGATGACCTTTGAACACACAATTCGGATGACCCCTGAAATACAATAAAATCTTGAAGCCCATGTATGAGCTGCAAAGCCTAAGGCAGCCTTGTGGCTGCCATCTGGGTGATGGGAAGAGCCACCTAGTCCCCTTTTGCTTGTTGGTTTCTCCTTTCTTGACTCCCTGGCCCCCATTTGATTTCGTGATTGCATAGAGTTTGTGCCTTTGTTCATCTTGTTTGGCCCTTCCTGGGGAAACCCTTACTCCTTTAGAGAATTTTTGAGCAAAGACTCAAATCAAGATAACAAGTGCTGGGACGGTGTCCACAGGAAGGAACTCTGTGCACTCGGGGTGGGAATGACCAGTGGTGCTGCCACTGTGGAAAACTGAACAGAGGTTCCTCAAATGAAAAATCAGCTGATTCTATCATCCAGCAATTCCATGCTAGGATGTGTATGGGAGGGAGGTGAAAATCACTATCTGGGAGACCTAGCCATACCCCCGTGTTCATAGCAACATTATTGGCAACAGCCAAGATCTGGAAACAAGCCAAGTGTCCATGGGTGGATGAATAGACACAAAAACTGGTGTGAGTGTGTGTATGCACGTGTGCATGTACATGCACACATACATGTACACACTACTCAGGAGGGAGCCCCCGCCATTTGCAACACGGATGGACCTCAAAGGCATTATGCCAAGGGAAAGAAGCCAGACAGAGACCTAGGGTAGGAGCTCACATGTGGCACCTAGAATATCCAAACTCACAGAAACAGGTAGTTGCTGGTGGGTGGGGTGGGGTGACGGGGAGCAAGGAGATGTTGCTCAAATGACACAGATTTCAAGGCAAAAAAGTTCTAGAATCCAGTAGTATGCTGTGGTTAACAATAGGGTGTTAGGTATTCAAAAATGGCTACGAGCAAATCTTAAGTTCTCGCCACAAAAGTAATTATAGGAGATGATAGTTTTGCTAATTAACCTTATGGCAGTAATCATTTTGCAGTATGTGTACCTTCTATCATGTGGTCCACCTCCACTTCACATAATATGATAGGTCGGTTATATCTCAAAGCTAGGAAAACATCGTACCAGGGAGAACTTGCTGGTCTCTTACTTAGACTACCAGTGTGCCCCATCCTTGTTCCTCTCCATTCTTGTTATCCTGCATTTCCTTGTTTTCTTTAAAGTCTGTTCCCCTTACGTAGTGACTTGTTAATGATCCAAATCCTTGCCCTGAAACGTAAGCTCCTTAAAAGCAGGGACTTTGATTTATTCAGTTTCGCTACCGCCTACAAGAGTGGTCCCCATACTGGTCACTGAGAACTTGAGTTATGGAATTCTTGGGGATCCTACGGGGGTGGAGGTCTGCAAAGCCCCTTCTGTCTTTTGGGGAATTGTAAACTTTCTGACAAAGCTGTCAGATCCCTCAGGGTCCAGAGAGCCCTGGGGAAGGTGGTGAATCTGGCCTTCTAATGTTTCACAGCTTACACTGGCATATGAGCATCTCTGGGTGAGGGGATTTTTTCTTGGCGATCCCAGTAGGAAAGCACTATCCTAAATAAGCTAATACCTACAAATAGCTATTTACCAAGCTCCTGTAATTGGATGAGCACCCAAGATTTTCCTACAGTAATCGTTAAGTATGGTTATCCATATTTTATCAAGGAGTAAATAGACCCTGATAGAGGTGCAGATAAATTACCTGAGCTCACAGAGTGACAAACGTGCGAATTTATGAATCGGCCTTAATTATATAAATTTATGAATTAGTTTCCTCAAAGACAGACACTGGGGGACAAATAGTTTCTTAAGAAGTGGAGTAGGAGGAGGGACTGGGAGGGAAGAAAAGCCTCTTAAGGAAAGGCTACATGAAACCATGGGTCCCTGCTCTGGGGGACCACAGTTCCAGTCACTGGGAATGGTAGAGAAAGTGTGGAGGTCGTCTGGGAACTTGACCGTTGATGCATACTTGTTCCCTAAATAGGGACTCGTATGAAAGGCCACACGAGGGTCTTACTGTCTCTTCCTTCCAATCGGTGAAATTGACCTTCCTGTGAAGAGGAGGGAATATAACAAAAGAGGAAGATCCTATGACACTTTAACTGGTCTAAAGAGACCAACCCAACACGGTCAACAGGGATGACAAATAGCCCCATGGGCCAACAATTAGATTGGGGTGACCTCGGGGAATAAAACAACTTCCGAGTGATTAAGACTTACCAGTCAAAAGTATTACATCACTTTACTGATCCGAAAACTCGATCAACAGAGTAAGTTACCCTAGGGATAACCGTGCAATCTTACTTTAGAGTCCATAGCAACAGTGGGGCTTAGGACCTCCATGTTGGATTAGGACATCTCGCTGGTGCAGCAGGTACCACAGTTCCTTGGTTCGATGATTGATGTCCTGTGTGATCGGAGTTCAGACATGAGCAATCTGGATCGGTTTCTGTCGAGGAAACAATGTCTGCCAGTATGAAATGACCAGAGGAACAAGGCCCACTTCACTAAAATGCCTTGTACCCAAGAGAGATACCATCTCAATCGAAATGGTTTGGCAATTGATAGGGCCAGAGAACACGGGCTGGTTAGGAGGGCAGAGCCCAGTAATTGCAGAAAATTTAAACCTGGATAATCAGAGGTTCAAGTCCTCTCCCCAACAATATGTTCATAGTTAGTAGTCTCTTGTTGATGGTCGCAATCATTCTTGCTGTGGCTTTCCCCGACATGAGTTGAACACAAAGTACTAGGTTATATACAATGTTGGAAGCTTGTCCACTGGCATCATCCCTCACTACTTACAGGTTGTTTCTGGGGGTTCATCTCGCCTGTGCCCCCATCCTGCTGCACGTGGGGAGTGAGACAACTGGTGTCCAGGAAGGGCCCTGAAGCAGAGATGCATGGGAAGCTGCCACCATGATGGGGAACTGACTGTGGATTCTCTCCGGACAAGGCTGGGGGTTCCTGACAGGACAGGAGCAGGTGCACAACTGACGGGAGCTGGGCCTGCCCCAGGGACACAGGTGTACCTGAGCACAAACCCAGCACTGTAGCATGTTCTGCCACGAGTCTAATTCGAGTCACCTTGGACCTCCCGTTTATGTGGCATTCCAGGACCCACCCACACCCCGTGTCCTGCAACCCAGTTCCTCCGCTCCCTGGGTTTGTTTTTATTTATTCACCTTGACTCATTTCTTGAGCAGATATTGGTGAAGCCTCTTATTTGTGTCTGGTCAAGGAACAGGAAACACAAGAGCAGGGCACAGTTTTGTCCTCCAGGATTCTGCTCACAGGTCAGACATGAGCTGACCAACAGTGCTGATCCAGTTTGGGAAGGCTATGCCCTGGAAATGGGTGGAAAAGGGAGCAACTTTAGGGATCAAAAACAGAATTTTGTATGCTAAAAACAGAATTTGTCCCATGCAAATCTACCTCTATAAAGCCAACAACAGATTTGTCACCAAAAAGTGAGAAAGGAGGTGCAGGTGAGACCTCCTCTCCCCGATCCCAAGTACACATCAAACACCCCTATGACATAGTTTTCCAGCTATGAAGTGAACCCTGCTCTAGAAAACGTCTCTACAGCTTAGGCACATGATGGAATCACGTGGAGGGCTTGTGAACCCCAAGATGGCCCAGAGTTTCAAATTCACTAGGTCAGGTGGGGGTGGGCAGGACCATGTGGAAAGATTGTTCTCGACTGATGATGGTGCCACCGTTCACGGGACCACGCTGTGAGTACAGCACGTTAGGAAACTCATTCTAGTCTGAGGCTGTGAAATGCACCCTTTGTACAAGAATAAGTAAATGCTTATTTTTATTGTGGAAACTAGCCTGAGATGCAGGAGGGCTCCCGGGGTGCTGGTCTGTTTCTCCCTGGGGGTGAGGTCTCTCTAGGCATGTTGACCGCCAGATACGCCAACATTTCAGTATGTGTCACAGTTGAATACAAGAAGGTACCTACAAGGAGAAAGAAGGTTTGGTTCATCCCCCCTTCCCAAAACAGCTCTTTCTCTCAAGGGTTTATGAGGTGTGTGTTTTGCTCTATATGCTTTATATGCTTTGTTTAGGGGCTCTGCTAACCTCGTAGAAGAATAAATCCACTTTTGTGACTTCTGAGTAAAGATGTCCAACTTAGGGCTCCTGGGTGGCTCAGTGGGTTAAGTGCCCGTCTTCGGCTCAGGCCATGATCTCATGGTCTGTGAGTTGGGGCTCTGGGCCATGCTCTGTGCTGACAGCTCAGAGCCAGGAGCCTGTCTTGGATTTTCTCTCCCTGCTTCTACCCAGCTAGTGCAGGCTCTCACGCGCTCTCTTAAATAAAAACGTTAAAAAATAAAAAGTTGACCTGTACGTCTTACACCTCTTCTTGGATCCATGAGTAGTGATGTTCTCGATGCTTTGCGGACCAAGGAGAAACTGAAAACTAACCAAGTGTTTGTTTCAGACTCTCAGAGTCGGGGGAGGTGGGTGTTTGCTGATGGCAAACCACAGCCCCGAAGGAGCGGCCGCTGGGACCTGGAACATGGAGAGGCGATCACAGTGATGTGCGAAGCCCCCAGGGATTTCTGGAGTATTGCACACACTTTGCTCCTGGCGCCTTCCCGTTAAGAGATGCTTTGCCACAGGGACGTGTGCAAACGCTGGGAAGCCACCACAGTCCCAAACAGCGTGGGGCTGAACAACTGTTGCCGCTGGAATAGTGGTGGGGACGCAGATCCCGGAAGGACACGCCAGTCCGTGCGCGAGGGTGGGTGCTACGAGGGCGGGGACGTCAGGCTCCAAGGGCACCTGTGACTGAGCCCTGCGCGGCACGGACACAGAGTGCATGTGTCTGTCTGCAATTTCTTGCGATCAGGAGATGCCTACAGGACAAAACACTGTGTGAACCGCGGCTCCTCTGAGGTTCTGACCCCGTCGAGCCCGGGGGCGGGGCAGCGCGGTTGCCGAGGCCCAAAGATGCACAGACGGGGTGAGGCCGGCCCCTCCTCTGCTTCGGGATCAGGGGGGCACCGGCTGGGAGAGGCCGCCTTGTGACGGGCTTAGATCGCCCCCTGGCGTTGGGCCTGTGGAATAGCAGCACCATCTGACCTCGCCGGCCTGTGACGGCAAGTCGGTGAGAGCTTACAGGTGGATTGACGCGCCCGGGTCGATGTGTGGAAGAAATCCAAAAGCCACGGAACGAGCCTGGGAGGGATGGAAGCAGAGACGCGGCTCGGATGGAGGCGAGCCTTCTCAGGGGCCGGCTCCGCAGTCCTCTGCTGGGACCTAAAGCATGACGCCGGTCGCGGTGCTCGTTACTCAAGCTGCGAGGACGCCCCCTGAGTGCCCCGGGGAGACCCCACCAGTGGGGATGCTGTCCCCGCTGCTTGTCGGGAGGGTCCGGTGACAGGACTGAATCCCGTGTGGAAAACAGACCATAGGATGTGTGCAGGCACTCACTGGGTCCTGCTTCTGTGTGTCGCATGACAGGTGTAGGTAGATAATCCCCAACCAGGGGCACGTCTGACTTCAGCTACAGCTATCCCAGGACTCAGGGTAGCTATACCCATGTGATGCCGCCAGCCAGGGTTTTTCCAGAATGTTGTCATCAAGTTTTATCTCGACTCCAGTTCTCTGTTTCTAGAGCGAAAAAGATAACTGGCGTTTTCTGTGGCTGTTTGTTGGCAACTCCAGTTGCACTGAGACCCGTAGCACATGAGGTTCAAGATGTTGGCCTCCTCAACTGGGAGTCATGTGCCCTGGGAGGGCTGGGCCCCTCATACATCCCTAGTTCACCATCCTCCGCTTCTGTAACCACAGCAGCCACCCTGGCTGCTTTCTGCCCTTTAATGCTCCAAACCGCCTCCTACCACAGGGCCTTTACACATGCACATAGGTCTAAAGTAACTTTTCTTTCTTTTTTTTTTACCCCCACCCCTGCATAGCTTCCGTATAACCCAACAGTAGTTACAAAGTCCTGAAGTCAGACTGTCAACTTCAATCCCAGTCTCCCAGGTATTGGCCGTGTACCTCGTCCGATTTACTGGGCCTGTTTCCTCACCTGGAACCTCTACTCCCATTGCCACCTTAAGGTGTCACTGCGAGGGTTACACACCTACCTGCATAGGACGTAGGATGATGTCAGGCATGACGGAAAGCTGGGTATCTGTCCCACTTATCCTGTCTTGATCAGCTCACCTGTCACTTGCTCATGGAGGCCCCTCAGATCCTGATGGAGGTGACTTTGGTTAGGCGCTCCCCAAAGACGGGGGGGGGGGGACACAGTGAGATTTTTTTACTTGTAGAAGCAGAGCCATCTCCACGTAGCTGAGACAAGGAGTGGGTCTGGCTGAGGCAGCATCGCTAACAGCACGGGGCCCCGTCTGGGCCCCACAGAACAAGGAGGCACGGGGCCTTCCCGGCTCCCCCGGGACTGTTCTTGGGGAAACAGGATATCACCGACAACCTGGATTCGTGTTTTCACGTGCGTCCTCCCTCTGGAACGTCTGTTCCATGGGAGCCGAGTCCCCATCTTTCCTGGGTATGGCACCTTCAGGGCCCACACGTGGGAGGTGGGGGCTAAACACTGGTCAGTTAGCACAGCCGGGGGCCAAGTCCCTCTGAAAGCCCTGGACGAAGCAGTGAATGGAAGGAGGGGAGCCACACCCCTGTAACTACAGTCGGGAAAGAGACACCGGTCTGTACTCCCGCTTCCTTGTGGTTATTTCGTGGCCTAGTTGGTGGCCACCAGGCTCAAGAGCTGCCATTTCCAAATGAAACTGGGCCTTGCGTGGGGCTCCGAAGGTAGGACTTCCGGAGGCCCTCCCACAGCCTGGGGTCTGCAGGGTAGGGTTGAAACTGCTCAGGGTATAGATTTGGCTCTTTGGTCCTTCTTCAAAATCACTTGATCCCCTTAAACCCAAGTGAGCATGGTCTTCTCCCCCAAAATGAGGTCACCTGGTTCTACCACCCCCAGCCGCGTACCCAAAACCATCCGCAAGTAGTGGCTTGAAAAAGTCATCACACTTAAACTGGTTCCACAGATCCTGTAGGTGCATTTTGGATTATGAATATATCCCATAGACCCACACACACAAACACACCGGGCCAGCTGGGATGTGAACATTGCTTCCAGAATGTGGTGAGTACTGATGAAATTTCAGTTCCGAATAAGTATGTCGCCGATGAGGGGGACGAGGCACCAGGGCAGTAAGTCCAGGCTAAAGTTTGAGGCTCCGGCTTCCTTTGGGCCCTCAGTGCTCTGCCCTGAAGCTCCCCCCTGCAGGGAATCTGGTGTTAAGAGGAACAAGGACAAATGAGCTTTTTGTGGCCTCTGTGTGTAACCCTGGAATGTAAGCATCTGAGGACGTCCCTCCAATCTGCCCAGGGCTAGAAAAAGAACCTGGGACACAGGAGGTTCCAAGAAATAGTAAACGAATTAACGAAAGACCTTTGGCCTAGGATCTTCCAAATATTAGCCAATGGGGAGATGCTGTCCCAGTGAGAGGGTGGTCTGTGTCGTTGGGACAGTGTGAATTCATTACCGCCTGTACTTGCCGAAGCGTGCAAAGCAATCCCCTGAACTAGGAGCCAACAGGGTCCCCATCTTACAGACCAGGACGCTGAGGGCCACAGAGTTGCTTTCCCAGGGTTCCTCCGGTAAAACCCAGATCTGTGATGCTCCAAGGCCTACCTTCCTAACTACTGTGCTGGCAGTAGCCTATGCATGAAGCCTACCCTAAAAACGGGGATCTCTAACTTCAGAAAAATGATCTGATTGCCGAGTTACTTTCACTAAGTTAGTTAAATGGGCATAGTTAAATGGGCATTAAAAAAAAGTAAGGCTTTTCAGACAAAGAGTTAAGATTTCGTGATCAACAGGTTGCTTTTAGGAACTATGGTCAACCTCTCATTGTGTGCTTCTGACGCACCTCTGTGCAGAGAGTAGAGCGTGTGACCTGATGCTAAGGGTGCCTTCAGTAAATCCTCACTAGGCCTCCCGTCAATATCCGTTAAATATCCTCTAAGAGAAGACACCTGCATAGCCACTATTAGATTCCTGCTTGATCCTAAAAAGGAGGACAAAGGTCCTTGTCAGGCACAATGGGGCACAGAGAGCTTTCTGGGGTAACAGAGAATGAAGGGTTAGTGTCTGTACATGTCCAAAGATAGCAAATCCTCTGCCGGAAATCTGTGTGGCTTCCTGTGTGTCAACCATACCTCCCGTAAAAATGGATATTTCCATGTTTCTTCTTGTTTCGCATACTTTCTGTGTAAACGTGGTCAGGCTGAGGCCCATGGTCTCAATACACTATAATTGCACCATCATAATTTGGAAATAGAACCAGTTCCTTCAAAGTAAACAATAAAACCAAGCACCGACGTCCTTTGCTTGGTATTTCCTTCTTGTTGGAAGGACACAATTGCCAATAAATTTCTGTAAAGAAACTGGCTTTTTTCAAAAAACGTGTACAGTTTGTTTCAGACAAGTCTAAAAGCAGGAGGTTGATACCGGGGCACCATATTCTGCAGCCACAAGGCTCAGGACCTAAGTCAATGCCAATATGCTTTCTTTTTAGGAAAATAAAGGGGAAAATGAAACTACCCAAAAGTATGGAGTGTAAGATTCTGTCTGTGACTGTTCACATGATGGGAAAGTGCTCTCTCCAACAGAAAACCTAAATACATCCCATCAATAGTGGCTTTTCTTGAATGTCTACAGTTGTGGTAAAGAGTGTCTTTATCCCTCTCTATTCTACTGACCACTCTCTATCCTGGAGTTGTCTTTGATTTTAGATGGTTCCTAGGTTTGCACGGAGGGGACCATGGACAAACAGATGCAGAATGTCGGGTAGGGAGGTGGAGGGCTCTGATCGTGCCGGGGACCCTTGCCCTGAGCTCACGAATTCTCCTTCGGGAAAGTTAGTGCCAGAAGGCCTTTGGAAACCTGTCTGTGGACCCCCTTCAAACTTATTAATGGCAGCAATTATCCTCCTCACACCTGTCCCCAAAAGCTCTGTTCCAAGTGATTTCAAACCAATGAGGGTTCATAAAATTAATAGAATTATGTCTGTCTTAGCAGGAAAACCCAGATTTCTTGCATCCTGTGGGATTCACTTAACATAAAGCACACAGATAAGCCTATGGTTGCCCCATTGGCAGAGGAGGAGGAAAATAGGGCTGTTGAGAAAAGCGGACCGCTTTAAGCCAGTCTATCCAGAATTGCAAATTGCCCCATGGAGTGACATGTATAAATACCGAATAGCTAAAAGCATTGACAGAATTCATAATGGCAAGTTTTAGAAATGGAATCCATTTCTCTTTCTGCAAAAAGCTTCCAAATTAATAAGACCGGCTATGAACTAGCAGATAGTAAAATCTGCAGCACGGATAACAAAGCCTGTTGGTTGCAAATTTAATACCCGGCTATTTTATAGTCTCTCTAATGAATACATAGTTACGACTTTCTTTCAACTGTTTGCACAGAGACCAATTCAGGGATTCAAGTCGCTGAGACCACAAAGCTGTTTTCTATTCATACTTGCTCAAAATTACCCCAGAGAATAATCGGTGCATTTCTTTCCTCTTGTGGTTAAACATAACCCTGCTATACGTTAGTAAAAGTGCAGATACCGTGTTCATATTCAAAAGGCAGGCTCCTACCAAGTCAAAATAGGTTAATCTAACATCAAATCTGTATCACTGGGGGTGCCTACAATGAACATCTGGTCCGAAACTTTAAATTGTAATCCAGGAGCAGACCTAGAAAAAGGAAGTTCCTTTCCTGCCTCGAAGTTACATTTAACTTGGAGAAATGACCAAAGAAAGCACGAAAGAAACCCGGTGCCTTATTTTCATAAGTCTTTTGGAGATTTTATCAACGCAGTCCTACCTTGTGGAAACTGTGGAAGCACACAGAGCGAGTCTGGATCCAGCAGGAGGAACAGTTGAGATACGAGCTGGACCAGGAGAGGATCACCACCTAAAACGTAGGAAAGAGTTCAATGGGGGAATGATCAGTGGGGCCACATAGGTCAGAGACCTGACGAAAAGACACCATTCATGTTGGATCAGTTAGTGGGGGGCATTCAGGGAAAAGTGAAGAAAACATCTGAAAATTTTGGGGTTAAGATGACAAGACACTGTGTGCATACCCACGGGAATGATCCACTGAGGGAAACAAAAGAAGACTGGGTAAATAGGGAAGCATTTGTAATATGGTGAGCTCTCCAACTTTTGATGGAAGACGGTGAATGAAACCCATAAATTGCTCTTTTCTGTTAGAAAAAAAAAAAAGGCTCAAGTTTTATAAGTCCTCCTCCTTGCCCTACTGTCCTACCAAGGAACATCTCCACTCCATCCCGAGGGCTGGTATATCCCTAAGGTACAGCTGAGCGTTGGTGCTCTTAGACTGACCTAATTAGACACTTGGCTCCCACTCTGTTCCCCATAGCTAATTTGCCCATCCTAAATCACCTTCTCATGGTAATTTATCTGCAGAAGATGACACTGTTGTCACAGTAAGCTAGAATTTTCCATCATTGGCACTGTACATTAACATGTTTTTATTTATATGTTCATTCCCCTTGAGCTAGATGACTGTAATATCTGTGCTGAGGGATGGATTCCCCCCACCCCCCACCCCCCACCCCCCACCCCCCACCAGAGCTGTAACATAATCAATTGGTTACACCTTCAAGGTCAAGGGCAGATAGTAGGACCTGGTGAAGTCCTATTTATGTCTTAAATACATACATAGGCTCTTGCATGCGCGCACACACACACACACACACGTATATGGATGCAATTGCTGATACCTCTAGGCAGTGTGAGATAGTTTTATCCCTGGTGAATCAGTCCGTGCCTTTCTTGACCACCTATGCTTTGCACAGTAGCCTACCTAATCCTCACATGCTTATAGAAAGTGCATGTTGTCACCTGAGACGCTATACAGATAGCACAGTGATTAAGCAATTTGCATTAAAAGGCTTGTAAATGCTGTACGTTGGATTTCTACCCACGTTCTCAGACTACCGTTTCCTTTATTTGTAGACTAAATAAATCATTTAGCCCAATATCGAAGGGAATCGAATTTTCGCCCATGGAGACACTACTAAAATTAAAGTCACTCCTGTTCTTGCAGGTTTCCTTCCCTACTAGTTTGCCCCCCACCTTTTGCTCGTCCAGAAACTCTGTGCTCGCAGGCTTTGCTTTTTCCATGCTCCCCGATGAAAGCGGCCCCTTGGGACTCTGGTCTCACCAGCCATGTTGCGGCGGGGGGGGGGGGTTGTCTCTGATGCTCCAAACCCTGGTGCCTGTTCTTTCCCCACAGACCACAGCGCTCCAAGAAGCAGCGACAGCCTAGTTCTCAAGCTCTGAAGGCTTTTCCAAAAGAAATCCTCGTGGAGAATTTCTGACCAACCAGAATCTCAACACTGGGGATGGATCTTCAAAGATCCACAAGTGTTTCAAGTGGGAGAGAACCAGTTCAGAGTCAAAGCAACACGAGGCGGCAGCACTGGGTTGGGACCAGGACTTGGACGGCGAGGTCCTAGAGAGGTCACTGCCTGGCCTCACGTTGGGGTGCTCTCACACGGTCATGCGAAGGCCGGGATGTGACTACTGGCTTCCGTCACTTGTGCCAGATGGGGACCCGCAGATACGTGACCTCCACTCATACTCCCAGAGTTCCCTCGTTGCTAAAATAGGACAACAGAGCCTACACACAGTGCTGGGAAGAATAAGGCAATCGTGAAAGATGGTTAGCCCTGGACCCAGCCCATGGTCAGGGCTCAGTAAGTGTCCATTCCCGTTACTCGAAACAGATGCATGAGGAGAACATTCTCAAGGCTCTTCCTTTTGATGTCTTGCCTGTCACCCTGCACGCATCACTGCAAATTCCACCTACGCCAGTTACCTGACAAGGATAAGTTCCAGTCAGTTTGCATATTTAGAGAGGATGGCTGAGTGAGGAGGGTGGTGGCAGGCTGACCTTGAGACCCCAACGGAAGCTTTCGTAGCCGAGGATATAAGTGACTTAGGAAAGAAAGGAGATTCTCTCCTCTTGGAGAAGGAAGTGGGCCTAACAACTCTGAGGGATGAGATGTGAGGTTGCTGAGGGACACAGGATGCTTACGGTCTCTGTTCCTGGACGTGACCTTTCGCCGAGGTCACTAGAGCCACAGTGCCCTGGGGCTTCAACGAACAAATGAACACAAAAGTCAGCGTGTCCACCCTATCCCCCTTCTAGCCACTGCGGAGCTCCAGAAAATGGCCTGGGACCTACCCACCCCCACCCCCACCCTTGCATGTGATGTAAAACCAAGGGTTGGTGAAGACAACAAGACCAAGTCTGGAAGGGCACTAGATGAGAAAGGAGGGAAGAAGTTCAATCTTCCTTTAAGGCCAAGGAGAAGAACGTTTCCATCGGTCTGAGATCATGTCCTCTGGAAGACAGAGGGTTAAGGCACTAACACTTGACCTGGGAGGTCTCTGAGCCCCAGGCAGTGCCAGGGAAGACAGGGTAAGAAGCAAAGCCATGGCAGCACAGGAGCTACCATATTGGCCAGAGCTTTCCAGAAACTTCAGAGACCAAGCAGGCCCCTGGGCAGGCGTGTTTTCTTACCATGCAGGGTATACATGGTAGAACCACATAGTGGAATCTGCCATGGGAGACCGCGAGGAAGAGAAAGTGTCTGTCCAGACCTGCCTCCTCTCCTATTTCCCCTTAATCATGATGCCCTGCGTGGGGAGCAAAGCCCCGAGCTTCTGGGTTGTGCATGACCCATGCCGTGGAAACCAGAGCCTGAGTGTGGTCAGCCTACTGTGGCATTTTGTTCAGGACCAAAAGTAATGAGTGCCTGTATGCCACCTGACAATCTTTCCACGGGCTTGCAAACTAGCCACAAGTCCCTTTCCAAAATGCTTACAGAATTACTCTGCCTAACAAAAACTTACAATAATCTAAACCACCTTCTTGCCCTAGCACACCTTCTCCATAGCACACTCTGTGTACACCCCCCCCCCACACACACACACATCTGTGAAGTTGGCCCCTGACAAACTTCTCCCTCGTGCGTGCTCTACAAGTAAAGACTCGAGCAGCCATTTTTACTTTCCTTGGTGACCTCAGGGTAGCTGTGACCATGAAAGTCATTCCTCTTGATCCTAAGATCTTAGGAGATTGTTCCTGCCAGATTTTCCCTGCACCCTCCTATCCTAGATAAGTCACCTGACATCCTGGGAGCTGCCTGACTGTCTCCTTCGAGCCACACAGGTAGTTACTGGCCACACCTGGTCTTGATCCTACCCCCGATGACCAGTCCAGGGCTCCTGTTATCACACTAGGAAGAAATCTGGCTTCCTGTTGTGAGTACAGAGGACCCATGCTTCCTGGAAGCTGCACACACCAACAGCTGCATTACTTTTCTAATAGCTAATGCAGTTTCTGGTGACAGCATATTCCTCTCTCTCAAAGTAAATTAAATGCCATAATCTTCCCATAAACTGGATTTAGGAACATATTCTCTATGATAAACAACATTCAATTGGAATCACATCCTCTCTGCAATGTGAAATTGAAGTTTACTTTTGATGTGTTATCTGTTGATGACGATTGACTATAAATGTAGGACCATTTAGTAAGCAAATAAACCTCTCAGTGAGGAGGTAACATAATACACGGCAATTTTTATAAATCTCTTTTCATCTTGGCTTTTCACTAGTTTGGAAGAATTAAAAGGACATTGAAAACGCGTTAGGTAAATGGTGCTATTAACAGGGCCATTTAAATGGTTGCCAAAATTTGGGAAAACATGAAAAATGAACACTTACCTTGGGCCTGCAAGTGAAGGTTGAAGGTGGTTTTTATAACAGGGCTCCCTGGGCGTCAAGAACCATCCCCAGGGTAAGCAGGGGAGCCTCAGCCAGCCGCCTGCCCAGCCAGACCAGCTCCATTTGTATTGTCTGCCTGTGTGTGAATGTTGTCGAAAATTTATTTTGTAGAAAGGGTGCCAAGGGAGGGAAAGATTGAAAGCCCATGTCTGGGCCTATTTCGGGTAGAAAAAATATTCTTTTTGTCAAACCTCTGCCCACCCCCCACATTTATTTCACTGTAGTGGCATAACGTATTTTTAACCGATCAGGAGTAAAACAGATAACTGGCAAACACTGACTGAGGGACCATGATAAGTGTGTTACGAAGGTAGGACTAGACATAAATTAATGAAACAGAATATAAATCTGTAAATCAAGTCAAAGGAAGATTTCCGTCATGTGAAGACAATGGAGTAAATGACGTGGGTTGGGAGCACAGTTAGATCCTTATTAATGGTTGGATTAGTCAGGTTCTCCAGGAAAAAAGCCTACACAGACATACACACACATACACACATGCATAAAAAAATAGGTTTATGTTAACATGTTTACAGGTCTATATGGGGGGGGGGTGGGCTATAAAGAATGAACTGCAATCATTTAAGCTGACAACTCTAATTAGCTGCGGTTGGCAAGCTGGAGTCTTAGGCATAACCAGTGGTGTCCTTCTAGTTTGCAGGCCAGAAACTCACACCCAAAAGAGGCAATGTTTTAGTTGGAGTCTGGACACTGAAGGAAATGGGTGTTTCAACTCAAAGCAGTCAGGCAGAAGAAATTCCCTGTTAGTGGAGGGGAGAGTCAGCATTTCTGTCCTATTCAGGCATTCCACTGATGAGATGAGGCCCACCCACATTGGGGAGGACGATATGCTTTATTCCGGCTACAGATACAAATGTTAAACTCATCCCAAAACACCTTCACGTAAACACAAAGAATAATGTTGGATGACATAGCTGGATGTTCTGTGGCCTCGCTGACACATAAGATTAACCATCACCATTGTCAACACTAATGCCAAGCTAATGAAAGATGAAAGTAAACACACAAACACACACACACACACACACACACACACACACAAAACAATAACAAAGATGAATATTTCTCTTTTTTGGTACAGGAAAGGCCTTTGAGTTTACAGATAAATACAAAATGCCATAAAAATTGTATAAATGTTCAGTTAAAACAGTAATTTCACTGTTTAGTTTGCTTGATCAGTATTCAGACATTTTTATTTTTTTAAATGTTTGTTTTGAGAGAATACAAGCGGGGGAGGAGCAGAGAGGAAAGGAGACAGAGAGAATCCCAAGCAGGATCCGCACTGTCAGCACAGAGCCCAATGTGGGGCTCGATATCACAAGCAGTTTGTGACCTGAGCCAATATCAAGTGCTGGCCACTCAACAGACTGAGCCACCCAGGTGGCCCTCAAATTTGTTAAAACCAGGGAATCCTGGAGAATAGGGATTAGATTTCGTTTTCAGTAATTACCTCCTCAACTTTTCTGTCAGGCATGACCCAACAAGCTCCAATCCCTTTTTCTGTTCTGAAAAGATGGGATGGGGAAGAACCTATCAAGCGTGTCAAAGGAATCCTCCCTGCTTTTACAGTAAGTAATCAACTTCTTAGCTGAGATAGGGGAACACAGAAGAACAATACTCATTTTCCTAGAACTTGCCCTAACCTAACAGTATTTGGATTGTTGTTTCATTTTTATTGCCCACTGTAACATATAGTATGCAATGGCTTTCTATCCGGCGTGTAAATTATAAGGTCATCCTAAAGTCTACAAATTCTTTTCAGGACATTAATCTAGGAACAGGATGTTGGCTGGGATGCAAACAGAGTCATAAAACCGTCAACAGGCTAGAAGACAAACCTTCTTTGCTTACTCCTAATGCTGGAACAGACGTGTGTTCTCAAGTTGGGGAACCAATTTTTAAAAAGACTTTAATGTTTACTTATTATTGAGAGACAGAAACAAAGCATGAACATGGGAGGGGCAGAGAGCGGGGGGGGGGGGGGGGGGGGGCGGGGGACACAGAATCCGAACCAGGCTCCAAGCTCGGAGCTGTTAGCACAGAGCCAGCCATGAGGCTCTAACTCACAAACTGGGAGATCATGACCTGAGTCAAAGTCAGGCTGTTAACAGACTGAGCCACCCACGTGCCCCATGGGGGAACCATTGCTGCCAGCCAATGACTGAAATTTTGAACCCTGTCCACAGAAATACATCTTTATTGAGCATTTACATATAGTGATGAACTGTGCAATGTACTTTGGTCATTTTAGTAGCCATGTAAATTATACGGCCATCACGGTTTGCAACAGTGAAACCTAAACTTGAGTGACTATTCTTTTCATTTTAGACGCTATTGCCTTAAGAATAAAGAAAACGATTTCTCTTTGCCCTTCTGGTATTTGATCACATATCACTGTTGCACGTGAGACAGGTGTATGGACTGGGGCATAAGTCCGATCGGTGTGACACGAATAGCATCAGCCTAGATGGCTACCTTCGTAACCGATTGTGGCAACCTTCTTCACAGACAGTAATTTGAAATGTCGTTTGAATCCACATCCCCCTTCGGGGCCCACTTGCAAGAGGGAGGGACTCTTCGCTGGTGGCCCTATTCTCATGTGGGACCCAAATGTGTACACGTCTTCCCAGCTCCATGTTCTATAACATGTTGGCAGCATGGAATAGGCCGTGGAAGAAATCTTTATACCGTGGAAATTTGAGAAAATGACAGATCAAGGGAGCTGCTTGTGAAAGATGTAACAGCCAACCACTAGACTCCATGCAGGAAAGGCCTAGAGAGACTTGATACATTATTCTGGGAAATTTAAGAATCTAGACTCCTACTCTATGCCTGGAAAGATAAGGTTTGAATGTGGTTCCTAGCTACCTACTTAACCGACAAATTGGTTTACCAGAACAAAGACCTGAGGGGCGCCTATGTGGCTCCATTGGGTTGAGCGTACAACCCTTGATCTTGGCCCAAGTCATGATCTTGAGGCTCGTGCATTAGAGCCTCGTGTAAGGCTCTGTGCTGATGTTGAGGAAGCTGCTTGGATTCTCTCTCTCTCTGCTCCTTCCCCCCTCATGTTCTCGCTCTCAAAAATATTTAAAAAATCTTTTTTTAATATGAAATTTATTGTCAGATTGGTTTCCATACAACACCCAGTGCTCATCCCAGCAGGTGCCCTCCTCAATGTCCATCACCCACTTTCCCCTCCCTCCCACCCCCCATCAATCCTCAGTTTATTCCCAGCTTTTAAGAGTCTCTTACGGTTTGGCTTCCTCACGCTCCAACTTTTTTTTCCCCCTTCCCCTCCCCGATGGTCTTCTGTAAGGAAAACTACTTGGCAATGAGAAAGAATGAAATATGGCTTTTCGTAGCAACGTGGATGGAATTGGAGAGTGTTATGCTAAGTCAAAAAATCTGTAAACAGAAGACTCTAAAAATTCACATACCAGCCCTACATCACAGTAGGTGAAAATGAATACCAATTGTTGTAAGTTAGAACTCACAGGTGTATTTTGGAGGGATAACCTGTCATTATTGCTTGTTGAATGTTCGTTTTCTCTTGACTTTGAAAAATACCAATGAATGATTTGATCGACTTTGGTAAAAACGAAACAAAACAAAAAAAACTAGCATCATTAATGTAATAACTCAATAAAATGTTTCAGTTGGATAAAACCAAATATGCAATCGTCTTTATAATCCGTGGGGTGCAAGAGCAACCGAAGCTCCAGGGACTGCTCCCCTAGACCTCAAAACGTCAGGAGGAGAGCAATTCATGTATATTTGATCATTAACTTCCTGGAAATTGCAAAGCACTTTCCAAATTTGTATTTGGTACATTTCTCTTTGGTTTGTACACTTATGTGTCTTTAATTTTTTAATTTCAGAAGAGTTAGACATTTGTTAAAAAGTTAGAAACTTAGTACAAAGATTTCTACATAACCTTTGCTCAGTTTCCCCTATTGTGATTGTCCTGGGTCCCCTTGGTCCATTTGTTACTACTAAGAAATGAACATTGGTTCATTACTGTTAATGGTGTAGGCAGAACTCACCAGTTTTTCTTCCATATCCTTTTTCTGCTCCAGGATCTTAGCCAGGGTACCATATTACTTTGAGTCTTCATGTCTACAAAGCACTCTCTGTTTGTCAAAATTTCCTGGTCACTGATGACCTGATAATTTTTAGGAACACTGATGGATGTTTTTCTAGAACGTCCTTGAAATTGGGTTTATCTGATACCTTTGTCACATTTATACTGAAATCCTGGGTTTTGGGTAGGAAGACTGAAGAGCTAAACTGTCATTCTCATAGGTCAGAGGAATGGCTTATTCCTAAGGTGAACATCCATCACCTGGATGAGGCAATGTCTGCTGTCTGTACTATGAGACTATGCTACCGCCCAACCATTTCCATACTCTGCTTTTTGGGAGCAAGTTCCCAAGTGCAGTTTCACCCTCCACAGGGCTGGAGTCAGGAGGGGAGGGGAGGGAAGGGAGGAGGAGGGAAGTCCATCTTCTGGAGGTAGCAAGTGCCTACACAATTTTTCCAGGATCTTCTGTATGGGACAGTAGTCTCTTCGATTTTTATTTTCAACCATTTAGATTTATCAGTATGGATCCATGGGTATTTATTTTATTGATGGACTTTATTTCTACAATGATTCCAGCTTTGGCCACTGTGAATACTCCTCCTTTTGCAAATGTATATTCCTCCAGGTAGTTGCGGAGGCTGAAGAAATTCCAAAGTTTCATTTTTAGAACTGACAAAAATTGAGAAGTGTATTTCATAGGAAATTCAGGTCTCTGGAATCAGAATGAACAACTGATCAAACGAGTGATTAAAAAGAAAACATTAGGGGTGCCTGGGTGGCTCAGTCGGTTAACAGTGTGACTTTGGTTCAGGTCAAGATCTCACAGTTCCTGGGTTCAAGCCCCAGGTTGGGCTCTGTGCTGACAGCCCAGACGCTGGAAACTGCTTCAGATTTTCGCTCTTTCTCTCTGCCCCTTCCCCACTCATGCTCTCTCAAAAATAAAACATTAAAAAAAAAACAGGGTTATCCATGTTTGTTAAGAAGGAAAAATCTTTGAGGTACCTGGGTAGCTGTCAGTTAAGCATCCAAATTTGGCTCAGGTCATTATCTCAAGGTTCATGAGTGTGAGCCCCACATTAGGCTCTGTGCTAACAGCTCAGAGCCTGGAGCCTGCTTCAGATTCTGTGTCTCCCCCTCTCTCTGCTCCTCCCCCTCTGGTGCGCGCTTGCGCGCGCTCTCTCTCTCTCTGTCAAAAATATTATTACAAAAGTTTTAAGGAATAATCTTTGAATATTTTATCTCTGGTTACTCTAATTGGAAAAAAGTATTAACCCTTCTGAGGGTAGGTTGCATGTTGTTGCAAAAAAAATATTTTTCTGGAGTGATTTTGTCAGAAGGTAGTGGATGAGACTTGGATTTTAATGTCACTAAGAGAATTTAACAGAATTGGGGGAAGGGAGGATTTGGTACGATATTTGAATGCAAAAGCATCCTTTTCCCAAGTACTTTTCACTCCGGTCTGAACTTAGCAGTGTGTAATGGGAGCCTCGACAGCCACTGGTGTGTCAGCGTGTTCACATCTTGCGTGTATCTGTGTCCACACAGAGATCTATGGGAAGGAATACTGGAAGCTGCTGTTGTAGTATCTGCAGGGTGGGCCACAAGCCACGCCCACACCAGTGCAAGTTGTCCTTGGAGCCAGAAAGCCCTCTGTTGGCAGACAGATCTCTTCCTCAGCAGAGGTCCATCTGTCTTCATCAAGGCCTCCAGCTTATGAGAAGGGACCTGCCACTTGGAATAGTATATAATTTGAATAGTAATCTCATCGAAAAAAATAGCCTCACAGAAACATCCAGAAAAATATTTGGCCAAATATCTGGGTACTGTGGCCCAGCCAAGTGGACACATGAAATCATGATGCGGTAAGACGAAGTGGTGTTCATGGACATCCTTCTTTCCAAGGCCACAGATGGGGGGTTGATAATGGATCTTCGTGTTACTAGCTTCAGAGTCTAGCCCAGTGCCCTTGCAGGAAGAACACCCAGTGAATATTGGTGAAACTAAATTGCTCTTAGAGACAGCAATAATTACGGCTGCTATTTTTGGGTGAATCCTGTGGGGTGACGTTCTAGGTCCATTTTTTTCCTGTTCTCACAATGACCCAGCAAAAACTAGGTGTTACCATTTTATAAATCAAACTGCGACTCCAAGAAGACCAATAACTACTCGTTCTACGGTTGGTAAACTAGAGAGATGCAGATTCAAGACAGCCTATCTTCAAGGCACATTATCTTGGCTCTGTTTGCGGGATAGCAAATGAGTCCGACCCCTGTGCCTAGTCTGGCCCATTTTGCTGTGAACTGAGTGTCCATGGGGGCTCAGCAAGGAGGGGAGCCCTGCTGTAGGAGCAGGAGGAGGGCCATGTGCCACATGTCTTGCTGCCATGTTTTACCGTGTCAGCCAGGTCTAGGCAGGATAGAGCAAGCCTTGGCCCCAGGGCCAGTATGACAAGGGATGGAAAATAGACCAGTTGTCAGTACTGACCATCTAAGAGTTCACTGCTGATTTCCTTCAGGGTCTCAGCCATACTTCACAGAAGGGGGTTAGCTAGGTGTGGGCAGATGAGATTGAGGACCATAACCTTGTCTGCCAAAATAGGAAGGTAGAGCAATATTTTTCTCTTCCTTAAAGCCATCACGGTGTCTCTTGTTGAGTTCTCCTTTGTACCCCTTTAACTAGGATGCTGAGTGTGGCCTCGATGCTTGTAGACCCACTTCATGAAAAGTTGAATTCAATAGTTGAGACAAAACTCGCTGTGCATGGGATCTAGGACCTAGCCACCTTATCTCCAATGCCATTCCTTCCTGTTAGGATATTACTTGGAAGCCTGAGATTTCTTCCCTTCCTTTTGTTACAGCATGAGAATTGCTACCTTTCATCCTGCATATCTTTTCCTAAGAAATGGCTTCAAAATGGGAGAGAACCACGGAAGGTTCCCTGGAGAAAGAGGGACCTGCAGGCACACTGTTGAATTGGCTGTATTTCTATCCTGTGCCGTGACACAGCTTGGGATTTTGTCAACACAGTGGGAGGTGGACGTTTGATAGGTGCGTGACAGCACTGTGCATTCTGTTTAAGAACCACGGAAATTTGTGGGCACATTCCCTATCCACCCCCAACTCCCCAAAATCTAAGAAGGCCAAATTACTCAAAATATTAAAATCCACATGATGCATTATTACTCATAAAGTGATACCCAAGCAAGGAATCTTGAATTCTCCAAGGATCCCTGAAATTTTCAAATGCAGGTCAGGTCATTGATGTACTTGGTACTTTTATATGGAAACGACCTAGAATTTTATTTTCCCATCAATACTTACAAAATGTGAAAGCATTGCTGAAATTGTCACTTAGGAATCTTACCTTCTAGCTTTCCATAGAATTCACTTTAAGGAATCTTGGGGAAAAAAAATCTAGTGACAACCACAAAGGGTTAGATGCCAACTAAGCCAGGAACAGGGCTGTTCGATGGCAGGGGACAGGCCATGTCCCCAGGTACGTCTGCTTGCACAGGTCTGGGAATCAACAATCTGCTCCAAAGGCCAAGAAGTGATGATTCATTCTGGTCCCCCATGGCTCCAAAATGTCCCATCTCCTGCATACTCTTTTTCACAAACACGTACAAGGAAAAGGGGGTGACGATGTTGTCACCATCACTGTGTCTGTTAATACACCAAAAACAAAAGTGGAAATGGTGTTTCTCACACAGTGAGGACATTCTGAGATGAGGCACACGAGTGATGGGGACATTCTCATGTGAGTTGCTGGAAACAAGATCGCACTGAGCCCTTGTGAAATAATGTATAATAAGACCAAACGCACAGAAGAATGTGGAGAGTGTTGTGTTTGTTCTTTTCCTTATTTGAAGCTAATACCTACTTTGAAATTCTGATGCAACCCTCTTAAATCAAGATCTGAAAATAATACTCTTGGTAAGAGGCAGCAACCCTCTAAAATTAAACTGATAAGTAAGCAAGTGACCTATTGTCTCATCTGAAACATCCACAGCTGATTTTGTGAAATAGCTGAAGGTCAGGTTACCACGAGTGGACCCATCTCTCAAAGTTGAGAGAAGCTGAGTGGTTCGCTCAAGATTACAAAGCTGGTTCTAGCAATATAGCTAGAATTAGCATCCATCTGCTCTGAAGGAGGAGTCCCGAGAAGACCACCTCTGACCTGAGTGTGCAAGTACACAGGGGAGCTAATGAAGGGAAGAAGTGGGAAAAGGGGGTGGCAAGGGAGGGACTAGACAGGGTCTAAGCAGAGGCAGTGACACAGAGAAAGGCATATGCAGAGAAGACATGACGGTTTTGGGGGAGGATTTAACAGGTTAAATGGGCAGAGGAAAGGAATAAGGCTAAAGCAAAATGGTGCTGTTGATGACCTCCATCTGTCCTATAGGGCTTGTGCCGTTCTCTGTGTGGACTTTGCCTCCTCCGTCAGACTACACAGCTCCCAGAGCACACCTCTCCAGCCTTGGTCACCTTCCTACTGCACAGAGCACAGATTTGGGCCCTCAGTAATACAAAGAATAGGGATAGGAGAGCTGTGATTTAAGAAAGTCATTAATTTCACTAAGCCGGTTTCCTCACCCATTTTATGAAGGTAATAACAGTGCCCCCTGGTTCCTCAAGTACAAGGGTGAAGTAAGGAAATGCCCTTAGAGGTACGGGTACATTGCACACAACACAGCAAGAAAGTTGTTACAGGCGCCAAGTACTAGTGTGAAAGTCCAAGGCAGGGTTCAATGTGACCCGATGAAGTCATCACTCAAAATGGAAACCTTTGTATGAAACGTGGACGGGGTTTGCTCCAATCCTCCTGCCCATCTCAGTGGCCTGGGAAGATGTACCTCCTCTTTTTGTACATCTTTGAGCAAGAGATCACACACAAGCTGTCTTCTGACCTTTGGGTGCACTGATCCCAGGTTGGTAGCAAAGAGAAGTCGTGGTTTGGTGGGAATCGTCAGCAGTGAGGGCAAATCGGGGGGATCCATTCTCTTCCGAGGAAGAAGGCAGATTACTCAGTGCTCAATGCAAAATAGGAAAATACTTCATTAGTGGTAAAAGACTGTGTGTGTGTGTACTCATATATATTTTTTTTTGATAAATTTCAAATGGCAAACTGTTAAGAAATAAGCCTTGATGGAAAGGAAATAGATTCGTTTTTGAACTTCTGCATCCCTGTGCTGGTTTCTGTGGGACATAGAAAGGTATTAATGCCTTAACCTACTGACGTTTTACTGTATCATTTCTTTGGTTTCTGGTGATGACTCTTTAAGATCGCTGGTATTAATCCAATGTACGGATAAGGAGACCTAGACTTGAGATAAATTGACTCAAGGTTGTGAGAAGGTTGAAGGTTGGGGTGTGGGTCCAGCTCACGTTCTAAACCTCATACTTTTAATCAGAACCCTGTAGTAGAACTAGCAATGAGTGAACAAGTGAGTACACAATGAATGAATAATTCTGACACAATCGATCTTTTTTTTTCTTTTCTGATGGACACGGTTCTTCTGAAAGGCTGATTATGTAAATCCTAATTGTTTTTTCCTGTTGGGGAGATAACTGCCTAAGGTTGTTTCTTCAACGAGATTGTGATGTAACCACAATAACAGCACAACCCTATGAAAATGAACCCCAATTAAACAGCTAGACAAAGGGCATTGGTGTCTTGGGGGCATCAAAGATTGTAAGTAGAAGGATCTTTTTGTTTTTGTAGGGAAGCAAATCATAAACAGTCCTGCCCAGAAGAGTTGTGTTCTCAATACCAGACATGCTGTTATTAATCAACGCTTCTTCAACTTGAATGACCTTTGCCTGCGAATTCAGCGTTTGTATGATCTATGCCTGCGGCAAGCTCTCTACATGATAGGAGGGAGGATTGGGGGTCTTCCTAGCACTCACCTTGCATGTGAGGACGGCTGGTGCTCAGAGAAGCTACACACAGCTCAGAAGGTGTACACGTCTTCAAGATGTCCTGTGTGCAGAAAAGAAGAAAGGGTCAGGGATGGTTTCTGTCAGTAGACCTAAAACAATTGGGTGTGTGTGGGTGTGTGTGTTGGTATTAACATGAAAATCTTGAACAAATGTAAACTGTATGCTTTCTCTTCTGTATTAAGCTTACTAAGCAGCTCTCAAGGTGATGGCTAATTTCTCCCTCCCACCACCTACCTCCATCTCAAATTCAGGTGGAGTCACATACCAGTAATGAGGGAAGAGTCCGATTGGGGGAAGGGCTGGGGCTGCCATGTTGGACAGCTGTCGGGTGCCATATGCAAGGCACTCAGTGTGGATTGTGCCCCCTGAAGGTGTGCCGGGCAACTGTGGGCCACAGCATGCCGTACACCCAACTGTCTTACTCTGACAACGTCCCTCTTTGACTTGGCAATGGTGTCTCTCACTCTCCATCCTTCTTCCCTCCCCAGCAGACCAGTCTGTGTGGTGGGGTGGCCCCTGGCTCCACTCCTGATGAGCCCTGTGATCTCCGGCAAGACACCCAACTGGCTTTGGCTTCAGGGCCCTGCCAGGAAGAGGACAAGGAGGGCATGTACCTTGCAGGGTGGTTGTGGGAACTGGAGAGGGGAGGACTGTGAAGTGTCTGGTCTTCAGAGGGCCTGCCGGTTTTGGCTGGTTGACTCCTGCGGTTGCAAGTGCCCATCACCAGCGTCCACAGCACAGAGGGGCCCTGCCACCCTTCAGAGGGGATAAACACATATGTTCCTTAGCTCAGAGGGGTCTCATGATGCAGCTCATTCCTCTGTCCTCACATGAGTAAACTGAGGAACAGAAACAACAGGATTCACCCTCCATGGTGTAGCAGGTAACATTAGCCCCAGAGATGAGAACAAACCTTGCATCGAACACTGGATGAAATTTCTGCGAGGTATTGCAGCCCTCAATCATGAACAATTTCAATCACACATATGTATCTGGATGATTACAATGAGCTGCTAGGAAACAAAGTCCTGATGGATCAACTCATTTCAATCCTCTTCTTCCTAACATGGAATGGATGACCGACAGTTGTGACTCCCAAATTTATGGCCCTGAAAGGCAAAAAAGGCCCTCATTCCTGAAGAAGGGAGTTTGGTGCTGGCGGGCTCTCCTGGGTCCCTGATGCTCAGGGCTCCCTCAGAGCTGTGCCTCCAATTGTCCTGAAGCCAGAGAAAGGGAAATAAACCTTATGGTCTGGGGACTGTCTCCTTCAGAGTTGTGGTAATGGTTTTTCTTCACCCGGATGGATCCACTCACCCTTGATTGCTCACTTTAAATCCGATTTCTCCAGAAAGACCTTTTTCCCAAACTCTAGGTGAGGTTAGTCTCTGCCCTTGAAGATTCCCGCCACCTCCTGAGTACATGAATGGTGTGCTATCTAAACCACTGTGACCTGGGAGAATTTTTTTTGGAGGGGGTCATATTATCACATCATTCTCAGGTTCTTTCCCCTTATGACACTTGAACTGATTACACTGATTGTCTCATCACTGTCAGTACTGGGGCTGAGCAAGGAGGGGGGAGTCTAAATTTTTTATTCCACTCTTTGTCTAATCCCTTAAAATAGGTTTTAGCACACTAACATTCATCCTCTGTTTCTAATAGAATTGTTTCTAACTATAAATTTCTGTCAAACCTGGGTATGATACTCTATACAGACATTGTTTTCAAGCTTACATAGGATAATTATGAAAATCGACTTTATACTAAGCACAGAGAGCTCTTTGAATTTCAAGGGATTCGTTGTTTTTTAACTATAAAGCAATTAAGTTAGAAATCAGTAACCAGGAACTAGAACAAGCTAAATATTTCAAAATTTCTAAAAGACTCATGGGTTATTCTCTGATTGCTGAACACCGTGTCCTACAGAAAGCATGTCGTTACGTCAACGTTGGTATGGAATTGACTCAGTGGTTGATATTCCAGCTCTACTCTGTTTGATCCATCAGTTATGGAGAACTGTCAAAACTTGGCACTAGTATGGCAGATGTATTATTTTTTCCTTACACTTCTGCCAATGTGTTTTTAGATTTTAAGGCTATGTTATTACATGCTTAGGGGTTTAAATTATTTACTTGAGAATTGATTATATGGAGTAACTTTCTAGTAATGATTTTTGCTTTAAAGTCTACTTTGATGTTATAATAGCAACACCGTATTTCTAGAATTTACTTGGCATATCATTTTTTTATTTTCCTTCAGCTATTCTGAGTCTTTTTAGTTGTGTCTCATAAACAGAGCTGGAATTTTTTGTAAAAAGCCATTAGGGCTGTTTTTACCCTCTAAATTTTAAAAATAATTTAAAAAATAAGATTAAGTGTATTTTGAGAGAGAGCATGCAAGTGAGGGGGGACAGAGAATCCCAAGCAGGGATTCTACACTGACAGTGCAGAATCTGATGTAAGGCTCAAGCCCATGAAATCAAGAGATCATGACCTGAGCCAAAACCAAGAGTCAGATGCTTAACTAACAGAACCACCCAAGCACCCAAAAAATAATTTGACATTTACAGCAAACTTGGAAATAGAGTTCTACATACCATTTACCTAGCTTTATATTAATAGTACATTGTCAACTCAATTTTCTGAATTGAGTCACATGTCACCAGTTTATGTACTAATCTTTTTTCTCTTTCAGAGTACCACATTGCATGTAGTATTTTTTGTCTTTTAATTAGTTGAGCACTTCTCATTTTTTCGTGACTTGGGGTAATCTTAACTATATTTCTATCTCCTTCTGTTTGCACTGTTTTTGCTACTTAGGTTTTTATTGAATTTTTGAGTCCTTCCCTTCTGTCCCCAGCTAGTGTTATGGAAATTATTTAAATGGTTTTCTATTTTTTAAAGCTGTTATTGCAGATATTTTAATAGGGAATAATTAATAAAGTCTAAAGATAATCAGTGTTAAATCCAATCAACTTTCTTCCAAGATATTAATTTTTCTAGGGCTGTAATTCTATCTTAAGCTGACAAGACACAATTGTTTTCATACAGTGTTAGTGCAGATATAGCAACATATTAAACTCCTGTAAACCTTTCATTTCAGACCTTCCATCTGGCATGTTTTGCTTGTACTTGAAATAATTTGGTAAGAAACCATTGATGATAAAAATGCCGGGTTTTCTTAGAAATTGCTGAATGGTACACTTGTTGGGCAAATACAGGTTTACTGGGTATAAAATTCTAAATTTGCAGTCATTTCTTGGTTCTTTTAAGGAAATACTCCCTTGGCTTCTCCCTTCCTGTTAAGCAGTGTGCTCCCTGGGTGCCCATTTATGGTCAGGAAGCCTGATTTCTCACTGTATTTATGACCATCTCTTTCCCTTGGGTGTCCGCAGCTGTATACATGTCTTCTGATTTAACCCATTTGGGATATTTTAGGCATCCTGAATTGAAAGATGGATTAAATCATTTTAAAATGTCTTTATATTTTCAACTACTTGGCATTATTGAAAGTGATTCAAAATCTTGTGAATTGACCTCTCACCCATTCGGTTAATTTCAGAATTGAAATAAACATGTTGAAACTTCTACTCTATCCTCCACACCTGTCTCCTCTTACACATATCCCCTCCGATTTCTTTGTGCACCTTTGGGGGATAACTCTTTCATACTTTATAATTCAGTAATTTCATTTGTGTGTATCATTTGATCTTTATTCCTTGAAGTCTCAAATTTGTTATTTTTAAAGTCTTAAAATTTCTTTAAAAAAATTTGTTGAGAGAGCACAAGCGGAGGAGGGACAAGAAAGGATAACAGAGGATGTAGAATGGGCTCTGGGCTGACAGCAGTGAGCCTGACGCGGGGCTCAAACTCCCCAACGGTGAGATCATGACCTGAGCCGAAGTCGGAGGCTCAATCATCTGAGACACTCAGTGCCCCTAATCACGCATTTTTTGCTTATTTATCAAAATAAGTTCAATACTGAAATGCTATGTTCCCCAACTGGTAATTCCATTATCTAGAGTATGTGCAGATCTCGTACTGACTGGTTTGGTGTGTGTGTGTTTGAGTTCGTTTTGCTCTTAGCTCATATTCCTGTAAACTTGAGCAGTTCCAATTCAAGACTGGCTGGAAGGTACATTCATCTAGACAGTATCTGCCTTTGCCTCAACCTGGAGTCACTTTAAAATTAAACCTTGTCCTGAAATTTTTGAACAGACCCAAATAACATGAGAGAACAGTCCCATAGCTTAGGAATTTCAGGGAAGATTTTTTTTCTTCCCTTCAAAACCAAGATGGTGACAGACTCAGTTTTCTTGATATTTTCTTGGAATAACTTGTGTTCACACTTACATTGTCATTGGAGTCAGAATATTACAGGGAAGTGGAGGGCAGGGAGGCTGTCTGGCTTTAGACTCATCTTGGATGGGCTCTGCATTTTCTTTGCTGTCCCCGTGCCCTGCATAGCCACTAAGTGAAGAAGTCAAGGTCCCCAAGTCTGGCAGGTATCACCAGGATAAAAGCTGGCTTCAGACCTGGCTTAATTTTCAGGAGCTCCTGTTTCACTTGACTGGAATCTAAGGATTCCTTAGCATTTTGCTGACTCGTCAGTGCGTATTTTAAACAATCTATTCATCATTTTTGTTGTCAGTGGAACTGTTTAGGGTATCCAACTGATAGACTAAAAAGAGACTTCAAGGAAACCTAAATGTTAGAAACTCCTGCTGGAAGCCATTTTCCGAGTTTCATCACACCCCAGGATCCGCATCTGGAAATGGAATAATAGTTACCAATAAAACCCCATGCATAGCTGATGAAACTACCTCACATTTTAAGCTCCATTATTAAGCTTCTCAATTTATTAAAATACATCACTGTCCTAGTTCCTTAGTCTTTCTGTAACAAATCAGCACAAACTGGGTGGCTTACAACAATAGAAATTTCCTTGCTCCTAGCTAAGGAGGCTAGAAGTCCAAAATCAGTGTGTGGGTGGGGCCAGTTCCTTCTAGAAGCACTGAAAGAGGCATTGGTCCCTAGCTTCTGGTGGCTCTGAGCCATCCTGGGCCTTCCCTGGTCTGTAGCTCCTTCACTCCGGTCTCTGCTTCTGTCCTCCCATGGCTGTTTCTGTCCCTCTGTCTGTTCCTTTTTCTTGGAAGTATGCCACTTACTGCATGTAGAGGCCCAAACTAATGCCATGTGACCTCCTTAAACTTCCAAATAAGGTCACAGTCTGAGGTTCCAGATGGGCATGAATTTGGGGGCACACTGTATAACCCTTTAAAATGGCCTTGAGCTTTCTCCTAAAGGCCAAGTTCCCAACTAACGTAGGGACACAAATTTGCATCTATCAGAACATCCTCGCTGGCCTGACATGACTTCACTCTGCCAACCAGTCTGTCAGGTCTGGTTGACCATCATCTTTTTCACCCAGGGAGGAGTCCAGTATGTATTGCTTAGATCGTCTTCCAGGGTTCTGGAGTCCAGGGTCATGGCGTGTTTTGTCTGACCGTCTGAATTCGGTTTTCTCGGAAACTTGTCCAAATTCTTAAAAGACCCATCAGGACACGACAAGCCACACAAAGTGCACAGAGACATTTATGGGGCAGCGAGACGAGCTTGTCAGTGAAACTCCGGCAACAAATTTCATCTACCAAGGCAACTCCTGCATCTGGCTTCAGCAGGGCCTTCCAGCCCTATCATGTGCCAAAATGAGTCAATGAGGCACTTTCCTGCCCTCACGTTCTCTCGGGAAGCGTAGAATTACTGATGATGCTCTGAACGTGGGCTATTATGTGACACTACCGTGCCTTTGCACAGACTTGTTACTATTCTTGTATGTTTGTTTTGGTGGTGGTGGTGGTTTTGCCCGGCACGACCTGACCTCTCGCACTCACCTTGTGATCTCCAAACAAGCCTTCCCGAAGCTGAATCATTCGCTCCTCCTTAATGGCTTCTCTGATATAACTGCTCAGATCCTTTTTTTTGTTAATACCCTTCCTGGGGCCCCAGCCACTGTCCACCGGTATTGTGTGTCTCACTGTATTTCATGTCCTGTGTTCATCCTCAATCTCCTGACGGGGATGTAGATGCCTTTTTTATCCTCAGCCCAACACCGAATCTGGCACATAGTCGGCCCTCAGTCACTATTAATGGATTCAGCAAGGTGCTTATTAGGTTAGATTCCAGGCACAGTTTATGGGAATAAAAGGACAAATGAGGCCTGGTTCCGACTTTGCGGGCATTCGTATTTCATCTCTACCGACCTCCAGCTGGTCGCATAAACCTTGAAACTCGGGATTTGCCACTTGCTGGCTCAAAACTGTTCTGATTTCTGGAGATGAGGTTTATGGCCCTGCTGTCACTTCAAACTTGCAAGCAAAACCTTTTAAGGCATCATCTGCAGTTGATTCTAGACCAGCAAATGCTGGCTCCTCTTGGCAAAATCAGTTACTTCTTAGTATGCGAAAGCCTCACTTCTCTGCGGCCACACGTTCCCCTGCCACTTAGTGCTCATGGGGTCGGACCCTTCTATTCCAACCAGGATTTCATGACACAAACCCTTAGAAAAGAGCCTTTTTCTCCATACTTAGATCAAGTGAATTAATAGGCACACTCTGGCTCTCTGAAGTTCTAACTCTTCAAAAGTGAAGAAAATGCTGCGGCTTCTCTCGCCCAACTTGCAATTTTACAAGCCTTATCAGAGCGTTCTTCCCCATATTTTTGCCTGCACAGATCTGATCAAGGTTCCATCACATTTCTTAAAATGCCAGTTGTTCAAGTAGATGAGAATCTATGTGAAAAGCATCTCCTACTACTGTCCACACACTTTTTCTCAAGTATCTGGTAGTACAGTCACTTCTGTTTTTCCAAAGCTGGAAAGAGCTTCCCTCCCAGTGTAGGACAGTCTCCCCCTTTGTTCTTGCAAATGCCACCATTTTAACTGAAAAGTTACTACATTCTCTTTGGAGCTGACTACAAAAGAAAACTCTAGAATAGTTGACAGTCTCCCTGAAAGACTCTAGGATGGGAAAGTCCCTGAAAGAGAGAGAAATGGTGAGTTCCCCCAGAAAATGGAAGGTATAAATCTGTGTCTTAACACAAAGGCCATTTTACCCTTGTCCCCCTTAAAGACTCATCTGTGGACAGGTGTGAATAATCTAGGCTACTGTGAATTCCATTCCATTGTGTCAGACCCTGGCATCCTAATACTTTAAATGGTTCATGGACACTAATTTTCCCTGCAGAAATTGCAACTGTAGTCATACTTGCTGCTTTATTTCTTTCTAATTTGAGTATTGCACTCAGTCACTGAACACAGGAGTAGGACCAGGTGTATCCATGGTTGTGGGTGTGTGAGGTCATTTATACGACATGTGGGTAGGATATGGATCTGGGTGGTTGCCCTCTATGACTTGGGGGTGGTCCATTAAGCTTTGCTATTTCTAAGTGAGTTAAATGATCACTACTACCTTCCAGGTTCTAACATTCTGAAAGATCCTTCATTAAGAAGTTGAGGCCTGAACTTTGACTTCTGTCCACAAAGGATATTGACCCAAGGTTTCCTGGACAGTTTCAGGAATGTGTAGGAGAGTCCAGAAATGTTACCTTTCCCCTAGAAGGCCTCCATTCTGTTCCTCTGTCCATCCAACAAATCATTTTAAATATTTATTTCTTGTGGAAACCGAGCCTACCCCCACCCCCCTTCCATAGAGCTTAGGCATCACCTAGCAGGGCCCTCACTGAATCTAACTCACTGATTAAAGCCTCTCGGCTCACTTGGCATGTGAACACCTGTGACTGTCTCCCATCCCCCCCCCTTCCCTGAGTGTCATCGGACTGGTACATGCTAGATGCTGACTTTTTCCTAAATGCTCACAAAGCTGAGGAAAGACACTTGACCTCAGAATTACAATGCACTTTGCTGAAAGCAGAGTTTGCAGTATTATATTCTTGGTGGCCTTTATCTCTTGCCAGATAGCTTAGTCCCTGCATAAAAGTAGCAATGCTCTAAACAAAACGTCTTCATTGACACTTTCCGAGTCAGTGCTATTTGAACGCCTCCCCCCACATAAGCCAATTCTTGTAGGACACTTTTCTGACAACTACCCAGAGGAATAAAAATATTTTTTTTCCTCTAAGAGGGGAGCTATGTCCCACTTGGATTTCTCCAGGAAGCAGATGGGCAAAGATGTGAGAGCAAGGGGCTTGTTTGGGACGTGAACTCATAACACAGGTAGGGGGATGGGGTGAGAAATCAGGAAGAAGTGATCCCCAATAGACTTGACACCTGCTGAGGGACTGTAAGCCCACACCAAGTCCTCATTCCCAGGACGAGCGGAGACCTGAGGTCCCTATATGTGGACAATCCCCATCAGTTGCTGGTTGAGGATGACCTGGGCGGGGGGTATCTCTAAGCTCTATGTGACAGAGCATGGCAGGAAGAGTGGCCTCTGCTGAACTGGAGGAAATCCTCGGGCACAAAGATCCTACATGTGCACGAGGGAAGAACGGTGGTTCCTGAATCAGAGGAGACAAAGGTGTCAAGTTGGAATGGAGAACAATCCAAATGGGAACCATGTCGTCTGAGTCAGGACATGAGCCGCCCCAGCAGCAAAATGGCGGATGGCATTTTAGGAACAAGGACATCCAAACTTCGATTTATTCTTGGTCTTGTTGCCGAAGCATGAAACTTTCCTCAGCCCGATGGCAAATTTTCTGCATCGTCTGCTTCATGTAAAGCCGTTGTGAAATGGGTCTCTTAAAAAATAAAAAAAAAAAAAAATTGAGGGGTGCTTGGTGGCTCAGTTAAGCATCCAAGTTCTGCTCAGGTCACGGTGTCACGGTTCATGAGTTTGAGCCCCGTGTCGGGTTCTGTGCCGACAGCTCAGAGCCTGGAGCCTCCTTCGGATTCTGTGTCCCCTCTGTCTTTGCCTCTCCCCTGATCGTGTGCACTCTTGTGTGCGTGTGCTCTCTCTTGCTCAAATATAAACATTAAAAATTTTAGAAAATATATATAAATAAAAATTAAAAATTGAGGACAGTCTTGAATTTTATATATTGGTCCAATGTGATGCCAAGAAAGCCAGGAAACACTAGACACTGGGTTGACAAAGTCCCCCAATCACAGGAAGCAGAATCTCAGAGCACGGGTGACTGTGCAGTGATCCACACCTTAATTCTGAGATTTTGTGTGTTGGGGGGGCGGTGGGGGAAGAATGCTTGGAATTACCTCCTTAAATGCTGCTTTGGGGAAAACTTATCCAAATCTCAAAGGTCAGGAGGCGAGGGATCCACATAAGACGCACCTAGAATCCATCATTTAAATTTTCCAGCTCCCATACAATGGTTGAAGTGAATCAGCTGCCCCTTTACCAGAATGGTGACAGACGTGAAAGGCCACCAGACCAGGTGCTGGACCAGACTTGTGCCTGGTCCCTGCGGGTTCACTATGAAGTCTTAAGCACCTGTAGAACTTGTCCTGTCCTTCGTTTCCACCCTGTTGAAAGAAGACTTTGACAGGAGATCTTTGGTCTCTCAATACTTGACTCACTCTTCCAGATTGCGGGTTTGATTGCAAGAATCATAAACACAAAGCATTACCCTGCAGGGACTGGAGAGGTCAAGGGCAAATTTTGTTTGGTATTCTGATAAGTGTTCTTTGTCCTCTTATGTGGCCTTCTACCCATGTCATCACAAGCTTTCTGAACTCCAGTCGGCGTCCATTCCCCTTGGCTGTCGTGTCCTTGCATCCTGTCCATCTGTTTACAGCTCTGTCAAGCCCTCACGACAAAGAGGGGCTCTCACATGCCTGCAGACAATGCACCCCTTAAAACCCAGCACTAAACTTCTATCTCTGCAACCCCAGCACTTAACATGAAAACTGAATGTAATTTGTGCTTGCTTTAAAAATCCGTGAGTAAATGGATGTGTGCCTTCTATCCCCTTTAGCTCCTCACACATTGTGGAGATAATGCCAGTTAATTAAGTTAGTAATGGATTATTTTGTTCAAGACCTTCCAGAATCATTGAAAGACATGAGAGACGTAATCAGAGTAGGCAAGGCCCTGCTTTGGTGTGGACAAGTGAGTCTTTGCATTTCTAGATCAAGACCCTATAGAGCTCCTATATGGCTGTGCTTAGGGCTTTAATTTCATATAGTCTTTGAATTCCTAAATTACAGACAGCTCAGAGAAGATGTGTTATTCTGAAGTTCTCTCCCTGAACATAAGCTAGAGGAAAGCAGCGATGGGATGTGATTCCTGAGATTACTGCTGTTATCAAACATTTACTGAGAACCTAGTATAAGTCAGCCCTTGGCTACGGCTTGCAGAAAAGACACAGAAAATATCCTGTCAGCAAAGGGATTTCTGTTAAAGTGAAAAAGTAGATGGATGGGCACATCTACGATCCCCCTACCAAGGCAGTATGTGGTATGTGCCCAGTGGAAAAAATGGATCGGTAGTCAAAGATGGGTTAACAAGAGAAAAACGAACCAGTATTACTTTACAAGATAAAAGGGAATTCGTTGCTACCATTTTACTTTGAAGCACTCACTGGACAACATGACCTTCCAGTTAACATGCCTCTGGAGTAAATGTAAAATGTAAAATATAGTGAGCTTATAATGACCCGGCACTTAATACCTTTACCCAACGGTCGGATTCCATGTGCAGACAGGATGCACATGGGGCCCCTGAAAGTAATTGTAAGCCTGTTCGTTACTACCATACGGGGGAATGCTGTCGGGAAGAAGAACCCTGGGCACAGCCTGACTCTGACACTTGGATGCAGGAAAGGATACTGAACATCTCTCAGGGTAAAAGTGGAAAGGTCCTCATGGTCAGGAACTCTACAAGGGGCGGGTCACATGTCAGGAAGGATTAGAAACTCTAAAATAGATTGATTCTGGGTCCATTTTCCAGAGTAACCCAGTAGAGAGAGAAAGAGTTGGATGTTTAATTAGAGGATATTTATGCACAAATCACCTAGTTCTTTTTGTTAAATATTTTAATTATTGATCTGGGGGAAGTCATCAGAGCCCAACATATCAGGTTTATAGATGACACACAGTTGACAGCTGTGAACATCTTGTAAGACCAAGTCAGGATGCAAACTGACAGGTATTAGGAGCCTTAATTAGATGACATTTAAACCCATGTCCAAAGGACCAAAAAACAACAGCAACAAAAACAACCCAAAAATGAACAAACGGGGGCTACAACAAACTAAAGTTTTGCACAGCAAAGGAAACCATCAACAAAACAAGGGGCAAAAAAATCCAACTTAAACGTGGGCAGAGGACCTGAATAGACGTGTCTCCAGAGATGACCTACCAATGGCCAACAGACACGAGACAAGATGCTCAATATCATTTCTTGTCAGGGAAGTGTGAAAACCACAGAGAGATACCCATCGGAATGGCAATCATCAAAAACCAAGGAATAGCGCATCTTAGTGAGGGTGGGGAGAAAAGGGAACTGTCAGCTCTTGCGGTGGGAGGGTAAACTGGGCCAGCCCCTGTGCAAAACAGTATACAGGTTCCGCAAAAAAAATTGAAAATAGAACTAACGTGTGGTCTAGCAATGATAATTCTAGGTATGGATGTGAAGAAAATTAAAACACTGTTTTGAAAAGATAAACGCACCCCTGTGTTTCTGGCAATGTGATCTACAATAGATACAGAAGCAACCCAAGTGTGAACGGATAGACGATGGATAATAAGAGATGAAATTTATATATGAAATACACAATAGAAAGCTGCTCAATCATAAGAAAAAAAAGAAATCTTGCCATTTTCAATCACCTGATGGACCCAGGAGGTATTATGCTAAGTTAAACAAGACAAACACCAACATCCTGTAACTTGTGTGTGGACTCTAAAAACCAAAATAAGTGGACAAAAACAACAGAAATGGACTTGCAGTTAGAGAACATTCCGGTGGTGGGCCCAAGGGGAGGCAACTGGAAGGATGGCTGAAATAGGGGAAGGGGATTCAAGGTCCAATCTTCTAATTATACAACAAGACCCAGAGATGTAGCGTGGAGCACAGGGAATATAGTTCATAACATTGTGACAATTTTGTATGCTGACCAGTGGTAGCGACAGTTATTGTGCAGATCTCTTGGTAAAGTAAAGAAAGGTTGAATCATGGTGATGGACGTCTGCAGCTACTAAAATACTATAACTTGGCTGCCCTTCAAAGAATGGACAGAAAGCGAAAAGGTATCTGCGGAATGTCCTGCACATCTTGGAGACAACACTGCTGAAGAGGCGTGTGGTTAACTCATGGATATGGATATTTATTATTAAAGGTTTGGGTCACTTTTCAGTTTCTTCAAACGAAAGCATGCATCGCCTGCTCACTGCCCTAAATCAGCCCCCCACCATCTCTCCTTCAGATGCCTGCAACAGCCTCTCTTCTTTCTCCGCAGTTGACATCTTCGCATCATACTCTTGGACACGTCCAGAAAGTTCTTGACAAAATACATCTCTGAGGAGGCCCTTCTTGGGCGTTAACTGTTCCCACGGTGCCGTGTTCCCTGCGGGATGAAATCTGACCCTCAGGATGGTGCCCGAGGCAGCAGAGTCCAGTCTGTCCTGCCATCGCTGTCCTGTGCGACATCCCCTGGTTGTCTCCCTTGTGTCTGTTCTCACCGCTCCCCTGGGACTCGTCCCACCGTGCCTGGTGCACCTGCCCTTGCCGGCCTGGGCACCCCTGGCCTCTGCAGCCCGGGCCCTGTTTTTCTGCCCTGTTTTCTTGCCTGTTTTCCTGGGATTGAGTCTCTATTCTCCCTGTTGGCCTTGAGTCTCCCTACCTGTTGCATTTTCACCATTTCTTCGCTGGTGAATTGGCCATGATTGTGGCACCTAGTTCTGAGGGCTGTAGTGTGGATTAAATGAGGCTGTATGGGTCCCGCCTCTCCCCCTGCCTCTGAATCGGTCTCCTCTCTCGGCGAGGACTTCTTACGAGTGTCCTTTGCTTTTGATCGTAGCTGGGGAGGTGCTGGTGACAAGTGGCCCTTGGTGCACGTGGGGGAGTGGACAACCTAAAACAGATAATTGAGAAGGAAGACTGATCGTAGCCTTTTCATGAATAAGAAAATAAAAAAAATGAATGACCTTGAGCAGCCCACCTGCTAAGTGCAGTCCAGGAGGAAAAGACAAGATGAACAGACCAGAAGATGTGAATGCCTTGTTTGAGCCCAAGTGACTACATCATACACGGGCATCCCTTCAAAGCCAGGACGCTCAGAGTATAGAGGCGAGTCTGTTATTTTGCCTCAGAGGGGAACTATAGGCTCCTGTTTATTGAGCACTTACTATGAGGAGTGTGGTTTGAGATGATGTACCAGTTGTATTCAACCTTCACAACAGCTCTACCAACAACAGCCAAAGAGCCCAAATGTCCATCAGGTGATGAAGGGATAAGGAAGATGGGGTGTGTATAACACACACACACACACACACATACTTGGAATATTCCTTGGTAATGGAAAAGAATGAAATCTTGACATTTGCAATGACATGGTTGGAGGGAGAGTGGATTATGCCAAGTGAATTAACTCAGAATGACAAATACCATAGGATTTCACTCACAGGTAGAATTTTCAAGATACAAACCAGATGAACCTAGGGGAAAGGAAGGAAAAATAAAAGACTGAAACAAACCACAAGGGACTTTTAACAAAACAAACAGGGTTGGTGGAGGGAGGTGGGTAGGGGATGGGCATTAAGGAGGGTACTTGTTGGGATGAGCACTGGGTGTTCTATGTAAGTGATCAATCACTGGGTTCTACTCCTGAAACCAACACGGCAGTGTATGTTCACTAACTAGAACTTAAATAAAATCTTGGAGGGGGGAAAAAGAAACCTTCACAGCAGTTGTTACAGACGAGGGAGCCACCAGAAGTTGCACTGTTTGGGGTCACAGGAGGTGAAGAGGCAACACTGTCAGCTGAACCAGAGCAGACCAGCCTCTTAGCCGGGAGTTACGATTCAGGTGCATGGGAACCTTGTATTTGTGCAGAAATTTCAAGTGCTTCAGGGGCGCCAGGAGGCTCAGTTAGCTGAACGTTCGTCTTCGGCTCAGGTCATGATCTAACCATTTGAGGGTTTGAGCCCCGTGTCGGGCTTGCTGCTGACAGCCCAGAGTCTGGAGCCTGCTTCGGATTCTGTGTCTGTCTCTCTCTCTCTGCCTGCCCCCCTACTTCTGTTCTGCCTCTGTCTCGAAAATAAACCAAAAAAAAAAAATTCAAGGGCTTCAAAAAATGGAGAGACCAGTTCCCAAACATGCAGCCAAAAATTCTCAGGTTTAAACATTTAGCATAACCATCCCAATCAATTGACTTCCAAAATTCTACGGACAAATTACCTGAAATACCAGTATTCAGACATGCTCAAAATTTTCTGTTGGTCATTGTGTGTAATAGAGGAGGGGAGGGGAGTGAAGAAAGGGATTAGTGGTCACAGGGTGGAAATTGAGTGAAGGGCTGCTTCCTTAAAGCACCAGTCACTAAAATTGTTACATTTCACGGGTTCCCTTCAAAAACTTTCAAGCACCGGCTAGGCAAACAGGTGCCAAGGGCTGCCAACTCAGCAGGAAGGACAGCTCAGCCTCTAGAGGGAGAAGGGATCTCTACGTGGACCACAGGACCCTGGCACATGCTGTGATGGAATGACAAGAAGAAAGGAGGGGCCTTTGAAGTGCCCCGGGGCCTCTGGAAGTCTGCCCCAAGGCTGTGATTCCTAAGCCACATCCTGAAGGATGTGTTGCTAGAAGGAGTGACGAGTGAGGGGCAGTAGTTGAGGGATTTTTTTCAGGGAAAGTGAAAGGTCTGAGCAAATGTTCAGATACTTGATACGGGCAGCGGTCCTCCAGGCTCTGAGATGCAGATGGCTCTGGTCACTGTCCACTGGGCCCCACGTTGACCCTGCCCGACGTCCTCCAATACCAAGCCCTGCAGAAGGGGACGAGCTCTGTCTCGGGGTTCCTCTCATTTGACACGGCTTTCTCCTAACCAAGTCCTCCTGCACTGTGTGTATAATGTGTGTCTCAGCCGACCTACAGACGAAAACCAAGTCCACCTGGGGCAAATGTCTTAATTACAAAGTTGTGCGCTTTGTGTCTGTGGTGGGTGTTTGTGGTTGGCCTTTCTGCCACATCTGTCCACCCCCTTCCATAAGCACGCTCAGATCTTGATTGAGTTACCTCTACGTGTACCAGGTGCTTCGTACACAGTTAACCTCTTGTCCAGCTTCGGGAGTGGCCTTGATTTTTTGACCCGGGGAAAGTGACCTAATTCTCGAGGCCAGCAGAATCCCAGAACATTCCACTGAAAAGAGGAATTAGTTCACCAGTGGGCATATGGCCCAATCTGTTCCAGTAGAACTTCAGGGAGGTTTCCCTGGGGCTTCTTAGACAATTCCTTGCTTTTCTAGGAGATCTCGGAGAGGAGACCCTCTCCTGATCCAGATGATGCTGATGTGAATCCTACAACTGAGCAACCACTCTGCGGTCATGAGAGCCAGCGGGAGAATGAAGCCCATAGACTGGGGTTGGCGGAGTTGAGAGAACCATCACAGGGAAACAGCTGGTACCAGCCATGCCTGATGGCCACACCAAATGTGACTTTTCACTTTGATGAGCCCATATATCTTCTTTTCACAAAGTGGTTAGCCTTAAAAATAGACTGTCTTTACTTGGAACCAAAGGAACACCTTAGTCATGAGAAAAATGGCTCAACTAATTATAGCCATTAGAAAATGGCAGGTTCCATTGAACTGAACGGGAATGCTCTGGTTACAGGAGTTGATCACTGTTCCTATTTCATTGAACAGTAACAACTTTCTGTGATTGAGAAAGATTTTTGTTTTCCACTTTAGAGCCAAGGAAATTAGATTCCTGATTGTTGGCAAACTAAGAGTAATAGTAAAGTGTACGTTTCCAAGAATTGGCCTTTTAGCAGGAGAACTATTAGCCGAAGTATGTGTGCATAAAGACGGAGGTCTTGGGAGATGAGCACAACACCTGAGAATCTGAGCCTCCTTTCAACTATAAAAAATCCACTCTCCTCCACTCCATTCTTGCATGGTTTCAGGCCAAAAGACTACTGTAATTCTTCATTCTTCTACATTCCCCCCCCCCCAACACCCCCCCCCCAATTCACTAAGGGCTTTTTTCTTCGGTTTTCTGCAGTTTGGATATGATGCGCTTGTGTGTGGTTTTGGTTGGCTGGTTGGTTACTTTTGTGGGTGTTTTGGGTATTTATTCTGGTTGGTGTTTTCAGAGGTTCCTGGACCTATATGTTGTTGCCTGGTAGGAATTTTGGAAACTCCTGGCCATGATGATTCCAGGCATCTGTCCTTCCTGTCATTGTTCTCCTTTGAGGATTGAAATCACATGTATACTCCCTCTGTGACACCAGCCCACTGTCCTCCACTGTGTCGTTGTGCTTTTTCATTTCTGCTATTTGGGTTTTCGTTGGAGGCCCTCGTGCTGGCCTGCCTCCAAGTTCCCGGATTCTCTCCTCAGCAACGTTGAATCAACCACTGAGCCCATCACAGACCTTCTGTGTTTCTACTGCCGTGTTCTTGGTTCCTTTTGATTCTTTGTTCGAGTTTCCATCTCTCTGCCATTGTCCTACACCTATTTTTGAAGGAGTCTACTTTTTTTTTGACATAGCCATCGGTTATTTGAAATGCATGATCTCCATCGTTTTATCTGTCGTATCTGATAACTCTAATATCTGCTAGATCTGATCATTAGGGTCCTACCCGGGTCTCGTTCTAGTACTTGCCTTCTCCCTTCACACTGTGTTTCTCTAGCCTTTTGGCAACGCTTGCCACTTGTTACTGCAAGCCGGACACGCTGTTTCTGGAATAAGAACAGAGAGAAACCGGCCTGGAGTTTGAGAATGTGTTTCTCTGATAAAGTGTCAAGCTGTGTTTGAAGTCGATGGGTGTTAGAAATTTTAAATCTCTCTACGGTCCTTGTTTTTGCCGCCTTTCTCTGCGGGGTCCCTTCCTGCTCTACTCAGGGAGGCTGTGTCTGAGCGCTCTTGGACCTGGAATCCAGTCGTCTTCCACTGGAACCGGTGTGGTGTGATGGTAGGCTGCAGAGGAGAGCGGGTATCCTATAATCTCAGTAAGTCCCAGCCATGCAGTGGGGATGCCTACCTGTCTGGGCTGTGGCCTCCACGAGGGTTCCTCGTCTTCTCCCAGAGGACAGCTGTCCCCCCATCTATGTGTCCCCCACTTCCCCATCTGCAGACTTCTGGAACAATTCCCACTCTTTCTGTGAGGCCCTGCCTCTCTTGTCTGTGGCTCCACATCCCTCAGCCAGCCACCAGCAATGAGGTGAGAAAGCTAGAGGAGGCAGAAATGTCCCTGGGGTAAATGGGCGAGGGGGTAACGGGGGGCTTGTGAGCCCAGCTCCCTGACGTGACCCATCCAGCTGCCTCTTTTCCAGGCTACTGAGGTTTCTCTAGGCCATACTCCCAGGGGAACGGGTACAGGAGAGGTGATGTCAGAGGGACAAGGACATTGGTGACGATTCTGGTTCAGGCTGTGCCCACCCCAAGAGTGTCTTTTCAGGAGATGGTGATGGTAAGCACTGGAGGTTCAGCGGCTGCTAAGGGGTGCTGTGTGCCAGGCTGGAGAACACACACCTGACATGCTCTACATGGAAGCCTCTGGGACACAGGGGAGAGGCCACAGGATGAAAACTGGTCCTGTCTCTTAGATCCATGGAGGCAGAATCATGGATGCCTGAGGCTCTGTCAGCACTACTGGCCATTGTTTGCTGAGCACTTGGTGAAAACTTGGTGTATTTAGTTGTGTAGCGATTGCGTGTAAATCCCCAAAGTTTAAAATCTGGATTATGACCTAGCAGGGCCGAAATAAGTCAACTGGGGAAAAATCTGTAAACTATCTTCATAAGTAGATGCAAATTTTCAGCATGTAAATGTCCTGCATGGAAAGCATATGGTTTCTGGTAAAGCAGAGCTGTTTGGTCTCTAGTGATTTAATCAAGATACTCGCCTGGAGTGGAACAGGTCTCTGGGGCTGTGTTTTTGCAAAGCATGAGGTGCTGCTCTGGCCACAAGATGACTGGGGTAGGCTGGGCTTCAGACAGTTCTAGGGTGAAATGAAATAATGGTTAATACAAAAGTGTTCTCAATTGACCTGCTTTTCATAGGTCTGGGATTTCTGGCACTTCCCTGTGCCTGGAGTGCCAGCACAGGCCACGGCTGTCCTCACCCCCGGCAGTGATGCAGCGTCACATACGTGACTACCAGGTCAAGACATGGAGAGCAGATAGGGGGTCTGGACCTCTTGGGGCTACAAAACATTTTTCTTAATTTTCATGTCCTTGGAGATGTCTCCCTTGTCTGAATCTGACTAAGGGGAGTGCTCTAATCTGTGTTCACCTCTGTGGTGGTGGCTTTGACCCTTAAGGTGCACTGGTCTCATGCACAGAGTGACGGTCACAGAAAATGGTTTGGAGAGCACGAATGCATAAGACAGCTAGCTGAAGGAGGGTTGGTGGTCTTTGGGCAACTTCGAGTGTATCAGAAATCCCAGCATTCCCACTACACTGGGGGAGGTAGGGGCGAGCCTGCAAATGAGGACAATGCTGTGATCACAGTGCAAAGGGCATAGAAGCTCCTAGAACATAGAAGCATACTATCCACACAATGTAGCATGTAGGAGCTACTATAAGCCTTGGTCAAGCCAAAGAGTAAAATCAGGGCTCCAGTTCATATCAACCTAAGAAAAAGGTCCTCCACCAAGGGTGGGCACTTCGGCAGGGCCCCACGGTGACCGAGGAAATGGGTCCCGAATCCTGGCCCTGGGCAGGGCAGAGACCCCCAGGCAGGAGGTGCGGGTGGGAGAAAGCCAGGCAGGACTGTGAAAGGGGGAGAAAGAACGGGCTTCCATTTTCTCTGTTCAAAACAGCAAGCAACATGTGGTGGGCATGGTTGGGGAGCATGAAATGCTGAGAAGGCACTTCATTACCTTCTTGGTGACAGACGAGTCAAGCTCCCTCCCTCCCTCCCTCCTCAACCCCGCCTCCTCCCTGGGCCTCACTGGCTGACCCAACGTGGCTCTTCACTGTGGCCCTCGGATATGTTTTCAGTCAGCTCTTGTCCAAGGCAATTTAAATTACTTGTGCAAATAAGGTTTCACAAGACCTTATAATATGCTTCAATAGGATCAAAACCTATTACGTTGACTGTATATCAAATTAGCTTCTGCACAGATTATAAGTTATTGTTTTAGTTATGCATTTCATTACTTTTCTTTTTAAACATTCAAAACCGTCTGAATTATAGCGAGTGGCTGTTGAATAATACAACATCTTGTCATGTTGCAGCTCCATAGAAATTTCTCAGACACCTGCCACAGGGGTAATAGCGGACAATGTGGTTGTGCCAGAGTTCATTAAAGCCAAATTTTCAGAAGCAAGTCAGGAAGGAAAATCATGTTTTATGAAGGAAGCATGTGGAGTTCTGGGCTCAAAATCTAGGAGGAAGAAAAATGAATCATCAGCTAATAACAATGTTCCAGGGATCTTGAGCTCATTTTGACGTTTATGACAGCCTCATGCCTACAAAAAAAAAATTGGTGTCTTACTCTGATTCAAATGCTGGGATTTTAGGATCTTAAATGAGAAGGTAGGCTACAAAGGCAGCCAAGTGGCCCGCAGAGGACATGGTGATGGCCAGCGTGCCTAATTGTCCTCGCTGCAGTGGATGGAAAATACGGGCCTCAAAGAGGCAGCGGCCACCTCTGTTCTGTGTGGGCATCGCCGGTGAGGGCAGCATGTGGCCCTCTGTCTGGTCTGTCTCTGATTTTGTGCAGTCCTACTTCACGGTTGCTCTAACTTGGCCATCAGTGTGACCAGTGGCCTCCGGGGATGGGTGAAGGCCTTGTTATGGAGCACTGACCTTGGACAGCTCCCTTGTAAACTGGAGGAGGCAGGTGGGTTAGGACAGGCAGTCGGAGGGAGATGTAAACACGCTTCTCGGAGTCCGTGTGCTTTACAGGTGTCTGTTAACTTGCCAAACACCAGTGATCCCTGCTTCTGGTGGTGCTCCCTAGGGCTCTGCGCTGGGTGTCCGTGGCGAACAGGATGGCGTCTGGCATCTCTTCAGCTCTTACGAGGTGCTTGATCCTCAGTTGACTGATGCGAGAGGTCTCCAAGGAACGTAACAGCAGAACAAGGAGGCCTGGCCCCCAGGGAGGTTGTGTGGCGTGGAGACAAGAGGCCCCCTCCACTTTCCCTAACAGATGGTGAATTCATTTCCTAGTTGCGAGACGTCGGATGTTGTTTAAATGTGGGTGCCCCCATTTCCAATCTGTAAGATTGGGAGTAAGATTATATACATGCCTTTCCAGATGGTTGTGACATTAGGTAGATGATCAAGAAATAATTACTACCTTTGTCTTGTATGAAGCATCACCAATACCAGGGCGCCTGGGTGGCTCCGTCGGGTGAACGTCCGACTCTTGGTTTCAGCTCAGGTTATGATCTCAGGGTCTGAGCCCCACGTCAGGCTCTGCGTTGACAGTGTGGAGCCTGCTTGGGATTCTCTCCCTCTCTGCCCCTCCCCCGACTTGTGCGGTCTGTGTCTCTCTCAACATAATCAAAGACTTCAAAACATCGTGGTACCAACTCTTCAGCTCTGGAGAACCATCTGCCGTGTGTGCAGGGACAGGTTCTGTAGCAGGATGAGTTGGCTGTGTCCCAAGTGGCCTGGAGATACAGCAGTGATTATTGTCGATAACAAGAAAACTAGCCAGTGTTTGACCTCAGTGGGTGTTACATGTAAATGATGTCCTAAATCCCGGGCAATCTTGGCACCTCACTTTTGGTGCCCTTCCTGGAAGTCGTACCATCTTCAGACAAGAAGATGGTGGGCAGAATCACGGACATCATCGTTCTCTGGGTCCTGCTCACTCAGAGCTGCTTGGGGATGAGCCCTCTGTTGATGGACAGCCCCCGGAGCTCTCCAGGTGAAATCTGAAATGGACCTGATCCTCGAAGCCCAGGGAGAGGCCGAGGAGAAAGGCCCGGGGCTCCAGATTGGCAGATGGCAGGCTTGATAAGCAGGGGCGTTGTCCTACGAGGCTCCTCTTGGATGGCTGCCAGCTGAGTAGATGTCTACACACACCAGCCAGAATCTTGAGGGGTTGTGTAGAGGCCTTAATGGGGTTCAGTCATGTATACGGGCCAGAGGGTCTCAATAACACATTGCTTCCTGTATGAGAACAGTGGACGGAAAGTGCATTCGAAGGGCGGGGTGGGGAGGGGTGGGGAGGAACCTCTGGGTGGGTCTGCTTCATGGTTCAACCAGGGGTCACGTCCTCTCTGTGACCTCCGCCAACACCTTCCCATCCCATGGAGCCAAGCTACAATTAGTGACGACAGTAAATACGTCATTGCAGAATTGGTTTCTCTTCTAAGTGGAGCAGCAGGGATGGAAAATGACTACCTTTCCTTCCTATCTTCTGTGGTGTAATGTTCGTACGCCTCTGTTACGAAACTCCTAGAAATAATTAGACCCCCTCGGCAATGAGCCCCGATGCCCTTCGCTGCAGGTTCAGCCTCGGTGAGTGGTGGATCCTGGCCTCGTGCAGCTGGTATCTGCTGTGCCGGACAGCCCAGGTCTGGGCTGTAGAGTAACGTTGCCTCTGATGCAAAACCTGAAGTGAAGAAAGGCTACTGAGACTGGAGGGAAATCGGTTTACTGCTTCTGTCTTTGTTACATTTCTCCAGCCCTCAAGGTTTTCCCAACAAACAGTGGTGATCCTTCAGGACGATTGCCATGTTCATAAGCCGTAATATCCCAAACAGGATCACATGACTGTACTGTGTGTGAAGCTTAGCCATCAGTGCTTCAAAACCAGACTTGGTAGAATTAAGTCTCGTGATACTCCATTCCCTATGAGGGTGAGTGACAACAGGAGCAACGTATGTTTACATCACTGGCCTCAGGGACTGTATCCGAAAGATGTGTGTTCTTCTATCCTTGCTCCCTGCCCTAGCACACTCCAACTGCCATGGTCCTTTCCTGAGCCGGAACTCACTTTATTTTTTAAAGCCAGCACATACTACTTACCAGGTCAGGTGTATCTTTAGGACAAATGTCTCTCTGGCCTAGGCATCTTCATATTGTAGAAGAGAACACATCGGAAGACCCAGAAATAGTGATCGAGGAGATTTATTTTTGCTGCGCCTGAGGAAGTAGGCTGTTACGGACGGGGACACCCATGAGCTGGAGCATTGGGTTGAGGGTCTTGTGTAAGCGGGTAGAGGGAAGTGAACCTGACGTGAAGAGCGTATTAGGGGTGTGCCCCGTGTAGAGGCAACACAGGACATTGCTGAAGGTGCCAGGCCACGTAAGGGTGCATATGCTCAGAGCGACAAAGGCCTTCACTCAAACGTGTATCTGGGGACGCAGGGTCCAGGAGGGCCTGGTGGGTTTACTATATATGCTGTTTAAGACAGGACTATCCCGTTGCGGACAAGTGATTAATGACGCTACTTGTGTTTTAAGATTTTGATTTCTTGCGCACACCTCCCAAGCTTCTAGTATTTAAAAATGTGTGTACAAGAATGCACACAGATCACTACGCTACGGTGTCTGTGTTGTTCCCCAAAAGTCCTTCTGTGTCATTCTGAGCCCAAACCATTCTTTTCATCGTGCCTTCAAAGAAAACCCTCACAGCCATCCTCACCTATCCCCATTTCCTTCCCAGAACTGTGCCCCTCTTCTCTCCCCCTAAACAAGGCAACCAACAGCTGGAACCATAACCAATTTCCCAGTCAGTCCTGAGCAAAAACACATCCTGGAGGCTCTCTCTGTAGAAACAAAGGAACTCTGTTTCCCCATCCATTGTTACTGAGGTCTTGGCCAAAGAGAATGACCTGTGAGTCTGGAAGCATCTCTGAATACACAGCACTTGGCCATGAAGCTCTATGGGCTAGGAAGACACATGGGGGAGTGGGGAGTATCCTAAATATCTCTGGGGTACTGAGTAACTGTAGTATCCTGTATAAGGAGAGGGAGGAACAGAGGCTGCATCATAAACATGCCCAGAAAGACTCCCACCCAGAGGGGACCCGGTCCTCCCGGAACTACACACATGTTCGGGGACCACTCGCCAGGCCTTAGAACAGGGGCTCTGAGGACCACGTGATACAGGGACACTGTTGGTGTCTCACCTGTCCTAGGGATTACATCGGCGCCTCTCGTTCTGACTCTGCCCTGACCGCTCTGGCCTAAGATGTGAGACCTGGGACTCCAGAAGCCTCCCTGAGGCTCCACCGGTGGTCAGTGCCAGGATCTGCCGGTGGGGGCGCTGGCGGGAGCCTGCGTTCTGGGCGGAGAGACACCTGCCACTGTCTGTGGGTTTCCCCGTGCACCGACCCCCCGCCCCCGCCCCCGCCCCCAGAGAGTGGCTCCAGTTCCCACTAGCAGGTGAATCCCTTTTTGGTTTTTCTAACACTTGGAGGAACTGCTTCATCATGCTCCCTCCGCAACCCACCGCGCCCCCCCCCCCACACCCGCCCCCAGCCACAAGCCAGAGGAAAGAGCACCACCCAAGCTCTGCCCCTCCTTGGACATCCAGGGGGCCCTCCAGGTTTCTAGGTTTATGTTATTCCACGCTTTGACCTCAGTCCCTTCAGCCTTAGGGAGTGGTAGCTGCTTCCCGCACTGGCCATCTCTGTGACACCTGGGTCCTGTACTTGGCCCTTGAGTGAGCTGTCAACAACTTTAATAAGGCATTCTTTCATACTGAATTCTCATGCTTTCTATTCAGATAGCAGGTGTGGTTTCTGTCTCTTAGCTGATACACTTACATATGGTCATTTCAGTGAAGGAACAGAGACACAGGATGTACCTAAAGCTAATGATGTGTTTCTTGAGGCTGTCTATGGAGCCCTTGACTAGGCTGGTGTGGTGAGTCACCAGCAGCGGCAATGGCTGAAGACGCCCCCGATAAAATACACTCACAGGGGAACGTCCCACAAGGGCATCCCGGGTCCCACTATTTGGATTCTGTGTTTCCTTGCCCATCCTCTGGAATGCAAGCTCTGGGACGGGAGTACTGTCATTCTAACCCCAGGGCTTGTGTTTATTGGATGGACAGATGGATGGATGGAGGAATGAAAAGAATAAAAATGTGAACACTTAGTGCAATTTTACTGACAGCGAAGTCAACAATACCAAGGTTTTCCTTATAAAATGAAAATTTAAAAATCAGACTAAGGTGGAAAACAATCCCTTTAAAAATTTAAAGTTGGACACTCCATATCCCCCTTGCCCCCCACTTTCTTCTGTGTCCAAAATTTATGCCTTTTGTGTTTCCAGGTGTCACTGTAAGCTCTTGAGGGGACTGCTTCTTGTAACATTAATTACCTTTAAACCTCATTCAACTGTAGCAGTCTTGGCAATCTTATTATCTCAGAAGGACAAGGAGCAAAGATTCGTTGTTTTATCATTTAAGTAATGACATTTTTACACTTCTCTAAAGAGATTTATGAGAGTAATTAGTCTAAGCAGGAGTTGCCAGCATGAGTGTTATTAGGTGTAATGATTAACCCTAGTGGGGTGAGTTACTGCCAACTTAACAGTCATTGAGGATGGCATGAAATTTTGAGTTGTAGGCATTTGTAAATACAGATAAATGTGTTACTAATTGTTCACTAAAACACTAAATCTTAAAATTCTCCGTATAAAGCATCCACAATGGATGCTAGTCATTAGTGGAGGGGCTTTTTTCTTTTTCTTAAAAGACAATTGCTCGTCAAAGAGATCAGGGACACATCGACACACACGAGCAAAGTACTGGTCTTGGAGTTCGCCCCCAGCTCTGTCACTCCGGGTAAGTCACTGCAGCATGGAAACCTCGGGTCTCTTGAGCTTCAAAAGAAGGGCTAGAAGGGGCGCCTGGGTGGCACAGTCGGTTAAGCGTCCGACTTCAGCCAGGTCACGATCTCGCGGTCCGTGAGTTCGAGCCCCGCGTCGGGCTCTGGGCTGATGGCTCGGAGCCTGGAGCCTGTTTCCGCTTCTGTGTCTCCCTCTCTCTCTGCCCCTCCCCCGTTCATGCTCTGTCTCTCTCTGTCCCAAAAATGTTGAAAAAAAAAAATCAAAAGAAGGGCTAGGAGTCGACACCGAAGGCTCCTCCCAGCCCTGGCCACCAAGAAATCTAGAAGATAAAGACATTGCTTCAATTACATGGTATTAGTGCATAGGTGACCCTGGATATGAGCTGAATTCTTGATCCCTGAAGACAAAGTGAAGTTTAGGCTTTTCTAAGTACGCACCACGTGCTGTAATTTTTTACATATGTGATCGTACTTAGATTCCTTCCGGTAGGAGTGATGCCCCTGTTCTATGGATCAGGGTACTCAGGAAATTTGAGGAACTTGTATAGCAAGTAAGAGTTGCAGCCAAACTGAATATGTTCACACGTTAGTTCCATTCCTTAGTGTGTGCCATCTGTGAGGGAGGATATTCACAGTTTCTCCCTTAGGATCGCTGAAAAAAAGAGATCATAAAGGAAAGTTCTTAGCAAAATAGCTTAGAAAAACAGTGTGTTAGTGTTAAGTATTATTACTACCATTATCGTGATTATTCTCTTAATATCATCACTACAAAATTCCAGTCAGGTTTTGAACCTATGCCATTTTAATTATAAATCCCATGTAGATTTAATTATACCATCCTGATAAACTCAGAACTTGAAAAAGTTTGTTTTTATCCTTGCTCTCCTCCCCCCTTTTATCAAATAGAATGTTTTGTGCTTTAATGTCTTAACAGGCATTGCAATTATTAGAAAATACAAGCAAATCTCTTTACTTCATATTCCATTAAAACAGAGGGTATAGTTGATATTCTATCATTGATACAATTCCCCAGACATAATACGGTTAGCACTTGAAAAAGTATTTTTAAATCTAAATCTAGAAAAACTAGAATTTAGTTCTGTGGTTTAACAAAGCTGTTGATGACCCCATAGAAATGACAGGCCCTAGTCAACCGGTGGGGGGTGGAATCTGTCGAGTGTCGGCATTGTTACCCTTTCCATGAAGTTTTTTCTTACAATGTGACACACAATAGCAATGTGACTTCCAAGGCTAGGTCATACATTCTTCCACCTTTTCTAACTTGCTTCCTGGTCTTCACGGAAGCTTGCCCTCGGAACCCAACTGCGGTGGGTGGGGAAGCAGCCAAGCCTTCCTGGAGAGATCTGATGCAGGTGTGTTGGTTCTGATCCCAGCCAGGAACCAACACTAAGTGCCAAGACACATGAGGCCTGAGGATGATTCCGGCATCCAACCTCCGGGCCACTCCAGCTGACTGAGTGCAGCAGGGACAGGCCATTTCCACTGAGCACTGTGCAAATGCAGATCTGTAACTGAAATACATGCCCTTGTTTTAAGCCCTTAAATTTTCAGGTGGTTTATTATGTAACAATGACAACCAGAATAAGTGTCGTTCAAGATGAGATTATTGCACACAATTGGTAACCTAAGGCGGTGGAGCTCGTTTTTCATTCAAAATCACTTGAGCGATCCTTTCACGATGATTCTCATTGAACACAGTATTTTCTTCAGCGGTCTTACTCTTCATATATGTATCTGTATAGCTATGGATACTAAGGGTGTAAACTAATACTTGCAAAGGAAAATAAATTCTCAGATTGATTCTAAGTTCAAAAAGACTTTAGAAGAAACTGGATTTGTTCTCCGATTAGAGGCGTTCAGCATTTTGTTACCTCCTAACACAAAGATGGAACCATATGATAGAGGCAAGCCCTTGGTAACTGAGCAAATAACCCACAATATTTAGATGATCCCTGATGCAGACAGAGTCTAGTGAGAAAGGTGCTCTGCTTCTATTGATAGGATTGCCTTTTGTGTCACAGACTGAGTCTGAAGTGCTCTCATGTCCAACAAGAAAGCGGATGCAGAAATGAATACAAGAGAGGCTAATGTCTGAGAGGAGACAAGAGCCCCCAACAGGGGTTTCGTCTCCATATTTACTGAACTCACAAGATACTACCCATGTGGTGAACGTTAAGAAAACATCTTACACAATGTGGAGAAAACAATCATACAGTAATCATTAACTTGTGTAAGAAGCAATGGGTCTGGGGGGCAAGTGGAGTTGATGAGCAAAGTACAAGAGTATATTAGTGTCCCATGGAAAGCAATTTCCTGCAGGTGCTATAACAAGTTACTAGCGATCCCATTACAATATCTTCCTAGCTAACCTCAATCACTTTCACCCCTTAGTGGTGGCTTTCTGTCCTAAGCTTTTTTTCTAACCCATTTATGCAAGTAAAACGAATTCTTCAACCTGTTTCCCCACCAATTCTAACATTATTTCCTGCAAAACCCTCACCTCCCCTAAGCATTCTCCTTAATACTGTACGCGAGCAGCTATGGACAACTGTCCGGAAAGAGGAGAGAGGGAGACGTCTTTCAACCAAAACACGAGTACCAGGCCATTAGTCCTTTCTCCTGGGATAAGGCCATTGTTAATGGGTTTTGCGTTTTTGGTCCCAAGTCTTTTCGTGCTGGTACCCGGTTTTCTAGTGCTGATGGTTTTGCCAAAGTCCCCATCACTTGTTCCCAACTGAATATTGTTCTCTCACATTTTTTTTGGCAAGTGAAATGGGTGTAATTTCTACCATGTGTATCAGTGGACTGGGCTCTGACACGTTAATGCTAAGGAGGGAGCCAGTCACATAACAGTTAGAATTTCCTTGCTGTCCTTGACTGTTAGGTTATGACACGGTAGCATAGAGTACCGTCAGAACTGGGAACAGAGGAAGAAAGTGAATTACGATATTAAAAAAGAATTTCCTATCTGACCATTTGTGAGAGCATTGGGTTGCCTCTTCCAGACTTGGGTGAAAAAGTTTTAGAATGGCCATATACTACTGCTCCATGAAGAACAATTTCAATTTTGGAATGACCTAGTCAATGCAATAAAAACAGCAAAATACTTGATGTTTCCTTTCGCTACCCTTGCTTTCTTTGTTTTTTTGCCTCTCACATACTCAGGATCCTCCCGTTAGCATCTATTAGGCCTCACGACAGAGTCTGTCAAAGACCTAGGGAGGCCAGGAAAACGGAGGAAAAAGAGCTTTTTATCTCTTGTTTTAAAAAAATTATTACCACATTGGTTTCCATAAAACACCCAGTGCTAATCCAATAAGAGGATGTTTTCATGCACATTTTAAAAGTTAAGAAACGATGGTCAGAATCCTCTGATACCTTATTCAAACCGTGTATGATCATAGGGTACAGTGATGGTTAGGAGTGATGATTGGCCTGTAAGGGAAAACACTCGCTGAACTCTGATTCTGATGGTTTCTGAGGAAAGGTTATCACTTACACATGCCTGAAGGGAAAATGTTACCATGGAGTTTTTATCCCCCCCCCCATGACTTTATTTCTGTATGCTGTTGTTTTTAATACATTTCATTAAACATATTATAAGGACTGTTGTCAAAAATGTATGTGACAGTCCCTGTTGAGAGGGCTTGTCCTTAGTGACCTTCTGTAGACAAATTTGCAATCCTCGCTCCAGTAGACGTGAATGCTGCTGCTTTCAGTGGGGATGTTTGACACCAGCAAGAAATACCTGGCATCCCCCATCTCTGGTCTCTGAAGTTACTCCATGAAGGAGAAAGAAAATACATGATGCGAGCAGTATCTTCAGGATGTGATGTCTCATCACCTAGGAACAATGGGCTCTGGAATAATGGATGACTCCTGAACCTGAAAAGTAAAGTCATAATGTTGAGTTGGATGGGCCATTCTGGAGCAAATGACAAACCTTCAGTAAGAAGCCTCCTGCACAGACGCGGGCGCTGTCCGTTGGGAGGGAAGCAGTTTCATCTGCCCTAATTAATTTGGGAACAGAGGTCGATGGCACATCCCAAATGGTGACATTCGGAACAAATTCAGCAGCTGCTTTTGTTTACAGGCTGTGTACACAGTCAGATGGAAAGATTTTTAAAAGAGCAGTAAATGGCAATCCACATGGATAATGAACTGGATTGATGTAGCAATTAAAGTTTATTAAAATGAAGTATTACCCTTACACGGGACCTGACAATGATGTAAAAGCTGAGGCTCTGCTTCCAAAAGCTGTGGTTGAACAGAGGAAATGGAAATACCCAAGAGATTATAAGGGCCTATGTGGATATGAATGGCCATGCTGAGACCACCGAGGTTTAAGGAGTAATCCTGGAAGAGCGGGGGGATAATCAAGTATTTCCCACCTGGAGGAGGAGTCTCCCTTAGGGCCAAGTTTCCTGATAAGAGTCTTCAGGGGGCTAATGATTTCTTCTTTTCATGTGAAAGAAATCTGTGAATTAGAAATGATTCTCCTGAGGGGCAAATAGGAAGGAAGAGGGGAGTGTAACAAAGAAGGGAGATGATGTGTGCATTATTTTGCAAATGTCAGTGATGCGTGGAGACCTGAAGGGAGGCTTACAACACTGAATGAACTCCATTTTGGGGAGCTGTAGCTGTGGTTATCAGATCCTATTAAATCCCATTATACAGATGATATCAACACAAAGTGCAGTGTGGTGCCTGAGGTTTTTTCTATGATTCATTGGTTCAAAGTTGAAGGGTCGGGGGGGGGGACATTATTAGAGAAACAGAAAATTCCCCAGGTTAGACTATGAAAGTTTATCAGGATTTCATCATGGAATCTGTAACTGGTTTGTCCTCAGCGGTGTACAAACATGAAATAGTTTTATGTTTCTCTGAATAGTGTCCCCATGAAACACTGTTTTTCAGCCCCTTTTACAGGATCTTGGAAAGTCTCACTATAGCTGCTTTAGCATCACCGGGAACCTTGTAAAAACACATCAGTGCAAGGTTCCTTCTTGGTCTGTTTGGTCTTCTTGGACTATCGGTAATCCTCTGGGTGGGAGGCATCCAAGTGGTGTGGCTGGGAAAGGGGTATGTGTGGAAAGAGTCCTTCAGCTGACCTGTGCGTCATATAAAGAAAAGTAGATTTGGCTCCAGACTGACCCCTTCCAAACCTCCTTAATCCCCCCTCCCGATACCTCTTGAGCACTTGGCTCCGAGGCAAATGCTTCTGGACGTCAAGATGGCCGTTCATCAGTTCCATCAGATGGTGTCTAAATGAGCCATAAGAAACCCAAGCATCTTAGATGTGCACAAATGTTGAGTGGATAAGCAGATGGCCGCGTGGCTGTCCTTCCCCCTTACTCTGCCAGCTCGCTCCAAATGTCTTTTTCCTCTGTTCACGTAGCAACAGGGCACATACCATCATAGCCTCTGTATGAGCACATGGACCAGTGATGAGATACCATGCTCTGCTGTCTGAGTACCCCAGTGTGGTAGCGCCCCTCCCTAAGGAACGTGATGAAAACGAGGGAAGGCAACCTGGCTATGTGCGCGTGCACGACATTCCTCATGACTCTATAACATAGACCGTCTGTTACCATATATGGGAGACAAAGGAGCAAAAATTGTACAAAAGACACCGCCCCCCCCCCCTGCCCCCACCGTGCTCATGGCTCACCCGTTTGGGTCTCAGCCTGCTGAGCCCATGAATGCAGCTGATGCCTGGAAAGAAAAGTTTCAGTGACCCAACTCTCTGTGTGTGGCTCACAGCTACACCCATCTTGACAACTCACTTGGCCAATGCCATCTTCAGCTGGCTGGGGAGAGAGTTGGGAAGGGGTCTACGAACAGCCAACAAAAGCCCATACGGTGGGTTCTCCCTTCCATTTCTAACTACAGCCAGATGGGAAGGCACTTTAATGCAACTCCTAGTTGTTTCTTGGGATGCAAATGTTTTGGGCCTTGAGAACTGGTGCCTCCAACTTCCCATACCATGGTGATGCCATTGTCACTACCCTGCATTCTGTTCACTTCATTCAGCGAGTTCTATGATTTGTGGTCTGTTCCTTAGAGAATTCTGGGAAAAAAAAATGCATATCCTCTAAGCTCTAACCTTTGAGTAACAGCATCTAATTAAAAGTAACTTAAATTACATGAGGCCTATTCTCTCTCTTAGACATAGTTCAAAGGTTTAACTGTCACTAATGACACTGAGAACCCCTATATCTTCCGTCTTCCTTCTCTGTCGTGCTCAGTGTCGTGTCCGTCCCACCAAGGCTGAGTACGGCTTCAGCTCGACGTAGTCCTGCCTCCAAAATCTTCATCTAGAGGCAAAGGACCATTTCTACCCCCAAAGTGAAAAAGTTTCCCAAAAGAGTTACCATTTTATCCTGTTGACCACATGAACCTGTCATGTGTGTGCCTGTCAAGTGAACAGAGTAAGAGTCACTGATTTGATCAAATCAGTGTTCACCTCCTTGAACTGAGGAAGGGCCCCGATACTGAAGAATCTTGTAGTTTAGATGGTAGTTAGTAGGTAGGCAGTTAGTAGGTAGGTAACCACATTCTGTAATTCCCTAAGCTCTTATTCCCAAATGTTGTTTATCAAGGTGGAGGCTGTGGATGTACCGTTGATCTAGTACTCCGATTATCATATGCACCCCTGGGCCCCTCCCAGACATAAACTAGGGGACTCTCCAGTGGGAGGTCCAGGAACTTGCATGCTAACTGGCTCACACGTGACACTTAGCACATATAAGACTGAGAGTGGCTGAAGAAATCTTTGGGGGCCTCCTGGGATTCAAACTCGTATCCCCAGATCACCTATACTGAGCCTTGCTCTTGGTAGATGCTTAAAGGAGTTTAATTGCTGTTGTATTTTGAAATGTAATCTCTTTCTTTTCTATCTTTAATTGCCAGAAAAAGTCATGAAATTTCTTTACTACTTCATCTAGAATTAAACCTTTCTTCCCATGGATTGAAGGAAGTGATAAATGACATTTGAAAGGTTTCTGTTACTCCCTCTTCTCCTAATTTTATTCTAAGAAAAGGACGACAAGGAAATGTGATAGAGGGGGAAGAAACAAGAGAAGGAAAAATAGAAGTGATAAATCAGTTTTTATTTTGCTTTTATGAGGAAATCATTTTCTCTGGGCTCTCTTTGATGAAAACTGAATCTGGGTGGATTGATAGGATTTAAAGTGGGAATGAAAGAAGACAGTAACAGGAAACTCAGTAATTTTTTTAATCTTAGTCATTTGACGGCTGCATAGAACATTGTTCTTCAAGGAACGCCAGCTGACCTGCTCCTTCACTCACCACCCAGAGTGGTGTGAGCTCCTCATTTACGGAGATGACAGATGGCATGTCGTGGGGCAGGATGACAAGAGTTGATAATCAATTCTAACCCCACGCTTCTGTGAGCTAGGCACAATTCAAACAGATGCTTTCCGTGTACTGACTTGATCCTTCCACAATGCAAGGCCTGTATCCTCCTTTATGTCAAGAGCCCCATTTTACAGACAAGGGAACTGAGGCAAGAGAAATGGAGTACTCCCTCCTAAGTATCGGATCTGGCATTTGAGTGCCAAGTCTGGAGGCAGACACTGTCCTTGTAACTGGGATGCTGTCAATGCCTCCCAACCGACATCATGGACTGTTGTCCTTTGCACTCATGGCTTGTGATGAGTTCTTAAAATTGTGTGATTTGTTTGGAACCTCTAAAATTCAATGGAACACATTTTAAAATTTTGAGTTCTGGCCTTAACTGAAAACTCAAAAGATCAGTGCTGCAAATAAGAACAGTCCTTGGCAACTACAAAATGGGTCGTCTAGAAGCTCTTTTCTTTGTCCGTTTCTCCCACCCCTACTGCTTCCTCACACGGAGAGCCTGAAATTACATGCTCTCGATCTAACTACAGTAGAGGAGAGAACCCAAGTTTCTGAGAAGCAAAGTAGTATACTGGTTATGCATGTTGATTCTGGAGCCAGATGGCTTGAATTTCAACACCAAATCGGACATCTATTAGAATTAAGACTAGGAGAAGTTACTTAAACTCTGTATCAAGTTTCTCTTCACTTGGGGGGGGGGACTGAAGACACTTCCCATGGGTGATGTCCAGTGTGCAATCAAGGCTCACAACCCGATGTAGGTAGGCTAAGTCTCAGGACATGGCATGATCCTATCTGAATTGCCATGGGCAGGAAACCTCCTCCAGCTACAAGTGTTCCCTACTGAAGAAGCATTGTTTCAATCCTGTTATGTGTCTGGGGCCTGAGGCTCAGAGTGCCCGTGACTTCACGAGATGCCGAAGGTCATAGTGCAGTTGGAGGGCAGAACCTGGACTCACTGGGAGCCACCTGCTCCCGGAGCTGGGCTTCCTACCACATGCCTCCCAATCTCGAGTCGTACCATGTTCTCGACACTTAATATAGAGCAGAGTCGCTACGTGGAAACCCACGTATGGTACACGCTGTGTAAGCAACACTTGAGCTCACTCCTAAGTGAGTCCAAAGAACCAGGGTACTTTGGACTATCGGATTCCTGGGTCTGTTTTTTCATTGGGAATGACAGGTGAATTGGTTTGCTTCCCTTCCCTCTGTTCTCAAATGCTATGCCTGTTTTCGACTTGACCCACAAGTTTGAAATCTGCCTGGTGATGCCAACTTTCATGGGAAGATGCTGAAGGTACTGATGTAGAAGGAGATCAAAGCTCTTCCTTCTCAGTCCCGGAGTCCACACAACATGGGTAAAATGACACGCGTTTCAGTGGGTTAGACACGACCATGCCTCATTGGCATACTTCTGCTTGTTGTTTCATCACCACATATCTTAATTAAAACATCAGCGTTCTCTGTTTGTTTGATAGACCGAGTAGCTAATCCTGGGAGCAAAGTGTCAGGCTGTCTAACATGTCCTCACAGCATATACAATGTTCAAGAAAAGTGTGTGGGCAAATGAAGGCAGAGTAAATAGCCGAGGCCCACCTTCTTGGCTTGATTTTTAAGACCCTACACAATCCAGGACCAATACCTGCCACACTAACCTCCCGTACACCTGCCAGCCCTGGGCGTGGGAATCTGCACCACACAGTTCCTGGTGACCTTGTCCTGTGATGCCCTCCATCCCTGTGCTAGTGACTGCCACCATTGTTAGAGCTCCTCCTTGACCACATCTCAGACCTCCCGGATGCCAGGAAATAATTCTGGGTGTTTCCTTCCCACTCTGGGTTCGTCAGTCCCTCCATCATGCCAGCTTTGACTAATGACACTTGGAGTGCGTACCCACAATGACGTGTCCCCGCCGGCCGGTGAGGTCCCCGAGGGTGAAGGCTGGATGGTTGGTTTCTACTGCAAACTGTTTTTATTTAATTTCCTTTTTTATGTTATAATCGACACTTACTACGCATTCTTTGTTTCAAGATAAACTGAAGGACAGATCCCTTAAAACCCTCTTACGTTGATTAACCAACTATGGATTTTTTTTTTCCATTGGCCGTTCTAGTCAGGCCCCATGTTTAAGTCACTTCACAATGTCCTGGCACAGGACAGATAGTGTGCTAGTGAAAGCTCACAGATTCTGACCTTCTAGGGGCCAGATGTTCTCTGGAGCGCTTTGTTTTCATGATCGCACTGGTGAGGAGGTGAGAGCCGTGTATCCTCACTAGAGCTGGACACCAGGTCACAACATGTGCCAAGGCAAGTGTCAGGGAGGTCGAGTTTCAGATGCCACAGCTGTTTCCTCACCCCCTGCTCTCTACACCTTCTTCAAGCAGCCTCGTAATCTGCCCTTCTTACACTTGACATTGTGTCCCCAGCATCTGCCGTATCCTTGAGCTGTTGGGGAGTTTGTATTTCTATGCAAATCATTTACAAATCCCAAGGACTCTATCCCAACAAAGACATGTAACGTCTTACTCCTTTCCTCCTTCCCAGCAAGTAAGGCAATGATTTTTTACTTGAATTACTCAATCTGTTGATCACTGTCCTTAAAGGTCTCTAGGAAAGTGTGAGATGCTAGCCCCAAAGGTAGTGCTTTCCCAAGCAGAAATGGTTCTTGGAAGTGCAGGAAGCGTGGTTAGCATGGCCTCGGTTTCCCTTTCGTGTGGCTGTGGCAGGGCATGGCACAGATGGTTGCATTTAGTTCACTTTCTTCCTCTGATTGCCTCACCTTTCTGGCTGGAGACCCTGAAATGTTGGACTGACGAAGCCAAAGCACTTTGTGTGCAGTAAACTAGTATCATGTACCAATCTGAGAAATTCTTTGAAATCCTGCATCTCTGTGACCTTGCAGAAATTGTACAAACCAGCCTCTCGCTATGTCTCACCACAATCTTTCCTCTTCCTTAATGCCATTTAAGGTGAGGAGGCGACACGGAGAGCTCCTGATTTGCTGACGGTGCATTCAGGCAGGCACATGTCGCTCAAATCCAGCTTTATCAGGTTATAAGTGATTACCATGCTGCACAGCACCTGGAGTACCATTATGCAAATTTGCACATGGCTCAGCTGCACAGTTTGGACAAATATTTATCATCTTAAAGCCTGCCTTGCGGAGAGAAAGCAGGCCAAGTGGTGTTCTGTCATCACACATTCCTGACTTTTGAAACCAGAAGTGAACTAGACTCTGTTGATGGACGTGAAAACTTTCCAGAAGAAATCTCCTTTTCCTAGTCTTTCAGGGAGGAAGGATATTTAAAGGAACCTTTGATGAACCTTAAGACAAGTCAGGAAAAAAAACCAGGAGAGCTGTTTCAAATAAGTGAAGGGCTGTCAAGGAGAAAACAAACACGCTTTCTCTGTTCCGAAAGGCCACGTTGGAATATGTGGGTCAGAATTTGTGAGATACAGAGAGACAGCTCTCAGCTCAATCTGAGGGGGACTTAAACCCAAATGGCATATTCTTGGGAAGGTCAGCTTTTCTTACCACTTCTGTATAAAAGATTTATGTAGATTAAATTTGTGAATTTTTATTTTCTTAACCAAATGAAATCAGCCACCTGATTGGGTTCCTTTGAAAACTGTCACCCTGGAAGGTTTAAGTTACTTGGACAGATGGCCCTTGACCTGGACAGGGTGAGAACACATCTGGGCATGCTCTGCCCTTCAATCCACATAGTGATAGCAGATGGTCAGGGGTGGATTCCTGAACTGGCCAAGATACACAGACTCATCTCTCTCTCACGAATGAAGTGATTCATGGAGTTGGATGCCATTTCACATGAATAAGGATGTCCAAGTCCAAATGAAAATGGTACCTGAAATTTTGAGTTGGAGCCATTTACATTTTGCAAAGCAATTCCTGCTGAGTGGTCCCCCCAGCCCTTCTGAATGTTCCTAAGTGACTTGGGGAATAGAGGGTCTGCCATTCATCTAAACAGGAAAAAGTTTCGGTATGTGCTTCTCTCATGACTCAATCCAAAAATAGAACCCAAATGGCGTCATACACACACAAAACCAATAATTCCAAGGGACATAAGCACCCCAAAGTTTATAGCAGCGTTACCCACAATGGCCAAGCTATGGAAGCAGCCTGAGGGTACACTGACTGATGAATGGGTAAAGAATATATGGTATCTGTATATGATGGAATATTACTCAGCTGTAAAAAGATTAAGATCTTGCTATTCGCAACAACATGAATGCAGCTAGACACTATTATGCTATGTAAATAAGTCAGATGTGGAATTTAAGAAACAAAGAAGCAAAGGATGACAGGTAAACCAAGAAACCCACTCAAGTGTAGAGAACACACTGATGGTAACCAGAGGGAAGGTGGGCAGGGGGACAGCGAGAACTGAGAGATGCGGATTAAGGAGGGCACGTGTTATAACGAGCACCAGGTGAGGCATGAAGTGTTGAATCTCCACATTGCACAAATGCAACTAATATTACACTGTATGCTTACACTAGAATCAAAATTCAAAACCTACTTAAAAAAGAAGAAAGGAACATGGTGCCCCCTGCCAGAGATGCCCTAGGAGGTCCCAGGAATAGAAAACGGTAGAATGTGACCACTCAATCTGAGTTCTAACCATGGCTCTGCTACCCTGGGCCAGACCACAGGGACACATCTTAACTTCTCCGACTCGGTTTCCTCACCTGTAAAACTACAATAATGAGAAACATGTCCAAGGATGGTTATTGGAGTTTAAATATATAAGTACTTGTGACACTAAGAGGCATACCCTAACACCCCACCAGGTTGCAGCCATGCTAATGATTACCACTGTGATGTTCAACTGAGCTTGCACTTCCTCACTTCACCCGGCCTGCTTTGCCGAATTTTAAAATCAGTTTGTGTAAAATACATTTTAACCACTCTTGCAATTTCCATCCCCCTGTAATCCGCTTTAAGGGACGATGCTTGCCTACATTTTTATGCACACACGAAGGTTGGAAAACAAAGCTGTTCTTAAAACAAGTTTTATAATCCACTGGTACACAGACTACGCTGAGATTTTCGATATGACAAAGAGTATAAACTAATAAAAATCTAGAGAAATCTTTTAAAGATTTGGGACAACATTATTGGGTTCACCATCAACACAAGACCAACAGTGCGGACCCTAATCTCTGGGACAAAACCTTCTAATTTGCTCTCAGATGTTGGATTAGAGGCACCCCCTCTGTGTGCCTCCGTGTTCTCCCCTCTCAATGGGGTAGAAATAGGACCTACCTCACAGAGGTGGAGTTGAGGCCTGGATGAGGAAAAACCTTGTACTCAGGAGTAAAAAGCACTCAGCACAGTGCAGGGCATATAGTGAGAGCTGGATGAGGGGTAGCTGTGGTTCATGTGGTAGTAAGCCCCCTGGAGCAGAGACATGGGGGTTAAAATTAGGGAAGGAAAAGATAGGAATCATCAGAATAGTGGATGACAGATGGAATTTCACAGAAAATAGCTCTGATTGTGGTATCCACATTAGTTGACTAAAGTTCTCTGTCCTTCACTGAGGACACGTATTACCTGCTACAGACACAAAGGGCTGCCAGTGGCTGTCGGCTTCAAAGCCAAGTCCAATATGAACTACCTTTAACCTCACTTTCAACTTCATTAGGTGTTTTCCACCAATTATATTTTTGTATCTGCTACAGAGAAATGAGACGCACGAATTACCAATACAAAAAAACCAATGGTGAATCTGTGGGTCAAGAAACCAGAGTCCTACCCATCAGTGTGGATGAAAGGGCAAGATGGCGGCCTGGCTGTGGGAACGCCTCACTGCACACGTGCTAGACGCATGGAGCGGAGCCACAGTTAAGACTGAGCAAGAAGTGATGTGAGGACACAGGCAAAACAAAATGTTTGTTCCTCTGCATTCTCCCAGTTTTTCTCCATTGTCATCTTTGTCACATAAAATTTACCATCTCAAGTGAATCAGAACATCGTAGTAGGTTGTTAATGACCTTCATCAATCAGGTAAATTAGATATTTTTTTTCTCCTTACCATTTTTCTTCTTCAACGATTTCATGATCAATTGATGTGGTCTCTGCCTCAAGGGAGAAAGTGGGGGCCCTGCCTTCCCTGGCAAGGAAAAGGGTGATGGAAATCAAAGACGTGGCCACACAGGCAGCTGCTTCTCTCCTTCCAAGCCTCAGGGTGCTCTCTGTCCCAGTGAGAAGTGTCTGTGCAGTGGTGAGGGCTGGAGGAGGAGTTGAATATTCCCCCTGAGAGAGGAGTGTGTGTGTGTGGGGGGGTCTTCTCCTGGGATATGCAAAGCTCAGCACTTGGGGATGTAGAAATGGGCAGGAAGGAAGGGCTCTTTGCCGTGTTCCCGAAGGGGCCTCAGGTCCTTTGCCTCCTCAGGCCTATGTCTGGAGCAGGCCCCTGATGCCCCCATGACTTACCTAGTTAGAGCTTCTAGAATGCTCTCATTAGTCCTGGCTAGGGAAGCATGGTGAGCACCGCCAACCATACTCCTGGGTCAGAAAACCCCGGGAAGAGCCCACCCCACAACCGCTGTCACAGTTTCGCTCGTCACACGTGGATGCTGTCTCCTCCAGAGTGGATCTGCTTATTCTTCCCCGCGAGGAAACTGTGCTCACTCCAACTTGTACTTGACCCATTTTAACGATGTGGTGAAGACTCGTGGATGTTTTTCCTGATGGCCTTCTTAACCCAAACCAGTCCCCCCAAATCCTCTGACAAGACGCACAAGTGGGGAACTCACATAACCTAGGTTTCCAAGGGGTTCCAGGCACTCAAACGCCAGGTTCCTGGCGTTTGCCAGCACCTCTGCAGTAGGTACTTTTCTTTCCCCAAACCTTGAGGGGTCCACATGAGGGTCCGCTGCCAAGTGCACACGGCTTAGAGGGTGGTCCCGGGGATAACTCCCGGGCACCTCTCTCTACCTCCCCCCACCCCCAGAAACCTTCATGAGCCCCCAGGGGGAAAATTAGCATACTGACTGAGGACCCTGGTCCTGTTTCTCTCCTTGATGACCTCAAGACAAGGGCAGTTGATGGCTCTGTTTTATTAACGTGGGGAAAACGAGTCACGGTGCAGGGAGAGAAATCTTCCCCAAACTCAGACCTCACGCACAAGTCGCTTCTTGTTCTTTCCTGGCCTCATGGCACTCTCTGCTCTGGTCCCCACCCTCCACAAACACACAGAGTCATTGTCAGGGTGTAAGTGACACATATTGTCAGGGTGTGAGAGACCCGTGCAATTCCAAGGGACGCACAGAATGGAAGACTCCAGGTAGGGAAAGAACAACAGGTGAGCACAGTGGACTTCTCATCTTCTTTCACACGGGCTTGCGGCTCCCGAATCTTCCATGTGCCTTCATGCTGAAGGCTCTGTGTCATCCTCTCAGCCTACCTGCTCATCCCTTATTTGGACGCAACTCAAGGGTTCAAGTCTGTCAGTGAAGCTTCTGTTGGCTTCCCCCTGGCTTCCGTTGCCCTCGGGTGGCTTGTCTACTGTAACACCGTAATGGTGCGGAATGGTCGCCTGTCCCCAGCTGTGAGCACCCTGTAATGCCGAGAAAGCCAAAGTGTTGTCCTCCCTATGCATAGACCACACCACTTGTCCATGACTGCAGTAGCCCCAGGCCCTTAGAAAACTGTTCCACTCTGGAGACCCTTTCAGGTGATGCTGATCTAACAGGAACAGGAGGCAGATTTTGCAAACCACACTATTACAAAACCAAATTCTCCCTCGCTTGGGATTCGTAAAGGGAACGGTTGTCCGTCACTGCCCTCCTTCTCAAACAAGATGATAAGTACCCTGCAGCCCAGCGGTGCTGGGGGAGCCAACTGTAGAAGGTATGTGATAGTAATTAGGGAAGGAGGTGTAGGGCACAGGGACTGGCTACCTGAAAATGACTTTGGAGGCCACTTCCCTCGTTCCAGGAAGACTTGTCCGCTGCTTCCAAAAAGCACACAATAGGTACTGTTTTCCGCCCGTGAATGCTAACGAATCCTGTTACTCTGTTACTTGGAAACCACTGCGCACAATGATTTGTGGACCCAATTTTTGTTTTCTAGCCTATGGTTTGGCAGGCGTGAGTTGACAGCCTTGGAAAAGAGCAGGCTACCTTTATACCAGGGTGTTGGCGTGTGTGGAATCGCCAAGTAGGCAAACGGCGCCCCAGGAAAAGAGATAAAGGTTTTATGTGCCTTCAGAGGAGCAATGCAATGTAACAGATCTAAGTTAGGATCAGACAGGATCAATGTCACCACCAAGGGATGGCTGCTCCGAAAGACGTTGGAGGAGCCAGCAGCACGATGAGAGAGGCGGAAGGCAGGGGCACCAGGGTGAGAGATGGAGTTCTCTGCTGCGGGCATCGGCCCCTGCTGTGTTAATGCAGAGGCCATAAAACCCAGCCTCTGGCCTCGGTGGGGAGGGTGCTTTTCTGCAGCCATCACTCATACGTAGGTAATTACCTTTCCTCTCCCTTCCTCGTCCTGCGGCTGCAGAGGCTCAGGGTGAAGGCAGGTCATGGGTGGCCCGTTGTGATGTGCTATATTGTCCACTCTCCTCTCCCTGCACCCCCAAAGGCCACCGTCCCTGTTTCAGATGAAAGATCTTCCTATAATCATGGTAACTACCAAAGCAACAGAATCACGAACCAGCACAGGATGCTGGACACATGAGTTTGGTGACATGTGTAGTCACACAAACCGAGAGCTCTTTTATTTCACAATGTGAGTCATCCTTTTGGAGCCGTGTCTTCAAAAGGCCTGTCACGTAATTTTCAGACGGCACTGCAGACAATTTGCAAAAACAAGTAGGCGGCCAGCCTCCTGTTTGGGACCACTGTGCACACAGCCCGCTCGGGGCAAATGGAGGGTCCACAAGCCCGGCTTAGCCCTTAGGACACCTCTGACTTCTGATGAGGTGGTTTAGGACTCAAGCCCTGGTTTGCTCATGTGTAAAAGAGGTAATAACTACTTCCTGCTGCTGTCGGGAGGGTGGTGTACGTGGGTCTTGGCCCAAGGTCAGCACACGATAAATACTTGTTTTTAACATGACCCCTTCTATCAGGATTGTTCTCTCCCTCTTCTTTCCCCAAATGTGCACCTACATCACATACACCATGTCCTCTTACGTGTCAGGCACGATGACTATGTTGGTAGAAGCTGTTCTGGGAACTGTCCTAGACTCCGACCAATCTGTGAAATAATGCCGGACTTCATACACCTTGGAATTTGCAATCCGCCGGCATCGTCCTGCTTTCCCTGGGACTTAGATGGTGGTAAAAAGTCAACCCACTGACTGTGAGGTGAGGGGAGAGGAAAGCAGACTCCTGAGACAGGGTTCTGCCAGACGTCAGACCTGAGACCCAGGAAAGGGGGGAAGAGCAAAATCAAAAAGGGAAGAGTTCGTACACTTGTCTTACTCCAAGACATAAGCAACGTTGTACTGCGTTGTAAGAGACCTTGTATCGCCCAAAAGTAGCTGTGTACTCGTGTGCTGGGGGCCATTTGAGGCACTGGGAACAACAGAACCAGCTGGGAAATAGAGCACGAATTTCTGCTCTCAGACCTTGTACCTTCTAGTTGAGGGGGAAAAACAGCAAATAAGCTCATGGATCCTTGCATATTGGCACTACAAAGAGAGGGAAAGCGGTTCAATGGGGCAAAGCATTTCAGTTGTTGGCAGGAGGGAAGAGTGGCCATTGTAAGATGGCCATTAAAAATACTACAAAGCCACAAAAAAGAGGGAAATCTTGCCACGTGTGACCACATGGCTGGACCTTGAGGGCATTATGCCAAGTGGAGGAAGTCAGACCCGGACACATACTGGAGAGTCTCACCGTGTGATTTCACTTACACAGGGAAGGTAAAACCAAGAAGTCCTAGAGAAACAAATCAGACTAGTTACCAGAAGCCGGAGGTGGGGCTGGGAAATTGGACAAAGGTGTGAAAAGGTACAAACGTCCAGAAATGAGTTAATAAGGACTAAGGATGACAGGGGCAACGTGGTGACTCTATGTAACACTATGTGTAGCGTTTATGAAGTTGAGATCCCAAGAGTTACCATAGCAAGGGAGAAAGAAACTGTCTTTGGCTATCTGTGTGAGACAGCAGCTAAACCCCAGTGACCATTTCACATTACACGTAGGTCAAATCATTATACTGTCCCCCTTAAACTTCTAGAGTGCTGTATGTGAAATTGATCTCAATAAAAATAGGAAAAAAAATTTAAATGATCCAGGAAAGCTTAACCAAAGGTGGTGTTTGAGTAGATACTTAAAGGAAATGAAGGAAAAAAAAAACACAGATATATGGAGGAACAGGCTGTCAGGCACAGGAAATGACAAATACTTTTGGAAGTGTTTTAATGTAACCATAACATTATAGGACTTAATTTTTTTAAAAAACCTTTTCGGGATCACCTGGCTGGCTCATTTTGTAGAGTAGGTGACTCTTGATCTTGGGGTCCTGTTGGGTGTGGAGATTACTCAAAAAAATAAAATTTTAAAATACCCCTTTGGATGCTATGTTGAAGGCAGATTTTTTTTGTCAAAGTAGGAAACCAGGAAACCAGTTAGGAAGCTGACCCAGGAGAAAGGGGACAGTGTCATGGCCCACGGTCCTGATGGGAAGGCTGTTAAGAAATAGAGAGTCTGGGGGCACCTGGGTGGCTCAGTCGGTTAGGCATCCGACTTCGGCTCAGGTCATGATCTCGTGGTCCGTGAGTTTGAGCCCGGCGTCGGGCTCTGGGCTGACAGCTCAGAGCCTGGAGCCTGTTTCAGATTCTGTGTCTCCCTCTCTCTCTGACCCTCCCCCGTTCATGCTCTGTCTCTCTCTGTCTCAAAAATAAATAAACATTTAAAAAAATTAATAAAAAAAAGAGAGAGTCTGGATGTATTTTGAAAGGAGAGCCCACAGGATGTTTCAGTGGGTGGGATGTGAGTGAGTCACAGATGATGCTCACATAAGCTTGAGAATCTGACAGAGTGAAGGTGCCATTTACTGGGGTGAAGAACACTGAGAAAGAAGCAGGTTTTGGAGGAAGACCGCTGCAGTGTAGACAGGTGAGTTTGAGAGGTCTTTTAGATGCCCCGGGTGGAGGTGCTGAGTGGGCAGCTATGTGTTGACCTCTGCAGTCTAGAGGGAAAATCTGGGGTGTCGATACAGATTTAAGAGTCATTAGTTTATAGGGATTATTAAAAGCCATTAGAGGAGATCACCTAGGGAGGGAAGAGAGACTGGGGAGAGCAGAAATTTGAGGACTCCGGACAGGTGAGCAATGAAACCAGAAGAAAACAAACGTGTGATATGGCTGAATCTCCTTCAACCAGATGTGGTGTAGAAGGGTTCCAGAATTCCTGCCTGCTCTGGGGCACACGTGGAACGTGGTTGATGATGCTTGGCTGGTGACCCTGCACGAAGAGGTGGCTCCTGGGCCCCAGTGGCCCCTAGGAGAGAGCTACACCCAGCCAGGAGGAGACACTCCAGCCCAGCAGGGGCCCAGGTGTGATGCATCGTAGGCTGAGACTCCACCAGGGTCTCATGACACCCAGAGAGAAACCCTGCTGAGTTCTTGAGCTATAGACGTGGCCGGCAGGTGCCAGGATGATACCACTGGCCACAGGAACCCAGCACTATGTGGGGATAGCAGGGCCAAGAAAGTGCTAGGTGCTCAGCTCTGGGAATGCCTGGCAACCTCGACTGGAGCTTCCAAACTCAACCACTAGTTTCTTAGGATGTTAATTTCAGACATCTCAGAAGTAAAGGATTTGGGAGACTTACATACACTTCACAGGAGATTTCCAAGTTGTATATCAATTTGCCTATTCCCTACCCGAGAATTCAGAAGTGTATTAGAATAGAGCTTATTTTTCTCACATTTGCATAAGTAACAAGCCCCCCCCCCCCCCCCCCGGACTCCAGAAATAGCCACCGAAAGGTGAGGCAGCTGGCAACTTGTAAATGGAAGCTTCTATATCTAAAAACCATTGCAAAACTGCATGAAAAGAAGCAGCCCCGTACATGAGTAAGTACTGAATTCTGGCTAATAACCAAAGCTTTTAATGGTACATAATAAATCCTTTAATCCACTGTTTAATTTTGATTTTTAACTGAAGTCTTGCTCTAAGTTTTCTGAGATTCCAGTAAAAAATGAAGGCAAGGACTTTTTTTTTTTTCCTCTACGGAAAAATTAAAGACTTCAGAACACAAACACAATTTAACTGTGATAGACACTCACAGCCTAAAATAGACTCTTAATCTCTTCTGCTAACAATTACCTTGTTGGTTTGACTTGTAAACGAGAGTCCAGGCATGAGTCTTTCGTCACTCCCTGCAGTGGATACGAACCTGTCCTTGGCCTCAGTGTGAATCTGCCACCTAAAATCACTCAACAGGGAAGGAGGCAGGGAAACACACAATAGGTCTTGGTGCTGCCCTTGCTCATGTGAGATGTGACCCTGGATCCCACACCCTGCCCCAGCCCCAGATATCTGACCTACTCCTGCCTTCTTCATCTCGGTAAACAGCACCGCCTATGCAAGTAAGGCACCCAGTGTTGTTCTAGTCACCTCCCTGCAACATCACCTCTTGCAAAGAGCTCGGAATACGCTGCATCCCACGGGCGCCCAGACCTTGCCCTTGGCTCCACTCCTACCTCTGTGTCCTTCCCTCAGGGCCCCTAGTCCAACATCTCTTGGATTCTTGCCATTATTTCCAACCTGGGGTCCCTGTCACAAACCCACCTCAAATCTTCCCCTCCGTTGCCATTACACTGGCCCTTCTAACAGGCAGATTTGATTGGGGTGCTGGGGAGGCTCAATGAGGTAAGCCTCCCATTCTTGATTTCACCTCAGGTCATGATCTCACTGTTCATGCGTTCGAGTCCTGCCTTGCGCTGTGCACTGACAGCACAGAGGCTGCTTCGATTGTCCTCTCGGTTGTGCTCTCTGCCCTTTCCCCGCTGGCTCATTTGTTCTCTCTCTTGAAATAAACATTAACAAAATTTTTTTTAATGCAAATTTGATGAAACCACTTCTTCTCTTCAGTCTGTGTGGTCTCCTGATGGCTTCACGTTGACTAGAACAAGACCCAAAGTCCTCACTCTTAAATGTCCTCGCTGATACTGAACCCCCCTCTCTGGTCTCCTGTCTTGAAAATTCCCATTCTGGCCCCAGTGAACTGGCAGCTTTCTGGGTACCCCATTGTTTGACTTCACTGTGTCCTTGACGACTGTCACTTCAGGTGGGAGGTATAAGTGCTCTCCTTTATAATCTCTTCATGCAGGCTGAAACCCTTCGGTGCAAGCAGTTTCCCTGTGTGTGTGACCAAGTCCACTGGTCCCAGTAGTTTGCTTTTAAGTCCTTCCATCTTTAAGGATGGGGCCAAGTTTGGGGTTTTGATCTCCAGTGATGAAATACCGCACTGAGCAAACGTATGAATAATTTCTCGGTAAAAACTTGCAGAATTAATTGAATGAATGCAGCAAGACTACAATAAGCTAGCCTATTACTCATTGCCCTCTGATACATTGCCATTTGATTCAACTGAGAATTTGCCCAAAGGTGAAGGCGGTGTTACTATAAAGACGCCCACCACAAAGGTCTAAGGATGTCTATACACGAATCTACAAATAGAGTCTCAACTGAGAAAAAAAAGTTTAGACTATCAACATACAACAGAAGCATATCCGTTAGAAAATTTCTCTGCTAGTTTTAAGTCCTCCGGGGCCATAAGCAAGTAAGAGTGTATTCTTGGAAAAAAAAAAAAACTTTGAAGGGACACAGTACAGGGCTAGTAGTCTGGCCGTAGCAGACCAGTAGCTCCACAGAATCTTCAGGGACTCCAGACTTTCGGATTTCCTGACCCACCGTACATGGCCTCCAACATCTGCTGGACCTCACGGAGCGAGAGAGCAGTCAAAGCTCCCTCCATTACATCCACATCCTGGCAATGGAAAGAATGTTCTCTCCCCCGAAGACATCTTCCCAAATATCCTACTCAATGTTTCAACTTCTATTAACTTAGCTACACCGTATGAGAGTAACTACATCTTGCTACACGGAAAGAGAAAATAGTTTGTCATGCAGGCACATTGCTCTGGTTGTCTTTTCAGTATTACTTCATATGATTCATTGTCTTACTTGTATTATCCATTTAATAGGAGAGTCTTCCGAGACAGTTACATGCTTATCTCCAGTTTCATAAATGAATTTAAGCATTAAGTGCAAAAGGTAAAGGAAGTTGGCCAGGGTAACACAGCTGGAAAGTGTTAGAAATGTAGATGTAGGTATGTACCTAGGAAAGGCATTTAAGAACTATTCCTTGGGTGAAAAGATCCTTCTTATTTAAAGACAGTTTATTTTTTACTTAAAGACTGTGTTTATTTTTTTTTAATTTATTTAATTTTGGAAGACCGCATGAGTGAAGGAGGGACGGAGAGGGAGAGAATCCCAAGCAGGGTGCACACTGTCAGCACAGAGCCTGACAGAGGGCTCCAACCCACAGACGGTGAGATCATGACCTGAGAGGAAACCAAGAATTGGATGCTTAACCGACTGAGCCATCCAGGAGCCCCTAAAGCCTGTGTTCATTAATTGAACAACTGTTGACCGAATACATACTATTTTCCAGATACTATGCTAGGTTCTGAGTAATGTATTAGTTAACAAGAGAAAACAAGGTCCCTGCCCACATAGACCTTATGTTTCAAGAGCAGACAGCAAAGAATCCACACAGAGATTATGGACTGTCAAGAGTACTTTGAGCCATTTAAGTGACTTGCTATCAAGTGTATGAGTCACGATAGGCCAGGAGGCTGTGCTCAGGTAGCCATCAAACCCCCACTCCTGGTCGCTGGGGGTGAGCAGAGGCGTTGTGCTCGCGGACTCCCCCAGGGACCAGCTGACAGAGACAGCATCTCTGCCCACAGTGGCCTCGGCAAGACAAGGAAAGGTACAGGATCGCCCTGGTGATAAAATACATGCTCTCAGAAGTCCTGCATCCACACCCGTCACTGCTGCCCACCCTCTGAGTTGGCCACATGTGGAAGGGATGGGGAACAGAACAGGAGAACGGCTTGACCTTCGGGGGCACCCCTCTGATCTTGCCAAGGGCGGTCTTCATCCGCAGGTGGGATCCACTGATCAGGGTTTTGTCTGAAATCTTCCTATAAACACGGAAGGAAGCAATCATGCCTGCGAAGTCCACTGATGGCCAATCCTTCCTTTGCCACAGGAGTTTCTGATGACACCCTGTGAATTGTCCAATTATGTCTCTCTAACGTTAGCACCCCTGGTCATTTTCTCCCCTGAACCTCCCCCCTCTCCCCCCGCCCAGTGAGAACCTGGAAGAAGCAATCCATCACTGGGTCAACTGCTTTTACTGAAATGGAGCACAGACAACGTCTCAGTCACCATGACTGCAACGTTTGCTAAAGCCACACTGTCGATAAAGTTTGCTTGCATTGTGTGTTAATCTTAGGCTCATGGCTCCATTCTGGAGAATACTTCTAATCACCATTCAGTTTCCCCCGGAAGGCTGTGCCTATATCCCTACAGCTCTCTTTGGATGCAGTAAGAGGGAAATGACCATCTCATTTCTCGTGAGGCATAATTGGTCTATATCAATAATTTCACTAAATGGTTTCACTACCTGGTGGATTGTTGTAATTTCTTAGAAAACTGTGATAAAATTCGTGGGGCCATTTGTCTTCTCTTTGGCACCTTTCCGCTCTTTGAGTCACTAATGGATTCCATTATTTCTTCCCTTGTGATATACTTCTCTAATTTTTCTTTATTGCTCTGTGATTACTGGTGCATTGCTGTTTCTGTAAAGAAAATTTCAAACCTGCTATACCCTACAGGGCTTTTTCTGGTTTATATTCTTTTCTTTTCTTTTTTTTTTTTTTTAAATGTTACTAAAGCAGAATTAATTTAAAACTGGCCAATTTGCAACATTCCAAGATGCACCTTCTACCCCTGGAAATGAGCCAACTATTTTGTGTAAACAGAAAAGAACAGTAATTTCCATGTTCTGTTAATGCAATGCCAAAGGATTAATTTTGTCCTAAAAGGAATTCTTTTGGCTTTCTGTACTTGAGGTAGGACCCACTGTAGCTGATGGTCCTGGCTCAATGATACAGTTCAGCCTAATAGATACATGTTGTACCAAACATGATATTGGCCCAGCTAATAGTGATTCTGGCCGTGTTTAAATAACACAGTGCAGTGACACTCAGGTTGGCCATGTGCCTATCTGGGAACCATAGCCCCAGCCTCCTTGGCCACTCAAACAGCCATGCAACACAGTTTTGGCCAATGGAAAGCAAATGGTGGTCACTGAACGGGGTCCTGGGAAAGCTCCTTGAAGAGCAGGCTACCTCAGATGGCTGACACATGAGCCCTCAATTTTTCCCTCCTTCATTTGTAGACTACAAACGTGACTATAAAGCAACTGCACTGTGTTCATGAAATCCTATCAGATGCCAAACTTCTTTTTTAAAAAACAGGGACAAAGCGGCTGGTTCCTGATGACCTCACGGGGCGGCCATGTCCATGATGAACTACTCGCTTCTGGAGTTACTGTTCTAGGAGATAAACAAAAGAGCTAATTTAGTTCAGCTCCTATGTCTCCAATTTATGTCACTCAGAATCTAAATACAGATCTATTTAAAAAGAACGGTCATGTTAACAATACTGAATTTTCCGATACATAAATCCATTGTAGTTAGAAATATACTTTGTGTGTTTGTAACCCTTTTGAATACATTGGGATTTATTTTAGGGCCCAGTATGTGATCTCTCTGGAAAACGTGTATCACAAATGTATATGCAGCTACTTGTGTTGATAAGAGTGTTCTGTGACTGTCATTCGTGTCATGGTGGCTGAAAACGTTGTTGGTTTTTCTGTCTTTGTGTTTATCCTATTTGGATGTCACTGTGCTTTATGGATGTGGCAGTCAATAGTTTTCATCAGATTTCACAAGTTTTAAGCTACCATGTTACTGAATTATTTTGGTGACAAAATTTTTTCTTAATCTTCTAGGATTGTTTCTATGTATGTGCTGGTGTGCTTAATGGGGGCCCATGTTTCTGTTCATATTTCTCCGTCATTGTTCTCTGTAATTTTCAGTTATATGATCTTGATTGACATATCTTCAAATTCACAGGTTCATTCTCCTGTCTGCTCAGATCTATAAAACCCCTGTAGTGAACTTTTGCATTTTGGTTATTTCTCTTTTGAACTCCAGAATTTGTATTTGGACCTCTTTAAAATAACATCTACTTTTATCGATATTCCCTATTTGAGGGCTCATTGTAAAAATACTTTGCTTAATTCTTAAATATATTCAAAGAACTAAAAATATTATATCTGCTTTGAAATCTTTGCCTGCTAAGTTTAACATTGGGGGAATTCAGAGACCATTTTTATTTTCTGCTTTTTTCCTGGGCCATTCTTATTTCTTTGGGTGTCTCATAATCTTTTGTTTAAAACTGGATCGTTGGGTGCCTGGGTGGGTCAGTTAAGCATCCAACTTTGGCTCAGGTCATGATCTCACAGTTCAGGAGTGTGAGCTCCAAGTTCTGATCTGTGCTGACAGCTCAGAGCCTGGAACCTGCTTTGGATCCTCTGTTCCCCACCCTCTCTCTTGTCCCCCTCCCTTACTCACTCTCTCTCAAAAATAAACATTTAAAAAAAATCTTTAAAACTGGATATTGGATAATATTGTAGCAACTCTGGAGTCTTACCACCTACTGGATAGCGGGTTATTGTTGCTGGTATTTTGTTTGGTGACCTGCCTGGACGGTCTCTAGATTCTGTGTTCCCACAGTACATGGCCACAGAGACCCCTCTCCAGTTTGTCTGTCTGTCTTTCTTTCTTTCTTTCTTTCTTTCTTTCTTTCTTTCTTTCTTTCTCTCTCTCTCTTCCTCTCTCTTTTTCTCTCTTTTTTCTTCTTTTCTTTCTTTCTCTCCTGGGTTTTTTTTAATTGTAAAGCCTGATATCCAGTGGTCACCCCTGGGGCACCATAGTTTAGTGGCCAACAGTCAGTGTTTGTGCTTTAGCAGCCTCAGCTAGTAAATCTCCCACCCTTCACTGGCGGGTCTGTACTTGGATTAAAGAATACTACGTAAAATTCATGTAGTTGTCGGGTCTTCTCTGGCTTAGATTTTCCTGTGCTGCAGGCATCACATGTAACCAGGGATCCGTGCAGCCCTGTGCATGATCTCCGCTTTCCAGACCACCAGTGACAGGTGGGAACTTACAAAGCCACACTGCCTATTGACTTGTGGACAGGTCTGTCGTCTGCTGCTTGCTCCCAGATTGTCACAGCCTCAGCCTGGCTGTAATATTAGATGGCCCTGAATGCCACCTAACATTCGTATTATTTTTGGCAATGCCCCTGGACATGGGTTTTCTCCAAGTAAAGTTACCCCTGTCCAGCCAGTCCCCGTGGCCGCCTCCTCCTGGGTACAATGACCACACCGTGGGGCTGAGGCGTGGAGAGGGAGGAAGGTACAGACTCCACTGTTCTCACCAAGACTGAGTTTTTCTTGAATCAAGCCTTCTTCATTTGTTATCTGGTGTGACCCACACTGAGAACTCTGAAATGGGGGTTTGTGCCAGTTCTGTTTGATCACTGCTGTTTGGTGAGAGGCTTGACTGAGCTCCCCCGTGCGCCAACCACAAGGTTGACTTTTAACTTTTTCCTCAGATTTTTAAAAGTTAGTCTATTTGTGCTGTTTGGAGGGAGAATCCCTCAGCCTTAGTTTTGAATCTCTAACCAAGTCCATTTTTCTTCCATCTTTGGTGTTCCTTGTTTTTTATGTGTGAGTCTGGGGGTAGCAAGTGTGTGTGTGTGTGTGTGTGTGTGTGTGTGTGAAATTTCCAATATTTCTCTAGTATTTTCCTTTCTGTCACGTCCTATGCTACTTTTATATGATGAAATACCCTGTTGAAACTCTCTGGGTAGAATTTTAAATTCTATTTCCTGCGCTTGGTTTCATCGGAGTTGGTCTTTTGGAAAACTCCATTTGCTGCCTCTTGATTCTTACCGAGCACGACTGTCTTGTCCAGTGGCAATAAAGCCAGCACCAACAGACACTGCCACACTTCTCAAAAGCAAGCGCCCCGTTTTACATTCCGACAGCAACGTGTCAGGGCTGATTTCCGCACATCGTCCACAACACTGGTTCCTGTAGATTTCCCCATGGAAAGATGCACGAGTACCACTGTTCTCTACTAATATTTTTGTGGGAATTAGGCAGTGTTGAATTGGTGTTTCACTGCCAGTGCCAACATAAAACAGCAGTAACTCGTGTCCTTTCACCCATGGGGAACTACCTCATCAGAGGCTTTGCCCCATCCGAGAGGCATCCCATGGCCATAATCTGGCTCATCGGGAGATAGGCTTTGTCCACTTGCCTTAATGGGGACACGTCTGTTGTCACCCCAGAAATGGTGCTCCCTATAGGATTTACAGCAGCCTCGGTAGTGATAGCATTGAAGATGAGCTTTTCTCTCAACCCAGTGGTCCTCTCCTTCCATCACAGATGTATCTCTGGGGAGCACTAACAAAACCTTTGTGCACAGCTTTCTTCCATCTTGGCGTTTGTGTGCAAGAACCCAATCTAGCCCCTGTGGATCTTGGTCCTATGATCCGTGAAAATGAGGATAACAGAACATGCCTGGTAAAATTCCTATGAGTGGAAATTTGCCGTTCCTCCGAATTCTTTCTAGGTTTCAGAAATTGGTACAGAATGAAAGCGGTCTCCCCGGGTAGGAGCTGAAAATGCCAGTTCTTTTTATAAACGTCTTTGCTGGGAAGGTGGAGTCACATGATGTCGGGTCCCCAGTGTGCCTCCATTTTCTTGAGAACAGGTGAGGAACAACAGTGGCTGTGGCTGAAGTGTCAAGGGGCAAAAATGCCACTGACGCGAGTGGTACAAGGACCCCCTGCTATAAAGGTGATTTTTGAACACAGACATTGACAGCAGCACACCAAGGTCTAGGTTTTGGTCGTAGAGGCTGAGGTTTTTCGCATCAGACCAGATCACGCGGTGGTGGGTATTTGCCTAGTTAGCCCAGTCTCGAGCCTGGTTGTGCAGCTTTCCAAAAGTCTCTGTGGTACGTCCGAAAAGGGAGACCTCTTTTTAAGGGCATCCTTCTCTGCTGAGTCCATCTGCTGGTTGAGGACTAAACGGTGTACGGTGGATAGAGTATGTGACAAAATGTGTGACATGGGCACGTGCTAGGCACTCTATGCGCTGTAGGTGTTAGGGTTTTATCTTTCCATTGGCGGTGTGCTTTTCAATCCATGGCTTTGGTCAGTGTGAGGAAGAATGGAGTTAATAACGGAAAGTATCTAGAACAGTGGCTTAAGCATAATAATCGCGCAGTCCGTATCAAGTACTAATATTATCGCTCCTAGATCTGAGGATAATCCCTAGATCCCGAACTGCTAACTCAGGCTGGGAATGGGATCTTGGGGCTTGGACTGAAGCAAGATGGCTTTGCTTCCACAACGTGTCACAGTGGGATCGAACCCAGTGATTGGGAGGGGACATTGACATTGTGTAGCTGAAGCGGAAGGCTTTATAAAAAAAGAAAACCAATCTCTGTGGTTGCTCTGGAGCCACTGCTGTGATGTCACCAGATTCCGTGGAAGAGAGGCGAACATTCACATCAGCATTTGTCAGGAAAGTTCAAGTGCCTTGTATGCCCTGGATTTCCAGAGAGTGCTGGGAACGTTCAACATTCTTGATTTGCCACAAGAAAACTTGTTAACAATCTGTTGGGGAAAATTTTGTAGACGAAAGATTTGTAAGTCACTTCTTTGATGGTTGATTTCCTTAATTTTACTAAGCGAAACCTCTGTTTTCTCTAAGATAGATTTACTCTTGCTTTCTTGAAACTCGAATTGACACACAAACTTGCCCAAGGTCAGGGCAACAGTCTATGGTAGGTCTTGATGAGAAGACATGATTCATCACCCTTCATTCTCAATGATATCAACAGGAAAAAAAAATCCTCAATTAAAATGGAAAAAGAGCCTCTCCAAAGGCAGTGCTTGTCTCTAGCACTCAGAGGAAATGCATACAGAAGTGATTTTGAGTGTTTCCTCTGCTTACAAGTGGAGATTATAATAATCGACTGTGTTTTCAGAAACAGTAATAAACTGAAATATAAGCTAGATGTTTCTGCGATACTCTAAGTGTAAGATGTTGCACATGCTTTAAATAGGTCTTGTGATTTTCTCCAACCAAATTAACCCTGGAAACGATGGAGGAACGGGACCTTCCTCTCTTCCTCAAGGCACTGCTGCCTGGGGGTGCTCTGGGCCACCCCATGAACGGGGGAAGCTGTTGTCAGAAACCCGTCCTGGTCACTCACTCAGGCACGTTCATCCTCGCTGTCTGTAGGAGACCTGGATGGTCTCCGTTGGTCCTGCCCCCAAGTGCCCCCCAGGTGTAGCTCTCCTAGAAAAAAACTCAAAAGAAGGAGTAAGGAGTATGATTTCACTTTTGTCCACAAACCCCAGCAGCAAGGTCGCTGGTGATGACCCCGAACTGCGGTAGTCAGCATGAGTCACTCCCATCCGCAGACTCGTGGGCACGTGGAAATAGGAAGTTCTGCACTTGGAACAAAAAGCAAGTGAACTTACACACCCAGTACTTTCTCCACCTCTGTCCAAACCCTCCACATGTCTGGTGCCACACCAACAGATTTCCACGCCCCCTACTTCTTCTGTCCGGATACTTGCCGAGCACCCTGCTTCTGGAACAAGGCCGCCAGTGGAAGTGGCCTGGTCAGGAGTCCCCTCTTTCTGTCGGCAGCCTCTCCCTCAATTTCTCTCCACCTCCAAGCCTTCAAACTTTCTTTTCTATCAACACCCTGCCCATCGGCCAAACACGTAATCTGAGGGTGTGTTATATGGTAGCTAATAACTGTCTCTCCATTTTTCTTTAAAGTCAGGCTCTGTCCACATTTTCTCACTCTACAGGCCTCCCACTTTTCATTTCTTTTTTAAATTTTAAATATTTTTTGAATTTGTTTATTTACTTAGTACAAGCAGGGGAGGGGCAGACAGGGAGACAGACAGAGAATCCCAAGCAGGTTCCAGGTTGTCGGCACAGAGCCTGAGGTGGGGCTTGAATTCTAGAACGGTGAGATCAAGAGTCAGATGCTTAACCGACTGAGCCCCCCAGGCGCCCCTGCAATCTTGTTCTGTTCACGGGAACCGTGTTAAACTTCCTTTGCTGCCTCCGGAGAAAGGAGGGAAGCACGTCCTACGGCCAAGGACACCCAGGGAAAGACGCCCCTGAGAGGTGAATGCTGGGAGGAAACCCCCAAAATGGGCAGAGCCCTCTCTCCCACCAGGTTGTATCTGTAAGGAAGCGGCAACTCCCAGCAGGTGTCTGCACTCCCCCCTCCCCCACCTCCCAGGGCGACACTCCCTTGCAGGCCCCCAGCTCCCCCACAGCCCTGATGGCTTGTTAGCCCCTGTGATGACCTCCTGTTGCCCCCCACTTGATCTATTTCACCGCCTTGGTCTGCATCTGTGCTGTCTCACTGACACTGTTCCTTCACCCTCAAATTCACTTTCTTGTTTCGGTAAGCAACTGTGATGCACCACACTGGACTGCAAGGTTCCCGAAGGCTGGACTCTCAAGTCTTGCTTCCGTAGCTCCCCAGGGGTCAGGCTGGGGTCAGGCTGGCGGAGATGCGGGTCCCTGGTCAGCCCCCTCTGGGAAAGGGCAAGAATGAGGGCAGGAAGCCGGTATCCGTGGGGTGTGCTGACCTCTGTGCTATACGTACCCCCACCGGAGCCAGGCTGCAGCTTCCCGTAGGGCGTCCCCGAATTCAGAAGTGGGGAAACCGGCACAAGCAGCTCTCACAAACTGGTGCAGGCTGCCTAGAGCCTGCCATGTGTCATGATACCCCGCTCACAGTGGCCTTCTGGGCTTACATGGTTCTGTCAGGATGGAAGGGACTCTGATTCTAGTGTTTTCCCATAGTTGATTCAACAATTTTTCCCTCTGTCCTCATCTCCACCTTGTTTGTGGGTGGAGGACAAGGACGGAAGTCAAAGGGAGGGGATTAATCAATTGCAAGACAGGAGGTAATAGGATATTAAATGCACTTTATATTGCTTTTTTTTTTTTTTTTTTGGTTAGGAATATACTTTTTTGGTGGGAGAGCTGGGGCTTTGGAGGAATAGAAATCCGTCCCGAAACCGCCCACCCTCACTGTTCTCATTTCTCCTTCCTGTTGGGCTGATGGTGCTAAATAAAGGGAGCCATCAACTTGTCAATATTCCTCCCACTGAGGGGTGGAGTCTGTGCCCCTGCCCTGAACCACAGAATGACGTGGAAGTGATGCCGGGCCAGCCTCCGAGCCTTCGGAGAACAGGAGCTCCCACCTGCTGCTCTGGGAACCACTTGTTCTCAGGCCCACCTGCCTTGGTCCGGGGAAGCCCAAGCAGCCCCCTGGATGGACTGGGGAGAGAAGAACCAAGGTCTCAGCCCAACTCCCCTCCGGAGGCCGACACCTCCTTGGCCCCTGCCAGTGAGTCCTCTCGTGGGCGAACCACTGCAGCCGATGCCACCTGGGGAGAAATGGGTGAGCCCAACCCACCTTGACCAACGTGCACATTCGCCAGCAAAGTCAAGGATGGCTGTCGTTGGACACTGCTACACGTTGGGATGTTGTGTCACGCAGCAGGGAATAATCAGAGTATTGAACGACGTCTCTCTGTCACTTCCCCACCGTTAGACATGAAGGGGTATCTGTATGGAGTATGCCTTCTCCTCCCGCTCATCCTCTGCTCTGACTCCTAGTGGTCCAAGTTGGTTGCCTCTCACGTACCCTCTGCTCCTCCCCCCAGATCTCCCCCCACATCTGGGTGAAGCATACCCGTTCCCTCTTCCGTCACACGGTGTGAATCACCGCGTGGTTCACAACGGTACGTCTTTTCTGAAAAGTTTACGGCCACAGGTGTTGTGGAACTTAACGCTGTTCATATACTAGGAAGGTAATATGGTGTACAAAATACTGTATAAAATCTGCAGTGAGGCTTGCTGCATCATTTTATAATCAAATACAGTAATATTTAGCCTGTGAAATACACGACTATTGACATTAAGTGGGATAAATAAAAACTACGAATAGTAAAAATAAATAGACTTCAGGAAACACAGATGACACATTGTGGACCATGTGCTACGTTCTAGGTTGATCATCTGTCTCTTCCACCGGGCACCGAACTCTTTGTGGGCAGGACGCGCTGCTCATCATGGGTACGTGATGAGTGCCTGGCTCCCTGCATCCTGCCCAAGGAAGCATGCTGAATTCATCTCACAAACACAACACCACCAGCACCACCACTGGGGTATTGCCACAGCTTCTAGTTCAGGAACCATATTTGTTCCTGAAAAGGCTCCTAAACCAGAAAACACCTTGTCCCTCCTGCCTTGGATTTATGGACCAACGATCTGAGCTAATAGGTCTTTGGTTAATTTACGTAAGATTTGGTGAAGGAATTGGAATTAGGAAGGGAAAGGAGATTGTCACGGAGAAGAGGCAAATCTAAACCACTAGAAAGTATAATCCTCAGTAGCTCCAAAGGTAGAGTACTTCTGTTTCAGATTCTGTGCACTACATTTGGTAATCACGGCTTACTCAGTGATTTCAAATCCATAACTGTGTTCCATTTAACGGTGCATTTGTAAATGGGCAAAAAATACCACTGGCAAGGCATTAGATAATTCTTTCAAAGTATTTAGATGAGAAAAGAGATGATTTCATTACCCATCCCTAGCTCTTCTCACTTTAATGCACATTAGCTTATTTAATTGAAGATAATGGATTTTTTGCCACTTGACAATGAATCGCTGCAACACTCAAGTCCTGGAATTTGCAAGGTCATAAAATGTTTAAATACTATTCTTACTTCCTCATCAAAGAGGATTCCATTTCCATATAATTGATATTTGAATTGTTGAGTGAAGACCATCAAACTTTTTAAATTAAATTCATTTTTTTGCATGATCTCAAGTACAAACAAGAGGTGAAAGAACACGAATAATTTATAGATCCTGAACATTTGCAAATTCCATTTATGCCTGAGTAAATTTGAAAAATTAAACGGGAGGGCGGACACTGAACACTACTGTCATTAAAACGGGCTCCATTTGAGCTGCTTCTGACATGGGGCAGATAGAGAAACTAGGATTCTTTTTGCAATCTTTATGCAAATTGTCAAGGAAAATCACTCCTAGTGCATACCTGGCTTGCAAAATCAGGGTAATTAGCATCCCTGACACATGGTCAGATTCAGAAACTAATAAATTGAGTCTGGGTGTGGGATAGAGCTTTGGACTACATTACAGTCTGACAAAGCTCAAGTGACTTTTTTATGATTTAGGAATAACTTTTTCATTTATACCAAATAGCTGTTGGTGAGCAGTCTGATTGTTCTGTACTGTTGAATTTTTATGTTTCTAGTTGAATGGGAAAAAACCCCAATGAATCATGGAAATGGTTTTTAGAAAATCATGAGCACCAAAGCTCATGGTCTACATCACTCTGAAGTGAGCTAACAGCTCCGAGGAAGAGAGTCTCTGATGAGTCTCAAGTGCGTCCATTGACGCTGCTCTAGTCGTTCAACCACACGTCACACGGGATCTCTACCCCCAGGAGTCCTTGTGGTGGGTCTTCCTTTCTCTGTCCCATTTCATATTACAGATTTCTGTTGGTAGGATTTCAGATAACCCTTCAGGACAGAGAATTTGGGGGACAAAAGAATCAGGGTTGGCAATTTTTCTGGAAGCTGTTATCTAAAGCCGTTGCTTCTCCTGTTGACATTAGTCTATGACAAGGCACTGCCTCCCATTGACATTTTTCTGGAACAAGGTACTGCCTCCCGTTGACATAAGTCTAGAACATGGCACTGCCTGTGTGGGGTAGAGGCTCACACAGCCATTTGCTAGCTAGCCCCCTGCTCAGCTCCCGGTTCACAAACCCGTCTTCATTTGAGACCAGAATCAAAACATGGATGCGTCCTGTGCCCCTTGCTGCCCCAGTCACTGCCTGCTGTACTCCTGCCCTGCATCTGCCCTGACGTTGAGGGTCCCGGGTGGGTCCTCCCTCCATTTGCTGTGACCAGAGGGGACCCCACCAGGGTTGTCTGCCATTCTGCACTATATACACACACACACAGCCTCAAACACACATGTGAGCACACCACACCTTGCCTGCAGGGCTCCAGGGGCACAGACTCTGACTCAGGTCTTGCATTTAGTGTGACCTCACTTAGGAAGGTGTGCTAAGTTACGCATGGGTAGGAGGGACTTTCGGCTCCATTGGGCCTTTGCACGGATTAGAGAGGATGATAGGTTTAAGTACTCAGTACTGTGCATAGTACATGGTAAATGCATGATACTCGTAGCTGTTAGGACAGCCTCTCTAATCATACCGGAGCCTTGGACAAGTCTGCCTTGGGCCCCCAAACAACAGTCTGTGGTTTGATAACCACATTTCTTACTCTTCTTCAAGCATACTCTGCAATGAAGCCTAGAGCCTTTCCCTTCCTGGCGTGGGCTCTCCCTTTGTGCATATGCTTCTCAAGTTAACAGCCTGGTTGAAATGAAAAGGGTCACCTTGCCACCCTTGCTGGACACCTGTGGCACTGGCCACCTTGCCCACAGCCTGTCACCTTCACGCACAGGGTGGAGCAGTGGGTCCCAGGCTCTCCCTGACTCTCCTCTCTGTCCCCCAAGTCCTACTCTTAGAGGCGTGGTCAAAAGAAAGAAACATAGTGTTTCTGATCTGCATTTTTATGAATTAGATGATAAATTAGATAATAAATTCAATCTACAGGATTTAGGTGAGCACAGAAACCGACAGAGGAAACTCCATTTATCTGGAGAGATTTAACAATGGTATGTTCAGGAACATTATTTTTTAGACAGATGCCTTCCAAGCTAACTCCAGTTCCTAATTTTCTAAGATTTGTAATCCATAAAAAATGAAATTAAAACCCGTGAAATACAGTTGTATCGGTTGTTAATGTGGCCTTGAAGTCACCATTGCTTGTTGCCATTCACTTCTAGATGAAATAGTTCCATGGGTCCTAATCTGTATGAATTAGCGGATATGCAGTCTCTCAGTGTGATTTTTAGACCACTTACCTCAGAATCAGGAAGGTCTTTCTCAGATTCGTTAGATCTGTGCTTAGTGCTTACGTAGAGCATTAAGACAACAGTGACTTCAGTGGCCAATAAATCTCTGAGATAAAACATCGTGTTGATTGCACAATAGCCCATATCCATCAGTGTCGTATGCCAAAAGTGTCTTGCTGACACATTGCCAGTATGTGTGTGTTGGGGGAGGGCTCCCCACACCACCAAGCAAGTCTCTGACACCAGCGGGGTGTCCTAGAATCCACTCCATTCTGGTACTGTACCCGGATATCACACCAGATGACACAGGGCAGGAACTCCAACCCAAAGACTTCCAGATTCAAAGATGAGAACAACTGAATTCAGCTCCCCTTCGGTGGTTCTAACAATGCACTGCCCTCTGTGATGTCGTGATAAAAGCACAGAATTTCTCGACACGTCGAACTCACGTGGGTTACTTTTTGTGGCTCACAAAAAGTTTGTAGCAGTGCTCAGAGCCGTGGGTGCAGTAGCAGGGGGGAAGGGACCACAGGCTTTAGGGAGGATTTCTAATGGACATAAAGGGACTGCTGTCGTTTTCAAGACGTGGATTTGTAGACCACTTCTGAGCAAACAAGTTTCTATCTGGCAGTGTTAGTGTATTGGGCTCTCCAGAAAGAAAGGTTTATGGTAAGGAATCAGTTCATGCAATTTTGGACGCTAATAGTCTCAAAAGCTGCGGTCAAGCTGGAGACCCAGGAGACCACATGGCGTGGTTCCAGTGGGGAGGCCACAGGCTTGAGATTGGGAAAGAGTCGATGTGTGAGGACCACTGTGAAGGCAGGAAAAACCTGATGTCCCACGGCAAGGAAGGCAGAGGGAAATTCTCTCCTGTTTGGGGGAGAGTCAGCCTCTATTCCAGTGTGCCTTCCACTGATTGGATGGGGCCCATCCCATTAGGGAGGCCACTTTATTCTACTCACCCTATCGATTTACTTTCAGGGGCGCCTGGGTGGCTCAGTCTGTTAAGCATCCGACTCTTGATTTCAGCTCCGATCACGATCTCACAGTTGTGAAATGTAGCCCTGTGTCGAGCTCTGTGCCGACAGCATGGAAACGGCTTGGGATTCTCTCCTCCCTCTGCCACTCCCTTGCTTGTGCGTGAGTGCTCTTGCTAGAAAAAATGTTAAAACCCTGACAGTGATGCTCTCTACCAAGCCTAGAGGTTACATTGACAGTGATGCTCTCTACCAAGCCTAGAGGTTACGCTGAGTCCTTAGACTCCCTTTTAAAGAGCAAGACGTGGAGCAACTCCTATTTTTGTTATGAGCCATGTCCTTAAAATTGACTTAAAAACTTACTTTTTGAGAGCCAAAGAACTCTGTGTAGGTTATTCTCATGAACCTAAAACATTACAAAAGTCTCCATAGTAACTTGCCTTTTAGAAACAATCTAAAACCCCTTCTTCCATCATTTCACTTATTTCTAGATTTTAACTTTGTTCCCTTTTCTTCATAATTAATATAGTCAGCCAGCTTAATTCATTAAGCATCTAATTGGGGCTAAAAAGTCACTGCTTCAGCTCCTCGAGTGATTATCCCAATTAGGCTGAGTTTTTAAGCACTGTGCTGTTTAAGGCTGGTGTTAGCACGCACGCTTCCCCCACCGTAGAGTTATTTTTATAAAATAAGGGTAAGAGGCACTGAAATACCAAGATAACGGCACAGATAACTGTTAAAAAAAAAAAAAAAAAAAAAAAGAAAAAAGAAACCCAGCCAAGTGATAAGCAGTTTGAGCTATCCGCTAAGGGCCAATGTTTGAATTTCAACAAAAGGCACGGTGGGGGTCACTGTAATGTATGAAGGACAGGTGTTCCGAAGTCCCGGGGAACCAGTCCATCATTACACCATGAATTCAGGCCAGCAGTCCCTGAGCACTGATGTCTGTGACCTGTGGGGGGTGTTGAGGAGACTCGGTATTCTGACTTCACTGTGGTTAATTCCCCCAGCCGTGACTGTTGTGAAAGACAAACACACATGTTAAGGAAAAGATTAAAGCTGTACCTATTCAGAATACAATTTTCTAAGGAAATGGTATATTTACTTAAACAGCAAAGAATAAAGATTTAAACTACCTACCTACATCAATGGATAGATCATGTAAATAGAAAATAAGGAAACAGTGGCTGTGAATGACACCCTGGACCAGATGGACTTAACAGATACATTCAGAACATTCCATCCTGAAGCAGCAGAATCCACCTTCTTCTTGAGTGCACGTGGAGCATTCTCCAGAATAGATCACATACCAGGTCACAAATCAGCCCTCAACAAGTACCACGAGACTGAGATCGTGTCGTGGAAATTTTCCAACCACCACGCTACGAAACTAAAAGTCAACCACAAGAAGAAACATTTGGAAAGACCACGAACACATGAAAAAAACTTGACCTAGTTTGCGATCCGGAAAAATAAGCTATAAAAAGCATACCTGTGAGGGGATGGCTTATTTAGAAACCTACCAAGTGCATCAGTTGGGGCGTCTGCTTAAAATGAGGCCCCAAACCGTGAGAACATGGTTGAAAGTGCACACTCTGAAATTGACTTTGCCTGGCTTTGTTTTTAGCCACAATATTGAATTGCTTTATGAACTTCAAACAACAGCAAAGGGGCAAGTATCTTCTGTTTGTTAAAAGAGGTTAAGTATTAAGAAGTGCTGACAAGTCCTGCTCTTTGATCAACCAGAGACGGTTTCGGGGTGTTTTTAGGGTGCGTAAATGTTAACAGAGGCACATTGGAGGTAACGCCCAAAGGCAAGAGTCATGGGCAATCTGTCCAATAACCTGCTGCTACAACAGCCAAGCTTCAGTGAGAGATTCTACATGTACGGAATCCTGTCCAGACTCTGGCATGAAGACAGGATGTCGGGTTCAAGGATAAGGGAGAATCCCCACAAAATCCATGCGCATTTTGTTAATATTTAGATGAGCACGCAGTATTTCGTGTGCTGTACACAGAGCTCCTCTCCCTGAGCATGGGAGGGGCTCCAGAGCGTCAGTGTAGAAACACTGCCCCTCGAGTCACGAACACGGATGTCCCCGTCTTCCACCCTCCCCCGACCATCTGGGGTTTTCTCCTAGAAAAACCCAAAAATGGGTTGTCTCTGTCTTCCCTGAGTCTTCCCTAGGTCTCTCTGTCTTCCCTCCGCCATTAACTCTCAAAGCCCGCACGGCCTGCGGCCCCGTCTCTGTCCACAGACGGATCCTCTTCCATTGCCTCCACACTTAAAGATTCCCCTGGGGACACAGAAATGGAACCCATTAGCCCCTTTTCCCTGATGTGTGTCTGTGGAGAAGTCTCCCTGCCCTTGTTGGCCCCAGTGGGCCCCCCCCACCCCGCAACTTTCACCTCGAGGGAGCCGGCCCACTTACCTGCACCTTGGAACAGAACAGTTCTGACCCAACCTGGTTACACACTGCCCTGGAGGCCCCACCAGTGAAAACAGATGCAGGTAGTCTGGCTGTCAGGCCCCCATGGACGGCATCTGCCTCTGTCTCCCTGGAGGTCCCCATGAGTGCTCAGACCTTCTGTAGGGTTCTCTCCGCAAGTGGGCTCTAACCCCGGGCTCCCAGAATACGGTACCCGGTCCCAGACTGAGGCAGGTGGCAGGACGTGACCCCAAGTCCTGTGAAGGGCACGGATGGCACACGGGTGTCTGCAGTTCAGCTGGGGTCGTTCAGGGAGAGGAGTAAAGCAGAAAGGGGCAGTGACGGAGGCTGACTTGGGGACAAGGATGCAGCACGGCGAGACCAGGAGACCACGTAAGAGGATCTGTCCACTCGTATGTTTGAGACCAGGAAACGCTAACCTACAATTGTGGAAAGGGGGGCAGGCCTCACTTGGGTGGGAGGCAGCATCAGAACTTTGTAGAATGACGGAAATGTTCTCCATCTTGACTGCTTTGTGCTCGAATGTACGTATGCATCTGTCAAAGCGCATGCAATTTCTGGTCTATCTCTCTGTTTGCCTCAGTGGACTGTCTGCTCCGTGGGAGCCGGACCACATCACGTGTGTTGACACCCAGGGTGGGGTCCGAACCAGAGCACATGTGATGACTGCTGAAAGGGAGGCAGGAGGGGAAAAAGGAGAAAAGCAGAAAGGAAGGAAAAGATGGGGAAGCCTTCTGTTGACCTTTGTCCCCTTTCAGGAAAGAGGGCATCGGGCTATTTGTCAGACCCCAGCCTGTTGCCGCCTCTGAGACATCGAGGAAGCACGGAGATTTTCAGCCTGTTTAGGACAAGCACTAGTGGGTATAAAGCATGGTATTATATGACCACAACTCAATGTGTCGCCGATGAAAGCATAGACAGTATGCTTTAAATCTTCTTCAAAGAACGTGTCCCCCTCGTCTATTTCATCGATGAGCACCAGCTCATGGCCAAGTCCGCTATCGGCCCAACACGCTGACTGATAGGACCGCAGTATGATTCTGTGACTGTCTATCAAGAATAGGAGACAAGAGTGGTGTGGTCTTAGAGTGTCGAAGAAAAAAGAAAACATAATGGTGCAAACACAAAATCATTTTTTTAAAGGCACAGAAAATCCACCTTTATTAAAACGATAATGATTTTTTTTTAATTTTAAAGTTTTAATTAGGAATAATTGTGCTTCAAATACCTTTGCATGTTTAAAATATGTAGGTTGGTACGTTTAAAACTTGTGTACAACTGTGAAGCATCGACTTCCCCCAGTGAACATGGATTACACCCAAAATTTCCTCTTAGCCCTTAAAATCTCCTGCCTCACCCATCACCATTGAAAGGCAACCACAATGATCTGCATCACATCACTATGGATTAGTTGGCACTTTCCATGATTTTATGTAAATAGAATCATACAGGCAAAACATCTTTTCTCTCATTTATTTTAACCGGCATAATTATTTTGAGATTCTTCTCTGTGGCTGTGTTTACCAATAGTTCACTCCTATTTGTTGCTGAGCATTATTTCACCATGTGGATTACCATAATTCCTTCATCTATGCACTTATCTGTCATTTTATTTCTGGGTTGTGCTTCTTAGAAATGAAGCTTCCATTCTGATTCATGCGGCGGTTTCTTCGTGGACAGGTATGTCCCTTTTTTGTGGCTGAAGACCTGTCCTCCGAAGTGGGGGTACCATTTTACACCCTCACGAGCAGTTCACAAGAATCTTGGAACTTCTCACTTTCAGGAACCATTGTTGGAGACAATGGTTTGACACTGAGACATTCTAGAGGGTGTGTGGTGGTAATTCATGGTCTTCATACAGCTTCTTAATAACCAAGATGCTGAAGATCTTTCTACGTGTTTATCTGCCAAGTGTACCTTATGTAGTGCGCTGTTCGAGGTTTTGACCTGCTTTTATATTAGGTCATTTGTTTTCTTACTGAGATAGGATTTCTTTATGTATTTTTTTAAAATCCTCTGCCAGATTTATGTCTTCCAAATGTTTTATCATAGGTCAAGATTTATTTATTTTCATACCACTGTCTTATGAAGAACAAGAAATGAAATTTTTTATGAAGTTCATTCACTTTAATCATTTTTTTCTTTTATAGTTCAAACTTTTTGCATTCTTTTAGAAAATCTTTGCCACAGTCAGGAATACTGAGAACCTCTCTGATGCTTTAAGTGGTTTTATGGTTTAGCACTTGCATTTACGCCTAGGACCATTTTCTTGGGAATTTCTTCGAGAGAGAGCCAAGGATCGATGCTCATTTTTTTTTTTTTTTTTTTTTTTTTTTTTTTTTGTGCATGGCTGTCCACTGGCCCCACATCATTCACTGAAGGTAGTTTTTGTTCCTCACTGGGTTGCTTTGATGACTTGGTCAAAAATCTATTCACCGTAGAATTAGGTGTCTATTTTTGGAGGTGTAGTCTGTTCCAATGTATCTATTTTATGTCATTACAATATTTTTATTAGTTTCATAATGTCTTAAAATTGAGTAATATAAGAGTTCCAACATTGGTCTTTTTTGTTCATTTTTTAAAATTGGTTGGGACTGTTCTAAGTCCTCTGATTTTCTACACAAGTTTTATGATAAGTTAAAATTTCTGCCCTCCCCCCCCCCCCCCCCACCAAAAAAGCCTGCTGGTATTTTGCTCAGGATTGCATTGTTTCTGTAGGTCAGTTTGGGGAGAATGGACATAAAGACAATATGGAGTCCAATTCAGAAATATGGTAGTTGCTCCTTTATTTGGATCTTCTGTTTCTCTCAAGAATATTCTATGGTAGTCCTGAATGTGTCCTGCACATAATTTGACATCCAAACTGTTAAATGAGGATCATAAAAGCCCACACCCCATAAGTTTGGGGTAAGGAAGGGTATCCATACGGGGTGCAGCACAGTCACCCAACCACCAGCACCACCTGTCAGAGGACCAAAGGCCATCTTGCAACGAAGAAGGAAAACACGGCGAAGACAGGGCATTTGTTTTAAGGACTATTGAACCAAAAACGCATTGTCAGACGCTGATGTGCGTCTAAACTTGCTCACTTAAGTACTATGCTCTCCATTCCTCATCAGTTACAGTGATGCTCAACCTTATAATGGGCTTGTAGGGTTTGCTTGCTTGGTTGTCACTGACTTCTATTCAGCAATCAACTTCAAAATATTTTGGAATATAAGCATAGTAACTTTATTGGCTTTTCCTCTTTCCCTTCCAAACCCTGTCATCACTGACACCCTGCAGTCACTTCTATTAAGTCTGTGATCCTTTATGCAATTACTCTTTCCTCCAAAATAATTCTTTCTAGATGGAATTGCTGGGTCACCTGGCTTGCTCAGTTGGTTAAACTTCTGACTCTTGATTTCAGCTCAGGTCATGATCTCTTGGTTTGTGGGTTCGGGCCCCACATCGGGCTCTGCACTGACAGCTTGAAGCCTGGTTGGGATTCTCTCTCAATCTCTCTCTCTCTCTCTCTCTCTCCTGCTTTGCTGCTGTCTCTCTCTCAAAAATAAACATTAAAAATTTTAAAAATAAATGGAATTGCTAACATATATGACAATTTGTAGGACCTTCTTTAAGAAATGAGAATAGAATGCCTTAATTCCTTAAACATGAAGAGTTTAAAGGAAGATCTATAGTACATTTTGGGTGATGAATTTCTAACAATACTCCAAAAGTTAGATAAATTACTTATATAATAAAATGGGGCTGAGTTAGAATAATCTATTTAACGCTCTTGCTATCATTCCCTGAAAAAGGCACATTTTATTCTCTCCTGTGGTACAAATGTCCTCTCCTTGGTGGACTCTCCAGAGTCAAGTCCAACAATGGTTTGTAGACACACTGGAAAGGTCTCAAATGCATATTGCTCCACTTGGAACTTTGTGAAAATTTTTTGTCCCTTTCGTGTTATTTATTGATCTTGAATATTTCTTATCAAACAGAAGGTGATCCATCCATTCCTGGCAGCTGATCAAGTTTTATAATACTAACATGAAACCAGTTTCTGTTCTAGCTGTTCTACAAAGAACAGCTCTCTCTCAGGATGGGCAGCCCGGCCAGTGCACAGACAAGGGACACGTCTAGAGTCCTCTGGGCCTGTGGATGGCAAGCCCGAGAGGCAAGCTGGAGGGTGCGTGGAGACAAGAGAGATCGGCACACAGGTGCATCAGAAATTACCTTCCTCCAAGGATGCAGACCTGGGCTTTCTGACCACATGATGCAGGGATAAGGGGCATGCGAGGTGCCTCCTATAAGTTTGCCCCAGGATTCTCACTCACACCACACAGATGCTGCCAAAGCCAATAACGAGCTCCACCTTCTCTTGACCCTTCATCCCACGTCTCCTGAGGTTTTCCACAACCCTGAGCTCCCCCAAACCTGACCCGACTCCATTTGCTCTCCTTCACTGCATCACTTCGCTTTGCCATGTACTAGGAATTCCGAAACCAGGAGGTCTGTGCCTCAACTCTGAATTCGGAGCCTAGAGTGTCACAATGTGACCAAACGATTTAGGCTTTGAAAGCAGACACCTGGTGGTCAGATTCTGGCTCCATTATTCTTAGCTGTATGACCTGGGACAAGCTCCTGTCCCAGAGCCAAGGTTGAGAATCCCGCCTGAAGACACTGTTTGGCAATGGATCTCTGTATCATCCTGTACCACCAGTATGTCTCAAGCCTCAGTTTCCCAGGGTCAGAAAATGTGTTTTGCTGGCAGTTACTCTGGGTGGGTTGGGAAGTCTCTGGGGTGGTTTGAGGAGATTCGCCTCTTTTGTAAACAAATCCATCACTATGACAGCCATGTGGCAAGTAGCCTGATGGGAATAGAGTAGAAATGCAAGAGCCCAGGTGGGGGTCTGTTCCAACGTTCTGGGAGGAAGAGAGACATTGGAGGTGGATCATGGCTGGAGCCACCTGCTGGAGGCAGCGAGAAATTGCTGGATTCTCAGTGTATTTCCAAGGCAGAGCCAACCAACTTGATTCTAGATTGGATGTGGGATTTGAGAGGAGGAATGGAATCAGGATTGATTTCCCAGGGTTTTGGCCGAACCACTGGGTGACTGGGGGTGTATTTCGGGAAGATGGACAACAGAAGGGAGGAGAGGGGGCTGGGGAGGGCAGTCACAATCAACAGCTCACTTTCGAATGGAGAAGACTCCTAAATGTTTGAGGCAGATGTGGAGTAAACATTAAATATGCATCTGGAATTGAGAAGAAGGGTATAAATTTGATGTTCATCAGCTACAGAGGCCAATGCAGAGCTAAGCCTGGTACTTTGAGAGTGTGATCGGAGAAGGTACGTTGACAGAGAATCGAAGGGCCAGGAGGTGGGACAAAAGCCAGGAGTCTCTCGCTACCCCTGAGGCCAAGAGGATAACAAGAGACGGGAATGCTGAGTGAGTCAAATGCAGCCAGAAGACTGACCAAGGTGGAGACTGGGGCTCGATGCTTGCATTTTGCAATGCTGAGTGTCTTCTCCTCCAGCAACCACAGCAAAACCTGTTAACATGCCAAAGCTGAATTTATTGCTTACTGGCTTAAGGAGAACGCCATCTGGAAAAATTAAGAATTAGATATAATGTCTGTGTCATAGACAGAAACTACCTTCTCTCTCTACCTCAACCCCCAAGCTTGTATTAATAGAAAGATTATACTATGTTTTAGTTTCATTTTTCATAATTAGATATTTAATCCAAATTTTTAAGACAGATGGAAAACCCAGAAGTTACAAAAGAAAATATTGATAGCTTACCTCCTAAAAATTGAAATTTTCCATCTGGCATAGACTCCTAAGCAAAATCAAAACCGGATTTTTCCCCTTGATTTTTAAAAAGTTTTTACCTTAATTCCGGTTAAAATACAGTGTTATTCGTTTTTCTATTACCTAATATTTTCAAAAGTGTGGTAGGAAATAAAGTGGAAAAAGAAGAAATTTTCACTTTTTATTTGAAATTTCAACCCAGGTTGTCATAACAACAAGGGTACAGTCTACAGGTAACCTGGTTAGGTTATTGCATTTGTTTATTTCAAATCTCCAACAATAAGCATTTATTATGCTGAAAGATAAAGACAGAATGAGAAAAAAGAGTTGGAAAAATATGGCAGGTAAAGGATTAATAGCACAAAATCAGGAGGCTCTTCAAGTTATTAAAAAGATGCAAAGGAAAATCTAGTGAAACCTGGTAAAATGTTAGAGAGGAAATGTACACCAATAGAAAATGGAAAGGTCTAATAAACAGAAGAAAATGTGTTTAATCTCACCGTCTTTTAATGGAAATTAAAGCATAATGAGTCATTGCTGTTCCCTCCATATTTGCCACAGTTAAAAAGATTGATTCCATCCCGGGCACGAAGTGAATGGTCTCGTTTACTATTGCTATAAGGGTGAATTGCTCTTTTCTTTTCATAAATTAACCCGGCAGCATCTCTTAAAATTAAATAGGTACAGGTAATTTGGTCCAACAATTTTAGGTGTTATCTAGCAGGGAGACGTACAAACATACACCCACAATAATATTTACTGAAGCAGTGTTGTTAGTAGCAGAAAAACACTGGGAAAAAACCTGAGTTCCATTCACCTAAGAATGCTACAATAAATTTCAGCAGATGCAGACTCTAGAATGTTATTTTGCACCTACAATGCACGACTTTGTCAGTAACGACCTGTGAAACGTCCGTGACGCATTTTGAACTGTTCGAGTCCTATGTAGTTTGCAAACCACGAGATTCACCCACTTAAACAGTTCAATGGGTCTTCCTACAACCACAAACTGGTGCAACCATCACCACTAATGCCAACCACAACGTTTTTATCACCGGAAAACAAGCCTTATGCCAGAGGTCACTGTCCGTTTTCCTGCTCTTCTGGCACCACCGGTCCCCAAGCCACTACTGACTTCGGAGCTCTGGTCTGAATGCCTGGGTTGCCCAGAGTCACAGGGTGACTGGCAATGCCCAGTGTTGTGATGCTAACAGGTGCAGCCTAAAGCTGGTGCCGAGGTCGTGAGGCTGGAGCCTCCCGCCCTCCCTCACCCCTGTGCCCTCATCCCAGCGCCCCTGAAAAGTAGAAGCAAAGATTGGTCTCAGGCTCTGCTTCCTGGGACCATCTAGGCTAAATCCTTCATCGGTTTCTCAGCCCTGAGCTTCGCGCTTCAAACAACAAAGATCATGGGGTCTCCGAATTCTGTGGGTCGCCCTGTTGCCCAGACCTGAGTTCACTCGTGAGGTTTCACTGTGTCGGCAGTGGGGCTGGGCTGGATTCCATCAGTTCCCCTAAGGAGCTGACACTCACTCTCCACGGGGTCTTTCTGACCTCTCCTGTTCTACATGAGAAAGGAAGGCATCCAGGCCACTCACAAGACAGCAAAGACCCGGAGGAGGAGAAAAGAAAGCTGCACGTTCTCAAAAGGCTTCCTTTCAGAAGATGCATGACCTCACCTGTGGCATCGTCAAAGCAAGTCACGAGGCCAGGGGGCTCCATGGGGGGAGCTGCGGCAAAGCCCCATTGTAGAGACGCAGGGCCGCGGAGCCTGATTCATTAAGGGACGTTGTAAAAGTAATCTAACCCCGATCCTCCCTCACCAAATCAGTCTTTTGATAGTTTCCCTTAGTGCCCTCTTGAGTGCGCAGAGTCATCCCCCACGAGTGATGGCACGGTTTCGACAGGAGCACGTAAGGAAGGATAAAGGCTGGATCACCTGTGTGAGTGGTCGGCTGTCACGTGGATCCTGGCCACAGATGAGACACGAGCCGTCACGACCATGTGACCCAGCTCCATCCTCAGGGCCGACCTCAAGGGGACTCGACAAAACGGCTGGTATTTTTCCCTTTGCTCCTCAAATTTCTTCAAACATACGACCCTAGTGAAAACCAGTGGCCCTCAAAGCTGCTGGGATCTAAAATCCACCAGGAAGTCCAGGACTGACCTCTGGGTGGACAAAGGGAGTCGGAAAAGAAGGACTCTCAGCCACTATCCCCGGTCACCGATCTGCCGCGGACCTTGGAAGGACGCCTGAGCTCCAATGTGTCATCTTCTCCCAAACGGAAATGACCGGGTTGGTCTTCAAGCCGCCCTGCATGTAGCCGGTCAGAGGCTCTGCTGGCACTGGGCGGGTCACAGCACCTCTGACCATAAGAAAGAGGGGCTGCTTCCCGCAGGGGTGCGGCCAAGCCTGCATCCCTGGGTGGGGTGGAGAGGCAGCGAGCTGATGCCAGGACACCCTCACCACGCTCTGCCCTCCCACCTGCACATCGGGGGCCCTGGCCAGGCCCCCTGGGTCATCAGAGTCCTGACACGAAGCGTAAGAAAACACGCTGGCTGCCAGAAGGAGGTGTTCATGCGACCAAACCCACATCTGCCCCAGTTGTATGGGGTGGGGTGGCGTTTCCTCAGGAAAGAGGAGGAGGAAACATCTCATCTGATGGAAATCCCTGTCATCTGTTGTCAGGGGGACAGAAGCCGGGAGCACAGATCAGAAACGAGGATAGATCAGCCCAGGTTCCCCGATAAACAAGTCCTCATTGGAACCATGCGTCGTGGAATTGAAGTTTCAACACCAGATTAATGGGACAGAGGACAGACTCTGTAAACATACACAGACTGCAGAGGAAATAATAGAAATGACACTTCGGGAGAGGGTGATAAACTTATGGAAGACGGTACATGAAGGAGCAGCCCAAGATGAATCGGGTTTCCTAAAGGAGAACGTGGGACAAATGGGAGAAATTTATCAGGAGTGTAACTGAAGAAAACTTACAACAATGCTCAGAAAACTTAGAAACTTAAAATTGATCCCTTGGTCCCAGAAGAAAGACAATAAGGACACAACAGTATCAAAACAGCTAGTGGCATTCATAACCTTCAAGAAATTCTTATCTTTGAACTAAAAGGAGGAAGAAAAAGAATTGTGAAAGTTGGTTTTTAAGGTTACCCTAAGAGGTTTAAGTAAATGGCTGGAAGAAAGGGGAGTGACATTTCCCAGGGGAGAGTGGGACACAATACAGGAGGAATTAAATAAATGAAATTTCGAAAAAGCACAAAACCTTAGATTTTTAAGTCTACAATTTTCACCCTCACGTGTCTGTCTTCAGAAAAAAAGGGCGATTGTGACCTAGAAAGCAATCTAGCATTTACACGTGGTGTATGAAACTCCCTCCCCCCCGCCAAGGACTCCAGTCATTCCCCACTGCAGAATCCTGTGGTCAGCCTGCCCTCTGGATTTTCTTCAGGGTTTCTGTGGGGATGGAAATCTTACCAGCATCTTCCCTGACAACGCTCTGCCTGGGGGTCTGGGATACCTCTACCGCAGCAGCCACGGTCGTGAAAATAACCCAAGACATTCAGTGAAAGCCAGACTCCCAGGTATCCCGCCGGAGAGGCAGCGGTCTGGGCCAGGTCTGGGCTGGGCCGGGACTCTCACCTCTCATGGAAGCATGGGGTCCGTCTGAGCCTGGAAGCAAAAGCCCGAGCAACAGGCTGTCCTGTTCTCCCCGCCCCCTCTGCTGCTTCTCACTCTTCTTGTCCTGAGTGTAGTGGACACACCATGTGACACTCACATGCTCATCAAAGGCACAACTGGTAACCAGACCAGCTCATTATGCCGGTGCCGTGCTCACCAGGGCGTAACACCACCTACCCCCATACAGTGCTGTGCTGTCACCGTTGACTGTGGTCCCTGTGACCTAGTCATTCCATCACTGGAAGCTTGTTTCGCCCCCTCTTCCCCCCACCCCCACCTCAGCCCCATCCCTCTGGCCACCAGCAGTCTGTATTTAGGGGTCTGTGTCTTTCTGTGGCTTCTCTTACACCGGCTTCCTGAAGAGTCACCTACACCCTGGGACCTGTTGGTCCTCCTCTCTGCTCTGTCTCAGACAGAAATGGCACCCGCCACCCAGGCTAGAAACCTGAGCTTCCTGCAGTCATCAGGTGTTGTTACTTCTTCCTTAAAATACCTTCCAAATCTGTTTATTCATCCTTGTCCCTAACACCGCTGCCACACATCAGGGCTCCTTCTTCCTTCTTGGACCTTTTGTCCTTCTGGAACACGTCATTCATTCATTCATGCATGCGTTCATTCACTCACATGTGAGCCATCCCACAAATATATATTATACCCTACCCTGCTCCAGCCATGGGGGCAGAAGGGCACTGACAACAGCAAATACCAGTTCTCGTGGGGTTTTGAGTCAGGGGGGAGAAGCCCATCGTAAGCCAACAGACACACAAATCATTAGTTACCACAGTGATAACTACAATAAATTACACACGTAGGACAAGGTACAAGGGGTCTCATGCAGACTGATGGACTCTCAGAAAGTATCTCACAAGGGGACACACAGTGTGACTCTCACACCTCCCACTTCATAGGTGCTGGAATGCCGTGTGCCCATCCCCACTGCCCCAGCACTCCCCCATCCCAACACACACCCCACTTTATCCACACAGCAGACTTCCACGGACTCAGATGTCACCTCATCATCGGTGTCCTTCATCCCTGCCGTGGACAGATGCTTCCTCTCCGTTTCCTCTTCCTTCTTGCAGTCTGCCCGGCAAATCACTAACTCTGGTGTCTGACTACGTCCAGCATGGTTCTTGCTCCAGTACGGTCTGAATCCCTTTATGTTAGACTGACTTTCTCCAAGTCCCTCCTGTCTCCTCACGTAGCATCCTAGGATCCTCATCAGTGCTCACTGCTTTCCAACTGAACAGTAAGGAATAAGGGCTATTCTAAGTTCTATTTGCAATAAAAACATCTAGTGGTGTCATTCTGCCTAAGGTCTTACCAGATTGTCCCTGGAGGATAACCCAGGAAAGACAACGTTCCAGCCGCGACACCTGTATTAGGTGCTAAGATAATAGGGATTTTAACTTGATCTTACAGACATTGTTTCCACTGCAGCTAATGCTAAGATAAATTTCTTACCATTTTTTTTTTCTTCTGGACAAAAACAGTTGAAACTTTCAGAGTATTTTTTAAATTGGTGCTTCAATTGTGTAGTATTTCCAAACTTTGTATGTTATGATTGAAATGCCCTTGTTGAGTTGGACTGCTCAGGTGGTCGTGACTGAAGAAAATCATGTCAATGCTTTGGGTCTGAGACCTATGTTTTCTAAACATGTTTCTTTCCTCCTTCTTCTTTGGGTCTGAGACCTATGTTTTCTAAGCATGTTTCTTTTCTTTCTTTCTTTCTTTTTCTTTTTTTTTAAAGATTGTATGTATTTATTTCATTTTCTTTTTGGCTTTTCTCCCCCCCTCCTCCCCCCCCCCCCCCCCCCAGTATTTTGTAAAGTCCTTTTCCAAAATGTAAGGAGCTCGTTTGCAGTAACAAGATCCTGTGGTTCTGTCTGGGATAAACCCGATAAGGTTGTCTTAAAGTTGGAATCACACCCTCCCAGGAGCTGCGGAGCTGGTGACACAGTGGAAATCAGCCACAGACAGAGGAGGTTGCGTTCCGTGGATGGAGTTGAAGAGCTATGTTCTTACATTTTTTCTTTGGAAATAATTCTAAGCTTACAGAAAAGTTGCAGAAATAGTAAACACCACTCTATACCTGTGACCCAGAATAGCCCTGTGCACGCAGAGGGTGCTCCGTGTAGCAGAAAGGGGAGCTCAGGCTCGCAGCTGGGTTCACCAAGGAAAGTACCCCCCCCCCCCATAGCCTCCCCCTGAGTTTTATCTCAGAGGTGACTTTTCAATGAAAACATGTCCGGTAATGAGTATTTTGACTGACTCTGTTGATTCATTTTATCTTCTTGCCAGAAACTGCTGTAGCAAACATTTGTCAAGATGAGGAACTGATCGGCCCAGGTTCCCTCCTTTCAGCGCCCTGCCTCCAGGACGATACATGCCGGAGGATCCAGCTTTGCTGTTCCTTCCTCACGGAGGGGAAACTGAGGGTTTCCTCTCTGCTGCGTTAGGGTTTACTAGCTGAGTGACTCACCTGAACTGTGTCATTGTTGTCGCTAGTGAAACAGGCATCACCATGAATATAGCCATCTGGCTGTCTGTCTGGAGCAGAGCCTCACATGTGGTCAGTACTAACTGAGACTTAGGTGTCACTGCTGTTATGTGGTGACCACACACAGTCTGGGTTTTGAACAAAATTCTATGAAAGACAGGCATCTGTGGTTCATCTTGTGCAAACGATGTGGGCCTTTAACACTAGATGTGTAATCACACATAAATCAGATCATGTAAAAGTGGGAGATATTACAATCAGATCATTCCCAGCTTAACTTTTCTCAACAGTGAATTCGTGTTTTGTATAAAACAGTGATTTATGTTTTATCTTAGCGTTTTTAAATTCACATCCAGTCCCAAGAAGACAGATGGTACCTTGAATTTAAGTTCTAGTCCCTGCTGTGTTCTCACAGGACAGTTCACTGGCTATTTAAGTCAGACTTCCTGACGTGCACAACAACCCACATTTCACAGACACAAAATCTAAGCTCTGAGGCATCAGGGTTTTGGTAGAAGGGACAGGGCAAGTAAAGACTGGGAGCCTGGCCCTATAGGTCGGGATTCTAGCCACTCTGCAGTTAAACGCATGGCTGGAAGCTGGCTTCGGTGAAAGTTCCATTGACCAACCACTTCCCTCCTGTGTAGCGATCTTAAACGTGGGTATTGCATGTCTGTTGTAGCTGTCTGCCAAGGCACAATGCTATTTTTGCTTTTCTCTAAAATAATCTAATCAAGTGCAAATTACAGTCAAATCCCAACCAACTCTTAGTTGAGGTTATAAAAAGTTGAGTAAATTCTTCCGTAATAACATATGTTACAAACAGACTAGAAAGTTTGCAGATAAAGGAAATCGGAACGGAATTAGTTCAGAATGTGAAAGGCTAACTTGACACGTTGTAATTTTTAGGTTTACATTTTATCTCTGAATGGTTTTGATTTTTAAAAACTAGTGTTTTGTTTGAACTATGAGAGCACAACATTCTCCTCTAGGGGTGCTGAATCTCTCTTGCATAAACGAAGTCCACAGCTAAATGCTCCAGGGCATCTATGCTCCGCCCCCCCCCCCCCCCCCCCCCCCCGGAGTCCCAGCTTCTTCCACAGTGTCTCCATCCTCTGTGGCTGCAAACACGTGGCCCAAGGTCACAGTGTCTCTGTCCGGGCAGCAGAGGAGAGGAAATGGCATATCGGCCATGCCCTGTGAGGAAGCTACCATATCATATCTGCATTCAGCATTTTGGCCAAAAGTGAGTCACCAGGTTCCACTCGAGTAGAAGGCAGAGAAGGGTTATAGCTTTGTTCTGAGTGTCCACCAGCCCAGGTAAACACTATGGTGTTCTGGCAACAGGGAGAGTGAAAACCGGGAGATGCACAGTAGTGTCTGACTCACAGACAGTCATGCCTTCTATGCAGGGAAGCAACCTTAGGAGTACATACCAGTGGGACACCCGGTGGCTCAGTCGGTTGGGCGTCCGGCTTCGGCTCAGGTCATGATCTCAAGGTTCGTGAGTCTGAGCCCCATGTCAGGCTCTGTGCTGACAACTCAGAGTCTGGAGCCTGCTTTGGATTCTGTGTCTCCCTCTCTGCCCCACTCCTGCTCATGCTCTCTCTCTTTCTCTGTCTCTAAAATAATCATTAAAGAGTCTATTTGTAAAAAAAATGAATAAGAAATAAAAGTACAGACCAGTTAGCAGCATTGCCCAGAATGTTACCACCCTAGCAGAGTCCGCTCTTGTTCAAACAAACCCCGTTTTCATAACTATGGGTTATTTCAAGTAGAAATAAAGGCAACCTCCAAACTCACACTGGTGTCGTTGGCTTTTTTAAATAAGCCAGAGAAAGATAATGGGATCAGACAACAGCCTAAATATAATATTTGATTAAGTTGGGGTCTTCATTACCTTTCGGCTTTCCTGTCAACACTTTCTTCTTTACCCCACCGTGCTAACCAGTACGTAAGTCACCTCTAAAACTGAGGAGAAAGGAAAGATCATCCACCCACGGTGCTGAATCCTAGCAAATTCCTTATCTCTGCTTTTACCTTTGGACCTTCCTCTATTGACTTGATCCCTTTAGCGGTAGTTCTCAGGAACTGGAAAAGAGGAGAAGACAAATCAGGCACAGAATAATCAGAATGGGTAATGGTTGCAGCATAATACTCTGGTTGATACTCATTCTTCCATTTTGTAAACACCAAACATTGACCGGCGTGTCTCCATGTAGGGAATAGCTATGAGGCCTTGACTCTCCTCCCCACAGGCTCTCCTCCCCAACCCCCTCTGCTTGGGTTTTTCTTGTCTTTACAGCAACCACTTAAGTATTTGAGTATGTTCATTTATCCACTGGGAAGTTTTCAGTCTTGCCATCTGGAAAGGCTCCAGATACACTAAGGCAGGGAACTGGCTGGAGCTTCTGGACCCTCGCAGGAATATGCTCTGCTCCTTATAATGTAGATTCGTGATTGTCCAGCACAAAATTCATCTCTTTCATGAAACTTTGAGAATTAATGTCCCTCCTACTGTGCAAGGGTCGGTGAAGCATTTAGGAAGGTATGACGATAAAGTAAGAATAAGATAAAAATTCAACCAGACCATCTCCAACATCCTTTTAATTTCCAAAGTTTTTTTATTCAAGGGCTACAGGGAAAGTGGTTGTGTTTTCACAGCGATCACACAGGGACAATGATGCTGCCCTAAGTGACTCAGATGTTTTGGAAGGAATCTCTGTGATGTCCTTGGGAATTCTGGAGAGTGTTCCGCTGTCTCTAGCGATGGACAACAGTCTCTGAGGATGGTTTTGATTTGGGGGCACGATCTAAAACAATCCGGAGACAGATCTGACGGTTAAGCTGTCCGGAAGCAGCTTTAGCCATTGACTGAATAAACGTGTGTTGAGTTCGGACGTAAGCAAGTGGCAGAAACCAGGGCATGGGCCGTGCACTTCCTGCTCGCCGATGCCGACATGACGAGGAGCCCAAGGGCTGATCTTCTGGGTTTCAGGTGCTTCGGAGTGTGGCTCTGCGTCCCCAGGGCCGTGTCCCCAGGGCCTCGCGCAGCCTTCCTCCCAGGACTCGTCTGTGGGCACACTTTCCCGAGGAGGAGGATGGGAAACACAGAGCCCACACGTCATGCCGACCACACTGAATGAGGCTCATGCGGGTCAAATGGGAGAAGCCATGGGGGGTGACTGCAGGGGTCTGTCTGTTGCATTTTCTCACTTCCATCCCCACACCTGTTTCTGGAAGGACAGTAGAAAGCCTCAGAAAAATCAAACCTCTGAACATTTGGTTGGAAACACGTTAAGGCAGGTTCAGTTTCTGCTCTTGAAACTGATTTCTGTGTGCATGTGTTTGCAGGGCTGGTGGCAGGAGGTGCTTGCGGCCCACCGTCTTCTCGCCAAACGCACTTTCCTCCGGGTGCCTTTGCCCCTTCACCTCTGTGTTGTGCTGGCTGGGATCTCCAACACCATGGAGGAGTGGGAAGTCTCCTCCTGCTTCTCTGTTAGAGAGGGTGCTTCTAGGGGCGCCACGGGGGCTCGCCCAAAGGGTCCCTGCTGCAGCAGTCACAGGAAACCGGAAACCCCTGGATGACACCCCCCCCCTCCGGGCGGGCAGACCTCCTCCAGCGGGTGGGAGCCAGGCTCTGGGAGGCCCGGCCGCCGTGTGGGCTTGGCTCTGCCCGGTGGCTCCCTGCAGCCCAGCCACAGCCGTGGCGCTTCTACCTTCACAGTCCTCGTCTCCCTTCGTCCCTTAGAGTGAGCTCACTGTTGACATCCTGGGGCTGTTCTCCTGATCTGGCCATACACACGGTGATAGAATTAAAAGTAGTTAACATTTCTGAATTCAATTCAAATCACTCAGAAACTCAAAGATTACACCATAAAATATATTTATTTAAGCTTCCAGACATTGTAGAATTTTCCTGTTTCATAGAAACAGCTGGCAAACGGCCACATACGTGAGAAATCGTAACTTCTCATTGTTTAGTCCATTTATAAAATTTTCCTCCTGCCCTCTGTGCCGTCGTGCCCCATTTCTTCTGGATTACTCCGAGATGCTGTGTATTTTAACTAAAATAGAATATATTCTTAAGTGTTTAAATGAAAAACTGGTCTTCTATTTTATTAACACAAATTAGGATACAAAAAACAGCCAAAGAATTAATTACTGATTCCTTAAGTACACCATTTTCAACCTCTTACGTACATAAATTTTTGAGCCCCTGGAAACCTGAACTGCTTCACAAAAATATTTAATGTTATGAAGGGAATACTCCATTTAACATTAACTCCATTAAACTATCGCTTGAAAGTTGCGTGGTCTGTCATGACCCACTACACAACCCAAGGAGATCAGTAACATAAGGTACTTAGCTATGTGATAATTTTTTGAACATTTTAAATGCAGACTGGCCACATATTTATTCAAAGTTTAAAGTAGCAAATGTTTCTTTTTTTGCTAATACAGCTTTTACTGTCATTAGACTCTACTGATTTTTTAGAAACAAAGCAGCTCCACACTGAATCCACCGGTCCGGGCTGCCCCCACACGGAACGTCAATGTTGGTCACCACACGATCCCTCTCAGCACTCGTGTAAACAGGCAAAGATATGCACTCATCAGGGGAATAGGGACCGTATGCACCCTGCAAAAAAGAATGACTTTGTTTTAAAATATGGCAATACACTATTTTGAAGCAGAGCAGTAGAGAAGCAAAGAAAACTCTCCCAAATAATAAGATTTAATATATTAGGAAATGTTTTAACACTAGCATCATAAACCCCATGATCCAGCTGTAACAATCATTTACAAATGTGCTTTTATTTTTAAATTGGTTGACTTATTTAGAGAGCAGCATGAACAGGGCAAGGGTAGTAAGTGAGGGAGGGGCAGAGAGAGAGCGAGAGCAGGGGAGGGGCAGAGGTGAAGGCGGGGGTGGGCTCGGGGGAGAATCCCGAGCAGGGGCCAGGTTGTTGGCACTGAGCCTGATGTAGGGCTTGAACGCATGAACTGTGATGTGAGATCGTGACCTGAGATGCGATCAGGAACTGGACGTTCAATCAAATCAGCCACCCAGGGGCCCAGATTACTGCCATTTTGTTAATTGTGTGCTGGTTGTTTTTGTCATTCTCTGTTACCCCCAGGGCTGTCCTCTTGCGGGACTGACGGCATTCTTTAGTGTTAGGCTGGAGTTCTTCCTTGGTGTGTATTTCGTCTTTTTACTATAGATTTTGGTCTCCGGTGACTGTGAGATGGAGAACTCCCTAAACGTACTGCCATCTGGGCTCTCTGGTCTCGGCCATGGAAACAAGATGATGAAGGGACGTCATCACTTGGAAAGCGTCACGGTGAGCCCCTCACACTGTGGGGCTGCTGTGGCCCTGAGGCCCACCATCTCCAGAAGTCCACCTGTGGCAAACGTGCCCTCCTGCCCGGCATGGGGGAAAGTCACCAGAGAGCCAAGGCTGAGAGGGGGACCCCCACGGGCCCAGACGAAAAAGGTACCTGAACGTGGCACCGTGGGCCGGACCTGGATTCTGTGCAGGGACAGGCGCTGAAGCTGAGAGGGGGGCTGCGGTGGCATCGCGTTCATCTTCCGGGTCTCATTTCTGGGTTGAAACAACACATGCTTCTGTATCAGCTTGATGGTCGCTCCAGTTCACGCGCACTCCCAAAGGACACGTGCTGTTTCATCTATTTTGTGAGTCCCTTAACTAATTTTCTATATGTGATTGAGTTTACTAGCTCTTTGAACCTTCACACCAGCTTTGTGATTTGTTTAGTTCTTGTTGCAGATATGTCTTCTTTCATTTGAAATGTATTCCTCTGTCGCCTCATTTTGTCTGACTTCCTATGGGTTACATGGAAAGCTTTTAGAAGTCTTCAAAGAAAGGCCCCTGTGGGCATGGTCTGTGGGTAGACTGCATGTGCCTGGTGGCTCTGGTGGACTATGTGGAGGTGGACTGTAGCCTGGGGTCCTGGGGCATCTCTCACCAGTATCCCCCTGATGGGACGGCCGGAGCTGAAGGTAACCTGGCTGGGGGCTCCTGGCAGGGCAGGTGCTGCTGAAGCAGGGAGGGGCTGGAAGACCCCAGGGTGTCTCACACAAGGGTTGCCTGCTGAGTCATGTGGAACTGAAGTGGGTACCTGCGTCACCTTGGCAAGACATCTGGAGCCATGATGGGTGTTGTCAGAGCATGTCCTGCTGTGTGCCATGGTAGGGCCATCTTGGGATGGCCGGGGCTGGTGGAGGCTGGGGATCTGGGACTCGCTACAGCAGCTGGCTAGCCAGGGCCCCCATAGCCTGTGCCCATCTGCGCTGTCAATGTGGAATGGGAACGTTACAGTGGCTCCAGCCAGCTCCCCTCCCCCCAATCCACAAGAGAGGTCCACACATCTCCTGCTATTAGGCAGACACTGCAGGCCTGGATCCTTTAAACCATAGCGGCCCTATCAAATGACAGCTCTCGTTCCTGTGCCCCAGGGTAGACCAATCTGCTCAGCATCTCTCAGGGCCGGCCCTCCAGGGGTGGATGGCGGTGGGGACGGGGCTTGGTCCCCCCTGCTCTTCTCTCCATGGTCCTTCTAACCTCTGTCCTGCAGAGACGTTGCTCGGTTGGCCCGGTGCATCGGTGTTGACTCCATGCGTGTCTGTGAAGGAGGGGAGTCAGGGTCTTTTCCCACGTCACCATCTCAGATCCTCTCCCAACAGTACTTCCTTAATGTCCTCTTCTCTCCATTATCCACCTAGTTCTAAGTTTTTGTTGTTGCTGGAACCATAATTCAAATAAAGCCCACATGCTGCAGTTTGTTGACAGGTCTCTTAGTTCTCCTAAATTTATAGGTTTTCCTCCTGTTTTCCTTGAAGTTTATTTGCTGAAGAAACCACACCCTGGTTGGTTCCATTCCCATGGCATCACGTTCTTCCATTCCCTGGATTCCTGGGAACTGGATCCGGAGGTGAGTTTGGATTCAGATTGAATTTTTGGCACAAACTCTGCAAAGGTGGCACTGTATGCTTTCACAAGTAGGCACGCAGTATTTGGGTCTCTCTTTAGATGAGGAGCCACGAGATTCTATCACACCAGAATCACACAACAGGAATCTAATTCCACTAACCCTTCTTCACTTCTAGGCAGACAGGGATGTACAAGGAGAAACTCCCATTACCAATCTTTGGATCATCATGAGGCATCATTCACTTAGAAAACGCCGAAGAAATGCCCCTAAGTTCCCTCTATTTATGTGCTTTCCAAGTAAATTTGTTCCCTAGTATGCTGTAAAGGTGATTAATGACCTCCTCCTTCCTTAAAAGTATTACGGCGAATTGGTGGATTTCAGCATACCTGGTGGGTTTCCATTGGTGCCGTTATTATCGCATTGCTACTAAAACTGTCAATCTCTGCACAGGGGGAGTTCTTGAAATTGGCTCTTGAGTATTTATTGTTTGTTTTTTGCTATGTGTCAGGTCATCTTCAGCTTTCTTGCTTTCTGGTATGTCAGTGGGTGATAGCCCATCTTGTACATCTGCTGTTTCAGAAATTCGATGAGTCGTGATTGTGAGGATCCTTGAGATTCCTTTAATGGGAAGTGGCGGCAGGGATTGTGACATGGGAATGCCTTCTCACCCCCCTCTAGGATTATTCTGTGATGGGGGCTTAGAAGCACCTATTTTCTAAAGAGAAATGTCATGAGTTCATGGAATTTCCAATTCCAATTTTGGATTAATGTGCTTTTTGAGTTGATATACAATTTTATTCCACTAATGATTACTTCTTAGACTTGAAATGAGACTTAAGGGGAAAAGCTGGACTCATTCTAGAATTTGTCACATGGAGAATGGGAAACCCAGGGAGGCTGCACCGTGGTAAGGAGCCGCAGACAGTCAGCCGGAGAAAGGTCTGCCACATGAACACTGGCACCAGGGCACTGTGTTCTTTTGTTGCTTTCAGAAGAGAAGACACTGGACGATGGAAAAGGAATCGGCTTCGGGCTCTGGAGTACCTGGCCTCTCTGAGCACCAGTTTCTCTATTTCTCAAGGGTACTTGTCCACCTAATAGGATGTTGAAAGGACTCAACGGTACATGAAATAATTCAAATATAAAGCATTTATCCACATATCTCTAATTCTTTGGGCTACATATACAAATCATTTTTTTTACTCCCTACCAATTCTCAGATGAACCAGACAAAAAAAAAACAAACAAACAAAAAACCAGCTTTTTAGCTTCTACTACATGTCGTGGATGGTGTTAGGACAGAGAGAAACAAAAATACTTTTTCCTACCTGGAAAAATTTACAACACACACTCTATTTTTAAGGATAAGAGGGCATTATGTGAAATTTTGATTATCTTTTCCAATATGCCCCCCCCCCCCCCCACCTTACACAGATGCTGCCTCAACCTCTGCCTCTTCTGGTACTTGACCTATATCAGTTAAGTCCCTTTGAAAGCTCATTCATTCGTAACTGGCCTAAATCTTAACCTGATTTGCACAGAACAAAACCCATTCTCTATGGAGAATCATTGCCCAGATACATAAAGAGACCATCTGCCCTGCATCTCATTTTTCTCTTTTTGTATTGGTGATTCTGTCGGTTTTTATCCATTTCACTTAACAGCATTTTATATGCTAATGTCATGCTTAGAATTATAAAGCCTAAGCATTTTAGTATATAGCCAAATAAAGAGAAAAATAATCTTTGAAGCTTAAAATTCAGCTTAGGAAACACTATATTCATCAAACATACAGACTGTAACTTTTGGGAAAATGAGTATTTTGGAAAATCAAAATAATATATTACTCTGGGATATGTTAAACTTACAAAGATTAAGGAAGAAAATGAATCCTCACTTGCACCTCAGAGAAAATACAGGATTTGGAGCTGAGAGAATTTTCACCATTATCAGCTGGTGCCTAAGCTCTTCCCTCTTCTCCAATTCTGCTTCCATGGCAGAGCTTCAGGTTCCAGAAGTTTCTGTAATGTTCACGACTCCGTAGCCACTCCTGAATCTGTAACCTAGTGCAGGCCTGTACTGTCACATCCCTCAGCAGAGAGCACACACACACTGTATATTCTTGGGATGAAATGATCTACATCTATGAATACCTGTTTACAGACCTCAGAAGGGTCTTAAATTATCTGTCACCTGACATTTGCTTTGCTGGCCATCACTTTGATGGGAGACATGAAAATAGAAACGGCATACTGAAACGTCACCATGCTAGTCCTTCCTCTTAGCTGTGATGCCAAGTGATTTTGTCTTTAAATTAGGACTTAACAGTAATGCAGTTGATATTTTGCATGTTCACTATCGATTTTCTAGTTTTTGCATATATTTCCAAATCCTTCCACTCTTGCTTGGTTTTTGTTGTAACGTGGGGGTACAAATCTTGCTACCAAAACCTACAGTGTTTTGTTTTGTTTTTTCTTTTTAATTGAGAGAGAAAGAGCAAGCGCACACACACGGGAAGGAGCAGAGAGAAGGAGAGAGAGAGAGAGTCCCCAGCCGTCTCCGCACTCTCAGCACAGAGCGCAACGTAGGACTCAAACTTATGAACCATGACATCAGGACTCCCGAGGGGAACTCAAGAGTCGGACACGTAACCGACAGAGCCACCGGGCGCCCTTGTACCGTGTTTTCAAAGCAAAGCAGCACTGTTGTCTCCTAAGTTCTTTGTCGTACTTGTTTGCTGGCATTTTTTATTCAAGTGTATGTGGCACACAGCGTTCTCCTTCCCGTGCACGATAGGAGTCGACGACTGTGAGCAGCTCTCAGTGCTCATCAGGGCAAGCGTTTCCTGAGCCCCGTCACCTGTCTCACCCAGGCCCACTGTTGCTTCCTACAACTTTGCCGGTCATTTCTCAACCTCTCTTTCCTGGTAATCATTAGAACCTGTGAAGAAGTGAAATGGACTTGCTCTCAGGTCACAGGAGCACAGCTAAGTCCTTCGGCATTTCTGCTGTTTGCACAGTACCTTGTGCAGACAGAAGCCCCGTCGATATCGTTTAGCTGAATCAAATTCTTATGACCCAAATCCCACTTTAATATGTTTCTAGTAACAGACAAGCTTAGGTAAGAAACATTTGCACGAAACTAAAATTGTACTAAATACTATTAATAAACTCGATGAGTGCTATTAACAAACACACAAATGAATGCAAACAAGAAGACTCATTAGGAAGCCTTACAATGTTACAGGCCATGAACACAAAGCAGTTTGACATGACTAAAATTTAGTAATTAAAAACCTGTATGTTGTTCTTAATAGTGGTTAATATCCTCATATATCCTACTTTATTAAAGTAGAATCTGGTCCACTTTTTCAGTTCAATAATGAGGCTAAAATTTGGATTTCATACTCCTTTCTGAGCTCCGGAGAGTAGGTCAGAAGTGTGCATGTGTTACGAACAGCAGGCAGCAGGCTAGTATTTGAAGGAAGACAATTCGTTTCACAAAAGGCAAATGAAGAGATGAGCAAACAACTTTGCCAACAAACCAAAGAAAACAACAAAACGAGAAAACACCAGAAAACAAAATGATCTAGGTTGATTACGTTTTAAGTATTTGGCTAATATGTTTCATTATACTTTCTTTTTTTTTGTAAATATTTTGTTTTTAAGTAATCTCCATGACCAATGTGGGGCTCAAACCCCCAACCCTGAGGTCAAGAGTTGCATCCTTTACCCACTGAGCCAGGGTTTTATAATATTTCTCATCAGTTGATGCATAAACCCAACTAACTTATTCTAAAACATACTTTTTTTTTTTTTTTTAGAAAAGAAGATACTAGAAAATCAGCGTTAATGTACATGAAAGTGGCACGATTTAGTGATCTAACTTCAGAACAATATTTCAAAACAGGAAATGGACAACTTGCCAGCAGTGAGTACCATGAAAGATGCTGCTTGGTCAAGACTAAAATGTACTTTGACAGAGAAATACTTTCTTCATATATTTCAATAATATAATGCTAATAATAGTTTTCACAGCAAGTCCCTAACAGAGAAAAACATCACATAGAAAATATATTAATATTTATTATTTTAAACCAGGGTGCATACAAGACAGAGCTTTGAGCATACATCTGTTGACACACAAGGTGATAATATTTTTATATAAAACGAATACAAAGACTTTTTGTGAGCAGTGCACAGAATCCCGTTTTAGTCCCTAGGAAGGCTGTTTCTGAAGTTTAACTGTCTGTGGCGGTATCTGCTGATATTCTCAAATATGTAATGAATCTTCAAGGGTAAGCAGACAACGCTGTGTTTATTAAATTTGCACTGAATAGGGTCTCTTGAGAACCATGGAATAACATCGTATACAACAGTTTTGGGAAATGCTTTAGAGAAAGCAAGTATTTTCTTGGGTAAAACCCCCTCAGATAATCCCACTTTGCATGTAGATTATTTCAACCTGAACTCCTGAGCTAGAACTGCAGCAATGTTAAGAATCTGCATTGTGAACGAGTGTGTAAATGAAATTGTGCATGAGTGAGTGTGTAAATGAACAGCGTCACCTTAGTGCACACAGATCATGTGCATAGGAAAACAATGAAAAGAGCTTCATGTGTATTTTATTTATTTATAATTCCTCTTGAGAATTCCTAATTCTATCATTAATTGGCAAAGTGCATTGCCTTTATTAACAGAAGAATGGTAGAGCCCCTCCCCCAGTAAAATCGGGAGAATCTCTTGCTCTTACCCTTCAGCTGGTACCGCATGCTGGAACATAACAAACTCTGGCAATCTAAAATGTTCTAGAGACAGCAGAGGGGCCGTGTGCTTCACAGCAGGGCTGGCCACACTCCTGCAGGAATGGAGCTACCCAGGGCTGTCAGGGGGCAGATAAGGTAGAAACAACTGGGAAGGAACCTTCTTCTGGTCCAAAGAGGAAGAGTCACCAAAGGTTTGAACTGCTTATCTCCTCTGAGTTTATCAAAGGACTGTAGACCTCTGCCATAAACTAGCTTTTAAAAAAAAATTTTTTTTAATGTTTATTTATTTTTGAGAGACAGAGAAAGAGTGTGAGTGGAGGAGGGACAGAGAGAGAGGGACACACAGAATCCGAAGCAGGCTCCAGGCTCCGAGTTATTAGCACAGAGCCCAATGTGGGGCTCGAACTCACGAACCGCGAAATCGTGAACTGAGCTGAAGTCGGACACTTAACTGACTGAGCCACCCAGGCACCCCTGCCATAGAGTAACTTTAAGAGTAAATGAAAAAGTAAATTTTTTTTACTGGCTTATGTAAATTGATGTGACGCTTCCTTTCATTTTATGCTGGCTCCTTCTCTCCTAGTAAAAATGCACTAAATGTTAATGTTCTTTCCCCCCTAAATTCTGTAAAACATTTTAAAACATCTACAACGGCCCTAAAATTTTTTTTCTTCGACAAAGTATTGCTTCTGTCAAACAGAAGTTGGAGAGTTTGAGTCCTGTGGTTTCTGATGCAGCTCCTCAAGTCTGCTCTTGTCTGAAAGCAGATGAGATCCACGTCAGCAGGCAGGGATGTCTCCCCCTAGATTTTATTCGTGGATACTGAGATCTGAACTTGATACAATTTTCTCACATCATGACTACTGTTCTCAGTTGTCGGCCATAGTAACCACGGAAAAGTCACGCACAGGTCCAATGGCCATGAGCTGCACAGCGGGGCCGTGCAGGCTCACGCCGCTCAGCAGTCTGGGCCTGGGCCCGAGAAGTAGACAGTGCCCCGGGTTGAACGTTAACTGCCTGATGGCCTAGCACGCTGTCCAGGTCACAATGCACAATCTTTGAAGCTTCCATTTGGCTTACAATGGAGATGAAAATCCTATCTCAGACTTTCTTGGAAGGCCTACATATTCTGTATTTCACACATACGTGCCTGGCACATAATCAGTACGAATAAATGCTAATTGTTATAGTTGACACTAGCACTCCCACTGTGGGGCTCATGAACAATCACTTAATTCACCGGATGGCCACTTACTTCACCAGCCAACCAGGAAAACTGCTAACTGACCAGACCCGCAGGCCTGTGATGAAAGGGGTCGTGTGTTCCATGCTGTGACCACATCCATCCTCTTAGAGCCAGACTGACTTGCGTCACACCTTACCACAGTCCTGTTCTAAACCCTGCTGGCCATACGTGCTGTGAACCCCGGGCGTGGTTATACGCCTTGTCATATGTGGTCTCGGCCTTCCTTCATTTTCTAGTGAAGTGTAGCTGATAGGACGTGTTTCATCAGCGTCAGGGATACAGCACGTGATTGGACAAGTCTACACGTTCCAGTGGGTCACCACAGTGTGGCTGCCCCTGTCCCCATGCAAACTCCGCTGACTACATTACCTGTGCTGTGCCTGTCATTCCCGTAATGTATTCATCCAATAACTGCAAGCCTGCACCTCCCCCTCCCTCCACCCACCCCCCCGGCCCTGCCCTCTGACAGCCCTGTTTGTTCTCTGTAGTTTTGGGTCTGTTTCCATTTTGTATTTACGTGTGTCTTTTAGTTTTTAGATTCCTCATAGATGTGAAATCATATGGCCTTTGTCTTTCTCTGACTTCTTGAAATTAGCATTATACCCTATAGGTCCAGCCATGTTGTCACAAATGGCAAGATGTCATTCCTTTTTATGACTAATACTCCGTTGTATACCATACACATCTTCTCTATTTCTTTGTTGGTGGATGAACGCTTGGTTGCATCCATTATCTTGGCTGTTGTACATAATGCTGCAATGAACATAGGGGTGCAGGCACCTTTTTTGAATTCGTGTTTTCATACCCAGTAGATGAATTACTGGATCGTAGGGTAGTTCCATTCTTACGATTTTCAGGAAGCCCATACTGTCTTCCACAGTGACTGCATCAACTTACATTCCTACCAGCAGTGCTTGAGACTAACAACTTCTCCACATCCTTGCCAGCACGTGTTGTTTTGTGTGTTGTTGGCTTTAGCCATCCTGACAGATATGAGGTGATACCTCTTCATAGTGTTGATTTGCATTTCCCTGAGGGTGGGTGATGTTGAGCATCTTTTCACGTGTCTGTTGGCCATCTGGATGTCTGGAGAAATGTCTGTTCATGTCTTCTGCCCATCTTCAAGGGGATTATTTGTTTCTTTTGCTCTGGAATTGAATAAATTCTTCATATATTCTTCATATACTTATTGGATGTATCATTTAGTAGACCACCTTTTCATTTGGTAGAGGTTTCTTTCACCGTGCAAAAGCTTTTTATTTCTGGCATAATTTGCTTTTGTTTCCCTAGCCTCATAAGACACATCTAGAAAAATGTTTCAACAGCTGATATCAAAGAAATTACTGCCTGTATTTGCTGCTAGGAGTTTTACGGTTTGTCTCACATTTAGGTCTTTGATCCGTTTTGAGTTTATTTTTGTGTGTGGTGTAAGAAGGTGGTCCAGGTTCATTCTTCTGCATGTCGCTGTCCCGTTTTCCCAGCACCATTTGTTGAAGAGATGTTTTTGCCACATTGTGCATTACTGCTTCTCTTGTCTATTGCCTGACCGTATAAGCACGGGTTTATTTCTGGTTCTCTAATCTGTTCCATTGATCTATGTGTCTATTTTGGGGCTGGTACCATATTGTTGTGATTACTAAAGATTCATATTATAGTTTGAAATCTGGGATTGTGATGCCTCCAGACTTGTTCTTGACAGAGCTTCAGCCGTTCGGAGTCCGCTGTGGTTCCACACAAATTTTAGTATTATTTATTCTAGGTAGGTGAAAAATGTTGGTATTTTAATAAGGTCTGCATTGAATCCTTTCAGTAAGATGCACATTTAACAATACTTTTACACATTTCACACATTAGGAATGGAATATGTTTCAAATTGTGTCATCTTCGATTTACTTAATGTTATATAGTTTGTAGACTATAGGTCTTTCACCTCCTTATTTAAGTTTATTCCTATGTATTTTATTATTTTTGGTGCAATTGTAAATGGGATTTTCTTTTTAAATTTATTTTTATTTTAATTGCAGCATAGTTAACCTAGAGTGTTACATAAGTTTCAAATAAACAGTATAGTGATTCCACAGTTCTATATATTACTTGTTACTCAGTGCTCATCAAGATAAGTGTAATCAAACTCCCTGTGATCTGTCTCACTCATTCCTGCACTGACCTTCCTTCTATTAAGTGCCAGTTTGTTCTCTATAGTTAAGAATGTTTTTTGGTTTTTCTCTTTTTTTTCTTTGTTCATTTGTTTTGTTTCTTAAATTCTACATATGAATGAGATCATATGGTTTGTCCTTCTCTAACTTGCTTATTTCACTTTAAGTACTGTATTCTTATGTTCCATCCGTGTCCTTGCAAATGGCAGGATTTTGTTCATATTTACTGGTGAGTACTATTCCAGTGTGTGTGTGTACTCCACGTCTTTATCCAGTCACCTATCGATGGACATTTGTGTTGCTTCCATATCTTGGCTACTGTAGACAACACTGGGGTGCATGTGTCTTTTTGCATTAGAGTTTTCTTTTTTTTTTTCCCTTCCCCGCCGCCATGGTCTCCTGTTAAGTTTCTCAGGATCCACACAGGAGTGAAAACATATGGTATCTGTCTTTCTCTGTATGACTTATTTCACTTAGAGAGTTTTCATATTCTTTGGGTAAATACCCAGTAGTGCAATTACTAGATTCCAAAGTAGTTCTATTTTTAAATTTTTAAGGAACTTCCTTACTGTCTTCCACAGTAGCTGGACCAACTTCCATTCCTGCCAGCAGGGCATAAGACTTTTTCTCCATATCCTTAACACGACTTGCTGTTTCTTGTGTTTTTTATTTTTGCCATTCTGACAGATGTGAAGGGATATTGGATGGTGGTTTTGATTTGTATTTCCCTGATGATGAGTGATGGTGAGCATCTTTTCAAATGTCTGTTGGTCATCTGTATGTCTCCTTTGGAGAAATGTCTGTTATGTTTTCTGCCCGTTTTTTAATTGGATTTTGTGTGTGTGTGTGTGTGTGTGTGTGTGTGTGTGTGTGTGTGTGTTGAGTGGTACAAGTTCTTTATATATTTTGGATACTAACCCTTTATTGGATATGTCATTTGCAAATATCTTCTCCCATTCAGTAGGCTGTCTTTCAGTTGTGCTGGTGGTTTCCTTTGTTGTGCAGAAAGAAACTTTTTATTTTGATGTAGTCCCAATACTTTATTTTTGCTTTTGTTTCCCTTGGCTCAAGAGACAAACCTAGTAAGTAACTGTAGTGACCGATGTCAGGAAAATTGCTGCCTGTGTTCTCTTCCATGATTTTCATGGTTTCCCGTCTCACATTTATGTCTTTAACCCATTTTGAGTTTATTTTTGTGTACGGTGTAAGACAATGGTCCACTTTCATTCTTTTGCATCTTGCTGTCCAGTTTTCCCAACACCATTTGTTGAAGAGATTTCTTCCCATTGCATATTCCTGGCTCCTTTGTCATAAATTAACTGACCATGTAAATTTGGTTTTACTTTGGGGCCTGCTATTCTGTGCCATTGATCAATATGTCTATTGTTGTGACAGGACCATATGGTTTTGATTACTATAGTTTTGCAACATACCATTAGGTCTGGAATTGTGATACCTCCAGTTTTGTTTTTCTTTTTCAGATTGTTTGGCTTTTTTGTTTTCTGGTTTTATACGTATTTTAGGATTGTTTATTCTAGTTCCATGAAAAATGTTGTTGATGTGTTGTTAGGGATTGCATTAAATGTGTAAATTGCTTTGGACAGTACACACATTTTAACAACATTTGCTCTTTCCACCCATGCGCATGGACTGTGTTGGTTGCTTTGTGTCGTCTTCAATTTCTTTCATCAATGTTTGATGTTTTCAGAGTGTAAGTCTTCTACCTCTTGGGTTACGTTTATTCTTAGTTATCTTATTATGGGCTGCAATTGTAAACAGGATCGGTTTCTTATTTTTGCTTTCGGCTGCTTCATTATCAGTGTACAGAAAAGCAATGGAATTCTTTTTAAAATTTTAATTCCAATATAGTAAACATACAGTGTTATATTAGTTTCAGGTGTACAATGTAATGATTGAAAAATTCCATACATCACTCAGTGCTCCTCACAGCAGGTGCACTCCTTAATCCCTGTTACCTGTTTCCCCATCCCCCCCACCAATACCCTTTCCTGACCCGCAGGAACCTTCAGTGTGCTCCTGAGAGTTAATATAGAGCCTGTTTCCTGGCTCGTCTCTTCCTCTCTTTTTTAAATACCTTCGCTCGTTTGTTTTGTTTCTTAATTCCACATGAGTGAAATCATATCCCATTTGTCTTTCTCTGGCTTATTTCACTTAGCATAATGCTCTCTAGCTCCATCCATGTTGTTGAAAATGGCAAGAATTCTTTTTTATGGCTGAGTAATATTCAATGGCACCCCCCCCCCCCACACACACAAACACCCTGCATCTTCTTTATTCATTCATCTATCCATGGACACTTGGGCTGCTTCCATAATTTGCCTGTTATAAATAATGTGCTATAAACAGAGGGATGTATGTATCCCTTTGAATTGGTTTTTGCATTTTTTGGTAAATGCTCCTGAGTGTGATTACTGGATTGTACAGTAGTTCTTTCTCTTTTAACTTTTTGAGGAACCTCATACTGTTTTCCACAGTGGCTGTACCAGTTTGCATTCCCACCAACACTGAACAAAGGTTCCTTTTTCTCCACACCCTTGCGAATCTTGTTTGTGTTGTCGATTTTAGCCATTCTGACAAGGTAGGAAGTCATATCTCATTGTGGTTTTGATTTGCATTTCTCTGATGCAATGCCATGGATTTCTGTATATTGATTTGTATTCTGTGACTTTACTGAATTCATTTATCAGTTCTAAGTAGTTTTTGGGTGGACTGTTTACAGTTATCCCTATGACATCATGTCACGACCTGCAAATGATGAAAGTTTGACTTCTTCCTCACCGATTAGGATGACTTTGATTTTTGTTGTCTCACTGCTGCATCTAGGACTTCCAGTACTATGTTGTATAAAAGTGGTGAGAGTGGACAACCTTGTCTTGGGAAAAGCTCTTGGGAAATGGTTTTTACCATTTAGTATGGTGTTCACTGTCAGTTTTTCATACATGGCCTTTATTACAGGGAGCTAGGTTCCCTCTAAATCTACTTGGTTGAGGCCTTTTATCATGAATCGAAGTTGTCAAATGCTTTTTCTGCAACTACTGAAAGCCTGTTTTTCTTTATCATTTCTCTTACTGATGTGATGTATCAAGTTGACTGATTTGCAAATGATAAACCACCCTTGCCTTCATTATGGAAATGTATCTGACTTCATTGTGGTGAATGATTTTTTTTAGTGTACTGTTGAATTTGGTTTGCTAGTATTTTATTAAGAATATTTGCAACCATATTCATCAGAGACATTAGCCTATAGTTCTCTTTTCTAGGGAAGTCTTTATCTGGTTTTGCTATCAGGGTAATGCTGGCCTTGTAGAATGAATTTGGAAATTTTCCATCCTTTTCTATTTTTTTTGAATAGTTTGACCAAAATAGGTATTAACTTTTCTTTAAACGTTTGGTAGAATTGCCTTGGGAAGCCATCTGGCCCTCGACTTTTGTTTGTTGGGAGTTTGATTACTGATTCCATTTCATTGCTGGTAATTAGTCTGTTCAAATTTCCTGTTTCTTCCTGGTTCAGTTTTGTAAGTTCCTACGTTTCTAGGGATTTATCTATTTCTTCTCAGTTCCAATTTGTTGGTGTATAATTTTTCACGGTATTTTCTGGCAACTGCTTGTATTTCTTGGTCGTTTGCTGAGTCTGGCTAGAGGTTTATCAATTTTGTTGAACTTTTTAAAGTTTTTTAGTTTCTATATCACTTATTTCTGCTCTAATCTTTTTATTTCCTTCCTCATGCTGCTTTTGGGTTTTGTTTGTTCTTCTTTTCTAGCTCTTTTAGGTTCAAGGTTAGGTTGTTTATTTGAAATTTTTCTTGTTTCTTGACGTAGGCCTGAATACATAGGTATTTCCATCTTACAACTGCTTTTCCTGTGTTCCAAAGAATTTGGACAATTGTGTTTTATTTTTAAAAATTTTATTATTACTCTTTATTTCAATTCCAGTACAGTTAACAAACTGTGTTATACTAATTTCAGGTGTACAATATTGTGATTCAACAATTCCATACATGACTCAGTGCTCATCATGCACTTGATTTTCTGCAAGTACGACCTCTCCACTGACGTAAGTGGGTGTTAAAGTCCCCTACTATTACTGTATTACTATCAATGTCTCTCTATTAATATTTGTTTTATGTATTTAGGTGCTCCAATGTTGGATGCATAAATACAATTGTTACATAATCTTGATGGACTGACCCTTTACCATTACGTGATGCCCTTCTTTATCTCTTGTTACAGTCGGGTTTTATATTTCAATGTTTTTAAATGTTTATTTTGAAAGAGAGCACGAGCGGGGGGGGGGGGCGGGGGGGGGCGGGGGGGGGGCGGGGGGGCGGGCAGAGAGGGAGACACAGAATCCAAAGCAGACGCCAGGCTCTCAGCTGTCAGCACTGACCCCGAAAGTGGGGATCGAACTTATAACCCTACCTGAGTCACCCAGGCGCCCCTCTTGTTACAGTCTGTTTTAAAGTCTATTTTGTGTAAGTATTGTTACCCTGGCTTTTGTCCCCCTCCACTCTATATCTTTCACTTTTAGTCTGTGTCTCTAGGTCTGCAAGTGAGTCTCTTGTAGGCAGCATATAGGTGGGTCCTGTATTTTTATCCATTAGGTCACCTTGTGTTTACTGATTGGAGCATTTGGACCATTTACACTTAAAGTAATTATGGATAGGAATTCAACTGTCATTTTGTTCACAAGTTTGTTTGTAGTTCTCTATTATCTGCTTTTCCTTTTGCCCTATTTCTTAATGATTGATGGGTTTTTTCTGTAGTATTATGCTTCACTTCTTTAAATTTGTGTGTATCTATCATAGGTTTTGGGTTTGTGGTTGCCATGAGTATTTAGCAACTCTGGATTTAGTTTATGGTCATTTAAGTTTGAACATATTTTTAAAGAACTTCTATTTGACTCCATCCTCCATGTTTTATTTACAAGTTATCATATTTTACATCTTTGTAGTCATAATTTTCTTATTTCTAATTCTAGCCTTTCCTCATCCACTTGAAGTCCCTTTAACATTTTTTGTAACGCCAGCTGTATAGTGATGAACTTGTTTAACTTCTGTCTGGGAAATCCTTACCCAATTTTGAATTATACACTTGCTGGGTAGTCCTTGTTACAGGTTTTTCTTTTCATCACTTTGAATATATCATGCCACTGTCATCTGGCCCTCAAAGTTTTTGCTGAAAAGTCAGCTGATAAACCTTAAGGAGTTTCTCTGAGATGTAACACTTTGCTTCTCTGTTGCTGTTTTTAAAATTTTCTCTTTAACACTACTTTCTGCCATTATAATAATTGAGTATTGGTGTGGACCAACTGGTGTGGTTTCATCTTGTTTGGAACTCTCTATGCTTCTTGAACCTGGATGTCTATTTCCTCCCCCAGGTTAGGTCAGTTTTCAGCCACAATTTCTTAAAATAAGTTTTCTGCCTCTTTCTCTCTTCTGCTTCTGGGATTCCTATAATGTTAATGTTTGTTTGTGTGTTTTACGTTGTCCAAGATACCCCTTAACCTATCCTCATTTTTTAAATGTTTATTTTTGAGAGAGACAGAACACAAGGGGAGGGGCAGAGAGAGAGAGGGAGACACAGAATCCGAAGCAGGCTCCAGGCTCTGAGCTGTCAGCACAGAGCCCAACACCGGGCTCAAACCCACAAACTGTGAGACCATGACCTGAGCCAAAGTCAGACACTTAACCAACTGAGCTAATCAGGGATCCCCCGCTATCCTCATTTTTAAAAATTGTTTTTACTTTTTACTGTCCAGCTTGGGTGCTTTCCATGGCCCTGTCTTCCAGATCAGCAATCCGTTCTTCTGCATCCTGTGTTGATTCACTCTAGTGTATTTATCCTTCCGATATCACAGTCTTCAGTTCTGACTGGTTTTAAATACCTTTTCTAGGTGTGTTGATGTTGTCCCTGCGATCTTCCATTATGTATCAGGTGTGTTGCTTGCCTCAATGTCATTCGGTTCTCGCTGGGTTCACGTCTTGTTCTTTGGGTTGGAGCAACACTCTGCACGCTGTGCTGGACTTTGTGTGTTTCTGTAAACTGGGTGCACCAGCTACTTGAACCTCAGTGTTCTTCGGTGGTCGTCCCGTGTAGACTGTGTGCCTGAGGACTTGAGCCGTGGGCTGGGGCCCTGGGGCACTCTGAGCATGGCTGCAGGGGCCTCCTGTTGAGGCTGTAGACGGCGAAGTGGAGGGTGGGCCAGGGGGCCCCAGGGTGCTCTGGATAAGGGGCACCCCACCAGGTCAGAAAAACTGTGCTGGTAGTGAGCTGGGATGGCAGGGCGCTCTGCTCAGGGCTACTCTGACATGGCAAGTGGATCTGAAGCTGGCACAGGCCGGGCTGTCCCAGGGGCTCCCCGCAGGGGACACCCTGACAGGTGACTGCCATCACCTGGGGTGTGGGCTGGGTGTTTTATGGTGCTTCGTAGTGGGGGTGTCCTGGAGGGCAGTTGGAACCAAAAGGCAGGGGCAGGGGCACCTGGATGGGGCCTCTGGAGCTTCGGCAGACATGACCCACGAGGTCTCAGAGGGCCGTGTGGGGCAGGAGTCCCCGCAAGCCCTGGGAAGCGTTCTGGGGTATGTACTATGCACCTGTGTCACCTTGGGGCAGTGGCGGGAGCTGCAGCGAGTGCTGGACGGGGCCATCTCCGGGGCTGCCACCGGGGCGTGACTCCTGAGAAAGGCGTGGGCTAGGACCCACGGCACGCTGAAGCAGGCTGGCCACAGCGCTCGGACCCGTCCCCAAATGTGCTTTGAAGGCGGACCGGCAAGGTGTGCCGTGGCGCTACCTGGGCCTCCCGCCCCGAGCGCGCGGGCAGGGATCTCGGGCTGGATCTTTGCTATCCCTGCTGTTGCCGTGTGCCCCAGGACGGATGGCTGTGCCCGCAGTCCCTTGGCGCCGTCCCTCACTGCTGCCGTTCCCTGATCCCGTCTCTCTTGCTGTTCTCCACGTGGTCTGTGCGCCGTTGTCTGTGCGATCCCCGTACAACGTGGCTGTGCAGAGATGTCCAGTCGGCCCGCGGGCTCCGTCAGTAGGAACTGCTTCATAAGAGGAATACACGCGGTGTGTCTTGGAGGACGTGAGTTCAGGGTCTTCCTCTGCCGCCAACTTAGACCCCATCTTGGCCGACCTTTCTAACTACATCCGCTCCGGTCTCTGATAGGACCCGTGCATCCCAGACGATGCACCTGCAGTTCCCAGGAGGCCGTGTCTTCCTTCAGACCCTACCGGCTCGCATTCGCATTCGCACGTGCCGCCCCTTCTATCTGAAACGCCTCACCTCCACCTTCTTGTATTTCCTGGAACTCTTGTTACTCCCACTGTGCCTATGGCCGTGAGAGAAGCTGCCTCCTCCTTTCGTGACTTGGCTTCATCTGCGTACCTGTTACACATGTGAGGCCTCTCTCAGCTACCAGTTTACGTAAACCTCTGTAACTGTACTTAAGACTCTGGACAGGAGCTGTTTGCCTGCCAACTCGACCCAAGTTGGTTTCCGACTTGACAAAAAAACCCAGCTTGTCTGTGGAAGCCCAGTGTTCAGGATGATACACGGTACGCAGGAATGTAATTGTTATCACACTATCGTAAAAACCTTCCAACACAGTAGCATCATGATAAATGAGACTTACGACATGTGAGGCACAGGGCTAGGTATGCTTCAGATGCACAAGAACTTATTTAACCTTCAACATGGTGCTGTAGGAGCATCATGGTCTGCAATCTCAAATGAGAAAACTGGGGTCAGTGAGGTCAGGTAAGTTGGCCCAAACGGCCTGGCTCATCAGCTGGGGAGGTGGGGCTGCCAACACTGTGCAGTGAAGCCCGCGGCAGGGTGCCTCACCTTCTACAAGACCATGGTTACGTTTATACAGAAGGAAGGAGGTCAGCATAAAGGAAAGGAAAGGGGGTTAGCCTTCCATTGAGAAGGAAATCCCTTTCAGAAAAGTAAAAAATCCGTATTATCTTTGAGCCATTTCTTTTACTGGCTAAATATCTGAATTCGTTTTACCTCTCTGTACATGGGCTATTTTTCTCATTAAATTATTTTTAGCGCTCTATTTCAATCCTGATTTTTAAAATCTGGTAAATAGAATTGGATAGAAATGATAAAATATTATGGGGTGATAAATGTTCAGTACTGTAATATCACGTTGCTTTTCATACAGCCCAACAACAGACCCGCACTGTCCCCAACAACACCATGTTCTTGATTTGCGTTCAGTTTGTGCCCAATTATGTGACTGTTGTTCGAGGTCATTTTCTTCTGCATTTACAACTACCCAGTGTGTCTCCATGCTCTGCTTGCCTGTGTGGCTGCTTGGCTGTCACTATGGCTTATACATGTTCTACTTTCTCGATCTAGGTGATTAGATGGCATTTAATTTTGTCTTCCAGAGAATTCACACTTAATCTGGATCCATTTGAATTAATCTCTGTGATTATGTACAACTTTACATGTTATGGATAAAAACCCTTAGCAACTTCCAATCTTTTGTATATAACTTTCAGTTTTGTTCACATACCTGTGTAATCTGTAACTTACCACTTTTTGAAATAAATTTCTTACCAGAATTAATAGAATGAAATATTAACCACTCCCTTTCTATATGATAAATCACTCAAATCCTAGGGGAAATGAAGCTGATGTGGGAGAAAAAGTATTTTACAAAAACGTATGCTCTTTTAGGCCAGAGGGTGCTCTGTTAGCTCTCTTAGCAATGACTGATAATTATTACTACGGGTTCATTTCTTAAATATTCTGATGCTTTTTTTTTTTTAATAAAGAGAATTCTAATTACTGGAAACTTCAATGCACTACAACCCAACGAGAAAACACATTTTCCTGAGGTAAGCAGTATATGAAATAGTTTTTAGTCATTACATGCAGCATTAAAACTTTAAAGTGTACTGACATATACTCGTATTTTAAAATTTTATTAAGTAAAAGTTGCATGCTTCATCTACAACTATGTACCGTTTTAAGTGCAAATATCTCCCAAGTTCCACTGTCAAAAGTTCTTTTAATAATTGAGGGTTTTAAAGTGGGGATTGTTAAGTCTATGTCAAGACCATTTTCTTCCATCTTTGGAAGGGTCCTGAATAAACTCCACTCCACCCTGGACCGGACCCTCAGCTGTCTGCAGAGCAGCTCATCCTGAAGAAGCAGCTGGCTGCGCAGGACAGGGACACAGAGAAAAGGGAGGGGGAACCAGGTAACAGAGGACATGTCTTCCTACATGATGAACTGCAAGGGAGGGACAGTCCTGAGAGACGGCAAGCAAACACCCCTGCACAGAAAAGCCATGATTAATAGACAACTGAACTGTAAGGAAATCAGGCCTAGAACCCCGCTGATCTGGAGACAGCTGCTGGAACTCTCTGCTGGTCGAGGGGCTGGGAAATCCCATGGTTTACATTCCCCTCCACCTTGACGGCACAGCCAGGCCAAGGTCTGGTGCCATGGCCAGGCACTGCCCAGCGAGCCCCGGGCCCCTAGCCCCTCCCAGCTCATAGAGAAAAAGCTACAGTTTAAAAGAGCAACTAGAATATAAAAGATCCAGCCCTTACGACGACGTCTGCTGAATTGGGGGGGTGGGGGGAGCTTCTGGAACTCTCTCTGGGAGGGAGAGGCTGGTGATCATGACTGATTTCGTTTCCCTCCACCCTGCTCGAGGAGACGGGAACAGGGTGCCTCAGTGAGCCCTGGGATGCCAGCCCAACCAGCCCCTGTCTGACACACACTGGGACACCCCTTGTCAGCACTCACTACAGCCCCAACTGTGGCCCCATGGTGACACACCCCAGGCCTGCACCGCTTCAGCTCCAGATGATGTGTCAGGGCCTGCACTGGTATAGACTGCCCGGTGACACTCCAGCTGTCCTGCCAGGGCGCCCTCCGTGTGAACAGTGCTGGGGCGGGCCCAGCCTTTGGCCACATTAGCTGTGGCCGTTCCACGAGGGAAGCCCCAGCCCCAGGCACACAGAGTCTACCCAGGGGATGAGCACACACAGACCGTTCACACTGAGTAGAAATAGCTGTCTGCCTAATTGCCGGAACACACGCAGTCAAGTAAAATGAGCAAACAGAAGAATATACTCTGAATGAAAAAACAAGAGAAAACCTCAGAGAAGGACTACATGGAGTGAAGGTAAGCACGGTGACCAAGAGAGGTGAAAGCAATGGTCAAAGAGGAGAGGGAATGGACTCCAGGAGAACTTCAACAAAGGGAAACTATGAAAGAGAACCAGTCAGAAAGGGAGAACACAATAACTGAAATGAAACTACAGAGGGAAGCAAAAGATTAGAGGATGTAGAATAATGCATCAGCTGTTTGGAAGACAGGGTGATGGAAACACCCAAGCTGCACAGCAAAATGAGGATGAAGTAAGGGATCTCTTGGACAACACGTGTATTACAGGAGTCCCAGAGGAGAAGAGAGGGAAAGGAACAGAAAACTGATCTGAGTAGTAGGTAGAAACTTCCCTAACCTGGGAAAGGAAACAGACATCCATGTTCAGGAAGCCCAGAAAGTTCCAAACACGATGAACCCATGGAGGTCCACATCATGAAACACAACAATTAAAATACTATTAGATATAAAGAGAATTTTTAAAGGAGCACAAGAGCAGCAACTCGTTACAGACAGGGAAACCCCATAAGGCTATCAGCTGGCTTTTCAACAGAAATCTGCAGGCCACATGGGAGGTGCACGATACAGTCTAAGTGACAAAAGGTAAAAACACTAGAGGAATACCTCCCCTTCAAGTTTACCATTCAGATTGAAGGAGAGAGAAAGAGTTTACCAGAAAAACTTAAAAGGAGTCGATCACTACTGAACAGGCCTTAAATGTGAAAACGAACTTCTTTAAGGGGAAAACGAAGGGCCATAATCAGACAAAAATGATGAATGGAAAAAAATTTTATCCGTACCAGCAAACATACAGTAATGGTAGGAGAGCAAGCACTTAAAAAGCCCGTATAAAGGTTAAAAATAGGAAAATCAATTATTTTAAAAATTAGTGTTAAGGGACTTACAAAATCAAAGAGATGGTAAAAATGAAGTTCTTTTAGAAAGTATTCAAACTTTATGTGACCAGCAACACACAACAGACTGCTATATTCTTAGCATCCTATATATAAACCTCATGATAACTACAAAACAAAAATGTACAACAGATACACTAAAGGGAAAGTCAAGTGGAACACTATGGACAGTCATCTATCACTAGGAAATAGGGCAAGAGATGATGAAAGAAACAAGAACTACAAAAACAACCAGAAAATGATGAACAAAATGCCAATAATTCTCATCAACAATTACTTTATATGGAAATAGTCTAAATGCTGCATCAACAGACATGGGGTGAATGAATCTGCTGCCTGTGGGGGACTCACTTTAGACCCCAAGACATACAGAGACTGAAAATGAAGACATGGAAAGAAGATAATTCATGAGAATGGAATAAAAAAAAACCTTGAGGTAGCAATATGTATGTTAGACAAAACAAATTAAAACAAAGATTGTAACCAGGCAAGAAAGGGCACTGTAGAATGATAACAGGATCAATCTAACAAAAGCATATAACAAGTGTGAATATCGAGGCACTCAACATTTGTACATCTAAATACAAAGCAAATATTAACAGATATAATAATAGTAGAGAAATTTAACACACTGTCTTCCTCAACAAAGAAATCATCCAGGCAAAAAAAAAAAAAAAATCAGTAAACCATTTCCTTGTATTACACATTAGACCAGATATATTCAGAACATTCCACACAAAAACCACAGAATGCACATTCTTTTCAAGTGGACATGGAGTTTTCCCTGTAAGAGAGCACCTGTTAGTCAACAAAACAAGTCTAAATAAAGAAGAGTGAAATCATATCAAGCTTCTTTTCTGACCAAAAAGATATGAAACTAGAAATTATAAGAAAAAATTTGGAAAAAAAAAAAAAAAAAAAAACGGAAGCTAAACCACATGCTACTAAACAACCAACAGGTCAATGCAGAAATCTGACAGGAATGGGGGTGCCTGGGGGCTCAGTTGGGTAAGTGTCCAACTTTAGCTCAGGTCATGAGTTCACAGTTCATGGGTTCGAGCCCCGCATCCGGCTCTGTGCTGACAACTCAGAGCCTAAAGCCTGCTTCAGATTCTGTGTGCTTCCCCCCATCCCTCCCGCTGCTCATGCTCTCATAAATAAATAAATAAATAAATAAAATATAAAAGGAATATTATATATATGTAATATATAATATACATGCAATATAATATATAATAATTTTATATATATAAAATCTAAAAGGAATAAAAAACTCATGGTGACAAAGGAAAATGAAAAAACAACAGTCCAAAAACACTGGCACACAACCAAAGCAGCTGTAAAAGAGGGAAATGTATATTGATGCACGCCTGCCTCAAGAAACCAGAAAAACCTCAAATAATCTAACCTTACATCTAAAGAACTGTTAAAAACAAAACAACAAAACCCTAAATTAGTAGAAGGAAAAAAAGATGAGAGCAGAAATATATGAAATAAATAGTAAAAAACATGGAAAAGAACAGTGAAAGCAAGAGTTGGTTCTTTGAAAACATAAACAAGACTGCCATGCCCTTCACCAAATTCACCCAGAGAAGACAGAGAAGACCCGAATACACAAAGTGAGACCCACGTAACATGTGGCACCTCAGAAACACACAGGATGATATGGCACTACTATGAAAGATTTCATGCCACCAAACTGGACAATCTAGAAGAAATGGAGACACTCCTAGAAACATAAAATCTTCCAAGAATGAATCGAGAAAAAATAGAAAATCTGAACAGACTGAATACTAATAATCAAATTTCATCAGTAATCCCAAACTCCCAACAAACAAAAGTGTAGGGCCAGATGGCTTCACAAATAAATTCAACCAAGCATTTAAATTTTTTTTATGCTTACTTTTAAGAGAGAGAGAGCACAAGCAGGGGAGGTTCAAAGAGAGGGAGACACAGAATCCGAAGCAGGCTCCAGGCTCTGAGCTGTCAGCACAGAGCTCGACCTCATGGACTGTGAGATCATGACCTGAGGTGAAGGTGGACGCTCAACCGACTGAGCCACCCAGGTGCCCCATCTACCCAACATTTAGGTAAGACTTAATATCTATACTCCCTAAACTATCCCAAACAATCAAAGAGGAAGGAAAACTTCCAAATTCATTGTACAAAACCCTTATTCTGATATGAAAATCAGACAAAAACACTACCAAAAAAAAAAAAAAAAGGAAATACAGACCAATAAGCCCGAAGAATATAGAGCAAAAATCCTCAATAAAATATCAGCAAAGGACATTCAACAATAAATAATGAGGATCATTCACCATAATCGAATGGAATTTATTTTAGGGACATAAGGCTGGTTCGATGACCTGCAGATCATTCAGTGTCATAGACCACATTAACAAAGTTAAGGATAAAAATCACATTATCATCTCAATTGTGCCGAAAAAGCAAAAAAATTTCAAATCCACTCATGATAAAAACTCTCGGCAAAAAGGGCTTAGAGGGAACATAACTCAACATAATAAAGGCCGTGAAGGACAAGCGTAGAGCTAACCATACTCGGTAGTGAAAAACAGGACTTTTCCTTGACGATCAAGGACCAGACAAGAAGTCCACTCCCACCACAAGTATTCAAAGTCACACTGGAAGTCCGAGACATAACAGACAACAGAAAGAAATGGCATCCAAAGGGGTAAAGAACTAAAACTGTCAGTGTTGGCAGATGACATGATGCTGCATGTAGAAAACCCTAAAGACTCCACCGAATACCATTAAAATAAATGAATTCAGTGAAGCTGCAAGATACAAAATCAATATACACAAGCCTGTTGCGTTTCTATGCACTCTTAACAAAAGAGCAGAGAAACTAAGGAAACCATTCCATTTATAGTTGCACCAACACGAAAAAAGCACCAAGAAAACACTTAACCCAGGAGGTGAAATACCAGTAACCTAAAAGTACAGAATTCCGATGAAATAAATGCAAGACAACACAAACCAGTGTTAACATATCCAGATCGAGAAGTGGAAAAACTAATGTTGCTAAAATGTCCACACCATTCAAAGCAATCTGTAGATTCAATGCAATCCCTATCAAAGTACCCACAGCATTTCTCAGAGAACTAGAACAAAGAATCCTTAAATCTGTATGGACCCATAAAAGACCCTAAATAGCCCAAGCCATCTTGAGAAAAAAGAACCAAGTTGGAGGTGTCACATTCCCAGATTCCAAGATAACCTACAAAGCTGTGGTGATCAGAATAGTATGGAACTTGCATAAAAGGAGACACACAGATAATAGAAAACAAAGCCCAGAAACAAACCCAAGCTCATATGGTCAACCCATTAAAAAGAATACCAATTAAAAAACAATAATTGAGGCAATAAAGGGTGCTCAGAAAACTGACCATTACCTGCAGAAGAATGAAACTGGACCACTTCCTTATACCACACACAAAAATAAACTTAAAATGGATCAATGACTTAAATGTGAAACCTGATACCGTATAACTCCTAGAAGCAAACACAGGTAGTAAGCTCGGTGTTATGGGCCATAACCTTTTTCTAGGTAGGTCTCCTCAGGCGAGGGAACCAAAAGCAAAAATGAAGTATTGGAACTACACCAAAATTAAATGCTTTAATACGGCAAGGAAACCATCAACAAAACGAAAAGGCAACCTACTGAATGAAAGAAGGTATTTGCAATTACATATCTGATAAAGGATTAATACCCAAAACACGTAAAGAACTTACACAAGTCAACTTCCCTGCCAAAAACAAATGCTCTGATTACAAACTAGGCCGAGAACTTGAGTAGACATTTTTCCAAGAAAACATACAGATGAAAAGATGCTCAACATCACTAACATCAAAGAAGCACAGGGACTTACCAGCTTACACCTGCCCTAATGGCTAGTGTCAAAAGACCAGGGATAGCAAGCGTTGCTGAGAATGTGCACAAAAAGGATCCTTTGTGCTCAGCTGGTGGGAATTCAGATGGCAGCCACCGTGGAGAACAGTATGGAGGTTACTTAAAAACCTCAAAGTACAAATACCATACCTATTCAGTAATTCCACTACTGCATATTTACCCAAGAAAAACAAAAATACTCATTTGAAAAGATAAATATACCCCTCTATTTATTGTGGCATAATTTATAATAGCCAAGATGAGGATACAACCTCGGTGTCTCCTGAGAGATGACACGAGTGGACGCAGCAGAGTGTATGAATGGAGAGTGTGTATGTGCAGACACACACAGAGAACAGATAACTCAGTCCTGAAAAGGAATGAGATCTGGCTATTTGTGACAGTATGGATAAACCGAGAGAGTGTTACTCTAAGTGAAGTAAGTCAGAGAAAGACAAATACCATAGGACTCCATCTCTATGTGGAATCTAAGAAACAAGTCAAACAAACCAATAAACAACACGGAAGCAGACCCGTAAACACAGAAGACAATCCAGTGGTGGCCAGAGGGTATGGGGGACGGACAGAATGGGTGGAGCATTGTGGGAGGTACAGGCTTCCAGCTCTGGGATGAATCCGTCATGGGGACAAAGGGTACAACACAGGGAGTACAGTCGATGGTGTTCTATGCTGTGTGGGGACAGATGGCAGCTACACTCGTGGGGGACACAGCACAGACCTGTTGAACCCCTGTGCTGCACCCCTGACACTAATGTGACATGGTGTGTCAACTGTACTTCAATTTACAAAAAAGGACTGCTTTCTTCACGTGCCTACGCCCAGCATGGTGACCCCGTGTGACCGAAACCAGATGTGTATGAACCTGCCAACACTGTTAGCCACCGCATGGCTAACTGTGACCACACACGAACAACACGTGGCAATCCACATGATCACTAAAGGCTTTTTCTTACCAGGATATATGTGATTTAGAAATTAAAAACTATACTGTCACTCTTCCTATAACAAAATAAAGATTTTAAAATGTCCTGTACATTGTAAAAATGATAAACGGCACAATATCTTGACTAGAAATCCGTTGCAGTGCAGGTGAGGTCAGAAAGTAAAGAGACAATACACAGACAAGACTACGCCATCACGAAGGCAGAGGCGCCTTACCTGGGGGATCCAGCCCACACAGCAAGGGAGGACGGGCGACACGCTGGGAGAGTCGTGCTGGTTCTCAGCGAGCCGGCTCCCGTCAAAGCTGCAGCCTTCCAGCAGCAAGCCGCCCATCTGCGGGGAAACAACAAGCTGTGAGATCACAGCCGGAAACGTCAGGTCACCGCATTCTAACGACCCTGGATGCCAAGTATTGTGAAAACAGAGATGAGGGTATTAAATCTGAAAACAAAAATGGGAAGACCCAGACCGGCGTTCACAGTGATCTTGCTGTAGACTGAATTCTCGATTTTAGTGGATACTTTATTATTTATTTACTGAGCAGATCGTTTAGAAAAAAATACAAATGTCATTAGTTACAACTGCAGGTATGTGGGCATTAGATTAATAGAAATATAACGGAAAATGCCAAAAAGTTACTCTTTCTCCAAGAGGGTGAAATAAAAGCATAATTAAAGGAGATTAGGTGCTCCCTGCTTGGAATTCTGACGTCATTAAAAAAAATTTTTTTTAAATGTTTTATTTATTTTTGAGACAGAGAGAGACAGAGCATGAATGGGGGAGGAGGGCAGAGAGAGAGGGAGACACAGAATCGGAAGCAGGCACCAGGCTCTGAGCCATCAGCCCAGAGCCCGACGCGGGGCTCGAACTCACGGACCGCGAGATCGTGACCTGAGCCGAAGTCAGACATTTAACCAACTAAGCCACCCAGGCGCCCCTCTGACGTCATTTTTAAAAGAACAGAACGAAAGTCAGAAAGTTGAATGAAAAACACTTTACACATGCCATGCAGAGCTGAGAGAATAAAAAAGAGTTAGGGACACCTGGGTGGCTCAGCCAGTTAATAAGCATCTGACTCTCGATTCTGGCTCCAGTCATGATCTCCCAGTTCGTGGGACCAAGCCCTGTGTCAGGATCTGTGCTGATGGTGTGGAGCCTGCTTGGGATTCTCTCTCTGCTTGTCCCAACTTGTGTGCAAGCACTCTCTCTCTGTTTCTCTCTCAAAGTAAGTAAACTTAAAAAAAAAAAAAGTAATCTTTTTCTCTAAATTAACCTTTGTGTACATTTAGGAAATTATGAAACTAGAAATATACTTTTTTGGTAATATTTGTTCCATATTTCTTCTTCAAAAGTATTCATTCTTTTAGTTTCTGCACTGTGAATCTACCCTGAGTTTTTTAAAGACATCAAATCTAAAATCATTTTGTATTCAGAGCCACACCTACAGTCTCAGAAAATACAAAACAATCTTACGAGTGTGACAGAGTTTCAACATGTAAATGAGTGCTCAACCTGCCCTAATGGCTAGTGTCAAATACCATTAAACATGTTTCAACATGTTAAATGAAAGTGCTCTAGAATTTAGAGTCATGACAACACTTTGCGCTGGTGGAGTGTGTATTTTAGGGAGTGCTGGAGGTGTGGGGAGACACTAGCAGACGCTTTGACCAACAGTTTTGAACAGCTAATTTTACAGCACAGTTGCCCTTCCACAGAAAGATAAACGACGTGTTTGCTTGCGCGAGAGCTGGAGTAACGACAGAATGACGGAACGCCTAACTTTAATATTCTCCAACAGCATTGACGTGATGATGTACAGGCTACTTTAAGAGCTGGTAAAGCAAGTTGGCCTTGAAAAAATGTTAATTAAAATTGAGAGTACCCGCTAATTTCAGTGCTAGAACCTCTCCAGGTAAGACCTCCACCTAGGTAAGAGGTAAGGCCTCTTCTAAAAATTCCATCAAGTTTCAAGCTCCATTAGTCTGCCTAGAAATTTGTCAACACACTTCCCACTGACGGTGCCACAAGCTGGCTATGTAAGATGAGTATACGGGGATAGAAACTCTTGCTGTTTCTCTCCTCACCAGGAAGGGCTGCTGAGAAACAGGCCTCTCCGGAGCCTACCCCTCCCTAGCCTGCGGCTCCTCATGGGTCTCCGACAGACGTCCTTAACTCCCCCAACCCTCCAACATGCCATCAAACTGCCCACGCCCGCCACTTGCAATCAGCACCTTCGAAATCTTTCCTTTTCTCTCCACACCCGCTCAGATTACCCTGTCATGAAATTTAAAGTCCATCTGTGAAATTCAAAGACCTCCCCATTCCCTAGAATGAAATAATGTAAACATATTAGGGATTGGAATGATATCAACAAACGCTACCCTTGCTCCAAATGCAGTTATTCTTTAAAGAAAGGAGTGAAAGAAGACAGGCCCCAAATATTTCCCTTATTACTGAAAAAGACAGCATGGAGGATCTAATAAGTCTCTGGGCAAGTGGATTCCTAATATTAAAATCAAGAATTCATCAAGCTTAACAAGAACAGACACAGAGGCCAATGGAACAGAATAGAGAATCCAGAAATGGACCCACAACTATATGTCAACTAATCTTCAACAAAGCAGGAAAGAACATCCAATGGAAAAAAGACAGTCTCTTCAGCAAATGGGGTTGAGAAAACTGGACAGCGACATGTAGAATATTGAACCTGGACCACTTTCTTACACCACACACAAAAATAAACTCAAAATGGATGAAAGACCTCAATGTGAGAGAGTAAACCATCAAAACCCTATAGGAGAACACAGGCAGCAACCTCTTTGACCTCAGCCACAGCAACTTCTTACTCTACACGTCTCAGAGGCAAGGCAAATAAAACCAAAAATGAACTACTGGAACCTCATCAAAATAAAAGACTTCTACCCTGCCAAGGAAACAATCAGCAAAACTAAAAGGCAACTGACGGAATGCGAGAAGATATTTGCAAATGACATACTGGATACAGGTTAGTATCGAAAATCTATAAAGAACTTATCAAAATCAACACCTGAAAAACAATCCAGTGAAGAAATGGGCACGAGACATGAATAGACACTTCTCCAAAGGAGACATCCAGACGGCCAACAGACACATGAAAAGATGCTCAATGTCACTCATCATCAGGGAAATACAAATGAAACCCACAATGAGATACCACCTCACACCCGTCAGAGTGGCTAACATTAACAACTCAGGAAGCAACAGATGTTGGCAAGGATATGGAGAAAGAGGATCTCTTCTGCATTGCTGGTGGGAATGCAAGCTGGCACAACCACTCTGGAAAACACTGTGGACGTTCCTCAAAAAAATAAAAACAGAATTACCCCATGATCCAGCAATTGTACTACTGGGAATTTATCCAAAGGGATACAGGTGTGCTGTTTTGAAGGGGCACAGGCACCCCAATGTTTAAGCAGCACTAGCAACAACAACCAAAGTATGGAAAGAGGCCAAATGTCCATCGATGGAGGAATGGATAAAGAAGATATGTGTATATATATACAATGGAGTATGACTCGGCAATCAAAAGGAATGAAATCTTGCCATTTGCAACAACACGGATGGAACTAGAGTGCATTATGCTAAGCGAAATTAAGTCAGAGAAAGACAAATATCACGATTTCACTCATATGTGGAATTTAAGAAACAAAACAGATAAGGGGCGCCTGGGTGGCTCAGTCAATTAAGCGTCCTACTTCAGCTCAGGTCATGATCTCACAGTTTGTGAGTTTCAGCCCCATGTCAGGCTTTGGGCTGACCGCTCAGAGCCTGGAGCCTGCTTTGGATTTTGTGACTCTCTCTGCCCCTCTCCCACTCACAGTCTATGTCTGTCAAAAATGAGTAAGTGTTAAAGATAAACATAAGGGAAGGGAGCAAAAATAAGATAAAAACAGAGAGGGAGGCAAACCGTAAGAGACTCTTAAATACAAAGAACAAACTGAGGGTTGATGGAGGAGAGTGGGGGAGAGGGCAAGTGGGGGATGGGCACTGAGGAAGGCACTTGTTGGGAGGAGCATTGGGTGTTGTATGTAAATGATGAATCATGGGAATCTACTCCCAAAGCCAGGAGCACACTCTATGTTAGCTAACTTGACAATAAATTATATACACACCCTCTCTCTCTCTCTCTCTCTCTCTCTCTCTCTCTCTCACACACACACACACACATATGAAAAAAAGAATTCAGGAGGCTTAACTTCTATTTACAAGAGTACTGAGCTAAGGACCAAGCCGCGGAGATGGCCCCCAAGGAGCAGAGCAGAACGTTATACCCAAAAGAAAACCACAAGGAAGACACAGTATGTGATATTCAGTTTGAGTCAGCGACCCAGGGCAGAGAGACTAGCTCCTTTCCTGGGAAGGGGAAGAGCAAGAGAGAAGGCAGAGAGAGAATCTAGGAGTACGAGTACTAGTAAATACTCCTCCACAGGGGAAAAAGCCCAACAGGAATGGGAAATGAGAATTCCCCTCTAATAATATATTTAAAATATTTCAAAAACTTTCTGATACAGATTAAGTACTTAATAAGTATCAGCTACTATTGTTTACTTAACCCAATTAATCTTTTAATTTTTAGAAATTTGGAATTATTTTATACAGATATATCCATTTAGGTGAGACAAAGGCTTGAGAAAAATCTGGATAATTTCCAGTGAAAAAGCTTTTGTCTAGAATATTTAATTTTGCACAGTATTTTCCACACTTATTCTAGATAACTGAATGTATTCCATCACTTCATTTATGCTGAGTTAGGTGACATGTCAGAGCACGCCTTCTAATTTAATCAGCACTGTTTCCACTCTTCATCTCCTCCACTAAATGATAAACAGTATTAAGTGCTATTTGTACTTATGTATGAGTGTATACTTCATACTTCATTTTTACTTTTTTTTTTCTAAAGTTTATTTTGAGAGTGAGTGTGCATGAGTGGGGGAGGGGCAGAGAGACAACATCCTAAGCCTGCACCGCACTGTCAGTGCAGAGACCAATGTGGGGCTCGAACTCACGAACCTCGAGATCATGACTTGAGGTGAAATTAAGAGTCAGATGCTTAACTGACTGTGCCACCCAGGCGCCTCCACACTTCATACTTTCTAATAAAAGTTTGCCAGAAGTCTGTTTTAGCCATTAATGCCTTATTCTTGCAGGACACATCCCTCTTAGAGGCAAAGAAATAATTATCAATTATTATCGAGATCAAACCTTTTTGTTTACATTCAATTTAAACAGCCACATTGTTGAGGCTACCTCCTGTCATCTGTGCCAATGTACTATTTGAGCGAAACCCAAATATTAAGTGAAAGGCATCTAAATGTACATTTCTTGTCATTAAATGATTTTCTTTACTCTTGCTTATAAATGCATAGGTTTCAACTTAACAGAAAGTTGTTTCACAACAAAGAAAATATTTACATGCAAAAATGTTATTTACACTGGAAACTCCGATTAAAACATCTAAAAAGAGGCAATTAGAAAAGAGAAATTAAAAAAAAAAACACCCCCATACACATTTGATTTGGTTTAGTTTCAAAACCATGTAAGGGTTAGTGTAGGTCAGGCATAAGTACATCCCAAATACTAACTACCAAGACCCCAATCTACTTTGAGAGGGCTACCTGTAGGTCACCTGGGTGGCTCAGTAAGTTGGGCATCCAACTTTGGCTCAGGGCATGAACTCACAGTTTGTAAGTTCAAGCCCCAGGTCAGGTTCTGTGCTGACAGCTCAGAGCCTGGAGCCTGCTTCCGATTCTGTGTCTCCCTCTCTCTCTGCCCCTCCCCTGCTCGGGCCCTCTCTCTTTCTCTCTCTCAAAAATAAACTTAAAAAAAAAAGGCTACTCATAAGATCTCATTTAGCTCTTACCTTCTTTTTTTAAAGTCTATTTATTTATTTTGAGAGAGCAAGAGAGACAGAGAGAGAGAGAGAGAAAGAGACAGAGAGTGTGGGAGGGAGGGAGGGAGGGAGAGAGAGAGAGAGAGAGAGAGAGAGAGAGAGAGAGAGAGAGAGAGAATCCCAAGCAGTCTCCACACTGTCAGCACAGAGCCTGATGTAGGGCTTGAACTCACGCAACATGAGATCATGACCTGAGCTGAAACAAGAGCTGGACACTCAACCAACTGAGCCACCCATGCACCCCTAACTCTTAGCTTCTCACCTCAAAAGGAGTTGCTAACAGTTCACTAAAAACAGAATTAAAGCTATTAATTTGTTTCATATGTGATGCTGAATTTCTTGAATACTTCTGATTTGAACTTAAATTTATCTTGGACTTAATGGCAAATTTGATATTAAAACAGATTTTATTTTGATAAGTTATTATATGGATTTACTTGCCAGAATGCTCCCCTTTTAAAAATAAAAGTATTCAGGGTGTCTGGGTGGCCCAGTCAGTTACGTGGCCGACTCTTGATTTTGGCTCAGGTCATGATCTCAACGTTTGTGAGTCTGAGCCCCACATCAGGCTCTGTGCTCACAGCATGGAGTCTGCTTGGGATTCTCTCTCTCTCTCTCACTCACTCTCTCTCCTTTTCTCTCTCTTAAAAATAAATGTTAAAAAAATCTTTACTAAAATATTTCAAACACACAGAAAAACATTTTTAAATGTGCATGTTCCTATGACTCGGTGTTATTGGACATTAACATACTGCCATGGTTGTCCCATATTTCTAAGCACGTAAACTGAAATAGACATGGTTAAAATCCTGTCTACATACTTTGCCTTTCCTGTTCTTCTTTGCCCTTACATGACCTCATCATTATCTGGAATTTAGCTCTACATCATTGTTAAATATACATATAGCCATAAGAAATAAATGGTAGTTCCTCAGGTTTGCAACCTGTATGTTATACAGAATTTGCAACCTGCTCTTTTTGTTCATCCCTGGTCTAGGTGCATTCATTTTGTTCTTTCACTTTTAACAGCTGCAGAATATCTGCTGTGTCAACATTCAACAAATGATTCATTCCTTTGCTGATGAACATCTAAGTCGCTGCTAATTGTTTACTAGTAAACACTCCAATAAACATGATGGTACATATCTCCTTAACCACATCTGCATAAATCTGACCGCACGCAATAAAGTTGCTAAGGTGAAGTGTATGGTCATTCTCAATTTTTCGTAATATTGTCAAACTGTTTCCCCAAAATCATGCTAATCACCTATGGTTAACTTATCCTGCTTAAGATTTATACTGTGCCACACCCTTGCCAATACTTGGTCTGTTGACATTTATGAATTCTGCCAATATATTAGATTTAATTTCATTTCCTGATTACCAGTGGAAATGAGTACTTTACGTTTATTCGCCATATCTTCTTGACCTTCATGTAAGCTGCCTACTGAAATCCTTTGCCTACTTTCTCTCTTCCCCACCAAGAGTTGTATTTTTTTTTTAACTCATTTGGGGAGAGAAGTCACCTCTCTCCCATGGAGACACCAAGGCCATAACTACATAAAACACTACTCTGAAAGTAAAGACCAGCAGACGTGCTCGTCCAAGGCTCAAGATACATAGAAAAAGCCACGTGGAGAAGAGCAGGAAGCAAACCCTGGTGTTGTGGCCGCAGGCAGGTGGGAGGCCGTGGGCATAGAGCTCCTCTTGGACAGCAAGGGGATCAAGCCCGTATCAGGCACCACCCCCCAGGTGTCTATACTGGAAAGATGAGACCCCAAAACGTCTGGCTTTGAAAATCAGTGGGGCTTAATTCTGGGAGAGCCAGAGGTGGTGGGAAAGAAAGACTCCATTCTTAAAGGGCCAGCATACACTGTGAGCCGAGACCCAGCGCAGAAGTGGAGGCTGGAGAAGTGTGTGGCGTGTCTGTCCAGGAGATTTACTGAGTAATTGTAGGGCACGTGTTGGAGGGTCATGAATCGGTGGGAACTTTCTCCGGGAACGGAAGCACTCACGGGGGCCATTTTACCTGCTCCCCATCAGCCAGGCTGGCCCAATGCTAGCAGAAAGCAGCTGTGACACTTCCGTATACCTTGGTGGCTCTGCTTGCCTCAGCTCGGCTCTCCCCGGCAGACCAGCCCTCGCAGGGACGCCTCTCAAGTTGCTGCCACCTGCTAGACCCAGGTGGGCGGTCTCAGCATCCCCCCAAGACCCTGCTGCCCTGCCACACCTGGTGCCAACCCGGGCCAGGACCAGAGCCCTCTGAAGGTGACTTCCTCCAGACGTGGCGGGGAGAGGGACCCAGCCCCACCCAACATCGCTCCTCCCGCAGTGCATACGGACCCCTCAACAGCTATGCTAGAGGTGACCCTGCCACCAGGGTGCCTGGAGTAGTCAGAGCCACACACTGCGGCCAGAGGGCGGGAGGCCGGCCCTCCTCTTTGGCACAACTGCCAAGTCCTAGCAGGTGGGCACATGCAACCCACACGACAGATACTCCCGGAGTATCCGATCTGGTGACAAAGGGATGGTGCTTCCGAGCCACACAGGATGCTTTCTACGTAAGGCCACTACCATCGAGACTGGGACACATAAGTGACCGACATAATACAAAGAAACAAAAATAGAGCGACAAAAAGAGGAGACAAAGAAATATGTTCCAAAAGAAAGAGTGACAAAACCACAGAAGAAGAACAAAATGAAACAGAGACGAGAAATCCACCTGATGAAGAGTTCAAAGTAAGGGTGATAAAGATACCTACTGGACTTGAGAGAAGAGTGGAGGAATTCAGTGAAAACTTCAAAGAGATAGAAAATATAAAAAAAGAACCAGTGAGAACTAAAGAATACAATCATGAAATAAAAAATACACTAAGGTAAATCAACAGCAGAACAGAGGATGTAGAATGGGTGAACAACCTGGAAGACAGGTTGGTAGAAGTCAAGCTAAACAGAAACAAGAAAAAAAGTACCAAAAATATGGAGAATAGGGTAGGACCTCTGAGACAACATCAAGCACACTAACATTCACAATATAGTGTTCCAGAAGAAGAGAGAGAGAGGAGACAGAAAATTTCTTTGAAGAAATAATAGTTGAAAAGTTCCCTAACCTGGAGAAAAAGACATCCAGGTTCATAGAGCTCAGGAGGCCCAAATCAGACGAACCCAAGAAGGTCCACGCCAAGACACGCTAGAATTCACACATCAAAAATTAAACATGAGACAACCTGAAAAGCAGGAGAGAAAGGCAACTAGTTCCATACCAGGGAAACCCCATCAGGCTATCAGCGGATTTTTCAGCAGAAACTTTGTAGGCCAGTAAGCAGTAACATGATATATTCAAAATGCTGGGAAAAAGAAAAAGAAAATCTACAACCAAGAATAAATAAGAATAAATGGCAAAGGAATCATTCAGAATGGAAGGATACATAAAGAGTTTTGCAGACAAAGTTAAAAGAGTTTGTCACCACTAAACAGCCGTATAAGAATTGTTAAAGGGACTTCTTTCAAAGAAGAAGGCCAAAAACTAGAAGAAAATGATAGAAGGAGAATTCCACTGGCAAATTCAAACATATAGTAAAGGAAGTAGATCACTCACTTATAAAGCTAGTGTGAAGGTTAAAAAACAAAAGTAGTAAAATAAATCATATCTACAAAAATTAGTGCCAGGACACACAAAATAAGAAGATAAGACATTATATCATTATATATATATCATTATCATTATGTCATATATATATCATATATATATATATATCATATATATATATATAAGGGGAGGAGTAAACATGTAGTGCTTTGAGAATGTGTTTGAACTTAACTGATAATCAACTTAATATAGACTACCATAAACATAGAATGTTATAGAAGAACCTCACATGGCAACCACAAATGAAGCACTTTTAACAGATACACAAGAAAAGAAAGAAAGAAAAGCATAACACTACAGGAAAGTCATCAACCAAAAGAAATCAAGAAGGAACTAACTAATCAGAAAACAATTAACAAAATGATAATAGTATGTACCTAAAAATAATTCCATGTAAGTGGACTAAATGGTCCAATCAAAAGACACTGGATGACTGGAGGGATAAACCCCTTACTCCCGAACCCAGAGCCATCTATAATCTGTATGGTACCTACAAGAAACTAACTTCAGATCTAAAGACATATACAGACTAAAAGTCAAGGTATGGGAAAAGATATTCCATGCAAATGAAATGAAAAAAAAAAAACAACAAAACACCTAGCAAAATTTATGTCAGACAAAATAGGCTTTATGTAAGAAGAGAAAAAGAGGGGCACTAAATAATGAAGAAAGAATCAATCCAACATAACAATTGTAAATATCTATGCACCCATCATAGTAGCACATAAATATATAAAACAAATATTAACAGACAAAAAGAGAAACTGACAGTAGTAATAGTAGGGAATTTTAGCAGCCATCCCATTTACATCCATGGGTAGATCATTAAGACAGAAAATCAGTAAGAAAACAGTGGCTTCAAACCACACATTGGATCAAATGGATTTAACACATATATAGGAACATTACGTCCAAAAACAGAATACACATTCTTTTCAAGTGCACATGGATCATTCTCCAGGACAAATCACATGTTAGACCATAAAACAAGCCACAGTGAATGTAATAAGATTGAATCATATCAAGTATCTTCTCTAACCAAAATAGTTTGAAACTAGAAATCAACCACAAGAATAAAACTAAAAAAAAGAAAAGAAAAGAAAAGAAACACACACACACAAAACCAAAATACAACAACAACAACAACAAAACAACCCACATACACATGGAGGCTACAAAGAACAAATTAAAAAACGATGTACAGACAAATGAAAATGGGAACACAATGCTTCAAAATCTTTGGGATATAGCAAAAATAGTTCTAAGAGTTAAATTTATAGTAATACAGGTGTATATCAAGAAATGAGAAAATGCACATAAATTATTTAAACCTACAATTAAAAAAATTAAAAAGAACGGGGCATCTGGGTGGCTCAGTCAGTTAAGTGTCTGACTCTTGATTACAGCTCAGGTTATAATCTCATGGTTTATGAGTTTGACACCCTAATCAGGCTCCATGCTCACAGTGCAGAGCCTGCTTGTGAATCTCTCTCTTTCCCCCTTTCACTGCCTCTCCCCCAATAGTGCTGTCTCTCTCTCTCTCTCTCTCTCTCTCTCTCTCTCTCTCTCTCTCTCTCTCTCCAAATAAATAAAATAAACTTTAAAAAAGCTTAAAAAGGAACAAAGCCCAGAGTTAGAAGTAATGACATAATGAATAAAGGTGAGAGAGAAAACTGAAATAGAAAGCAAACAAACAAAAAACCCACAAAAACAAAACAAAACCCAAAAAACCAAACCACAATAGAAAAGACTAAATTAAGAGCTGGTTCTTTGAAAAAGATCAACAAAACCCATTAACCTATAGCTGGACTCCTTAAGAAAAAAAGAGAAGGCCCAAGCAAAATTAGAAATTAAAGAAAAATTGGGGTGGCTCAGTAGGTTTAGCATCCAACTTCAATTCTAATAATGGTCTCACAGTTCGTGAGTTCTAGCCTTGCGTCGGGCTCTGTACTGACAGGTCAGAGCCTGGAGCCTGCTTCAGATTCTGTGTCTCCCTTTCTTTTTGTTCCTCCTACACTCACACTCTGTGTCTCTCTTTCTCTCAAAAATGAATAAATGTTAAGAAGAAAAAAAAAATTAAACAGAAATAAAAAGAAAAAAGAAATTAAGGAAAAATTAAAACAAAAATGAGGGAAATACAAAGAATTATGATTTTACTATGAAAAATTATACACCAATAAACTGAAAAATCTAGAAAAAAATGGTAATTATTACAAACGTAAAATCTTCCAAAACAAAAAAAAGAGGAAATCTGACCAGATGAATTGCTAGTAACAAAACCGAATTGGTAACCAAAAAATCTCCCAATTAACAGAAGTCCAAGACCAGACGTCTTCACAGGTGAATTCTACCAAATATATAAAGAAGAGTTAATATCTATCCTCTCAAATTACTCCAAAAGATAGGAAAGGGAGGAAAACTTCTAAATTCATTCTATGAGGCTAGTATTACTATGATACCAAAACCAGATACAGACATTACAAAGACACAAGAAAAAGAATAAAGAATATTACAGACCAACATTCCTGATGAACATAGATGCACAACTTCTCAACAAAATATTAATAAACTTAATTGAAAAGACCATTCACCATGATCAAGTGGTATTCAACTCAGGGACCATGAAACCATAGAACCCTGAAATCATCTCAACAGACGCAGAAAAAACATTTGACGAAGTAAAACATCCATTCCTGATAAAAACCCTCAACAAAGGGTTTAGGGGGAATATATCTCAACATAATACAGTCCAAATATGACAAAACCACAGCTAACATCATACTCAATCATGGAAAATGGAGAGCTTTTCCTCTAAGATCAGGAATAAGACAACAAAGTCCGCTCTTGCTACTTTTATTCAACATAGCATTGTAAGTGCTTGCCACAGCAATCAGCCAAGAAAAACAAACAAAAGGCACCCAAATTGGTTTAAAAAAAAAAAAGTTAAACTGTCACTATTTGGAAACAACATGACACTATACACAGAAAGCCCTAAAGTCGGCACCAAAAAAAAAATTAATAATAAAAATTTACAATAAATAAATGAATTTGGGGAGCTTGTAGAATATAAAATTATTCAGAAATTTGTTGCACTTCTATCCAATAATAATGAACTACCAGGAAAAAGAAAATAAGAAAACAATCCCATTTACAACTGTATCAAGAATAAAATTCCTAGGAAAAAAATGTAGCCAAGAGGGTGAAAGACTTGTATTCTGAAAATTATGATAATGAAAAAAACCGAATATGCCACAAACAACTGGAAAGATATTCCATGTTCATGGATTCCAGGAATATTTTAAAATGTCCATATTACCTAAAAAAAAATCTACAGAATGCACACAATCCCTATCAAATTACCAATCGTATTTTTCACAAAATTAGAACAAAGAATCTTAAAATCTGTATGGATCCACAGAAGACCCTAAGTGGGTTGAGAAAGAAGAACGAAGTTGGAGGTATCACAATCCCAGATTCCAAGATACACTACAAAGCTGTAGTTATCAGAACAGTATGGTACTGGCCCAAAAACAGACACACAAAACAATGGAACAGAATACAGAGTCCGGAAGGAAGCTCATTCTCTGGTAGTCAATTAATCTGTGACAAAGGAGGTAATAATATACAAAGGGGGGTGGGGAGAGAGTCCCTTTAGTAATGGTGGTAGGAAAACTAGACAGCTACATGCAAAAGAATAAAACCGGACCACTTTCTTATAAGCCATACAGAAAAATAAACTCAGAATGAATTAAAGACCTAAAAGTAAGACCTGAAACCATAAATCTCCTGAAAGAAAACATAGGCAGCAAATTTTTGGACATTGCCCTTAGCAACATTTTTCTGGATCTGTCTACTCAAACTAGGGAAACAAAAGCAAAAGTATACTATTGAGACATCAAGCTAAAATACTTTTCCACAGTGAAGGAAACTATCAACAAAATGAAAAGGCAATGTACTAAATGGGAAAAAATATTTGCAAATGATATTTCCAATAAGGGGATAATATTCAGAGTATATAAAGAACTTGTAGAACTCAACACCAACACACACACACACACATACACACACACACACAAACACACATACACACACCCACCAAAGAATCTGCCTAAAAAATGCCTAGAGGACCTGAAGAGACATTTCTTTAAAGAAGACATACAGATGGCCAATAAACAAATGAAGGAGGCTCTCCATCACCAATTATCAAGAAAATGCCAGTCAAAACCACAATGAGATATCACCTCATCCAAATCAGAATGGATAATGATAATAAAAAGTCATGAAATCATACATGTCAGTGAGCATGTGGAGGAAAGAGATCCCTTGTACACTGTTGGTGGGAATGCAAATGTTCCATCCACGATCAAAAACAGTATCAAGATTCCTCAAAATATGAGAACTAGAAATAACCATACAACCCAATTACTCCTCTACTGCGTATTTACCCCCCCAAAACAAAAATGCTAATCCAAAAAGGTATAGGCACACCTCTACATGTATTGCAGCATTATTTCCATGAGACAAGATATGGAAGCAACATAAATGTCCATCGATAGAAGGATGGAGAAAGATGTGGTGTATACACACACTGGAGTATTACTGAGCCATTAAATGTAACGAAATCTTGCCATTTGCGACAACATGGGTGGACCTAGAGAGTATTATGTATGTTAAGTGAGATAAGGCAGACAGAGAAAGGGAAATACCGTATGAGTATACTTACAGGTGGACCCTAAAACACAAAACACACGAACAAACAAACAATAACAGAAACAGACACATAAATACAGATTACAAACTGGTGGTTGTCAGAGGGTAGGGGTGGGAGGATGGGTGAAACAGGTGAAGGGACTAAGAGGTACAAACTTCCAGTTATAAAATAAGTCATGGGGATGAAAAGGACAGCAGAGAGTATATAGTCAGTGAAAACTGCACTTTGTGTGGTGACAGATGGCAACGAGACTTACTGTGGCAAGCACTTAGTGTTGTATATAATTGTCAAAACACTATGACATATACCAGCAACTAATATACTGTATGTCAACTATCTTCAAATGAAAAAAAAAATTTAAAAAGGTAAGTCCTAAATCTTGAAAACTTTCAATAATCAGATTAATTGTACTATTCTCCTTCTTTGTTTGATTTATTTCATTTGTTTGAAATGTTTACTAAAAGAAAATATTAAAAATAATTAGGAAAACATTGAAGACCAGAAGGATTTTTAAATTTTCTCTAGGAAATTACCTTCCCTGTCTAGAGCTAATATCCAATTGTTAGCCACACCACATGGGGCTACTGAGCACTTGAAACGTTCCTAGTCTGAAATGAGAGGTGCTATAAAAATACAGAATATTTACTGGATTTCAAGGACTTTGTACAAAGAAAGGACCAACTGCTCAAAAGGGTAATTTGTACCATTCACAATTTAAATATATTTATTATATGTTAAGGAAACAGTATCACATACCTATATTAGGTTTAATAAAATGTATTAAAATTAATTTCATCTTGTTTTAATATAACTATTAGAAAATATAAAGTTAAAAAAAGGAAATAGAAAATCATATATATATATATACACACACACACACACACATACATGGCTGGGAGGATATAGCTGAGGGAAGGAAAACACAGCTGTAGTGCAGAAAGAAGCATGAACAGGTTCCTTACAAGGTTGAAAGCTGGGGTTGGATAGATCTGGAGATGGAACTTAGTGCAGAATATCCCAGCACACAGATTTTGTCGGCATGGTATCAGTTAAAGCTCTCAAGTTTCATAGAACAGAGCCTTACGAACAGGGTATTTGGGCCAGTCCTAACCCACTATATTCAGTCAGTATGAGAAAACAGCATTAAGTTGGCAAAGCAAGTTAAGCAGTAAACTAAAATGACAAATCCTTTAAACTGGTGGAAATATTTAAGACATTCAAAGCCATTAATACTATGAGAAGATCAAACCAATTTAAAACTTCTGGCTGCTTCCATCACTTAAGGAAAACCATTTTTGTGGAGCTAGCTTCATTTATTTATTTTTAATGTTTATTTCTGAAAGAGAGAGACAAAGCACGAGCAGGGAAGGGCAAAGAGACAGGGAGACACAGAATCTGAAGCAGGCCCCAGGCTCAGAACTGTAGCACAGAGCCCGATGTGGGGCTCAAACTCACAAACTGCAAGATCATGACCTGAGCCAAAGTTGGGACACCCAACTGGCTGAGCCCCTCAGACGCCCCTGTGGAGCTGGTTTAGATGACCTTATTAGTTTGCACACACAAAATCGTGCAGACACCCACACTCAGCACTGTGTTACCTTACACTCCCCTGTGTTTGGAAGAACAGTGTCCACTTGATAATAAGATGACCATCTAGGCATGGTTACATTAAGTGCTATTTGAAAAATGAAAACTATCTTAAATACATGTCTTAATCTGAATAGTTTAAGCGCTCTTTTGGTTGTTTCTGTTTTGCTTTGTTTTTGTTTTTGTTTTTGTGGTAGATTTTCCACTGCTGGGCCAATCGAGTACAACCGCCGCTCACACTCACTTGGGGAGGATGTGTCTGAGCTCCTAACCCCAATTCTGGCGAACAGGTCTCCTCGGGAGACCTTAGCACCCAAACGTCTCATTCCTTCCTTCTTTTCACTTCTATTTCTCCATAAGCTCCATGAAGGAGGGGATCGGTACCTGGGCGGCCCCCGCCCAGCAGGAAGCAGCTGAAGTCAAGTGGCAGCCCTGCGTGGCTCCCTGCCTCCACCGGGTCCCAAAGCAACGGGAGCTCTCAAACACAATTCAGATCCAAAGTTCTCCAAGTGAACTAATCCCCTTAAAAATACGATTTAAAAACCCTCCTGTTTTCGGAGATCCTCACAATAAATGTTTCAAGGAAGTTATTATTTAAATCCATCGATAAACGAGACAACAAGGACTCAGATTACTCCATTAAAATTGCTTAAAGGCACACGACTCTTTTTGGAAAACTAAGATTACAATCTTGTTTCACTAACTATCAGCCTTTTCCCCCCAACCTACAAGGCATAATGTAGAAGCCTGGTGCTTTCTGGTTATAGAATATTTTATTCCCATTTTGTAAGAACAGAGGCAACACAGTTATGGAAATATTAACATGCTCTGACTCCGAATATAACTCATTTCCTTGCTTTTATACCGCTGTATATCTGAACAGTGATGTCACATACTGTATGTGTGCCTCACAGCTGCCAGAGACCATGCAACCTGGTCCAGTGAGTGGCTCCTGGATTCTACGTGTTCCCCCGCGCCCCTCCCCCCACCACTTTCCTTAACCGCCGGGCAAAGGTGTATGACCACCAGCAACACAGGCTAGGGGCGAAGGTTCAAATAAAATGCAATGGTAGGAAAGAAAACCCTTCTAATTTCCTCAGCTTAAAGGGAGAATTTTATAGCAATCTGTGGAGAGTCAGAGGAGAAGGGTCTAGCTTATCGTGAGCGATGAGAGTTCTGGCACGGGTACAACAGCCTTTCAGCTGTGGCTACACCTCCCGCAGCCCAGCCACTCGCCCCTGCGCCCCAACCACCGGTTCCACAGGGCTTAACTGTGGACCCTTTAGGCCACGGCAACAGCTTCACGTATTTGGGCTACAACAAAACCAGAAAACATCACTACTCTCGTGGGACTATGATCCAGTGGAGTCTGACAGACAGCAGAGAACAAACATAACAAATAAATTCTATAGTATGTTATCAAGTAGTAGTGAGATGAAAAGAAAACTGCTAAATTGGGAGCCACAACAATGAAAACAGGACCTACAAAAAGCCAGTGGCCTAAGGTTGACTAAGTCCAAGAACTGTAGTCTTGGGTTTAATTTATTTAAAAACGCAATCGGGGGCACCTGGGTGGTGCAGTCAGTTAAGCGTCTGACTCTTGGTTTCAGGTCAGGTCATGATCTCATGGTTTGTGAGTACAAGCCCTGCATCGGGCTCTGTGATGACAGCATGGAGGCTGCCTGGGACTGACTGACTCTCTCTCTCTGCCTTTCACTGCACTCTCTCTCTCAAAATAAATAAATAAACTTTTTAAAAATGAAGAGGAAAAAAAAGAAAAACTGAATTACACATGCTGCACTAGGACAGATCCTGGGGACTTACAGTGGGAAGCGCTGGTGTGTCCTAAGGCGGGACCAGGGGGGATGCGTATCCTAAGGGTGGATGGAGCAGGGGAAACACGTGTCCTAAGGTGGGACCGGGGGTGGGGTGGGGAACACGTGTCCTAAGACAGGACCAGGGGGCACATGTGGAGAGCAACCAGAGGCCACACGTGACCGTCAGCAGCAGCAGCGTATAGACGGGGTGCAGGGCTGGGCCAGGAGAGGTTGGCTAGGACCCATGGCTGGTGTGGAGGGAGGAGGGCGGAGCTTGGAGAGGGCCCCCTGCAGACTTTAACCAGTTTTGTTACGGACATTCAAATGATTGCCTACTGTTGCACCCTCATTACAATAAAAGTAATGGAGTTTTCACAGGAAAGCTACCAGGGAACGTTTATGCTGCAAAAGACGGCTTAACTTTCCTTTAATACGGACGGCCTGGACTGACACTGCACTAACTATCAGACTGTAAAGTCCCCGAGGATAGGACTCAGTCTGTTTGTTATTACAATATTTTACACGTGCTTTATTGCAGAGTTAATCCTTACTGGATTGAATTCTAGAGCGGGAAGCCCAACAGAAGTTGAAGATTTTTATCATTCTGTACCAAAAGTTACATTTGCAAATATGCTGTGTCCCTAAGATTCCTATTTTTGCATTAGAAAAGATTGTTTTGTACAAGTTGTTTCATCCTGAATCTTAACTTGGATTTTTCACATAGGAAATACAATCTACTTCTGCTGACCTTGTACTAAAGAGAGCAATGAGTTTGAGACTGGAGTCACACTTGGTAATATTAGTTTTAGACTCAGATAAACATCAAAAATTAATAAAATACCTTAATCTGCAGCTTTGCTTCTTGCAGTCGGCCTTTCCACGAAGCTACAAATTTCAGGCTATCTACAGAACAGCCCATCACCCTGGAAAAGTAAAGTGTCAAATGTCAGCAAAAATAATCCTCAACAATTAAACTACCAAGAGTAACGGAAAACAGATAATTCCCTATTTATCTGTAATTGAAATATTCACAATGTGCAAGTTATCAGAGCTCTTAAACGATGCACAGTATCTTAGGCTTCCTACTAAGTTTGTCAAGTTAACCAGTAACGTCAGTCTCCTCTTCAAGGCAGCACAAGTCCCTTAAGCATTCGGCCTTTCGTTTTTATTTTACCGTCTCCGTTTGACCGTGACCCTGAAATGCAGGCCCGTGGTAAGTGTCTCATAAATGCTTATCAGTTGAGCTGAAATGTTGGTATTTATACCACGATCCTAAGGCACTACAAATTGAAATCCCCCAAGTCTGTAAACAACAACTAAATTTGGTTCAGTTTATTTTTCCACCGTGCAGCTCTTTTATTACATTCTAATTTATTGAAAAAAAAAATCAGTGTATACAGGACACAATCATCCAAGTGTGTTTTAAAAAAGAGCTCGATCTTAACTACCAAATCCTGCCCCCCACCAAGAAGCCTGGTCAGCAACGTCCAACAGAATTTTCTGCAGAAATAAAAACATCTTCATGCAGCGCAAAGTGGAAGCCACTGCGCAACCGGATGTGGCTGGTGTGAGAAATTACATTTTTACTTTTACTTCGTGTTGACCCCTTTAACTATACATGGCTCCATAGCACCTCCACCAGTCCTATCAGACAAGGCATGTCCGGATCAATCAGCAACATTTAAAAACCAAATTTCACCTGTTTCAATTCTAATAAAAAACATCGTCATTAAAAGCACTGCTTTTTAAACTCAAAGTTAACTGTGTTAAGAAATGTCAAGTATTAGGAAATAACACGACTCCCTTAATTCAATAGTCGGTTTACTTCTTGACAAGGAAGGACAGTAAGCGGAGACCTTCACTTACCGTGCAGTTTCCTGGCGAAGAGCGTTGAGAAACGTGTCTGGGTGGAACAGTTCTGACAGGTCAAGTGTATCAGAGAGAAGAGCCTGTTTCTCGGCTCTCTCTACCCAGCTCTAGAGGGAAAAAAGAAGACAGAAACCCATTTAAAACCTCTGTAAACTTGAAAGACAAACTATTAAAGAACTCTTATGCAAAAGTAACATTTAATAAGACAATTATGCCATTTCAAATTGCTTTGAAATAGAGTCTGGAAAAAAAAGAGATTTCTACTTTACACTGTGAAGTCTATTGTACTCTTTTTGACATATTTATCCATCATAAAAAAAGCTTCCTTGCACAACCTTCTGCTGGTAAAAATCCACTCAAAATAAAATGTCTAAAAGATGAAAAATAACGTAACACACAGCATGTGAGCGTGGGCTGGCGCCTTGCCTGGTCCTGGGCGGTCACCCCCAGTATGCTCAGCTGACCAACGGAGCACTGGGTGTGCGGCTGGAATCCTCAGGGCCTCCCAGTCCTGGAAATGCGACTCAGCTGGGATCCAGTTCCAGATCTCAGTGTAAATTTGCCCCCTCACTGAATCAAGCATTAGAGAGGAGGGTAACGTCCAAGAAGAAAGGATTCTGTGTTAAAAGGTGTTTTTGAACAGACTTTTCTTCTTATCTGGCATTTTATAAATCCATTTATACTCCATTTGATGAAACACACATCACCATCAAGTATATGAGTAAAATAAAAAATTACCATTTGGAACAAATAACAAAAACAACAAAGTCTTGTGCAACACTTACTATGAGCTTTCCTTGTATTAACCCATTTTATGCTCACGACAGCACTGGAAGTTAGTGTGGTACTCGTTTTATAGTCAAGTGAGGAAACGGAGGCAGAGGAAATAAATTCGGGAGCCTTAAGTGATTTGTTTCTCTGCAATACCCCTGGCAGGTGCTCAGGTGACTTTAGAGGAGGATACCTTCCTGGTAACGTCTCAGTCGGTCTGTCACCTCAGCTTGTGCACAGAAATGGTACCAGGGTAACGTTGTGGGTACAAACTTGCAGAAACGTCATTTACTCAGTAATCCATTTTGTATGATTTATAAACAGTCTAGGGAAAACTGTATTTATTTAATTTATAACTGTACAGAAAAGCTGTGTTTCATGCACTGTAATACCCTGCATTTATACCTGTCAGCCAGGTGTAGAACAGGAGAAACTAAACTCTACAAACCTACTGTTTGCATTAACATCTTAACGCACTTGACTAGTCCTTCTACCCCACAGCAAAAATGTTCCTATGTCCCTACTGTCAGTTGAAAATATGCTTATTGAAAAAGCAGAAACAACTTAAAAGAGAGCCCTTTAACAGACTACAATGATTTCCTCTTGGATATTATCCTTTAAAACAGTAACACTTCATATAGTACCTATTTTCAATCAAGTACATTTAAATTATTCATTGTTTATTTTGTTTACTCCATATGAAATGTTTTTATTATCTCTGCCTTCTATTTTCATTAGCTGAACACAGCTAACAAATTATGCTTGTGTGATCTTTTGTTATAAGTAATATTTAAAGCATACATATTTCAAATTAATACTATCATTCAATTAATTTCTTAAAATTAAATTTTAATTCAAAAATTTCAGAAGAGTTCTTGCCAGTAACAGATGCACATATGTTCAAATTAATTAAAAATTAAAGTGTGGCTGATAATCAGATTTTTACTTCAAGTCTGAATTAATAAAATAGCAAAAACAGGAAAAGCCTCTATAGTACAAATGTTTTTATTCACCCGCAAGTGGCAGTGAGGGATCTTTTTGGTCTGTTAATCTTAAAGGTAGACTAAAGGAAAGGCGTATTTGGTAAGATAAAGTTTAAATAACAAAGATTCTTTTAATGTATACTGTCTTTGAATAACAAACTTCACAGTAAAGGACACAGTGAAAGACATTTGAAAGATTACACTTAAACCTGCACATGGATGTTTACAGCAGCTTTATTCCTAACTGTCGACACTGGGAAGCATCCAAGGTGTACTTCAGCAGGTGGATGGAGGAATAAAGCGTGGAGCATTAGACAACAGAATATGACTCAGCACTATCAAGCCATGGAAAGACATGGGGAATCTTAAATGCAAAGGACTCAGTTAAAGAAGCCAATCAGAAAAGGTGACATTAGTATATGATTCCAATAACATAACCACCTTCTGGAAAAAGTCAAACTATGGAGACAATAAAAAGGGCAGTGGTTAGCCGGGATAGGGGAGGAGAGGATGAACAGGCGAGGATGGGGAATTTGCAGGACAGTGAAAACAGTCTGTAAGGTGCAGTAATGATGAGTATGTATCATTATGTATCTGTCCAATCCCATAGACTGAAAATACCAACAGCAAATCTGAAGGTAAACTGTGGACACTGGGTGATTATAATGCGTTGATGTAGGTTCATCCTCTGTTAAAAAAAAAAAAAAAAACAACCCCAAAAGTTCCCCTCTGGTGAGTGATGTTGATAATGGGAGGCTATTCATGTGTGGTAGCATGGGGTATATGGGAAATGTCTGCACCGCTCCCTCAATTTTCTCATAAACCTAAAACATCTAAAACAGTAAAGGCTGCTTTATGTATTTATGTATGCATGTAATTTTGAGAGAGAGTGTGCATGCTCACCTACCTGAGTGGGGGAGGAGCAAAGGGAGAGGGAGAGAGAGAATCCCAAGCAGGCTCCATGCCCAGTGTGGAGCCCAACGTGGGGCTCATTCTCACCACCATGAGCTCATGACCTGAGCCAAAATCAAGAGTCAGACACTTAACCACTTGAGCCTCCCAGGTGCCCCAGTAAAGGCTATTTTAAAAACATTTAAACTCCGGGCGCCTAGGTGGCTCAGTCGGTTGAGCATCTGACTTTAGCTCAGGTCATGATCTCACAGCTCTGAGTTCGAGCCCTGCGTCGGGCTCTGTGCCGACAGCTCGGAGCCTGGAGCCTGCTTCGGATTCTGTGTCTCCCTGTCTCTCTGCCCCTAACCCACTCGCATTCTATCTCTGTCTCTCTCAAAAATAAACAAACATTAAAAAAAATTTGAAGAAAGCATTTAAACTCATTTTTAAGAATAGAAATAAAGACACAAGTATAATAATCTTTAATGAGCAGCAATATGCACATATGGATTGGGCTTTCAACAAAGTTGTAGGTGTATTAGTTGAAAAATATTTCTCAGTAAGTGTTTTTCTTTCCCCTTGGCTATTAGCCACTTTCTTTTTAAAGGATTAAATCTGAGAATGAACGAAACATCTGGGTCTCTATGATTATGAAACTGTTTACCTCTAATTCTTCAAATGATGTATAATAAATGTAATTACGGAGATACGCAAATAAAGGGTTGGGTGAGTTTTTGAACACTGTGTGTACACACACACACACTTAGAATTACAGGCAGTATAACTTCGAAACTGGAATGATCCACAGAGATCATCTAGTACAGTTCCCTTATTAGCACACAAATATAATGATGTTTTCCTAAGCAATATAGGACAGTTTTAAAATAATGCAATATTTGGGATGCCTGCGTGGCTCAGTGAGTTGAGTGGCTGACTGCAGCTCAGGTCATGATCTTATGGTTCATGGGTTCAAGCCCCGCATCGGGCTCTGTGTTGACAGCTCAGAGCCTAGAGCCTGCTTCACATTCTGTGTCTCCCTCTCTCTCCGCCCCTCGCCCTCTTGCACCCTGTGTCTGTCTCTCAAAAGTAAAAGAAATAAATGTTAAAATAAATACTGCAATATTTTATCAAAAAATATGCTAGTGATGGAAGGAGAACTTATGAATTCAAATGACATTCATTCACTCATTTAGAAGCATTTACCGAAAGCAAGGAGCCTATTATCTTGTTAGAGGAGATAAAACTTGCACAAATGACTGATAAAAAGTATTAAGTGGAGACAGTCCAAGAAGATGCTGAATTTACCTCCTCCCACAGACACACAAAATCTGCATGCACCTATAGAGTAATTCCTCCTGGAGAAGAGCCGAGGACTAAATGAAAAGCTTCTGTACAATAAACAAAAAAGAGACTTATAGAGAAGGGCAGAAGACATGTGAAACAAGACAATGATGGAACCTCATTCCCAATGTGAAGACCGCCAGTGTGGGGAGATATCACTGAGGGGCCTGCCCTCACAAGTGCCAACCCTGGGACAGAGCAACAAAACAGTGGTTTAAAGGGCACATAGACTAATACGGAAAGAAGACATTCTCAACATAATAAAGGCCATATATGGCAGACCCACAGACACATCATACTCAATGGTGAAAAGCTGAAAGCATGTCCTCTAAGATCACAAATAAAACAAGATTGTCCACTCTCCCCACGTTAATGTGACACAGTACTAGAAGTCCCAGCCACAGCAATTAGGCAAGAAAATGAAATAAAAGGTATCTGAATTGGAATGGAAGACTTAAAACTGTCACTATTTGCAGATGACATGATGCTATATATAAAAAAACCCTAAAGATGCCACCAAAAAACTATCAGAACTATAAATGAATTAAGAAAAGTCACAGGATGCAAAACTAAGAAACCCAGAAATTTGTTGCATTTTTATACTTAATAATTAATTCCAAGAGAAGTTAAGAAAATAATCCCATTTATAATTATATCTAAAAGAAAGAAATACCTAAGAATAAATTTAACCAAGGAGGTAATACACCTGTACTCTGAAAATTGAGATATTTGATGACAGAAACTACTGAAAACACAAATAAATGGAAAGATATGCCATGTTCATGGATTAGAAGAATACTGTTAAAAATGTCTGTGCCACCCAGGGGCGCCTGGGTGGCTCAGTCAGTTAAGCGTCCGACTTCGGCTCAGGTCATGATCTCACAGCTTGTGAGTTCGAGACTCACATCTGACTCTGTGTTGACAGCACAAAGCCTGGAGTTTGCTTCAGATTCTGTGTCTGTCTGTCTGTCTGTCTCTCTCTCTCTGCCCCTCCCCCACTTGCGCTCTCTTTCTCTCTCTCTCTCAAAAATAAATAAAAACATTTAAAAAAAATTTTAATTAAAAATAACGTCTGTGCTACCCAAAGCTATCTACAGATTCAATCCCTATCAAATACTAATAGTATTTTTCACAGAACTATAACAAAGAATCCTAAAATTTGTATAGAACCATCAAAGACACCAAACAGCTAAAGAAATCTTGAGAAAAAAGAAAAAAGCTGGAGTTATCACAATCCCACAATTCAAGATATACTCCAGAGCTGTACTAATCAAAGCAGTATGGTACTGGTACAAAAATAAACACACTGATCAATGGAACAGAATAGAGAGCCCAGTAATAAACACATGTTTCTATAGTCAATTAATGGACAAGGAGGCAAGAATATACAATGTGGAAAAGACAGTCTCCTCAAGAAATGGTGCTGGGGAAACTGGACGGGTACATCCAAAGAATAAAACTGCACCACTTTCTCATACCATATATGAAAATAAATTAGTAATGGATTAAAGATTTGAATTTAAGACCTGAAACCATAAAACTCCTAGAAGAAAACAGGTAGAAAGCTCTTAGCAATGTCTTTTTTGCAACAGTCACCTCAGGCAAAGTCAACAAAAGCTAAAATAAAGAAGTAAAATTCCATCAAATTAAAAAGTCTTAGCAGAGTGAAGGAAACCATGAACAAAACATCAACTTACCTAATGGGAGATTTATACAAATCACACATTTCATAAAGGGTTAATCTTCAAAATACATAAAAAATTACATAAATTAATACAAAAAAACATTAAAAAAACAAGCAGAGGACTTAGACATTTTTTTTTCTAAAGAAGACATACAAATGGCCAATAGACATGTGAAAAGACGCTCAGCATCCCTCATCATCAGGGAAAACCACCATAAGCTATCACCTCATACCAGTCAGACTGACTAGTATCAAAAGGACAACAAGTAACAAGTCCTGGAAAGAATGTGGAGAAAATGAAACACTCACGCACTATTTCTGGGAATGTAAACTGCTACCATCATTATGGAAAACAGTATAGAGGTTCTTCAAAAAATTAAAAATAGAAATACCATACAATGCAGCAATTCCATCTCTAGATATATGCTCCAAGAAACTGAAAACACCAATTTGAAGAGATATATTCACCACTGCTGCCCTATTTGTAACAGCCAAGATGTTGAAGCAGTCTGAGTGTCCTTCAACAGATAAGTGGATAAAGAAGACTGGATATATATACAATGGCCTATGACTCAGCCAATAAAAAAGAACGAAATCTCACCATTTGCAAAAACAATGGTGGACCTAGAAGGTATGGTAAACAAATCAGACAGAGAAAGAGAAAGACAAATACAGTACAATCTCACTTATATGTGGAATCTAAAAAACAAAACAAACAAGAGAAAACAGGAACAGACTTACAGATATAGGAAAGAAACCTCTGGTTACGACAGCAGGAAGTTTATGGTGGACCAGGCAAAATAGAGAAAGACATTTAAGAGGTACATGCTTAAAGTCACGAAATAAACAACTCATGGGTATGTATTGTACAGCACAGGGAATACAGTCAATAATATTGTAATAACTTTGTAATATGACACATTGTTAACTAGACTTATGGGGATCATTATTAAATGAATAGTCATGTTTGAATATTTTGTGTAATGTCTAAACTGTACATAGTCATATAATGTTCTGTACATCTCTGTGACGTACGTCACTATGACATACATGTAGAACCAGCAGGATGTTCTATGTCAATTATAATTCAATTAAATAAAAAGGGTATTATGTGGAAAGCCACAAAAGAAACGAATAATGTCTCATGAGAGTTCTACTCCTCTATGAACCAATATATATAGAATTTTGAAGGAAAAATTTTTTCCCTTAAAAATTTTGTATCTAGGGGTGCCTGGGTGGCTCAGTCGGTTAAGCGGCCGACTTCGGCTCAGGTCATGATCTCACAGTCCGTGAGTTTGAGCCCCGCGTCGGGCTCTGTGCTGACAGCTCAGAGCTTGGAGCCTGTTTCAGATTCTGTGTCTCCCTCTCTCTGACCCTCCCCCGTCCATGCTCTGTCTCTCTCTGTCTCAAAAATAAATAAACGTTGAAAAAAAAAATTAAAAAAAAAATTTTGTATCTAGTTAACTTACATTTCATTTGTTAATACAACTAAGTATCACAACTAAGCCTATATATATGCAGGCTAGAGTTCAGAAAATAAATACACCACAATTATATCTGTTCTTTCAAACATTACTCAAAAATATTCTTTAATTGTTTTAAATATTTAGTCAAAACTAAGATTTTTAAGGATGTATAAATCAGAGGCTAAAGCTATTGGTTATCAGTAATGAAATCAGTTACATATAGAATTAAATCTATATGATTTCTATAACAAATTAAATCCCCATAATAAACTTTTTGAGGTGACTTCAAAGGGCAAAAAAAAAACCCCAAAAAACATCAGTTACATAAACCAAAAAAACAAAAATACCACTTCAAGTGTTCATACACACTTATGAAATATATCATGTATCCATACAAAAAAAATTGAGCTTCCATCTCCGATCAAAATGAGATGAAAATGTAAGAATTTAGTATTTTATAAAGGTAGCATCAGAGATCATTGGGGAATGGAAAAAATATTCAATTGATATTGTTGGCGAGAAATGGTTTAGTGCTTGAGAAAAGTTAAGTCTTTAATTCACTTTCCAACCTAAAATTACACCCCTTAGCAATCAGAGTAGAATATTATTCCACAGATTAATGGGAAAAAAAAGAAAACCAACTTAAGATGAGGAAGTAAAGATGATGTATCTATTATGGGGGACTTTTTTTTTTTTTTTTTTTTTTTTAAAGAGAGGTGCCTGGTGGCTCAGTTGGTTAAGGGTCTGACTTCAGCTCAGGTCATGATCTCACAGTTGGTGAATTTGAATCCTGCATCAGGCTCTGTGCTGACAGCTCAGAGCCTGGACCCTGCTTCAGATTCTGTGTCTCCCTCACTCTCTCTCTCTCTTTGCCCCTCCCCCAGTCATGTTCTGTCTCTTTCTCTCTCAAAAATAAATAAAAACATTTAAAAAATTAAAAAATATAAATAAGAAAAAACTTAAGTTACAGTACATACTATTTTGAATATATAAAAATATCATAAAGTAAAAAGCACTGAAAGTAAATTTGGAAATATGTTTTCACATATATGAAAATAAATTAATAACAATCATAGACTGTTTACACTTATTGAAACATGAAAGGTAAGATTATCTTTAATCTTACATAAATTCTAAAACTAAGATAATATTTTAGTCCAAAAGAATAGCAGAATAAGAAATGATAATGCTCAAAGTTTGGTAGTATGAAATGTGGACAGAATTTTAGTAGGAGTGTATACTGATACAGTATTTCTATAAAGAAACGATGAAATGTGCCAGACCTTCAAAAATATGCAAGGTGGTTTACTTGGTGATTCCTTTTCTCAGAATGCTAATTAAAGAAACACTGAAGAGGGGCACCTGGGTGGCTAGTCAGTTAAGCATCTGACTCTTGATTTCAGCTCAGGTCATGAGCACATGGTCAGTGGGTTCAAACCGTGTGTCGGGCTCTGTGCTGGCAGCGTGGAGCCAGTGTGGGATTCTCTCTCGCTCTCTGTCTGTCACTCACCCACTTTCTCTCTCTCTTTGTTAAAGTAAATAAATAAACTTAAAAAAAAAACAAAGAAGAGACTATAATACATAGCTTGCTAATTTAAAATTACTTGTAATATTAAGAAATTGTAAGGGTAATAAATGTAATAAAAATTAGAAATTCAAATGTGGTAAATCAATATGATAAAAATTACATAGCAATAAAAACTGGTATTTGAAAAATATTTAATGACACTACAAACATTCATGACCTAATGTATTCATCAGAATGTAAAAACAGATACACAGTATGAACCTAATTATGTGAAAACATTTAAATATGTAAAAAATACTGAAAAAAGTATATGAAAATATATCATTTTAGCTAGGCCTGGCCAATAGCCTATTAACAAATATATTTTTTTATAAATAAAAGCAATTAGTATAAAAAGAAACGCATTAATAAACTGATGTCACTTTATTTTGTTTTAGGGTACCATTTTCTTGGAAAAAGTGTTTAAGGTAAATAAATATTTTAGGCAATCACAAGAATGCACAATGGGGAAAGACACCTATTCAATACAAGGCACTGGGAAACCGGACAGCTACATGTAAAAGAATGAAACTGGACCACTTTCTTATACCAAACACAAAAATAAACTCAAAATGGATTAAAGCCCTATATGTGACACAGAAAACCACCAAATATCCTACAGAGAGCATAGACAGTCATTTCTCTGACATTGCCATAGCAACTTTTTTTCTAGGTATGTCTCATAAGGCAAGGAAAACAAAAGCAAAAACAAACTACTGGAACTACATCAAACTAAAAAGCTTCTGCAGAGAAAAGGAAACCATCAACGAAAAAGGCAACCTACTGAATGGGAAACAATTATTTGCAAATGATATATCTGATAAGAGGCTGATATCCAGCATACATAAAGAAATAAACAATCCAATTAAAAAATGCTCAGAGGATCTCAACAGACATTTCTTCAAAGACGACATGCAGATGGCCAACAGACACATGAAAAAATGCTCAACATCAGTCATCGTCAGGGAAATACAAATCAAAACCACATTGAGATACCACCTCACACCTGTCTGAATGGCTAAAATCAAAATGAAAAGAAATAACAAGTGTTGGTGAGGATGTGGAGAAAAATGAACCCTCATGCCCTGTTGCTGGAAATGTAAACTGGTGCAGCCACTCTGGACAACAATGTGGAATTTCCTCAAAAAATTAAAAATAGAGACACACTGTTAGGTATTTACCAAAAGAAACTGAAAATACTAATTCAGAGGGATACATTGACCCCTATGTTTATTGCAGCATCATCTACAATAGCCAAGACAGGGTTGTAACCTAAGTGTCCATCAATAGGTAAATGGATAAAGAAGATGTATGCGTGTGCATGCATGAACACGCACGCGCGCGCGCGCGCACACACACACACACACACACACACACACACAGAGGGGAGTATTACTCAGCCATAAAAAGGATGAGATTTTGCCATTTGCAACAACATGGAAGGACCTAGAGGGTATCATGCTAAGTGAAATAAGTCAGACCGAAAAACACAAATACCATATGATTCTGCTCATAAGTTAAACATAAAGAAAACAAACACATGAATAAACCAACAAAAGCAGAATCAGACCTACAAATACGTAGAACTGACAGCTTCCAGGGATGTTAGGGATGGGCAAGTTGGGAGAGGGGGAGAGGGAGGTACAGGATTCCACTTATGAGTAAGTCACAGGAGTAAAGGCAAAGCCTAGAGGATACAGTTCAGGATACTGTAACAAGAACGTGGGCCAGATGGCAGCCACACTGTGCATAATGCATAAATTTGTCAAATCACCAGGTGAGCAGAAAGCATATCTGTGTGGCTTAAATCCATTTAGATTACTGGACACCTGATCTATGATCTACCTTGGTAAATGTTCTGCATTAGAAAAGACTGTATATTCTGTTGATGTTGGATGTTGTAATGTTCCATTTTTATTAAGTTAATTAAATGCTGTTCAACTCTTAGATAACTTTACTGATTTTCTGCCTCTTATTCAATTACTGAGAGCAATGTTCTGCCATCTCCAACTTTAATGATGGATTTACCTATTTCTCCTTGCATTTCTATCAGTTCTTGCTGCATGTAGTTTGAAACTATTAGAAATGGAATGTTTAGCATTGTTATTTTCATAATTTGATCACCTTATCATTATAAAATAATCTTCACTATCTCCTGTTATATTCTTTTCTGTGAAACCTGTTTTGCCTGATATTAAGACAGCTAAATGTTTTTGTTGCTGTTTTGGGGTTTTTTGACTAATGTGATCATGGCATAGTTTTTCTATCATTTTACTTTTAATCAATTTGTGTCTTTATATTTAAAGGGCAATGCCTTGATGCCTTATAGCAGTCATATTTCAATTTTATTTTCTCCAATCTGATAATTTTTGTCTTTTAGTTGGTGGCTTTGAATATATGTATGTTTATAAAAATGATACTTGATAGCTTATTTTCTTATTTAGGAAAAAACTGAGCTTATAAATTGCCATGTCTTATATAAGAAAATCTTAGAGTTCAAGACAAAAATAGAATTCAGTGAGTAAAATTATGGCTTCAATTTGTTTTTAGATGAAACTTAAAAATACTGTTTTTAAATGAAAGTTCAAAAATAAGAAAATTTATTTTTTTACCATAATCATGCCTGTTAAGATTATTTTTAATTACAAATATTCTAGTCATATGTGATAACAACTATAATTTCTAATCATAATTTATGTATGTGAGGAATATTTGATAAACATAAAATTCAGTGTGACTTGGTTTATCAATAGTGCTCGACTCACAGATTATGTGGTTGAAATTAAGGCAATTGTATTCTTCAAATGGATTACTTTAGGGAAAAACTGGATAAAACAGTTCTCTTTTGATAACTAAGTGGCGTCTGGGGGACTCCATGAATAACTAAATCAAGCACGTCTGATGCATGCACTACAAATAACGAAACTTAAAGAAGATATGTCGAAGACCGTGTGCACCTGCTGGCGGAACCCAGCAGCCCTCCGTGCAGGTGCCCCTCAGGCCTAGTCTCAACACCTCACTGACACGCTCCGGCCACGTGGACTGGGCCTTTTATTCCTTAGGTAAGCAAAGCCCATTCCTGTCCCAGATTCTGCACGTGCTGGCTCGTCCGCCTAGACTTTTCTCTCTGGCACACCCACGGTTTGCCTTCTCACTCAGCTCAAGCCTCTGTTCACACGTCCCCTCCTAAGAGAGGCCTCACCTGAGCACACTGGCTCCACCCTCTCCGACCCACTCACCTTCCAGCTCCCTTAACTGACACCAATCTTCTTCAGAGCATCCTAATATTAATTGGAAATACGGATCAGTTCCACTTTAATATTTGGCTAAGATCTATTACTTGCCTTCACTCTCTGGTAATCCGAGTAAGTAGAGGCCGGCTATAAACAATTCCTGACATCCCAGAAATGAACACTCGTGTTTGTAAAGCACAGATGTTACTAATCCAGTAAGTGTGATGTTATTAATGGCAACCAGCCATGACATTTAGATCTACTTTACTTTATTTACCATTGTATATGGATCAGGCATTTTATATGACACTTGGAGTGTAAATAACCTCTTATCTGCTCTATAGGTTGAAATTCTTGGTCTCAAGTATAAATATGTACTTGTTGCAAGAATAAAATTTTAAAAATAACAACTGTGAAACTATTCATGTTATGGGAAGAGATTAAGAACTCTGTATTTCAGTAAGGGGAGAAACAGGATGATAATAGAAATCTAAAGAGAGAATGCAACAGCTAGATAAGCATAGGAATAATGTTGGAAGCATTTTAGGAAAAAAATATTAATAAAAATGTAATAACAAAGTATGGTATACCTGTTTGGCTATGGTGAAATCCAAATCTTTGTAAAATTGTTTGACATATTTGCACCTGCAACATTAAATAAAACACTGAAGAAAAAAAGTGAATTCTAGGTGAGCGAGTTGTCTTTCAGCACGAGTCCTTCGAGAGGAGGTCCTAGCTGGGGCTACATCCAATCTGAGAGGAGACAGAACAATGGCCCTCAGCTGTGCTGCCTTAAAGTTTCCCGAGGAGGAAAACGTCTCCTATTGTTACCAGAATATCTAACAGAAGTCATCTTCAATTGAAACCCAAAAACAAAAAAGAAAAAGAAGAAATGAGACCCACCAAATATTTTCTCACTTAGTAAGATTTCACAGAACGGACATTAAAAGAATACTTATTTGGGAAAATTTTCTACTGAGGTTTTAAAAATCCAGGAAGGTTAAAAAAAAAAACCTTCACACGTCATTCAAGTAGTGTTTCCAGGACAGGAGTACAAAAGGAGTTTGCAGATTTACTTAAGGAGTGGATGTTACGTCCAGGTTCTTCCTAGACACTGTATTACTGAGAACGCTTTCCTGAACTGTGTGCACTGTGCACACAGGAGTAGTGTTAGTGGTAGTACCACTGCACAGTCCACGCCCCCAGTGTCCAACCACAATTAGATGGGCGCGTGGCGTGTGCAACAATTAAGTGGGAGTGCGTCATGTGCCACCCCAATATGACAGGCTCACGGGCGAAACCACATCAGGGGGGGTGTGTGTCGTGCGCAATCCCACTCAGGCGGGCGCTTGTCATGTGCAGCCCCGATCTGGCGGGCGAGTGTCATGCGCAACCCCGACCTGGCGGGCGGGTGTCATGTGCAACCCTGATCTGGTGGGCATGTGTCGTGTGCAACCCCAATCTGGTGGGCGTGCACAACCCAGCGTCCTTCAAGGGGGGGCAGGCGCACTCACACCAGCGCGGATGCCCACTTCCCTCGCCTGCCCCGGAGTCTGCAGCTGTGAAGAACTGAGCACAGCAGAGCACAGTGACCCAGGCAAGAGGCACAGCCAGGATCCTGTCGTCGGGTCACCACCACTGACAAATACAGGGAAAGCTGTCATGGGGTCAGGAGCCAACGTCTGGAGTTTTGCTCCCAGCCCCCTGGGGTGTTGTCCCGCGTTGTCAGATGGGACAGCCTCCAACTGCAGCAGCACCCCCCCCCACCCCCCCGGGCACCTGCCGGCCACGCCCCCTCCGGCCGCACAGCCCCGGCTGACCCAGAAGACTGGGCCACAAGGACAGACGGCAATGTGAGCAGGGCACTCAAAGAAACCCACCCGCAGGTGGCTACATCATTTGCATTGCGGCGTCCCGCCCCGTTCCACGTGGGCCCTCCCGGGAAGATGGCCAACTGGAGCATGCGTGCAAAGTCGGGAGGGGTTGTGACAATGACCAGGTGGGAGGGAAGAAACCACCGAGACCCCAACACGTCGGGTCAGCGCACCGCCATTCCATGGCAGGTCACAGAGCTACAGGACGCGGATCACACTCTGGAGTTGTCTTGCTATGCAACTAATAACCTGGGCTCTGGCAGATATGACCCAAGACTTGAGACGCCCAGAGAAGTCCTGACTGGTACGGGTGCCCAGGTTACTGACCTTACCAGCACTCACTGGGTACTTGCAGGGGGACAGTTTGCCACGACCACGCTTGCCGTTTAAACATCCTCTGCCTGTTTGCTGCTGTCAACATCTGCTCATTATGCCAGTCCAGCGAGCTGCTGAGATTGGTATGCATGTGGTAAGAGCGAGATGCAGACAAAAATTCAGGGAAGACTTTGTTGTCCTGAAAGCCAATTAGGCTGCTGTATTGTCACATTTCTAGAACCAAGGCTTATCTTGTGCACAAATAGCACAGTGGATAGGACTGCTTCCCTAAAACTGCAGATCATCACAGACCACAGACTGCCACTTACTACTCCAGATGCGCAAGCCAGCTGAGCGCAGGCAGAAGTTATGAGCTGAAAGTGCTGAGACGCTACCGTCCCTGTACAATTTAACTCCTAAAATCCCGTGATGCTATCGCTATAGTAATAGCTCTATTTTACTGGGTAGTATTTCAGTTATGTACCCTACGTTCATTCTAGGATCATGACAACGGTTTAAGGTTTAGCTGTATATTCATCTTAAATCTCAGGGTTTGGGCCAAGATTTTTTTTTTCATGAATTCTAATAGTAATCTATTTATTTGTTTTTTTTTAATCTATCTCCTTCCCCCCAAATTAGAGATCCCTGTTGATAAGAACTCATGGTTCCCTCATTACTCGCTATTTTTAAAGAATGCTACATAAACCCTGACGACAGAATGAGAAATGAATGTGCGGTGCTTCGCGTACAAAATCACTCTCACCAGCTGCCGCACACATGTGATCTCCATACCCATGTCTGTAACACCGCGTCAGACACCGGGGTCACTGACCAACGGACCCTTACCTGTATCGCAAGGGCACGAGCCACGAGGCCTCTCAGGTACTGCAAGGGGTCTTCTGGGCCTTCCCACCTGCTCTGCCATGCCACAGGACACTGAAACAGAAAAAGGCTCCAGTGTTACATATATAAGACCTTTCAACAGCGGTGTGATGGGGAAAATGTTTTGGCATAATCCACGTTATGTGTGTCATGAATGTATTTTCTTGCAATATGTCTTTTTTTCTCTTATCACAGTAAAAATGAATGACACAGAATGGATTCATTTGTTTCTCTCAAAAGAGATTCTTTAAAGTAAAAATTCTTGAAAGAATAAAAGCATCAACAGGCAGATACAGAGCAGCAAGCCAGTTGTCCCACGACAATACTTAGTCCAGAAAGAAGTCACATCAAATCCGACAAGTTCATTTTATCAGTGGTCAAGAATGTTTAACAAGTCTTGGCTCCTACAGACATTCCTTAAACTATAAACAGAACAAAATATAATAGAACTTCCATCCCAAAACCACACTCAGAAGAGAAGACATTTAAAAAGTGCTCTAAATTAAAGTTAAATAAGTAAATAAAACCATTCTACATCAGTTTTCCGTTTAACACTTGACCTCATTCTCCACTGTGTACACTTCTTTCCTGCACAATATAAGTTAGTTCATGTTCGTCCTATCACACCTCTTCTGTGAGGGTTTGCTGGACTTTGCAAACATGATAAAAACATCACTCAAACTTCTGAACTTGAGCGATAAGGAGAGAACATCGATGTCACACCCCAGAACACTGATTGTGTCGTTGAGAAAAAACACTGTAGAATGTATCAACAATGCATGGAACACAAACATGACGATGGAATTCAGGGGGCAGGACGACCTTCGGAAACATGTGGTTCCGTTACCTTCCATGTGTAAAGTGAGCCTTCTCAGGAATGTGCCAGAGAAGTGCCGGAACTGTGCTTTGAAGGTGTGGGGAGTTTAACATGACTCCAAATCCTTCGACACGTCTCCCACTGAGGCCTGACCTGGGCGCTCCTCTCCTCAAACGGGGGTCCTGTGACCACAGCAGCAGTTTCATGTACAGTTTCGGGACCAGGCCTCAAGAAATCGATTGCTTGTATTTTCTGTCTTTTCAGACTTTTCAGCTTGGAAGCCATCCACCATTGGTGAAGCCCAAGTTTTGGAGAGGCCCACGTGGCGACGGGCTGAGGTTTCCTGCTTCCAGCCGGCACAGACTTGCCAGACCTGTGACGGAGCTGTGTGGAACAGACAAGCTTTCTTCACCAAGCCCCACCCAAATTTCAGGTTTTTAAGCTGAAAATAAATGAATTTTTAAAATAATGTTTAACCCAGCAGATTTTGGTGGAATTTGTCATATGGCAAGACAACTGATGCAGATTTCGGTACCTTCCCGTCGACAGTGAGGTCAGTGTCCCCCAATGTGAGGACGAGCTCAGCGGCAAGCTGGCAGGCAGGATGAGGCACAAGTGATGCTGTGTTGTGGTTTCCAGGTCCAGGCCTCACGATGAGCACCTTTCATCGTCTGTGTCATGGGGCATACCATCTCAGAACCAAGATACGACGCTGTAAGGGAGTGAAGCGGCCCGAACGGAGAGGCCCACAGAGACATGCCCCCACGAGGAGTAGCAGTGTCTCCATCCATCGTCCTGCGGAGTTCCCAGCCACTCATCAGCAACGACATGCCAGCCTGTGAATGGACATCTTGCAAGAAGATCCTCTGGGTCCAGGCTGAGCAGACGCAGCTGGTGTCACACGGACCAGAGATAAGCCTGCCCCACCAGATCCTGCCAAAACTCTACATTCATGAGCTAAATACGTCGATTCTTCTTGTTTTCAGCCATTAAGTTTAGGGATCATTTACTAGGTAGCAATAAGTAATTGATACACCAGGCTTTCACACTCTTCAGTATTCTGATTTCTTCCTGTAGAAAGACAGCTTCTTTTCCTGGCTTATTACATAAATGGTATGTTACTGCAGACACCCCCAACGATCCCCGCCAACTGGCACACATGCCTTGGTGAAACCCCCTCAGCGGGAGGATGAACTGGTTCCAGTGACTGGATTCTGATGGAAGAATACAGCGAAAGGGATAGGATGCCACTTTTGAGATTACATTACAACATACTGTAGCTTCTGTGCTCTCTCTCTCCCGTGCTCGCTCTAGGTGAAAAAGTTGCTAGGCTGTGAGCCTGCTTATGGAGACATCCATGGACATATGATCAGTCCCCCATCAGTAGGGCCCAGAGGCCCGCCAACAGCCAGGCTGCTGATGCCCTTGGCAGCTGTGAGGACCACAGCCCTCCAGCCCTCCTGGTTGTGGAGGTGCAGGAGACCCGAGTACTCGCTAAGTCACACGAAGACTCCTGAGCTGCAGAGACTGAGACGCTATATATTCTGGTCATTTATACCACTCAGTTTTATGGCAATTTGCTATGTAGCAACACGTAACAGAGAGAGTTAGCAATATTAGTGTCAGGGTAGTTAGCTAACTACCTGTGTGTCAGTCAGGTTATTACACGCCACTGATGTGGAAGTCTTGATTGTTCAACTCGGCACTTCCATAAGGAGTGTGGAGAGTGCTAATCTGTGAACATGTGCAGGACGGGCAGGAGTGTTCAGGAAACTTTTCCAAGAATGAAAGATCTGGTGGGCACCCCTTCTCTCCTCTGCATGCACACAGACGCTCCCACAGTGGGGATGAGTGAGAACACCCCCACCTAGCTGGCTAACGGCGTACCTCCCGTGCTGAGCTCACTGGCGGCCGTGCTCCAGCCAACCGGCCCTCAGCCTGAGTCCGTCTGCCGCACCGTCACAAGCAGGACACCGCAACGGCAGCGCTGACAAGGGCCAGCGACACTTCCAAGTGACTGCTGCCCTGGGGAGAAGAAAAGATAACCGAACACACCTTCAGCTTCGACTGCAGCCCTGGCAGTGGGCTGGGGGCAGACACCTGGGCTGACTGCAGGCCCACCTCCGATGAAACCTGGGGGGACAAGGCTGGCCCAGTGCCCTGTACTTCGGCACTGCTGCAGCTCTGGGAAACAACCGGTCCGACCAAACTCTAGCCAAAGGTGCCCCAGACTGGCTCACTAACAACACAGGGACCACACCTGGCCCACAACAGGCAAAGACAGCCTCTGCAGACGACTGGCCTGAAGGCAAAGGGATCTCGGCCACAAAAGGACACACACAACACACGTGGGAGACACCTTGGAAGGACACGCCAGGGCCTCTTCCTCATAAGGACACTAGTTTCAAGAGCGGGAGACATAGTCAACTTTCCTAATACACAGAAACAGACACAGAGAGTTAGACAAAATAAGGACATAGAGGAATCCATCCCAAATGAAAGAACAGGATGAAATCATAGAAAGACACCTAAAGGAAAGGGAGATAATATGCTTGATAGAGAAATTAAAGTAATGTCATACATGAATTGACACTTCTCCAAAGAAGACATCCAAATGGCCAACCAACATGAAAAAATGCCCAACGTCACTCATCATCAGGGAAAGACAAATGAAAATCACACTGAGATACAACCTTCCACCTGTCAGAATGGCTCACATTAACAACTCAGGCAACAACAGATGTTGGTGAGGATGCGGAGAGATAGGATCTCTTTGGCACTGCTGGTGGGAATGCAAACTGGTGCAACCACTCTGGAAAACAGTATGGAGGTTTTAAAATAGAAAATTAAAAATAATTAAAAATAGAACTATCTACGACCCAGCAATTGCACTACTAGGTATTTATCCAAGAGATACAGGTATGCTGTTTCGAAGGGACACAGGCACCCCCATGTTTATAGCAGCACTATCGACAATAGCCAAAGTACGGAAAGAGCCCAAATGTCCATCGATGGATGAATGGATAAAGAAGATGTGGTGTATACACACACACACACACACACACACACACACACACACACACACACACACTGGAGTATTACTCGGCAATCAAAAAGAATGAAATCTTGCCATCTGCAACTACGTGGATGGAACCAGAGGGTGTTATACTAAGCAAAATTAGTTAGAGACAGACAAATATCATACGATTTCACTCATATGAGCACTTTAAGACACAAAACAGATGAACACAAGGGAAGGAAAGCAAAAATAATATAAAAACAGTGAGGGGGACAAAACAGAAGAGACTCTTAGAGAACAAATAGAGGGTTGCTGGAGGTGTAGTGGGAGGGGGGATGGGCTAAATGGGTAAGGAGCATTAAGGAATCTACTCCTGAAATCACTATATGCTAACTAACTTGGATGTATTAAAAAAAATAAATAATAAAAAAGAATATACCTATCAATAATTACTTTATTGTGAATGGAATCACACTCTAATAAAAAGACAAAGGGTGACAGAAGGGATGAAAAACCAAGACCCATCTATATGTAGCCAGAGGAGATTCCTTTTAGACCCCAAAACACATGCAGATTAGAAGTGTGGGGATGGAAAAACATTTCTCATACAAATGGAAGAGAAAAGAAAGCTGGGGTAGCAACAGTTAAATTGGACAAAATACACTTTAAAACAAAGACTGTAGGGGCCAGTGGGTGGCTCAGTTGGTTAAGTGTCTGACTTGATTTCGGCTCAGGTCATGACCCTGTGGTTTGTGGGTTCGAGCCCTATGTCAGGCACTGCAATGACAGTGTGGAACCTGCTTGGGATTCTCTCTCTCCCTCTTTGTCTGCCCCTACCCCACTCGTGCTTGATCGCGTTCTCTTTCTCTCTCTCTCAAAATAAATAAATAAACTTAAAAAAAAATGACACTATCCAACAAGAAGACACAAGAATTGCAAATATTTATGCACCCAAAATGAAAGAACCCAAATACATAAAGCAACTATAAACAAACATAATAAACAAAATAATCAATACTAACACAATCCAAATTCATTCTATGAGGCCAGCGTAAAACACACAAAGACATTACAAAAGAAAAGAAAAAGGCCAGTATCACTGATGAATACAGATGCAAAAATTATCAATAAAATATTAGCAAACCAAATTCAGCAATACATTAAAATAATCACTCACCAAGATCCAAGTGGAATTACTACCAGAATGCAAGAATGGTTCAATATCCACAAATCAATCAACTTACCTACTTTCTAATTCTAGAACACTTTCATTACACTCTAAAAATAATCTATATCTATGTAGTCACTTCTCCATTTCCCTATTAACAGAGGATGATTTTTAATTGATTTTAGCCTTCTGTAATTGCTTTCAATGATATTTTGCAGTTTTTATTGTACAAGTCTTGCTCTTTTTTCTTAATTTATTTCCCTGTATCTACTCTTCAATACTATCATAAGTGGAATGGCTTTCCTAATTTCCTTTTGGATACTCTAAATACTAAAATCTAGCATTCACTGCTACTGTATAGAAATGCAACTGACTTCAGTATATTTATATTCTTATTGTAACTTTCATATTCATTTTCCTAATGATTAATGATACTAAGAATTTTTCACGTTTCCTTGTTATCTGTGTACTTTTTTATTTTTTAATTAAGTGTAGTTCACACAGTTTTATCTTAGTTTCACGTGTACGATATGATTCAACAATTCTATACATTACTCAGTTCTCATCTAGATTAGGTGTACTCTTAATTCCCTTTATCCATTTCACTCATACTCCCATCACCTCTCTGCTGGCAACCACCATTTTGTTCTCTGTATTTAGAGACTTTCTGATTGTCTCATTTTTCCATTGCTGATTTTGTTTCTTGAATTGCACACATGAGTGAAATCATACAGTATTTCTCTCTCTTATTTCACTTAGCACTGTACCCTAGGGATTCATCCGTGTTGCTGCAAAAGGCAGGATTTCATCCTTTTTTACTACTGAACAATATGCCATCATATACATACACACACATGCACACACCATATCTTCTGTATCTACTGATCTGGATGTGTGTGGATGAACCATCCACATCCTTACACCATACACATAAATAAACTGAATAATGATTAAATATGTAAATGTACCTGAAACCATAACAATCCTAGAAGAAAACAAATAGCAATTTCTTTAACATCATAGAAAACGCTTTTCTAGATATGATGCTCCTCAGGCAAGGGAAACAGAAGCAAAATTAAAGTATTTGGACTACACCAAAATAAAAAGCTTTTGCACAGAAAGGAAATAATCAACAAAAGGAAAAGACAACACACTGAATGGGAGAAGCTATTTGTAAATAATCTATCTGATAAGGGGTAAATATCTAAAATATATAAAGAACTTGTACAACTCTACACACACACACACACACACACACACACACACACACACACACAAACCAAATAATCTAATTTAAAAATGGGCAGAGAACCTGGATAGACATTTTTCCAAAGACATACAGATGGCCAAAAGATACTTAGAAAGATGCTCAACATCACTCATCATCAGGAAAATGCAAATCAAAACCACAATGAGATTCCACCTCACATCTGTCAGAATGGCAACAATCAAAAACACAAGAAACAACAAGAAATAAAAATCAAGTGTCACCATGGATGTAGAGAAAAAGGAATCCTTGTGCACTGTTGGTGGAAATGTAAATTGGTGCAGCCACTGTGGAAAACAGTATAGAGATTACTCAAACAATGAAAAACAGAATTAACATATGATCCAGTAATCCCACTAATGGGTATTTACCCAACAAAAATGAACACAAGAATTTGAAAAGATACATGCAGACATGCAGACACCCCTATGTTTACTGCAGCATTATTTACAAAAGCCAACATAGGGAAGCAACCCAAGTGTCCTCCCATACATAAATGGATAAATAAAATGTGGTATATGTATACCTTCTTGTTAAAGTGTCTAATCAAGTATTTTTTAAAAATTTGGAATGCTTGTCTTCTCATTATTAGTTATACTTCAAAAAATTTCTACATACATGTTCCTTTGTTGAGTATGTCTAGTTAATCTTTCTTCTGTCTGTGGCTTACATTTTATATTCAAAACAGTATAATCAATTTGGGGGTAATTTTTATATGTTTGGAGATACAGGTGTAGGTTTTTAATTAATTTTTTTTGGCTTTGGCTCTTCAATTGCTCTATACTATTAAAGAGATTTTCCGTTCTCCCTTTTAATTGACATAGTATGTTTGGTGAAAATCAATTGATCATACATCTGTGGGTCTTTTCCCGGACTTTATTACATTCCATTGAGCTATATATCTATTTTTATACCAATACCATAGTGCTTCAATTGTATCTTCCTAACAGTTCCTGAAATCATGCTGAGTAAGATCTTTCATTTCATTCTTTTCCAATACTATTTAGCATACACTAGGTCTTTTGTATTTTTGCAAAAAAAAAAAAAAATTAGAAGCAAATGTTAGTCACTACAAAAGATTATGTAGTGGTTCCGATTGGGGTTGTTTTGAACTTCTCAATTAATTTGGAAAGAATTAACATCTTAACAATACTGGGTCTCCGGATACATGAACACAGTACACCTTTCAGCGCATCTTTCCATTTATTTGACTCTTGTTTACTGTCACTCTTCAAAGCTTTGTGGTTTTCAATGTGTACAAAAGCGTTACACATTTTTGGTCAATTTCATCCTGAAATTGCAAGTAGTACTTTTAATTTCAATTTTCAATAGTTTGTTTCCAGAATATGTATCATTTTGACATACTTACTCTGTATCCCACAACCTTGCTAAATTTAAATGTTCTTACTAGCTCTGGAACTTTTTTGTACATTCTGTAAGACGTTGAAAATAGATAACCATAAGTTCTGCAAATAAATACAGATTTCCTTCTTCTTTTCCAGCCTTATCTTTGTTTTTTTTTTAACTTGTCATGCTAGCTAGACCCTTCAGCCCAATGCTGAACAGAAGCAGTGAGAAAGGACCTTGATGCCTTATTCCTGGTCTTTAGAGGAAAGCATTCAGTCCTTTACTATTATGTTAGCACAGCTTTTTCATGGATGCCCTTTATCTGGTTGAGAAGGTCCATTAATCCTGATTTGCTGAAAATTTTAATCATGACTGGTCGCTGACTTTTGTCTAATGCCTTTTCTGTGTCTATTGAGATAAACATGTAATTTCTTATTAGTCTACTAAAATGATAATTAACATTTTTTTTAATTCAACCTAACTTGTGTTCTTAGAGTAAATCCCACTTAGAATCCATTTTTACATTTTGTTGAATTTTGTATTTTTGCAAAAACAATTAGAAACAAATGTTCAATTTGCTAATATCTTGTTAAGTTTTGAGTCTATGTTCAGGAAGGAAGTTAATCTACAGATTTCTTCCATTACAATACCTCTGTTAGCTTTTGCAATCAGGCCATGCTGGTCTCAGAAAGTGTAGTGAAATATTCCTGCCTCTTCTATTTTCTGAAAGTGTTTACACAGAGTTGGTATTATTTCTTAAGTATTTATTACATTTCAGCAGTAAACTCTAAGAGTTATGGGAACTTTAATAAAATTCAACTTCTTTAATAGGGAGTAGAGGCTATCTGTCTCTCCTTGAGTGAGCTTTGGTAGTGTGTATCTTTCAAGAAATTCATAAAATTCATCTCAGTTGTTGAATTTATCAGCATAAAGTTGTTTAAGATATTCTATTATCCTTTGAATGTCTGTAGAAACGTAGTGATGTCCCTATCTTATTCCTGATACTGGTAACTTCTGACTTCCTTATTTCCTCGTCTTTCTTTTGGACTAACTAAGTAAAGCATATGTTTCCATCTTATGTCCTATATAGACTCATCATGCATACCTCTGTGATATTTGTATTTGTTGCATTGGGATTTATAGTATACATCGTTTTTTTTTTTTAATTTGCATCCAAGTTAGTTAGCATATAATGCAATAATGATTTTGGGAGTAGAATCCAGTGATTCATCCCCTACATATAACACCCAGTGCTCATCCCAACAAGTGTCCTCCTTAATGCCCCTTGCCCATTTAGCCCATCCCCCCCCACCCTCAACACCTCCAGCAACCCTCAGTTTGTTCTCTATATTTAGTAGTCTCTTATGTTTTGTCCCCCTCCTTGTTTTTATATTATTTTTGCTTCCCTTCCCTTATATGAGTGAAGTCCTTTGATACTTGTCTTTCTCTGACTAATTGCACTTAGAATACCCTCTAGTTCCATCCACATTGTTGCACATGGCAAGATTTAATTCTTTTTGATTGCCGAGTAATACTCCATTGTATATATATACCACATCTTCTTTATCCATTCATCTGTTGATGGACATTTGGGCTCTTTCCATATTTTGGCTATTGTCAATAGTGCTGCTATAAACACTGGGATGCATGTCTCCCTTTGAAACAACATACCTGTATTCCTTGGATAAATACCTAGTAGTACAATTGCTGGGTCATAGGGTAGTTCTATTTTCAATTTTTTAAGGAACTTCCATACTGTTCTCCAGAGTGGTTGCACCAGTTTGCATTCACGTCAGCAGGGCAAAAGGGTTCCTCTTTCTCCACATCTTCACCAACATCTGTCATTGCCTAAGTTGTTAATGTTAGCCATCGTGACAGGTATGAGGGGGCTATCTCATTGTGATTTTAATTTGTATTTCCCTGATGATGAGTGATGTTGAGCATTTTTTTCATACATCTGTGGCTGAAACCGGGTCGAGCAACGGCTCCCTGTTGACTCAGCCAACCCGGTGGTTCCCCCTCCCATTCCCCCACTTGCAAGGGCATACAAAAGCCTTGTCAAGGCTGAAAAAGTTAATTCCTGAAGCCTGTGGTCTGTGGGTGTTGGCAGTAATGTTCCCCCCCACCCCTTTTCTACCCCGGGTCAAACAGAAACAAACATGGGAACTGTGTTTTGCTAGCAATCTATCAACAAGGTCTTGCTGTGACCCGTTTATTAAGTTCACAAGGTACACAGAACTAAATGTTTTGGCTGGCAGTGATCATGTGAAACCTGTTTATTCTTAGAATGACGTGATCCATAAGAGTCTTATAAAAGATTGTGTACAGCAACAATAAAGCCGTCACTTGGGCCATCAGCCCAGGGGACCCTCCTGTTCCCAAACTGGCCTCTCTTCTCTTTTTCTTACACTCCCCTACCCTCAGGACCCTGATCTCGGTGTTTGTTGCGCCGGTCGCAACATACGTCGGTTGGCCATCTGGATGTCTTCTTTGGAGAAGTGTCTTCAGGCCTTTTGCCCATTGCTTCACTGGATTATTTGTTTTGGGGAGTGCTGAGTTTGATAAGTTCTTTATAGATTTTGGATACTAACCCTTTATCTGATAAGTCATTTGCAAATATCTTCTCCCATTCCGTAGGTTGCTTTTAGTTTTGGTGATTGTTTTCTTCGCTGTGCAGAAATTTTCATCTTTATGAAGTCCCAGTAGTTCATTTTTGCTTTCGTTTCCCTTGCCTCCAGAGATGCGTTGAGTTAGAAGGTGCTGCATCCAGTGTCAAAGAGGTTTTTGCCTGCTTTCTCCACTAGGATTTTGATGGCTTCCTTACATTTAGGTCATTCACCCATTTTGAGTTTATTTTTGTGTATGGTGTAAGAAAGTGGTCCAGGTGCAATATTCTGCATGTCGCTGTCCAGTTTTCTCAACCCCATTGGCTGGAGAGATTGTCTTTTTTCCATTGGATATTCCTTCCTGCTTTGTCAAAGATAAGTTAGCCATATGTTTGTGGGTGCACTTCTGGGTTGTGTATTCTGTTCCATTGATCTAAGTGTCTGTTTTTGTGCCAGTACCATACTGTCTTGATGATTACAGCTTTGTACTACAGCTTGAAGTCCTGGATTGTGATGCCTCCTGCTTTGGTGTTCTTTTTCAGGATTGCTTTGGCTATTTGGGGTCTTTTCTGGTTCCAGAAAAATTTTAGCATTGTTTGTTCTAGCTGTGTGAAGAATGCTGATGTCATTTTGATAGGGGTTGCATTGAATATGTATATTGCTTTGGGTAGTATCAACATTTTAACAGTATTTGTTCTACCAATTCATGACCTTGGAATGTCTTCCAATTTTTTGTGTGTCTTCTTCAATTTCTTTCATAAGCTTTCTACAGTTTTCAGTGTATAGATTTTTAACCTCTTTGGTTAGGTTTATTCCTAGGTATTTTATGGGTTTTGGTGCAATTGTAAATGGGATCGATTCCTTGATTTCTCTTTCTGCTGCTTCACTGTTGGTGTATAGAAATACAACCGATTTCTGTGCACTAATTTCACAACCTGCAATTGTGCTGAATTCATGGATCAGTTCTAGCAGTGTTTTGGTAGAATCTTTTGGGTTTTCCACATAGAGTATCATGTCATCTGCAAAGGATGAAAGTTTGACTTCCTCCTTGACCATTTGGATGCCTTTTATTTCTTTGTGTTGTCTGACTGTTGAGGCTAGGACTTCCAATACTATGTTGAATAACAGTGGCAAGTGTAACATCCCTGTTGTGTTCCTGACCTTAAGGGAAAAGCTCTTAGTTCTTCCCCACTGAGGATGATATTAGCTGTGGGTCTTTTGTATATGACTTTTATAATCTTGAGGTATGCTCCTCTATCCCCACTTTCTTAAGGGTTTTTAATCAAGAAGGGATGCTATATTTTGTCATGTGCTTTCTCTGTGTCTACTGAGAGGATCTCTTTTCTTTTACTGATGTGATGAATCACATTGATTTGTGAATATTGAACCAGCCCTTCATTGCAGGTATAAGTCCCACTTGATCGTGGTGAATAATTCTTTTAATGTATTGTTGGATCTGGTTGGCTAGTGTCTTGTTGAGAATTTTTGCGTCCATGTTCATCAGGGAAATTGGTCTATAGTTCTCGTTTTTAGTGGGGTCTATGTCTGGTTTTGGAATCAATGTAATACTGGCCTCCTAGAATGTCTTTGGCAGTTTCCCTTCCATTTCTAGGTTTTGGAACAGCTTCAAAAAGTAGGTGTTAACACTTCTTTAAATGTTTGGTAGAATTCCCCCTGGAAAGCTGTCAGGCCCTGGACTCTTGTTTTTTGAGAGAATTTTGACTACTAATTCAGTTTCTTTACTGGTTATGGCTCTATTCAAATTTTCTATTTCTTCTTGTTTCACTTTTGGTAATTTATGTTTCTACTAATTTGTCCACTTCTTCCAGGATGCCTAATTTATTGGCACATAATTGGTCATAATATCTCTTATTATTGTTTGTATTTCTGAAGTGTTGGTTGTGATCTCTCCTCTTTCATTCCTGATTTTATTTATTTTCCTTTTTCTTTTTATCAAACTGGCTAGAAGTTTATCAATTTTGTTAATTCTTTCCAAGAACCAGCTCTGGGTTACATTGATCTGTTCTGTTTTATATTTTATTTTATTTTATTTTATTTTATTTTATTTTGGGGACAGCAGTATTGATTTCTGTTCTAATCTTTATTATTTCCTATTTCTTCTGCCAGTTTGGGGTTTTATTTGCTGCTCTTTTCTAGCTCTGTAGGGGTAAGGTTAGGTTGTGTATCTGGGACCTTTCTTCCTTCTTTAGGAAGGCCTGGATTGCTATATACTTTCCTCTTCTGATCACCTTTGCTGCACATCAGAGGTTTTGGGCTGTGGTGTTATCATTTTCATTGGCTTCCATGTACCTGTTAATTTTCTCTTTAACTTCTTGGTTAACTCATTCATTCTTTAATAGAATGTTCCTTAATCTTCAAGTATTTGTTGTTTTTCCAATTTTTTTCTTGTAGTTGATCTCAAGTTTCACGGTGTTGTGGTCTGAAAATATGCACGGTATGATCTCAATTTGTACTTTTGTACTTGTTGGGGGCTGATTTGTATCCCAGTATGCAATCTCCTCTGGAGAATGTTCCACATGCACTTGAGAAGAATGTATTCTGCTGCTTCAGGATGAAATGTTCTGAATATATCTTTTAAGTCCATCTGGTTCAATGCGTCATTCAAAGACACTGTTTCATTGTTGATTTTCTGCTTAGATGATCTGTCCACTGCTGTAAGTGGGGAGTCGAAGTCCCCTACTATTATTGTCAGTGAGTTTATGTTTGTAATTGTTTTATATATTTGGGTACTTCCACGTTAGGGGCATAAATGTTTACAATGGTTAGACTCTCTTGGTGTACAGACCCCTTAATTATGATATAATGCCCTTCTTCATCTCTTGTTACAGTCTTTATTTTAAAATACAGATTGTCTGATAGGAGTATGGCAACTCCCGCTTTCCTTTGGCAACCATTAATATGACAGATGGTTCTCCATCCCTTTATTTTCAATCTTAAGGTGTCTTTAGGTCTAAAGTGGGTCTCTTGTAAACAGCATATAGATGGATCTTGTTTTCTTATCCATCTATTACCCTATGTCTTTTGATTGGAGCGTTTAGGCCATTGACATTTAGAGTGAATACTGAAAGATACGAATTTATTGCCATTGTGTTGCCTGTAGAGTTGGAGTTTCTGGTGGTGTTCTCTGTTGCTTTCTAGTCTTTGTTGCTTTTGGTCTTTTTTGTTTTGTTTCATCTTTTCTCCCCTCAGAGACTCCCCTTTGCAATTTCTTGCAGGGCTGGTTGAGTGGTCACAAACTCCTTTAGTTTTTGTTTGTCTGGGAAACTCTTTATCTCTCCTTCTATTTTGAAGACAGCCTTGCTGAATAAAGAATTCTTGGCCACATATTTTTTCCAATTCAGCATGTTGAATATATCCTGCCACTCTTTCTGGTCTGCCATGTTTCTGTGGATAGGTCTGCTGTGAATCTGATCTGTCTTCCCTTATAGGTTAAGGACTTTTTTTCTTTGCTGCTTTCATGATTCTTTGTATATTTTGTAAATGTGACTATGATATGCCTTGTTGATGGCCCGTTTTTGTTGAATCTAATGGAAGTCTGTGCTTCCTGGATTTTGATGTCTGTGTCTTTCCCCAGGTTAGGAAAGCTTTCCACTATGAGTTGCTCACATAACACTTCTACCCCTTTTTCTCTCTCTTCATCTTCTGGGACTCCTATGACTCGGATGTTATTCCTTTTTAATTAGTCACTTTGTTCTCTAATTCTTCTATCATGCTCCTGTGCCTTAGTTTCCCTCTTTTTTCCTGCTTCATTATTCTCCATAAGTTTGTCCTCTACACTGCTGATTCGCTACTCTGCTTCATCCATCCTTGCCACTGTGGCATACATTTGAGATTGCAGCTCAGTTACAACATTTTTTATTTTGCCCTGACTAGACTACTTATTTTATCTCCACAGAAAGGGATTCTATGCTTTTTTCAACCCCAGTTAGTATTCTAGTATTTTTATGATTCTAAATGTGGGTTCAGACATCTTGTTGATATCTGTGTTAAGTCCCTGGCTATTTCTTCCTGTTCTTTCTTTTGTGGTGAATTCCTTCTTTTTGTCATTTTGGAGGAAAAAAAAAGAATTAATAAAAAATAAAATTAAAAAAATTCAAAACAATTCAAAAAAAACAAATAAAGGAAGCTAGATCTTACATGTATTTTCGTCTGGTTGTTGAAATAAGCTTGAAAGAATAGAGAAAAAAGGGATAGAAAATAAAAAACACAAACCATTAAAAATTAATAGAAAGGTATACAATAAAATAGAATAAAATGAAATAAAGTAAAATAGAACAAACAATTCACAAAAAAATAAAAATATGGAGTATATAGTAAAAGAAATTTTAAAACTTTTTCATAAAAACAGAAAATGAAAATAATTTTTTTCTCTTTTTGCACCCAAGAATAAGAAAAAAAAAGGACTCGATGGACCAGCGCATAGAATGAAATTACATTCAGTTTCCCCTAGAAATCTAACTATGAAGCACTTTATAGTCTGTGCACTAAGCAGGCAGAGGGACTTGTAGTGGTCTTGTAGAGCATGTTCTTGGAGGGCACAGTTGGGTAAGCACTTGGTGTGATAGCTCCATTCTCCACTAAGTGGTACTGCTTAGGTTACTGGGGTGGATCAGTGTGGTGCGCATGTGCGTGTGCAAGAGAGGTGAAAATGGCATCACCCAGCTTCCCAGTCTCTAACACCAGAATTCTGTGCTCTCACCAAGCAGTCATCAGGCATGCCTCCTTTGTCTCCGGTTTCCATCCACTCCCCGCTTCTACATTGTCCATGTCCATGCTGTCAGCCTGCCAGGCAGTACCTCTCTCCCAAATTTTATGTCAGATGGGGCTGTGCTTCCAAACCCCTCACTTCTGAGCGCCCTGCAGTTTGGACCTGCTCTAACCTTCTGGGGGAGGGTCTCCCTGAGCAATGGCTGGCTGCTGGCTGCCTCCAGGAATGCTCATGCAACCGTGCCACTGCAGAGGTCCAGAGACTGCCACCAGGTGCCAGCCTGCCCTAGAAAAAGTACGCACAACTGTGTAGCAGTAGTGGTTCAGGGACTGTGACAAATCACAACACACAAATGGCACCAGGCTTCACTGTACCCTAATGTCCTTGTTCCAACACCACCAAACGTGGCTATTCTCCAGGGTCCATTGGGACCTATGCCCATGGAGAGACCACACAGCCTCTACCAAATGCCCTTCAAGCAGGTGAACCGTTTCTCCCCATGTGCCCCGAGGAGGCTGCCTGTTAATGGGGATTCACCTTTCCTCGCCACCAAAGCTCCACCAGCTATCGAGCTTTGGAGTTTCCAACTCTGTGCTCCCCCGTTTCTAGAGTCCTAATAGTGCCGAAACCCTCTCCTTTCTCCCTTTCTTGTTCAATCCCTTGTGGATGTTTCCACTCTTTCTCTTTCTCTCCAGCTGCTCTTGGGGGGCATGCTTTTCCTGCGCTCCCCCCATCTCTGTCCTTTCTCTGCAATAGCTCCCTACCCTCCATGGCTTCTCTCTCCCCCAGTTCACCTCTTCGGGCCTCATATCTGCTGAGTTCTGTGGCTCAAGTTATGCAGATTGTTCTGTTAATCCTCAGATCAATTTTCTAGGTGTGCAGGATGGTTTGGTGCTGATCTAGCTGCATTTCAAGGACGAGAGAAGCAGAGAACTTCCACCTGCTCCACCATCTGGGCTCCTCCCTAGTACACACTTTTAACTTACTATGGTCTATCTTCAAATAACAATAAATATTAAGGGATGCTAATAAAACTTCAAATAATATTAATGAAACTTCACATATAGCATGAAAGTCTTATAACATTGTACTTCCATTTCCACTGCTAAATTAAGAAAAAAGGACAAAGAGAAGAATAAACTCTAAAGTTAAAATCTCTTCCAAAAAGAAAAAGTATATGTTCTCTTATCATGCACAAAAATGGTATTAAGTTAGGTATACTGAAAGAGAATTCCAAGATACTGGAGATTCTGGGTCTTCACAGGCCCCTGTGCTCTTATGTACATCAGTAGGAACTGATTTCCATTTGTACGTGTATCTAACAGAATTCTAGTTATAAGTGAAGCGAGAGATGAGGAGATGGGGCAATTCCATGCCAGCATTTGATAAGCCTTTGGAGAGGAGTACGTGGAGTTCAATGCTCACAAAGCAGGGGAGTGTCTCTTAGAACAAAGACCACCGTGTAGCTGTGTGATATAAGTAATGAGTAAGTGGCGGACAGGGTGGGAAGAACACAGATGTAGGAAACAGCATGTGGATTGCAGTGTGGGCTCTGACACTTTATAGGATAGCATCCCCTTTCTGCTTTAGTTTTCTAAGTAGAAGGGGGATGATGAGAGCAGAAGATGAGCAAAGGGCTACAAAAGTGCTCTGGACTGGTAAAGTTTATGTAAAACGTGTGCTACTACTTTAATAGAAAAACGCCAATCATTCACTATTAACGATTATCATTCGGTTAAACATTTGATGACTTTTTAAAGCACTATTTGCATGAAGGTAGGTAAATTTTAGAAGAGGGAGCAATGATGGGGGTGGTCATCGACACTGGTGGGTGGGGCAGGGAAGCCTGAAGGTGACCACGGCTCCCACCTGTCTTCACAGAGTTCTGACCAGACGGCGTGGGCACGCAGCAGAACCACGTCAATGTCTGACAACACGCAGAGTCAGGGTAACACAGAGTGTGATCACCACAGTCAGGGTTGGGGCCCAGGTGCTGTGGGTGCACCTGGTCTGGAGGACCCACTGTGAGACCCCTGCTGTCAAGGAGACCAGGGCAGGGACAGGAGTAAAGGACACACTGTCCAGCAGAGGAGATCTTAACTCTTAGATGCCCTGAGCCTCGGTAGTGCAGCTCCGTATGTAGAGATGCCCATCTGAACAGAGTGCACTGTTCAGCCAGAAGGACAAAATGATTTTGTATTGTATCTTTTCAATTCTTAGCTTTTAAATTGTAATTTAAAGCCTATGTCCTAATATGAAAAGAAGAGTAACAATATTTTACAGTATTGTTGTCTTTAACAAACATTGTAAGTATTGTGACTTTTTACAAAAGAAGTTTTAGTAGATTATCAGAATCTGTCAAACAAATAAAAGTCATAATTCTCTTAAGTCTTACTCCAATCATGTCAGACACAGTAAAGAAAATGTCAAGTACTGAACTATTTCCTAAATTACATTAAATCATATCACTTAATACAGAACTTGTCACTTCAAATGTAATAAAACATTTAATTTTTATCTTGAAAGAAATGGGATAGTACTGGACCCACAATTTTTGGTAAAACTCATTGGGAAGTAAATGTCAGAAACTATTTTACGGATCTTGTCTTGGTGAAGGTCAGCCTGGTCTCAGCGGAGTCTCATCAGACACCCGGACACATCTCGAGACACTCTCTGGGGTATAATATAAATGTGCTTTGCAAAACATACTTTCAACCTCGGAAAGAAGTTTAATCAATTTGTTTTCAATATCACTGTTTTTGAAATACTTTTTGGCAAATTACAAAAAGTATTTCAAAAACAGTGATATTTTAGAGGCTGTATATCTCACTTCCAAGTGTAACACACAAACCTTCATTTAATACATTAATGAAGATTGTCTACACCCTAAACTCACCGTAATGAAGAAGTCATCTGGCCCTGGTGCTGTGCCAAGCGTGCAAACACTGAGTAGAGCTCAGTAAGCCAAAGAAGAGAAAGACTTGCTATCAAGAATGAAAAATCTATGACCTCGCGAAAAACACCATCCCTTGGTCCTACTCAAGGGAAATGTTCACATAATAAAGCCCAATGAATTTTTTATCTTTCAATATGGTCTTAATGTAAACCACATTATTATACAATTATAAAAAATATTTCTTCATTTTTTCAAGTGTTTATGCCCAAATTCACCCAGATGGTTTACAGGCCAGGTATGCCGATTAACACCACATACGACCCGCTCGATTACCCCACTCCAGGCCCTAACCACCTCTTGGTAGGGTGACTACACAATAACGTATGTGGCATCCCTACTTCTGTTAACTCGTTTTGCAGTGTTACCATTCAGCTACTCCAAAAGCAGCTTTTTACATAAAAAAGTTCTCTTAAAGTAACAGTAACAAAAACAACTAAAATTTAGAGGGTGCTTGCTCTAAGGTGCCAAGCACTTTACCTATGAGTCAATTTAATTTCCATACCAATCCCTTAGAGTAGGTACCATTATTATCCTTATTTAACAAGTAAGAAAACTAAGTTTAGGGGCACCTGGGAGGCTCAGTGGGTTAAGCACCCGACTCTTGATTTCGGCTCAGGTCATGGTCTCATGGTTTGAGGGATGGAGCCCCCCGTGATGCGGAGCCTGCTTGGGATTCTCTGTCTCCCTCTCTCTGCTTCTGCCCTGCTGGCATGCACGCGCATGCTGTCTCTCCCTCTCTCTCAAAAGAATGAAATCATGCCATTTACAACAACGTGGATGGAACTGGAAAGTATTATGCTATGTGAAAGAAGTCAGTCAGAGAAAGACAGATAACATGTTTTCACTCATATGTGGAATTTGAGAAACTTAACAGAAGACAACGGGGTAAGGGAAGGGGAAAAAATGGTGTCAAATAGAGGGCGAGGCAAACCATAAGAGACTCTTAAAGACAGAGAACAAACAGGGTTGCAGGGGGGTGGGGTGGGTTGGGGGATGGGCTAGATGGGGGATGGGCACTGAGGAGGGGACTTGTTGGGATGAGCACTGGGTGTTGTACATAAGTGATGAACCATGGGAAATCTACCCTCAAAACAAAGAGCTCACTATAAACTCTGTAGGTTAGCTAACTAGACAATAAATTATATTAGAAAATCATAATAAACTTAAAAAAAAAAGTTTAGAGAGGTTTACATGACTTGCCCACAGTCACACAGCTCCTAAGTGGCAGACAGACCTATTCCACAGGCCACATTCTTAGCCATTCTGTGTCATTATTTCTACATAAAAATACTCTTATTGCCTACAGATTTTAATCCCAACACCTTTTCTTCGGCTTTTTAAAAGCCTGAAGATCTGACCTAAGCTTAATTCTCTACACTCCGTTGTACACGAGTCCCCCTGAACTCTGTTCTCTACTGTACAAGCGGTGTTCTGCCATCAGTGTTACTCTCCTCCTACACCTAATTCCGCTGTAATTAAATGTAATACCATACATCTTGTCCTTAGGCAGCATGTAGTTGGATTTTAAAGAAATACACTCTCATGAAGATTAAAGTGTTGATAAATTTACATCTTTTACATTTATATGGAAGGGAGACCTGCCTGGGTTCATCTTGACTGTACAACTACTGGTATAATAGTTAAGCCATTTAATACCTCTGTGTCTCTGGTTAGGTCACTTAACACATTCTGCCTCAGGATCCTCACACTAGAATAATGTTAACAGTAGCACCACCTTGTATTGTTAATGTGGTGATTAATGAGCTAATTAACGGAAAGTTCTTCAAAGCTCTTAGAATCCTGTGTTTCCTTGAAATGGTAAGAAGCTTTCATGATAGGTGATGTATCTACTTTAAATTAAAAATCAATTAGATACAACTTCTAGTGTAACATACTACAGTATTTTGATTATGATTGACTCAAGTAGTTGTAGCAACGCCATCTTCTATGTTCAAATAGACCAGACTTTAAGTTGAGCATCAGGGTTTTCCCTATGTTAAGGGTAAACAGTGTCAGGGCATGGGGGGAGAATCAGACTCTTTTCTAAGATCCTATAGAACCCAGGGACATCTTCTCCAGATGCCAAGTTCTGCAGGGTTTATGTTCTCCAAGTCACTAAAATAAACCTATGGCAGATACTCCAATCATTTTGTTTCTCCCCATGGATCTGTAATACATGGATTTTACTGACATGTGTACATGTCTGTACGTACACACATACATACATGTCACACACATGCTAATTATTCAGCAAGAGACATGATTTCCCTTTCTTCTGCTAAAAGTACCTTGATTTTTCCACCAGATAACCATCCCTCCCTTACTTGCAGTATACACATTAACAGATGAAGCTGAATCTATCTCCAGCTGCTGGGACAGGCATTCAGGCGAAGCCCTAGCCAATGAGAGCTTTGCAAATCCTGCCCAGAGAACAACCAAGGGACTACACAAGCCAATCATTTTGGATTACAGCTAATCCCAAGATTTTTGCTTGAGTTACTGGGAAAAACGTTTCTCTTCTGTTGGACTTGGAGCTCAGAGGATAATAAGACTCAGACTGCCAGGATACCACCATGTACAGAGAACCTGCCCCAAAGTGAAATCAACACACACACATACATAGACACACGCATACATATATACACATCCACTCATACATACACACATACATATACACACACATACATATAAATGTACACATGCATACATACACACATATATACACATCCATCCACACACACATACATATATACACATATACATACACATGCATACACACATACATATATACACACATACATACATACACATGCATACATAATACACACATACATACACATATACACACATACATATATACATACACACGCATGCATACACACATATATACACATCCATCCATACATACACACACACATATACATACACAAGCATACATGCACATATACATATATATGTACGCATGCATACATATACACACATCATATATACACACACATACATATATACACATCCATCTATATGTACACACATACATATATGCATACATACATACATATATACACATCCACCCATATGTAGACACGTACATATATACATACGCATACATATATACACACATACACACCCATCCATACTTACACACATACATATATACACACACATGCACACATACATATATACACACATGCATATATACACATCCATCCATACGTATACACATACATATATACACACATGTGCATACACACCTACATGTATACACACATATGCATACATACACATATGTATATACACACACATATACGTATATACATACATACACGTATATACGCACATACATACACATCTATCCATATGTACATGCACATGTACATATATACACACCCACCCATCCATACACACATACATATATATATATACACATACATATACACATACACACATATATACACATACATATATATACACACATACACATTCATATATACACATCCATACACACACACACACACATACAAACATACACACCTATATGCATATATACACATACACACATATATACACAAACACATGCACACATATACATGTGTGTATGTCTATGCACTCACATACAATGTGCCTAGACAGGTAGATAAACAACACAAGCTAAGATCCTAGTGACAATTTGAAGCCCCTGCCTCAAGGTGACTTCATGTTGGCCCCCCTGGGATCCTCCACTTACATCAGCCAATGAATTCCTACCTGGCTTAAGCTAGTTTGACTTGGATTTTCTATTACTGTTAACTGTAAGACTTGACAAATGTATACATAATGGAACAGTCACTTTTTATAAGGGAATAAAAACACGTGTCCTTAATTGGGCTTACCTTTTGGTTTAGTAAAGCGCTGGCCAGTTTCTGTACTTCTGAACTCAGTAAGGTAGTTCCTCTGATGACTTTGCTGAGAGCGGCAAGAGACTGGTGGACGGTCTGCACTAAGCGAATGGCATTGAACTGTTCCAGGACGATGAAGGACAGTACTGGAGACCCTTGTTGATCGTTAGGAGGACACACCTTCTGATGAATCAGGTTGGAGTTCTAAAAGAACAGTATGCCATGTCATCCTTCTGGAAACGTGGCATAAACTACTGACACCACAACACTTCACAAGGTACTAAGATCCTCTGTGGTCCCACTCGGTTTTGAAACCCTGGTGTCTTAAGGTGGCCGCATGTGTTACATGTGGAACCGCACAGGAAAGGGGTAGGCAGGGGTCTGGAGGAGCCACACGGAGCAGCAGTGGTCCGCACAGGAGCAAGAATGGGGATCGATGGCCCCTCTGAGCCAATGCAGACAGCACAGTACAGCTACACTGTGAATACACAGAGAAGACATCACGCTTTCAAACAAATGTGAATGGATATTTAATTCAAATACGTATGAGCTAAAACCACCATGAATAAATTACAACATCCAAACAGCATAATTTGTGGTGAAACTACTGAGGGATTACAGTCGTATCTTTAGTCAGCTGATTATTTTAGGGAAAGCCTTTTTCTAATGACTAAATACATTTGAGTAAATTGTGTTCCTTTGAAGAATGGCTTTGACATTTTAAAGTTCATCTTGTCATTAAAAAGCTAAGTGTATTCAGAGAAAATCATTATGTGATTATGGAGCTGCTGGGGGAAATGGTTATGGATACTTTAAATCTTAACTATGAAGCAAGGATTATCTTTTAGACAAGGAAACCTACCCTAACTGGGCACAAAATAGGTGCAAATCCAGGATTTTGTATTTTAACTGAAATAATTTTCTAACTAGGATACTATATTAGACTTAAGTAAAATGACACATGAAGTAGTATTTTGTTTTTAACAGAGATTTTAGAAGATGGTTCTCTCTCAGAGTATTTTTGTCACCCATGGAAATTCTAGCATTGACTAGGCCAAAGGTTAGCAATTTTTCCCACGAAGGTCCAGAGAGCAAACACACCAGGCTTTGTGGGTCCTAAGTTCTCTGTCATAATTACTCAAATATGCTGTTGTGGTGTCGAAGTGGCCACAGACAGCACAGAAATGAAAAGACAAGGCAGGGTTTCAATAAAACTGTTTCCAGAAAATGAGGGCAGGTGTGTCCCTTGGGCAGTACTTTGCCAGGCTCTAGGGGACATTATCACTGACTCATGCATTGGTCTATGTGACATCAAGGCCCTGTGAGATACATGACTCGATGACACTGGTAAGACTGCGTTACCCGCGGTGTATACAACAATGACCACAAGTGCACAGAGGCGGTGGTTTTTCCTGGTCACATGGCCATGTCTTTGTCCAACATATTTTTTCTAGGATAAGGAAGATATTGAAAGACTCAACATACAATCATTTTAAAGAGCCAAAAAACAAACTAGAAACAGACACAACAGATAGGTAGTTCTACAAAGGTTACAGAAAAGGGGGTAATGTCTTCATTTCCATGCAGTAGTAAGTTCACTTTCATCCTCTGGTAATTCTTCATTCTTCTCCAGATAATTATTTCCTAAAATCTTTCTGGGGCAGAAACCACCTTTCCTGAGTCTTAGTCCCTATGCTTAAGCCCAAACCAAGAGTTTACTCAACTCAAAGACAGAAATGAGTGTGTGACTTAGGGTTTCAGTTAATGGAGTGCTTCATTCTCGCGATCACGGAGAGGCTCGGGGAGAGCACACGGCTAACGAGAGACACCCCAGGGCCACACAGATCCCACTGGGCCTCCGGATAAGAGACAATGGTTTCTTTCCAGAAGCCGGAAACTAGGAGACCCCAAGGTAGAGAACAGGTGCAGTGGTTCTGGGACAACAGGGGGACGGCTCTTTCTGTCTCTCTCTCTCTTTCTCTCTCTCTCTCTCTCTCTCTCTCTCTCACACACACACACACACACACACACACACACACACACACACGTAACACATATATAAGCGTGTTCCTAATCAGACACACGTAGATTAACACGTACATGTAATCTACATACAAACCCATTCCTAATCAGACACACGTATGTACTGCATACATGTAATGCATATAAGTATAAATGCATTCTTAATGAGAAAGGTCAAAAGTTTGAAATTCCTGGAAGAAACTATGTCTCTCCAGAAGTGGATTTCTGACAAGATTGTGGAAGGGAAAGGGGAGGAAGGGAACAAAAAAGGAAATAAAATAGGACTAAGTTCTAAGAGGAAGTTCAAGGGCAGAAAGATCCAACAGCCCGTTACCAGGTCAGATGGCTGCTCTGTCATTTCATTTCACTGGTCAAACACAGGTTTACTAAACATGGTAACGACGGACTATTCCTAGGATCTATGCCAAGGTCCTGAATGAACCAAAGGAATCCAAACCAGCCACGTGTATTTATTTATTTAGTTTTAATTTTTTTTTAAAGTTTATTTATTTTTGAGAGAGAGAGACACAGACCATGAATGGGGGAGGGGCAGAGAGAGAGCGAGACACAGAATCCAAAGCAGGCTCCAGGCTCTGAGAGGTCAGCACAGAGCCCGACGCGAGGCTCGAACTCACAGACCGTGGGATCACGACCTGAGCTAAAGTTGGACGCTCAACTGAATGAACCACCCAGGCGCCCCCAAACCAGCCACAGTCTTTTTTTTTTCAATATATGAAATTTATTGTCAAATTTGTTTCCATACAACACCCAGTGCTCATCCCAAAAGGTGCCCTCCTCAATACCCATCACCCACCCTCCCCTCCCTCCCACCCCCCATCAACCCTCAGTTTGTTCTCAGTTTTTAAGAGTCTCTTATGCTTTGGCTCTCTCCCACTCTAACCTGTTTTATCTTTTTCCTTCCCCTCCCCCATGGGTTTCTGTTAAGTTTCTCAGGATCCACATAAGAGTGAAACCATATGGTATCTGTCTTTCTCTGTATGGCTTATTTCACTTAGCATCACACTCTCCAGTTCCATTCATGATGCTACAAAGGGCCATGTTTCATTCTTTCTCATTGCCACGTAGTACTCCATTGTGTATATAAACCACAATTTCTTTATCCATTCATCAGTTGATGGACATTTCGGCTCTTTCCATAATTTGGCTATTGTTGAGAGTGCTGCTATAAACATTGGGGTACAAGTGCCCCTATGCATCAGTACTCCTGTATCCCTTGGGTAAATTCCTAGCAGTGCTACTGCTGGGTCATAGGGTAGGTCTATTTTTAATTTTCTGAGGAACCTCCACACTGTTTTCCAGAGCGGCTGCACCAATTTGCATTCCCAACAACAGTGCAAGAGGGTTCCCGTTTCTCCACGTCCTCTCCAGCATCTGTAGTCTCCTGATTTGTTCATTTTGGCCACTCTGACTGGCGTGAGGTGATAGCTGAGTGTGGTTTTGATTTGTATGTCCCTGGTAAGGAGCGACGTTGAGCATCTTTTCATGTGCCTGTTGGCCATCCGCATGTCTTCTTTAGAGAAGTGTCTATTCATGTCTTCTGCCCATTTCTTCACTGGGTTATTTGTTTTTCGGGTGTGGAGTTTGGTGAGCTCTTTATAGATTTTGGATACTAGCCCTTTGTCTGATATGTCATTTGCAAATATCTTTTCCCATTCCATTGGTTGCCTTTTAGTTTTGTTGACTGTTTGCTTTGCTGTGCAGAAGCTTTGTAACTTCATAAGGTCCCAGTAATTCATTTTTGCTTTTAATTCCCTTGCCTTTGGGGATGTGTCGAGTAACAGATTGCTACGGCTGAGGTCAGAGAGGTCTTTTCCTGCTTTCTCCTCTAGGGTTTGGATGGTTTCCTGTCTCGCTTTCAGGTCCTTTATCCATTTTCAGTTTATTTTTGTGAATGGTGTGAGAAAGTGGTCTAGTTTCAATCTTCTGCATGTTGCTGTCCAGTTCTCCCAGCACCATTTGTTAAAGACACTGGCTTTTCTCCATTGGATGTTCTTTCCTGCTTTGTCAAAGATTAGTTGGCCATATGTTTGTGGGTCTAGTTCTGGGGTTTCTATTCTATTCCATTGGTCTATGTGTCTGTTTTTGTGCCAATACCATGCTGTCTTGATGATGACAGCTTTGTAGTAGAGGCTAAAGTCTGGCATTGTGATGCCTCCCACTTTGGTCTTCTTCTTCAAAATTACTTTGGCTACTCGGGGCCTTTTGTGGTTCCATATGAATTTTAGGATTGCTTGTTCTAGTTTCGAGAAGAATGCTGGTGCAATTTTGATTGGGATTGCATTGAATGTGTAGATAGCTTTGGTTAGTATTGACATTTTAACAATATTTATTCTTCCAATCCATGAGCAGGGAATGTCTTTCCATTTCTTTATATCTTCTTCAATTACCTTCATAAGCTTTCTATAGTTTTCAGCATACAGATCTTTTACATCTTTGGTTAGATTTATCCGTAGGTATTTTATGCTTCTTGGTGCAATTGTGAATGGGATCAGTTTCTTTATTTGTCGTTCTGTTGCTTCATTGTTAGTGTATAAGAATGCAACTGATTTCTGTACATTGATTTTGTATCCTGCAACTTTGCTGAATTCATGTATCAGTTCTAGCAGACTTTTGGTGGAGTCTGTCAGATTTCCCATGTATAGTATCATGTCATCTGCCAAAAGTGAAAGCTTGACTTCATCTTTGCAAATTTTGATGCCTTTGATTTCCTTTTGTTGTCTGACTGCTGATGCTAGCACTTCCAACACTATGTTAAACAACAGTGGTGAGAGTGGACATCCCTGTCGTGTTCATGATCTCAGGGAAAAAGCTCTCAGTTTTTCCCCATTGAGGATGATGTTAGCTGTGGGCTTTTATAAATGGCTTTTATTATCTTTAAGTATGTTCCCTCTATCCCGACTTTCTCAAGGGTTTTTATTAAGAAAGGGTGCTGAATTTTGTCAAATGCCTTTTCTGCATCGATTGACAGGATCATATGGTTCTTATCTTTTCTTTTATTAATGTGATGTATCACGTTGATTGATTTGCGAATGTTGAACCAGCCCTGCATCCCAGGAATGAATCCCACTTGATCATGGTGAATAATTCTTTTTATATGCTGTTGAATTTGATTTGATAGTATCTTAATGAGAATTTTTGCATCCATATTCGTCAGGGATATTGGCCTGTAGTTCTTTTTTACTGGGACTCTGTCTGGTTTAGGAATCAAAGTAATACTGGCTTCACAGAATGAGTCTGGAAGTTTTCCTTCCCTTTCTATTTCTTGGAATAGCTTGAGAAGGATAGGTACTATCTCTGCTTTAAACGTCTAGTAGAACTCCCCTGGGAAGCTATCTGGTCCTGGACTCTTATTTGTTGGGAGATTTTTGATAACCGATTCCATTTCTTTGCTGGTTATGGGTCTGTTCAAGCTTTCTATTTCCTCCAGATTGAGTTTTGGAAGAGTGTGGGTGTTTAGGAATTTGTCCATTTCTTCCAGGTTGTCCAATTTGTTGGCATATATTTTTTCATAGTATTCCCTGATAATTGCTTGTATCTCTGAGGGATTGGTTGTAATAATTCCATTTTCATTCATGATTTTATCTATTTGGGTCATCTCCCTTTTCTTTTTGAGAAGCTTGGCTAGAGGTTTGTCAATTTTGTTTATTTTTTCAAAAAACCAACTCTTGGTTTCATTGATCTACTCTCCAGTTTTTTTAGATTCTATATTGTTTATTTCTGCTCTGATCTTTATTATTTCTCTTCTTCTGCTGGGTTTAGGCTGCCTTTACTGTTGTGCTTCTATTTCCTTTAGGTGTGCTGTTAGATTTTGTATTGGGGATTTTTCTTGTTTCTTGAGATAGGCCTGGATTGCAATGTATTTTCCTCTCAGGACTGCCTTCGCTGCATCCCAAAGCGTTTGGATTGCTGTATTTTCATTTTCGTTTGTTTCCATATATTTTTTAATTTCTTCTCTAATTGCCTGGTTCACCCACTCATTCTTTAGTAGGGTGTTCTTTAACCGCCATGCTTTGGGAGGTTTTGCAGACTTTTTCCTGTGGTTGATTTCAAGCTTCATAGCATTGTGGTCTGAAAGTATGCATGGTATGATTTCAATTCTTGTATACTTATGAAGGGCTGTTTTGTGACCCAGTAGGTGATCTATCTTGGAGAATGTTCCCTGTGCACTCGAGAAGAAAGCATATTCTGTTGCTTTGGGATGCAGAGTTCTAAATATATCTGTCAAGTCCATCTGATCCAATGTATCATTCAGGGCCCTTGTTTCTTTATTGACCGTGTGTCTAGATGACCTATCCATTGCTGTAAGTGGAGTGTTAAAGTCCCCTGCAATTACCACATTCTTACCAATAAGGTTGCTTATGTTTATGTGTAATTGTTTTATATATTTGGGGGCTCCCATATTCGGCGCATAGACATTTATAATTGTTAGCTCTTCCTGATGGTTAGACCCTGTAATTATTATATAATGCCCTTCTTCATCTCTTGTTACAACCTTTAATTTAAAGTCTGGTTTCTCTGATATAAGTATGGCTACTCCAGCTTTCTTTTGGCTTCCAGTAGCATGATAAATAGTTCTCCATCCCCTCACTCTCAATCTGAAGGTGTCCTCAGGTCTAAAATGAGTCTCTTGTAGACAGCAAATAGATGGGTCTTGTTTTTTTATCCATTCTGATACCCTATGTCTTTTGGGTTGGCACATTTAATCCATTTACATTCAGTGTTATTAGAGAAAGATACAGGTTTAGAGTTATTGCGATGGCTGTATGTTTTATGCTTGTAGCGATGACTCTGGTACTTTGTCTCACAGGATCCCCCTTAGGGTCTCTTGTAGGGCTGGTTTAGTGGTGATGAATTCCTTCAGTTTTTGTTTGTTTGGGAAGACCTTTATCTCTCCTTCTATTCTAAATGACAGACTTGCTGGATAAAGGATTCTCGGCTGCATATTTTTTCTGTTCATCACATGGAAGATCTCCTGCCATGCCTTTCTGGCCTGCCAAGTTTCAGTAGAGAGATCAGTCACGAGTCTTATAGGTCTCCCTTTATATGTTAGGGCCCGTTTATCCCTTGCTGCTTTCAGAATTTTCTCTTTATCCTTGTATTTTGCCAGTTTCACTAAGATATGTTGTGCAGAAGATCGATTCAAGTTACGTCTGAAGGGAGTTCTCTGTGCCTCTTGGATTTCAATGCCTTTTTCCTTCCCCAGTTCAGGGAAGTTCTCAGCTATTATTTCTTCAAGTACACCTTCAGCACCTTTCCCTCTCTCTTCCTCCTCTGGGATACCAATTATGCGTATATTATTTCTTTTTAGTGTAAAACTTAGTTCTGTAATTTTCCCCTCATACTCCTGGATTTTTTTATCTTTTTCTCAGCTTCTTCTTTTTCCATAATTTTATCTTCTGGTTCACCTATTCTCTCCTCTGCCTCTTCAATCCGAGCCGTGGTCCTTTCCATTTTATTTTGCATCTCATTTAAAGCGTTTTTCAGCTCCTGACTATTCCTTAGTCCCTTGATCTCTGTAGCAAGAGATTCTCTGCTGTCCTCTATACTCTTTTCAAGCCCAGTGATTAATTTTATGAGTATTATTCTAAATTCACTTTCTGTTATATTATTTAAATCCTTTTTGATCAATTCGTTAGCTGTTGTTATTTCCTGGAGATTCTTTTGAGGGGAATTCTTCCGATTGGTCATTTTGGATAGTCCCTGGAGTGGTGCGGACCTGCAGGGCACTTCCCCTGCGCTGTGGTGTATAACTGGAGTTGATGGGCGGGGCTGCAGTCAGACCTGATGTCTGCCTTCAGCCCACCGCTGGGGCCACAGTCAGACTGGTGTGTGCCTTCTCTTCCCCTCTCCTAGGGGCGGGATTCACTGTGGGGTGGCGTGGCCCGTCTGGGCTACTTGCACACTGCCAGGCTTGTGGTGCTGGGGATCTGGCGTATTAGCTGGGGTGGATAGGCAAGGTGCACGGGGGCGGGAGGGGCAGGCTTAGCTCGACTCTCCTTAGGTGATCCACTTCAGGAGGGACCCTGTGGCAGCAGGAGGGAGTCAGACCCACCGGAGGGATGGATCTGCAGAAGCACAGCGTTGGGTGTTTGCATGGAGCAAGCAAGTTCTCTGGCAGGAACTGGTTCCCTTTGGGATTTTGGCTGGGGGATGGGCGAGGGAGATGAAGCTGGCGAGAGCCTTTGTTCCCCGCCAAACTGAGCTCTGTCGTCCTGGGGCTCAGCAACTCTCCCTCCCTTTGTCCTCCAGCCTTCCCACTCTCTGAGCAGAGCTGTTAACTTATAACCTCCCAGATGTTAAGTCCCACTTGCTGTCGGAACACACTCCATCGGGCCCCTCCGCTTTTGCCAGCCAGACTCGGGGGCTCTGCTTCAGCCACGTCTTAATGCTCATTTCATTTAGTTTAGATCCATTTAGTTTCATTTAGTTCAGTTACGATTAGTTGCAATTATTATTAATGGAGCAAGCAGAGCTCAACCAGGATAGGTGGGTGTCATCACCCAATAAACTGCTGAAGAACTAAAGTACAGGGGCAGCCCCGCTAGTGACACTGACAGCAAGCAAGGCCAAGGCTGAACAACAAGGGAGGGGAGCAGCTGTTACATCTTCTGAGAAGAAAACGACAGGAAGCTAGGGAGAGCTAACATCAAAAAAAAAAAAAAAAAAAAAAAAAGAAAGGAGTTTTTGTTTCAGGTATAAATTATTTGCTAATTTCCTAATGCCTTGAAAATGTCATAGCTTTTTTTTTTTTATTTATCTATTTTTGAGACAGAGAGAGACAGAGCATGAATGGGGGAGGGTCAGAGAGAGGGAGACACAGAATCTGCAACAGGCTCCAGGCTCTAAGCTGTCAGCACAGAGCCCGACGCGGGGCCTGAACTCACGAACCGCGAGATCATGACCTGAGCCGAAGTCGGACGCTTAACCGACTGAGCCACCCAGGCGCCTCGAAAATGTCATAGCTTTTATGTACCAACCAAAGATGTCCACAAAAGCAAACCCAGCAGCGGTCCCTGGGAGGAAGGCATAGCACTGGAGGATGTCGCTGTGAATGGCCCTTTCCCCGCTGTCCTTACCCCTAGGTTCCCTGGCAGCCATTTTCACATCAAACATGGGTATGCACAATAACATGGTACGTGTTTTTTTGAAAAACCATTTGTCCCCTGTACAAAACAGAACATTAACAAGACCGTATTGACTCCTAGGCAAGAATCTTTCACAGGTGATCTGCCCCGTGACTGCGCCAGGGGAACGCAGCAGACAAGGAAAGGATGACAGAGCCACAAGTCGCACACTGAGAGACTGAACACAGACCACGGTATCGAAGGACAGGAATGACTAACATTCTAGCATAGGGACTATGTGCCAGGCGCACCATGACTTTCCATGTGAAGTTATCTTGTTACATACTAACAGTTTCAGCAATTCAAAAAGCAGAGAGAGAAGAATGGATTCCAAACGAGGAAAAAACGTCACTGGATCTGAAAATCTCGAACTGGCTGAGCAGTCTTTTCTTCCACGCCCTCCTCAAAATGAGGTATTTCTTCACGACAATAAAATGCTTTGGTTTGCTGATGTGTACGACAGACTCTCAGAAACACAAGACAGCACAAGATGCTGGTGTGAGTGCGCGTTGTTTCCAAGTCTGAGAAAAGGCAACATCCTAACGCAGCAAGCGAACTGGTTCATGACTTTCAGAGTAAATGGAGCACTCAGGTTTCAACGGTCAGGGCAGAGAGCCAGTGAGAAACCATTCCAACAATGAATGCATTGTTGGACAGTCCACAAAGTGCAGTCACTGACAGGACACATACACATGGTTTTTGCAACTGCTCAAAGTAAGAAATAGAGAATTTCAGCTTCTATTTTCTGCCATAAACAGCTATGTTGAATAAAATATTAAAGCATGTTCTTCCACACACCCAAAAGCAACCTTGAGAGAAGGAAGAATTATTCAAACAACGAAATGCTGAGTATTCAATTTTCAACTTTATTAATTTTATCCCGAATGCAAACACAAGGTATTCTGCATTAGAGATATCACTTACTAATTACCTCACAATAAGAAATAAGTGTGCTGTTACTGTCCTTGTACCTTGACCAAGGCCTTCCTTTTGGGGTGGCCAGGTGAGCCAGATGCCCCTGGGTGAGGTACACAGGGGACGGGAGACCGGTCATGCTCTGCTTCTACAGACTTCCTCTTCCCCTCCAAAGACGGAGTTCTAGGAGATGCAATGGGCTTGAATTCTAACCAACACTGTGGTGTGCAAATAAAATCTCTCCAGGAGCCAAGTGATCTAAGAGATGACTCAGTTTTGGGCTTTATCCCTTTTGACCTTTAAAAACCCAGAGAGATAATGCTCTGGTCTCTCCAGCATCTTGGGGCTTAGGAACTGAGTCAAGGTCTAACCTGTGGTCCTCTCAGAGAAATAAGAGAGGTTTTATCATCCCTTGTGTTCAGAGCAATTTTGTAGACAAATGTCTACAAAGCTAATTCTCATGGTATGTGAAATAAGAATCGGGCTCTTTTTGGGGTGACACGGAGAAATCTAGAAAGGGTTTTTTATGCGCCAGCACTGCAAGTGAGACAACAACAAGCACGGCCCTGAGGTCACTGGGGCTGGTGACCCTGAGCTTTCACATTCATAATCACGGGTTGTGAGAACAGACATGAGGTCCACTATCTGGTCAATGGAGAGGATAAAAGACGGCCTTCCCCCCCCCCCCCCCAATTAAAATCCTGAATGATTACACTTTCAGCAGAAGAGTCAAAGAGAAATAAACTGCCTTCACCTGTGCCCCAAGGACTATGAGGGAAAGTGCGTATCAAAATTTGGTAGTAACTGTGGAGTGGTGAGTGTATATGTAGGACTCTCTCCTCAAAAAATAATTGTCACCGTTGGAACTTTAACATTAGTTTGTATGCGCGACTTTGGAGGTTCTAATGAACTTCAAGAGGATAATTTAATTTGTATAGTTCCAGACTAGAGGTATCTCAAAGTATTTGAAGGGTGCATGATGCTGACCCAACCTAAACTAAACCCTAAGCCTACATTCTAAACTGAATGGTTCAATACGTTTTAATTCCAGGCTACAAATAGCTCCTTTGTAAGTCATGTTACCAAAATAATTACATGTCACGGCTTAACAAAAACCCAAATACTATATAAGTAAATAAGGCACTGCCATCAAATTATCATATACAATGTAGAGAAGAATCAAATCCACAAAAACTTCAGATATAGGAATAACCACAACAAACCATAAAGCAATTATGGTAAATGTTTCTAGAACTGACAGAGATTCTTAAAATAAACAACAAGAACATCTGGAAAAGAAACAAACTTTTAAAAATTAAAAATTATTGGGGTGCCTGGGTGGCTCAGTCAGTTAAGCCTCCAACTTCAGCTCAGGTCATAATCTCATGGTTCATGGGTTTGAGCCCTGCATCAGGCTCTGTTTTGAGAGCCTGGAGCCTGCTTCAGATTCTGTGTCTCCTTCTCTCTCTGTCCCTCCCCTGCTCGTGCTCTGTCTCTCTCTCAGTAATAAATAAGCATTAAAAAATGTTATTAAATCAAAACAGTAAGGGTTAAAATGTAAAACTTCCATACTAGATTACATCTGGCTGAGTAAAGAGGGAGTGGACCGGAAGACACATGTGTAGAGTTTATTAAGAATGTATCACAAGGACACCAGGAAGTGGGAAACAAGAGAACTAAGACACACGGTGAGTAAAGAGAAGAGGGTGGGCCGACTCCTGACTCAGGTTCCAGAAGAGGAGGAGTAGAGCAGAGTGAAGAGTCCAACTGACCTTGCCCACAGATGAACAGGAGCAATCTAAATTCAAAAGCCCATTAAATCTTAAGCAAGATTTCAAAATGAATGAATTAAAGAAAGAAAACAAATCCATGCTGAGTCTCAGTAACACTGCAGAAAACCAAGGCAAAGAGATCTTAAAAGCAGTATGAAAGTAAACATAAATCAAAGGAGCAAAAATGGACTTCTTAGCAGCAAAAGCAGAGAGCAGAAAAGAGCAGAATCATCTCACTGTACCTTCAATATAATGAGACAGTAACTGTTAATATGGAAAAATAAACATTTGAAAACAGAGGACGGGGCGCCTGGTGGCTCAGTTGGTTGAATGTCCAACTTCGGCTCAGGTCATGATCTCGCAGTTTGTGAGTTCGGGCCCCGCATCGGGCTCTGTGCTGACAGCTCGGAGCCTGGAGCCTGCTTCGGATTCTGTGTCTCCCTCTCTCTGCCCCTCCCCTGCTCATGCTCGGTCTCTCTCTCAGAAGTAAACAAACATTTAAAAAATATATAAAAACAGAGGATACATTAAAGGCATTTTCAGAGAAATAAGGATGCAAAGAGTTTCCCACCAAAGGACTCCTGTGACTTCAGGAAGAAGGGGAGGACACTCACCCGAAATGTCCTGGAGGCAGGAAGGAGTACAGGAGAGTGAAGGCATGGGACCCGGTCAGAACGAGCATGAAGTGGAAACAACAGCCAAGACTGAAACACGTAACAGTAACTCCATATGAGGCTGGGGTTGTGTATAATGTTCTCAGCTTCTTCAATTGTCTTCCATATAAGTAAATATATTTACATTAACTTTGATAAGCTAAGTTGGTACGATAAACTATCTAGGATGCCACTAAAAAGGTAGAAAGCATGTACAATTTGTAAACTGTGAGAGAAAGATATCAGAGAAAACAATCAGTCCAAAGGAAGATTAACAAAGGAATGAAAAGAAGAAAAATACAAGACATAATAATACGAAGTAATCCAAAGTAATATTAAATAGATGAAATGATCCACTTAAAGATCACAAAAAGACCACCTATGGGCTCTTTGTAAGATGTACACATATAAAAAGGTCCAAAAGCTGAGAATAGAAGTATGAAATAAGATAGAGCTAACCAAGAATAATTAAAAGAAGGTTCATGCAGATTTACTAATATCAGAAGAAAAACACTTTAAGAGTTACAGAAAATTACTTTGCAGTGATTAAGTTTAACCTATCAAGAGATAGTGTTCTGATTTTACATAACTCAAAAAGTGACAGTAAAAAACCATTTTATAAATGTATGAGTCGTGAACAAAACACTTAAAAAACTTAATTTTGGGGTGCCTGGGTGGCTCAGTCGGTTAAGCAATTAACTTCGGTGCGGTCAGTTCAAGCCCCGTATGGGGTTTTGTGCTGATGGCTCAGAGCCTGGAGCCTGCTTCAGATTCTGTGATTCCTTCTCTCTCTGCCTCTTCCCTGCTCATGCTCTTTCTCTCTCAAAAATAAACATTAAAGAAAAAGTTTAAAAACTTAACATAATTTCAACATGGTAGTCAACCACAGCAGAACACGTATTCTTTTCAAAGATAACACAAAAAAAATGTTTCATAATGATATAATGGGCCATAAAGCAAGTCTCAACAAGTTTCAAAGATGCGTGTCATAGGACAGCATTCTCTGATCACAAAGAGTAGAAATCTGCGACTAAAAGTAACCAGGAAAGCCACTTATGAATAAAAACGCATGAAAGAAGTAAAAGTCATAACACAACTTAGAAACTGTTTAAAAGTGAGTAGCAATGAAAACATAAAAGTAAAAATTTGAGGGGTACAGTTGCAAGAGTGTTTAAATTAGGAATAGGAGGAGGGGGATCACTGAAGCAAACACCCAGTCAAGAAGCAAACACAACAGAACGAAGAACAAACGAAGAGCATGCCTGGCTTGTGGAAGGGAGGTTGTTTCTCAGCTCCCATCCGCCCACTTTGCTTTTCTTCCTGTAGCTCTGTGATGCCCAGGCTGAGACTCCCGCAAATTGAGGGTTTCTTGCCAGCTGAGGCCCCATGAGGTTCAGCCACGTGGAATTTGCAGAGGAGAAGGGAAAACCCAGGGGCTTCTCCTGGGGGTGCTCCCGGCACCAGTCCTACAGCACCCCCAGCAACAGAGGTTCCAGCACTTCTGAGGGGGCAGCGCCCTCCTGCACCTGAGTCCCTGCCGGTCCATGGGCCCCTCCATGGGGCTCTGCCTGCCACTCACCCCAGACTCCTCCCTGCTGTCCCCCAGCCCAAACAAAAGGTGGTTGCTTCTTGCAAACATGTGCTTCCAACTCTTCCTTTTTGTCTTTTCTGGCCATGCAACGTATGTATAACCAATTCCCTTGTATTAAATCATCTGTTGAAATACCTAGTGTGTTTTCTACTGTGCTGTCTGCAATGGGACAGAGAGAATCTAAGTTAATGTAAGCTACACATTCCTTGTTGTCAAAAGGAGTGAAACCTGTCAGGGTCTGGGGGAAGGAGAGTGGGAGTGGTGGTGGGTAAAGCTTTACTAAGAATTAAATTCCAAAGGACATCTTTCACCTGGAGAATCAATGAGACAGGAGATCATACTTGCTGAATTTTAGATGTTTTAGGAAGAAAAAAAAAAGCCACAAAACAAAATAGCTCTAAGTACAACTGCGAAATGTTTTTATCCAACAAAGGTATATATTATAGATATATTCCCTACCTTAAATTTTCTAAAACTAGGACATAGTCATCATATTTTATAGGATTTCACCTTAATTAAAAGGGAAGAAAGTCGAAAAGCAGTCTGAGAAGAAATAATATATTTAAAAGATAATTTTAGTTTAAGAATATAAGAAAGTACTAGTCTTACTGTTTATTCCAGAATTCTCTATTTTACTTTAATTGCAATGCACTATTTTAAAATTAAGCTATTGGGCCTAAAAGATTAATTTGACAAACATACAATCTACCATCTGAAAAAAGAAATAGTAAAATAGTTACCAGATCAACAGGTTCAATTATTGTTCAGAAAAAATTCCATCACCTATTTTTTTCCCAACAATTCTCCCAGCCTAAAAGAGGCAGTTTTCTGTGTACCTCTTATCATGTGGGTAATCTCAGTGAGAGGTCGTGGGAGTTCTCAAGCTATGTAAAGGAGATGTAAATTGGTCAGAATGTCAGTAATTCTCATCAGTTGTCACCATCAACCAGGTATTAAAAATTGATGAGAGGTAGCTCACGCATAATAAAAATTTCAAAGCATGAAATGATCTTTCAAATGCAAGCATGCATAATATTGAATGAAACTGGCTTCTCTATCTGTTATACTTTTCAGTATTTTGCTCATTAAATTGTTTTTCAAGTTACTATTTTTAGCAGAAATCCTAAGAAAAATGTCACAAAATAAGAGATGATACTAAATTATGCATCTGAACTATTTAAAAAATGATGTGACATAAATTAATGATTAACAAACTGATGCTGAAAGTTACAATTACATATTTATATGCATTTTCTCCTGAAATAGATATAATCACTAATACAGTCACTAAAAATTTAGAGATTCCACTTCAAGCATGAAAGACTAAATTAAGAAAAGATCTTGAATACGGCCATGGTATCAGGACCATTAGGGCTTGTTATACTAAGTTTTACAAAGCTACAAATCTTTAAAGAACTGAGAACAAAAAAGTTTAATGTCTGAAGAGTTCATGCTTTCCAAACTGTTCACATCCATTTTTTATCAGATCGGCACCAGAGTCCTACAGGGATGGATTCTACTTGGGAGATGTCTTGGACGCGTTTCTCTTGCTCCGCGCTCGCGTTGCCACAGCACTGGCGAATGACGTGTACCCACTGCAACCCGGTCCTGCAGAAGAGTCCTGACTGTCCATCCAGTCACTCTGCTCCAAGCATTCCTGTCCCTCACGGGTCAGACTAACAGACATGGCACACTCTTCCATCTCTCTGCGACACCACACCTTGTCTTTAACCGAGAGGATTTCTCGCTCGTCGTGTAACATTCCCTGGCTTCCTTTCAGCAGAATTAAGTATGCCTTCACCTGGGCTCCCCCAAAACATTGTAATACCTCTATTTTTGAGTATTATTATCAAATCTTAATAAACCATAGCACACAGCATCTAAGAGAAACATCAATAGATACTTGATGAATGAAAAATGAGTTAATGCATGAATGCAGAGAAGAGGTTGACGTCCCTTTTTAAGAAAAAGCTAACATAGAGTCCAGAAGTGATTCAATTAATGTCTCCTAGCTATTTAATGGGAAAAGATTAGGACCTGGGTGACTCCCTTATAATTACTTTTCAAAAAATTATTATTATTGCTTAGATATAGTTAACCTTTAAGTTTAGCTAGTAATTAACCATAACCTCATAGAAATAATGATGAAAAACTAAAAAAGGAATGTAGTACTAAGTTGTTGCATTTGAAACATTTATATGCATAAATTTCAAAACTCTTACAAAACAGAATTCCTATTCCTAAGGGCCACATCTTAATTTGCCTGGTTTAAAATACGACCTTCATGAGAATTGTTGTGCAAGTTATAAATTAGTATTGGGAAACATGGAGAGGGAAAGGAGTAAAATGCAGGGATCTTATCTGGCCATCACTGGTGGCTGGCATGGCGAGCCTATTCAAGGATATGGAAACAGCCCTCGGAAACTCCTCATACACAAATCTGAGGTGGTTTGTGCACACAGCACTCAGGTCTGCTAGAGTGTGAAAGAAGCTTAGAAGTAAGGTTGGAGATGGAGCCATGTGGTGAAAAATTCTTTTTCCCTTAGTAAAATTAATGTGATAATAATAAGAAATATGATTTCAGAAAGTATCTATTAGAAGGAGAGTCAAATCTGGAGTTTTCTATTATCCATATGAGAGAACAGAAGTCTAAATTATGACAATAAATTCAGGAAAGAAACGGAAGAGATAAAAAACAAATTGTAGCAGAATGAAGTGTAAGATACTTGCTACATTAATATGGCCGGTATGAGTTTAACATAATGGTAATTTTGAAATAATCTATATTTATCTTACAAACAAAAATCAGAATGAAATTTTAAAAGTTACGCTTGTTTCCAGACAGGAGAGCAAACTATGTCCCACCTGCGAATCCTGTCTTGGACACAACAAGAGAACACTACACCAGAAGATGGGACCCTGAGAATGGGAACATCTGGGAGACCCTTGTAAACAGTAGGGTACGGTGACCCACCGCTGAAGAGAGCTGGGCCCCAGGCTGGGGTGAGGCAAGGGAGAATTCAGGGTTGCTGACTTTACCACCACCCTGAATGGATCACTGTCCAACACGTCACCACTTCAGCGCTAAAAACAGCAATATGAAGCCACAGTCATGGATAGCAAGGTAGTTGATATGACACAGCACGTAGTCCAGCTGGTGTTGGAAATGGAGCTAAACAGGTTCCAGTACAAAGGCTGAGATTATCAAACAAACAGATACAAACAAATCCACACCTGTTTATACTATGGTAAAACGTAAGGATATAAGAGACAGAACATTCTTAGAGGAAAAATATTAATCAGTTACAAAGAAATAAGAATTGGATTAACAGTGAACTTCCTCAGTAAAAAGACCTAATAACCTTATACGTAAAGGAGCTAGAAAAAGAAGAACAAACAATTCCAAAATCAATAGAGGGAAGAAAATATAAGATGAGAACAGACATAAATGATATAGAAACTAACAAAACAATAGATCAATGAAACCAGGAGGTGGTTCTTTGAAAACTCTTAGCCAGACTCATCAAAAAAGAGAGAGAGAGAGAGAGAGAGAGAGAGAGAGAGAGAGACGCACACAAAGGACTCAAAACCAGAAATGAAACAGGAGTAGTAACAACTGACAGCACAGAAATACAAAGGATTATAAAAGAATATTATGAAAAATTATATGCCAACAAATTGGACAACTTAGAAGCAATGGATAAAGTTCTAGAAACACATAACCTCCTAAAATTGAAGCAGGAAGAAACAGAAAATTTGAACAGACCGATTACCAGCAGTGAAACTGAATCAGTAATCAAAAAATTCCCAACAAACAAAAGTCCAGGACGAGATGGCTTCACACATCAATTCTACCAAACATTTAAAGAAGAGTTAATACCTCTTCTTCTCCAACTACTACAAAAAATAGAAAAGGAAGAAAAATTTCCATATTCATTCTATGAGCCCAGCATGACCCTGACACCAAATCCAGATAAAGACAAGAAAAATAAGAACTATAGGCCCATAACTCTGATGAGCATCAATATAAAAATCCTCAACAAAGTATTAGCAAACTGAATCCAATTCCACATTAAAAAAATCATTCACCACAACCAAGGAGGATTTATTCCTGGGATGCAAGACTGGTTCAGTATTTACAAATCAATCAACATGATACACCACATCAACAAGACAAAGGGTAAAAACCACATGATCCTTTCAATAGATGCAGAAAAAGCATCTGACAAAGTACAACATCTGTCCATGATAAAAACCCTCAAGGAAGCAGGTTTAGAGGGAAAATACCTCCACATAATAAAGGCCTTACATAAGAACATGCACAGGTAACACCGTACTCAAGGGTGAACAACTGAGAGCTTTTAGCCTACGTTCAGGAAGAAGACAAGGATGCCCACTCTCACCACTTCTATTCAATACACTACTGGAAGCCAGTCACAGCATTCAGACAAGAAAAAGAAATAAAAGGCATCTGACTTCATAAGGAAGAAATAAACTTCCGCTATGTGCAGATGATACGATACCATATGTAGAAAACCCAAAGGATGCCACCAAAAAAACTACTCAATAAATGAATTCAATAAGGTTGCAGGATAAGAAATCATAGAGAAATCAGGTGCAATTCTCTACGCTAACAATGAAGTAACAGAAAGAGAAATGAAGAAAACAGTGCCATTTACAAGCGTACCAAAAATAACCAAATACCTAGGAATAAACTTAGCCAAGAAGGTCAATGACCTGTACTGTGAAAACCGGAAAGCAATGATGAAAGACACTGAGGATGGCACGGGAAGGAAAAAGGAAAAACATCCCGTGCTCATGGATTCAAAGAACAAACACTGTTAACGCGTGCAAACTACCCAAGGCAACAGACTGTGAGGTCTGTTTCTAGTCTTGGTAGCATGCTTGTGCTCTCTCTCGCTTGCTCTCTCTCTTTCTGTGGTGCACACACACATACCCCTAACAACTTGAAATTGCTATCCAGCATGGCTGAGATACCCCATTGATCCTGTCTTCGTAATGGAAAGTGGTCCTTATGCTCGATCCAGACAGACCTTGAGCAATGTCGAACATGCCTGTCTCTCCCACACCCACCCATCTGATGCCACCTGAGAGGACGCTGACTCTCCCGCAGCTCCCAGGGCCAGGACTACATTTCACACTAAAGAAAGTTCACACATGCTTAGTGCCTATGCACTTATAGATGCGAGTGCTGGCCAACCATTCTCAGTGATGTCTCACATTCAAGTTCACTTCACAAAGCAGAAGTCATTTGTTCTTCCCTGCTTCTGTTGCAGTTTATGATAAAACCAGTTCATGATTCATAAAGGCTGCAAATTAACCCAAAATGCATGGTCATTTTCTACTTCCTTCTTTCTTTAGTTTCAAACAACGTAAACATCACTCAGAAAGCTAAATCCAAACATAATACAAACATAATCCCAAAATTATAAAATACAATTTCTTTGTAAAATCAAGCCTTCTGAGGGAAAAAGGCAGTCAAATTTCCCTGTATAATAAAGGACTGTGGCACTAAATGCATTTAACTTCCCACACTTCCCCTCCTGGTTATTAATTTAAAGGAAAGCAAAGGCTGGTTTAAGAATAGTAACTCTCCTGTGAACCAGTACAAAGAACGGATCAGGACCATGACTCCATATCAGGAATACGAGCAAGGTGATTCCTTGTATGGCCAGGGCAGAGGGGAGCACGGCGCAGGACACCAGGGCATGAAGCGCTGTCCCTGCTAGACGCCCCTCACACTGACTGTGTCAAGCTTTACCAGTGGGGCGATCCGAATGGAAGCAGTGATCCCAGTGAGCTGGGGGCAGTGCTTCCTGGGATTCCTGATGATCCCCATGTGTTGAGAATGTCATAACAACTCAAAATCACAATACTGTAAGGTTTGAGGATTTTGAATTTTTAGAAGCTTTTAACCTTTTTCATAGGTTCTGAAATTAGCTCTATTTGACATCCCTCATTTTAAAAGGTTAGACCTGAGATAGAGGCATTTTTACACTAACACTAAACTGATGGAATGTATAGTTTTGTTTTTGAATTCGAAAGAATAAATCCCTATTCAATAAGAACAGGAACCACAATATGCTAACGACTGCCTCGTGAGCAACTACTCTATCATCTACCGTACCCTACAATACAAAACTAAGTGGGTTCCAGGCGATGAACTGTTTCTCCTCAGCACTGTCAGTTCTGTGAAACATACCACCTTCACCAGCAGGCGCTGACTTTACAGAAAGAGGAAAGACAAGGCAAGCAGCGAATACAGTGACGTACAGCAGGTACAGGGGATGACCTGGCACGTCACCAGGATATGACAATCACATGGGTCACCCCACTTCTTGGGCTGATCTGCTTCTGTTACTATTATGTCCCCACCTCCTTCCAGGACACTGGTGTACATAAGAGGCAGATCGACACAGAATTTTACCATCAGGGAAAATTTGGGGATAAAAATGGAAAAAAAGGACAGGGAGAAAAAAGGGGGCCCGATCCGAATACTGTTCCAGTACTAACCTGGTTTAGTTTCTTCCAGAGATTGAGGACAGGGGACAGTTCGTTAGACCAGATTTCTCTATCAAATTTGCAACCAGCTGTTACTGATCTGCCCAAGATCCTCAACTGTGAAATAACCTAAAATAAAAACATAATAAGCAGAAAAAATTGAAAAGAGAGAAATAGTATGGGCCCAAAAATAGCTATATTTGTTTTATAAAAATAGAGACTAAATATAAACAAGTTTTAATCCCATTATCTCTATTCAATTGCCTTAACATGTAACTGATTTACTTAAGCAGTTAAAAAATAAAGACAAATATATTTCGTTTGATTGACTCAACTTTATAATTTCAACATGCTGATTGATTAAAGATCGTTTTTCTGAAAAGAGGCAATGGTAGGAAAGATAGTAAATAGCATACCACACTACATCAAAGAGCAAAACAATTTTAAGTAATTATTTGTTGGTACAAATCATTACAAACCCAAGTTTTCGTGCTCTGTATTAACGTTAAGTTGCCACGTAAACGTTTCCTCTGCACGAAGACTCTAATGAAAGACGCATGGACGGGGGGGGGGGGGGGGGGTGCAAACCAGGCGAGGTACACAGTGCTTCCCACTGGGGGCGCCCCTTCCGCGACTTTCTGCTGATCCCCATCGAAATCCACTCACACACATTTCCTAACACCGTGCTCTGTGACGTGGGCTTCGGCAACGATAACTGACTTGCTACTTCTCCAGCAACGAGGCAGAGGTAATGAGGGTACTGATACCGGGCTGGAGGTATCGGGGTGGGTACAAAATCAGCGCGGTATCTGCGGGCTGCTCTTTACAAGCACTTCAACTCAATGTCAAAATTATGCTCTCAGTGCTTCTCTGACATAAAATAAACCCAAAACGAGAGGCATGTGTTTTCCAAAGCTACTATTTTTAACACCAACCTTTGCAGCATGCTGACTACATTTCTGTTTTATTTTTTGAAAAATAAAAGATGTAGATTGCAAGATTCGAAAGATGTAGATTGTTTTTCCTTTTTGAACAGATTGGGCTATATTTCATATTTGTTGGATGCTTGTATTAGTAAAGTTCTTAACAAAATAAGGGCCATAAATCTTTCAAAATCAACACACTACTCAATTGTTAAACATCCACCATCATGCTGTAAAACTCAAGTTACTTCTAGAAGCTTTTGATTGATTCTCCAATCTTGAAAAAATCATGGTGATTCAGGGTTTCATTTTCTTTGTTTTTCTGATAAATTATTTTCATTTGCTCTAGCTGAACCCTACAACAGCAGCTAATTCATCAACTTTGCCACACCACAAAACACCGCTAGTTGGTAGTCAGAAGAAGTGCTATTTTAACTCTGGTAACATTCGCTATCACTTATTTGTATTTTAAATTTGTCAAACAAGCCAGAAAACAAATAAGGATGCAAAGGGATGTCTAAGGGAAAAGAGATGCAAACTTTTTTACAAGATGCTAAAAACTATTTTAAGAATAAAATACTTGCCAGCTCAAAAGGCCATGCTTTCTGTCCTAGAAAAACAATATGTGAGGTTTGCTTTTCCTAATAACACTATGATAATATACTATAATCTTTAACAAACAGATTAATAAAAAGAGAGTTCAAATACATAATGATATATTTTTACCATGAGAATAGACCTATAACTTAGAATTGTGGACCATCTTTTGTTTTTACAAAATCTCACATATTTATTTATCTTTTTAAAAAGCACAGGTAATAAAATCTTCCCATTATTTACATTTTAAACCAATTAAAAACTACTTTAGGGATGGCTGGGTGGCTCAGTTGGTTGAGTGTCAGACTTTGCCTCAGGTGATGACCTCACGGTTTGTGAGTTCAAACCCCGCGTCAGGGTCTGTGCTGACAGCTCGGAGCCTGCAGCCTGCTTCGGATTCTGTGTCTTCCTCTCTCTCTGCCCCTCCCCTGGCTTGCACTCTGTCCCTCTGTCTCCCAAAAATAAATAAATATTTTTTAAAAAGTACTTTATTTGCTAACACTCCATTAAAATGGTGTCAAACAGGGTGGGATTCTCCACAAACAACACATTTACTTTGTTGTTCGTTTTGCCTTCTCTTGGCATAAAATGCTTCCCTGGCTTTCCTTTCCTTCCCTTGTCTTCTCTGTGGCTGACTTTGTCCAGTACTAATGTTACACTGACAGACTGCTTACATTTTGTAAGTCACCTCTGGTGTCATCCTTCTTGGAATGAGAGGGAATACAATATTTGAAAACAAACACTCTCAATTTACAGATGAGAAAATGGACTTTCAGAGAAACTGAACAGATTACATATTTGTTTCCAGGGATGCGTCAGACGAAACACCTGGAGAAATCCTGTAACACAGCACGTGTAAAACCACAATTACACAACAGAATCAACAAAAAACCTTTTAAGATTTATGACTGAAGTACCTGGAACATTAAGGGAAGTCTGTATTTTTACCATTAAGTATTTTATTTTAATCCAGTGTGGCTAGTGCAGCGTTCTCACAGTCTCATGCATACAATACCGTGATTCCACGCCCCTGAGTGAACCACGGTGGTGCAGCTCATCTAGACCTATGCATCCAGAAGGCAGCATCTGCCCTGTGACATCGGCCCCTCCGAAAGGGCCTGGAGCTTGCGTTGCTGATTTACTTGCTATTATGCGTGACTTTCAGATTGACAGAAAAGTTGCACAAATAGTACAGAGAACTCCCTTCAGAGACTTCACCGTGCCCCCCTACGTCGGCATCTTACAATCAGCGCACAATGATCAAAACCAGGAAACTAACAAAGGCACAGTACTACCAACTAAGCTGTTACAAGCCCTATTTCAACCTCACCAATTTTTCCACGAATGTCCTTTTTCTGTTTGAGGAGAATCTGGGATCGTATTGAGTTGTAATTTATCTGTAGTCCCACCCAAAACAATGAAAGTCAAGGAAAGGCTTTCATACCCTTGACACTTGTAAGCCATACTGGTCAATCACTCTGTAAAATGTCCCCTATGTGAGTCCAGTTCCTAAGGGTCAGAGTTCCAACGTTAAGACCTAGAAACCCAGATTGGAATGACTGGGACACACGGTTTGCTCCACCACGGCTTCGGGCTGACAGTGTGGGCTGCTGGAAACACCATCATCACGAACATTCCACACATCAACACCATCAAACTTCAGTGAATGAGACGCTGGAAGAAAATTACAGCAGCAAAGGCTTATGTTTAAAAAGACACAAAGTTTAAAACTGAGCCAAACTTAAATAACAAAGTTGAAAATGGAGATGGAAGTAAAAGGAGAAAAAAATATTTAATGAAAAGACAACTGATAGAAAAGAGAGCAGATAAAAAACCAAAAGTCACGGGCACCTGGATGTCTCAGTCAGTTACGTGTCTGACTCTTGATTTCGGCTCAGGTCATGATCTCATAGTTTTGAGTTCTAGCTCTGTATCGCGCTCTGCACTGACAGCAGGGAACCTGTTTGGGATTCCCCCTCTCTCTCTCCCTGCCCTTCCCCTGCTCATGCTCTCTCTCTTGAAAAAAAAAAAAGTCAGTTTACTGAAAGGACTAATAAAATCATGAGATTTCTGAGTATACTGGGTGATATAAGATAAAGATAAAATGAGTTAAAAGTTTATTTTAAAAATACAATTTAAAAAAAAAAATTAATGTTTATTTTTTGAGAGAGAGAGAGAGCGCGCAAGTGAGTGGGGGAGGGGCAGAGAGAGAGGAAGACACAGAATCTGAAACAGGCTCCAGGCTCTGAGCTGTCAGCCCAGAGCCTGATGTGGGACTTGAACTCACTGACCATGAGATCATGACCTGAGCCGAAGTTGGACGCTTAACTGACTGAGCCACCCGGGTGCCCCTTAAAATCCAATTTTAAAAAGAATATAATTACAGATACAGGAGTGACTAAAAGACATTAATGAGATTAGTTTGAATAGTTTTATGCCATAAAGAGTTACAAATTTGGCCAACAGAAATTCCTAGGAATATATAAACTAATAAAAGAGCCCCAAGAAATAACAGCAAAACTAAATCAGGGCATAGTTTAAAAAATTAAATGAAAAGTTAATAACCACCGTCTTAACCGCAGACACCAGCAGTTCACTTGAGGGATCTGACGTCACAGGAGCTCAGATCGCACACGAACCCCTCAGGGACTAGAAACGAGGCAGCGATCCTCAAGTCAAGTAACAGAGACTAGGAAAAACACTACCAGAAATAAAAGATGTTCAAGGATCAATTTTAATCCTGAACACAGACACAAATAAATATCAATCAACCTCTAAAAAAGACACACGACAATTCCGAACGGATGGTTTAATCACAGGAAATATAATTCACCACATAAACGGAGGAGAGGAAAAACTGGAATCCGCAATGGAAATCCTCTGCTCTGCCTGCTCCTGGAGGGTCTGCCCCACCACCTGTAAGCCAGCTCATCTGCCGACACGCTTTGCCTAACAGACCGCGGCAGAAGCGACACGTGACTTCCAAAGCCTTCACTTGAAGAAAACTAGCAGTTCCCGCTCTGGCCTTGGGGCCCCGAAACAGCACACCAGCCTCTGGGAGAGGAAACCAAATGTCCCCAGCCGGGAGCCAGGGTCATCTGCACACATGACTAGGCTGCCTCGGGCCTCCCAGCCCCGTCAGCCCCGCAGATGTGGGCAGCCTCGTGTGCAATGCCAAAGATGGACGCAGAGAAATTACGCAGCCTCCCCTCAGAATCCTAAAAAAAGTCACGCAATAAATATGACTGTTTCAAGTCACAAAGTTTTGGGATGGCTGGCTGTGCAGCGAAGACTAACGGAATCATCAAGAAAAGCAGAAAACTCCTTGAACCCATGTTGTGGGTTGAGTGTCTGCACTCCCAGCGAAATTCAGAGTTAAGTTCGCGTCCCCAGCATTTGGAGATGGGCCTCTGAGGAAGCAGTTAAGGCTAAATGAAGTCCCATGCGTGGGGTTCTGAGCTGACAGTGCCAGTCTCCGCAGAAGAAGGGACAGCAGAGAGCTCTCAATCGACCTCGGTCTGTCTGCAAACATGCAAAGAGGAAAAGCCATGCAAGGCCACAGTGAGAAGACTGCCATCTACAAGCACCAGAAACTGAACATACCGGCCCTTTCATCTCAGACTCCCAGCCTCCAGGACTGTGAAAAAATACATTTTGTAGTTTCAGCTGCCCTGTCTGTGGTAGATGGCCGCAGCTTGGGACAGCTCGACTGAACACTTTCAACCTGACGATGATGCCAACGTGATACATCCTACCTCGGTAGGAACCACGTATCGAATTCTGATCTTCTCCTGGGCTCTGGACAGGCGCCACAATGCTCTCTCACAAGGCTGGCGGCAGTGTGGTAAACAAGGGTATCACAAGAGTGAACAACGGACACACTCACAACCGTTGTGTTCTTCAGTGTCAGAACAGGACTCAGTGATTACACGGCACATTCAACACCTTATTATACAATAGGTTTCGCATTAGAAGACTGCCTGACGGTAGGCTCATGTAAGTGTTCTGAGCACGCTTAACAGAGGCGAGGGAAGCCATGATGTTACTAGATCAGGTGTATCAAACGCATCCCACTTACAATACTGTCAGCTCATGAGGGGTTGGCCAAGATGTTACATCACACCGTAAGCCAAGAAAGATCTGTGTTTTGTTAAAATAGCCCAAGCAGATTAATGCAGCCTTAAAAATGGTATCCACAAAACACAGCAAGTATTAAAATCTATAATCAAATGTTAGAAACCCTTTAAAATCAGAGCAAGACAGGAATGTTGGCTATCATGACTTTTATTCAATAATGCACACAGGGATCTAGCTACCCCAAGAAACAAGTAAAGGCAGTTAAATGTGGAGAGACTGGAAAAGAAAAAAAAGCTTGAATCATTTTCCCAGACAATACAATTTAGCAAAAAATGAAGTAACTTATAATGTTTTCACATATATTACATTCATGCTATATACACTATATATTTTTCTATTTGTAGTTGAAATAAATAGAAATTTATTACATAATAATACTTTTTAACTTCAGCTCAAGTATTATGTCTTTTATCAACAGTAACTGGGGAACCCTTAAAATGTTCCTCAGTCAGTACTCTCACCCCCGCCCCTAAGATCTTCACACTCCCGCGGGGTGCGTCCCCAGTGCAACAGGGTGTAACAAGCCTTGCTCAACTCCCACATGCCGCAGAAAGGAAGCAGTCACTCACACGTGAGAATGGGCTCTGGAAGAACATCGGAAGTTTATCTTTATGTTAATAAGAAGGAAAAAACCGTCCTCTACGTCTCTCACGTCTTTCAATAAAAATATTTATGCTGCTCACACACAAGACCAAACTGTGATTTGTGAGATGAGATTTCACTCAAGATCAAAAAGGAAATGTACATTCACTCCACCATGTTAAGAACTCATATCACCCATTTTTTCAAGGCAATATATTGAAAGCCTGAAATTAAAATTTCAGGAGATCTCCTAGCTTATACAATCTAATTAAGCAAATTAGATATGAACTTCCCTTTCAACGATGATGTTTCAATTTTACTGGGACTAGAAAAATATACCAGTTTTAAATACCAAGGTAGGAGGCTGAACACTCAATTATGAATAATACATAGTAATGTTTTAGATACAACTTCGGACAAACATATTATGTTATATATACACATCCAAACACACAAATAAAAAAAAATGTATTTGCAGCCTCTCAAATGAGTGGCAGCGTCACTTTAGTAAAGCCTCAAGCTGGACATAGGAACGTCCTTCAGGGAGCAAATGAATAAGCAAACTGTGGTACATCCATTCAGCAAGAAAATGGAACAGACTCCTGATACACACAACCAACATAATTATGCTGAACAACAAGCCAGACAGAGGGGCGTACTTAATTGTATAATACTTTTAAGTAAAACTCTAGAAAATGCACATGAATCTGCAAATGACAAAAGAGCAATCAGTAGTGGAAGGGGACAGGAGGAAGAGACTCCAGCGTTACAGAAAACTTCAGGAGTGATGGGAATATTCATTATCTTCATGTTGTGAGGTTCTAACAGATATATATATATACATGTATGTGTGTGTGTGCATACATATATATATATATATATATATATATGTGTGTATGTACGTACGTAAAGCCTTATCAAATCATACCCTCTAAATGTGTTGATACTAAATATCAACTAACTTCAATAAAGCTGTAAAAACTGAAAAAAGGTAATTATTAAAACAACGTTAGCAGGACGTATTTCAAGATGGCAGGGTAGGAAAATCCTGAACTCAACTTGTCTCACAGACACAACAAATCTATGGCTACATATGGAATCATGTCCTTGGAAAAAGTTCTGAAAACTTGATGAACGGTGCCTCCTCAAACACAGGTTACAAGAGCTGCCTCAAGATGGGTAGAAGAGGTAGACATCCCTTGCTAAAAACCCCACAATCAGGAGGGACCTCCCCAGAGAAGTATTTCCTCCCCATGAGGCACCCAAACCTTGGGCCCTACACCAAAGACACAGCCCTGCCAATGTTGGGCTTTGGAAAGCAATGAATAGTTAAGAAGGAGAAACAGAAACATCTGGAACAGAAGACAGCTCCTGAAGAAGACACCCACCCCAGACCAAGTGCAAAAGCAGCAGTCTGAACAGCACCTAGATCACTGGTGAAGGAGACCTACTTGCTAACCTTAAATTGACAGCTGGAAAGACAGGGACAAGTTGGGACTCTTACTGGGGACAAAGCACTGTGGGCATCATTTCTGCAATCTCATTCCACCTTGCTAATGCCGACACTAGCAGGTGCAATTCTGGCAATCATTCTCTATCCTTCTAGCACTGCCAAGTGTGGTCCCAGCCGACTGTGCTACAGCCGCATAACAGTGACAGGGTAAGTGTCTTGCCCCTGGTAACACAGCCACATATCTAACAGCCAGGCAAGCACCTCACCCCCTCTCAATGTGGCCCTATCACAGCCATCTGGGGGCACGTGATTCCCCTCTCATTCTCCCCCATAGCCGTGGCCGATGGACAGCTCGGTGGGGGTCCCGCCCACCTAACACTGCAGCCAGGATTCTACCACAGACTCCTCACCCCCGGAGTACGGGCCTTGGTGCCCATGGCACAATGTCCACCTGGGATCCACGAATGATCTACATATGACCACTCCTTCAAGGATGGGACTTGAAGCTGTTTCACCTAGTACAGAGAAATACACACAGGCAAAATGAGGACATAGAGGAATACATTCCAAATGAAAAAGACAGAATTCCATAAAAAGAACTTAATGAAACAAAGCCAAATATATACCTGATACAGAAGTCAAATGGTCATAAGGATGATAAAGAACTCAAAGAATGGATGAAGACATGAGACTTTCGACAAAGAGATAAAAAATCGGGGCGCCTGGGTGGCTCAGTCGGTTAAGCGTCTGACTTCAGCTCAGGTCACAATCTCGCGGTCCGTGAGTTCGAGCCCCGCGTCGGGCTCTGGGCTGATGGCTCAGAGCCTGGAGCCTGTTTCAGATTCTGTGTCTCCCTCTCTCTGCCCCTCCCCCGTTCATGCTCTCTCTCTGTCTCAAAAATAAATAAACGTTAAAAAAAATTAAAAAAAAAAAGAGATAAAAAATATAAGAATGCACCAAACACAAGTCACAGAGCTAAAGAATACAATAATTGCACTAGAAATACACTAGAGATGCTTAATGGCAGACTGGATAAAGCAAAAGAACACATCAGTGAACTGGAAGACAAAGCAACGGAATTCTCCCAGATAGAGCAACAAAGAGAAAAAGGAATTAAAAGAAGTGAATACATCTTAAATGTTGTGGAGGCCAACATCAAGCAGAATAATATCCACATTATAGGGATCTTAGAAGAAGAGAGTGATAAAGGGACAAAAAAAATTATCAGAAAAAATAAGGGGTGAAAACTTCCTAATCTGGGCAAGGGAATGGACAGAAAAGCCAGCAAAGTTCCAAATAAGATGAAACCAAAGAGATCTAGATCAAGACATATTATAATTAAAATGGTAAAAGTTAAGGATAAAGAGAGAGCCCTAAAGGAGCAAGGAAAAAAAAAAAAAAAACTTGTCACATACAAGGGAAACCCCATGAGGCTACCATCAATTTCTTCACATTAGCAGATGAGAGGGGCATGACACATTCAATGGTGCTAAAAGGAAAAAATCTTCCAACCAAGAATGCTCCACCTGGCAAGGTTATCATTAAGAATTGAATGAAAGAAAAAGAATTTTCTAGATAAGCAAAAGCTAAGAACTTCACTGCTAAACTGGATGTACAATAAATGTTAAAGAAATTTCTTTAAACTGAAAAGATGGCAGTAATTAGTAACAAAAAATATGAGAGTAATAATCTCAATGGAAAAATATATAGGTAGTGGATTAATCCACCCAACATTCAAACAAGATTTAATAACTATCCTTTTCAAACTCTTCCAAAACACTGAAGGGGAGTGAAAGTTTTTAAACACCCTTTGCAAGGCCAGTGTCAGCCTGGTAAGAAAAGCAGACAAGAACACTACAAAAAAATTACAGGTCATGGCCATATAGCTCAGTGGTAGAGCGATGGACTACAAAAAAATTACAGGCTAATATCACTAATAAACATAGATGCAAAAACCCTCAATAAAATGTTAACAAACAAAAAAAAGTTAACCAAACACAATAATACATTAAAAGGATGATAACTCATGATAAAGTGTGGTTTATTCCAGGAATGTAACGATGATTCAACGTCTGCAAATCCATGTGGTACATCACTTAACTAAAAGTTAAAAATCCTATTATCATCTCAATAGACGGAGAAAAAGCATTTAACAAAATTCAACATCTATATCTGGTTTAAAGAACTCTCAAGAGAGTGGGTAAAAAGGAAACATATGTCAATATAATAAAGCCCATATAGGACACTCCTACAGCTAACAACACACTCGTTGAAAAAAAGATCAAAGCTTTTCCCCTAAGAACAGCAACAAGACAAGGATGCCCCCTATTGCCACTTTTATTTAACACAGCATTGGAAGACCTAGCCACAGCAATTAGGCAAGGAAAAAAAAAGTATCTAAATTGTAAAGTAGTAAAAGTGTCACTATTTGAACATAACAATACTATACACAGGAAGCTAAAGAATTAATGGAAAAACTGTTAGATCTGGTACATGAATTCAATAAAGTTGCAGGATACAAAATCAACATCCATAAATCTGTTGTGTTTCTAATACACAAATTACGTAACATCAGAAAGAGACATTATAATTTGATCAAAAAGAATAAAGTACCTAGGAATAAATATAATCAAGGAGGTGAAAATACACCATACACTGACAATGGGACAGATGAAAGAAACAGAAGACACAAATAAATGGAAAGACCTTCCATGCTCATGGATGGGAAGAACAAATGTTAAAAGGTCCACACCACCCAAAGCAATCTAAGGAATCAATACAATCTCTATATAAATTCCAATGGCATTTTTCACATAACCAGAACAAACAGTCCTAAAACGTGTATGGAACCACAAATGACCCTGAACAGCCAAAGCAGTCTTGAAAAGAAGAATAACACTGTAGGCAACATGCTCCCTTGTGGGGAATAAGCTTAGAAATTCCCTGGGCTTGCACCAATGGGTTAACAAGGCATAAAGAATTACAAAGCCATGGGGTGCCCTCACCCAAGCCTGGGTAAACAAAATAAGATGCCCAGAATAAAGGAGGGACAGGCCAGGGACCCCAGAATAGAGAGGGAGGGGCAAAGGCCCCAGAATAGACAGGGGAGCAAAGGCACCCAATACAAAGGTATATGAGGTAAGCAAGATTAGGAATCAGGATGAAAATGCCCAATTTAGTACTAGAGCAGAAATCTGCTTTCACAGGAGGAAAGGACCAAGTTAGATAAACAGGTAAATAGGGCTATAGACGACTGTGCTACGGGTGAAGCAGCCCAGAGCAGAGATGGTTAACAAAAGAAAAGGCGGCCTGTCAACCCTGAGGTTATCCCCCCTATCTGTCTCATCCCCTGGGCCAGCTAAGATACACAGACACGGCACCTCCTGCCTGCCATTAATAACCATCTGCCCATCTGCCCATCTGCCAGGTGCCAGGATTTTACATTGACCAAAACCCTAAACACCGTGTATCTTCAAAACCCTCCTTTTCTCTCGCATCCCCAAGTTAATGTTCCCAGTTTCTTTGTCTCTTTGTAAGCCTTTGTTTGTAAGCCTTCGTTTGTAAGCCTTCTGATCTTAATAAATACGGGACAAGGGGCTCTTGTTTATTAGGGGCTCTTGTTTTTTCCTGGATATTAGCCGTCTCTCTCTTTTAATCCTGTGTCCTGCTCTCTTGCTGGACAAGAGAGTACTTGAGACTTAGAGTCTACGACACTCCCTGATTTCAAACTATACCACCAAGTTGTAGTGATCAAAACAGTTTGGTACTGGCAAAAGTAGACTTATAGATCCATGGAAGAGAATGGAGAGACAAGAAGAGACCCACATGTATGTGGTTAATTAATTTACAACAAAGGAGGCAAGAATACCAAACGGAGAAAGGACAGTCTCTTCAGTAAATGGTGTTGGAAAATTAGACATCAAAATGGAAAATAATGAAATGACTTCTCTTATCCTCCACCCAACAAGTAACTAAAAATGGATTACAGACTTGAATTTAAAACGTGAAACCATCAAAGTCCTACAAGAAAACATAGTTGGTAGGTTCCTCAACATTGGTCTTAGTGGTATTTTTTGAATCTGACAACCACAAAAGCAAAGAAAAGCAAAAATAAACAGACGGGACCACATCACTCTAAAAAGCTTTTTTGCACAGTGAAGGAACCCATCAACAAACTGAAAAGGAACATACTGAATGGGAAGATATCTGCAAACCATATTATCTGATAAGGGGTCAGTATCCAAAATTTAGAAAGAACTCATAAAACTCAACACCGAAAACCAATGTGATTTAAAATTGGGCAGATGACCTGAATAGACCTTTGCCAAAGATGAACTACAGATGGCCAATAGACACATGAAAAGATGTTCAACATCACTCATCAGCAGGGAAATGCAAATCAAAACCACAATGAGATAGCACCTCACACCTACAAGACTTGCTATTACCAAAAAAAAATACATTGGTGAGGATGTGGAAAGAAGGGAATCCTCGTGTACTACTGGGGGAATGTACACGGGGGTGACCACTTGGGAAAACAGTATGGAGCTTCCTCAAAAAATGAGAAATAGAAGTACCATACGATCCAGTAATGCCATGTCTGGGTATCTCCTCCAAGAAACTAAAAACAGTGATTTGAAAATGCACCTTTTCAAATGCACCTCTACATTCACTGTAGCATTATTTACAACAGCCAAGATACAGTAACAATGTAAGTGTCCACTGATAGATGGATGGCTAAATAAAGATATGGTGAATAAATGTGTGCCTACTTTATATACATATAAGTATATGTCGTGATATATATGGAACATAATACATACATATAATGCAATACAAAGCCATGAAGAATGAGAGCTTGCCATGGAGACAACATGGATGTACCTTGAGGGTACTGTGCTAAAAGAATGACAAATACTGTATGATTTCATATATATGTAGAATCTGAAAAAGAGAACAAAACCCAGACTCCTAGATGCAGAGAACAGAATGGTGGTTTCCAGAGAAGGTGAGGGTGGACAAAACTGGGTGACAGCGATGAAGAGGCACAAACCTCCAGTGACAGTTACGTGCTAGGGGCATAATATACAGCATGGGATCTAAAGTCAGTAACAGTGTATTCATTTTGTGTGGCAGCAGATGGTAGCTAGACTTATGGTGATCGGTTCGCAATTACACAAAAGTCAAATCATTACACTGTACAAATGAAACAGGATATTGTATGCAATTACAATTTTTAAAAAATGTTAAGAAGTTCAGAGAATAACCAGGAAAGTGGAAAAGTGGTGTTTAGGGTCAGTACAAACAAACATTTGTTAAAAAAATTCCCTTGGGTCCCGTAACACCTAGTCCATATTGAATTTCCCTGATGGCCTCAACATTTGTTTCAGATTGCTTGAATCAGTATCCACAAAAGGTCATGCAGTTTTATGTATTTAAGTCCCTTTAACATAGACCAGTTTCTCTGAGCTTCCTTTTTTTTTTTTTTTTTTTTTGAATGTCATTAACAGGTTGATAAAACCGAGTCAGTTGTCCTGCAGAATGTCTCACATTCTGGATCCAGTGTTTTTAGTTTGTTCCCTTAACCCCTGGTGTTTCCTGATAACCAAAAATTAGTTCTAAAGTCTCGATCAGATTCAAGTTCACTTTTTTAGAAGACATTTTTGGGAAGCGTACTTCATCCTGTGACACATCAGGAGGCACAGGGAGCATGCTCGACTGCTGTCGGCATGCAGGCCAGTCCCTGAGTTCAAGTAGCACCAAATAATCTCTCTCTTGTAAATTTCCCCATCAATCTTCCAAGTAGTGGTTTCAAACTGGGAATCGTGATTTTATGAATCAGTGATTTTATTAAGATTTATAAAAATGATTTTTCAAATTCTGCCATTCCTTCCCTATTATTGAGAATTATTCAATAAAGAAAAACATTCTTTCTCAACTTTTCTTCCATGATCGTGAAATACCATTCACAAAGCAAAGATAAAAGTTTGTTTCCTTTCTAAGAGCTATTTTTCAAATGAAGAGGCATTTTTACTTCTTACTAAACGATAACACATGTAAGCAAAACATGAAATTTATAATATTGGTGAACTTAGCGTTTCTTTATAAACTTTCAAAAATAACAAATATGACATCATTGTGCAAGTCACAAAACTAAAGAGACTGAGAATGTCTTTTGATCCTTTTGTTTTTGTCTTGAGTGGTCTCAGAACTTGAAAAGTAGCAGGTACTCTAACAAGGACCAGCCTACACTTAACAGTCAGAAGTCGATACGTGGTGCAGGAAAGTACACACCACCTCTCTTTGCTGATGGCGCTGTTGGCGAAGCTGTGACTTACAAACAAGCTCCTGAAATATGAGGAAATACATTCAACAGAGAAGAGCATCTGGGCTCCCTGATTCCAAAAAATAAATTTACCAGGAACTTGAGACTTCCCTAATAACTGATGAAAAAAGTTTTGAGTCAGGATAAGTGCAGCTGCCGAGTTCATAAAAGCCATTCAATCCAACATTGCTAAAATTATTATACTAGCGATTAATCCGCAATCTTAAGCAACAGAAAAACCATCATTAAGAATGAACATAATCTGTATTTCCCTGATGAGGAGTGATGCTGAGCATCTTTTCATGTGCCTGTTAGCCATCTGGATGTCTTCTTCAGAGAAGTGTCTATTCATGACTTCTGCCCATTTCTTCACTGGATTGTTTATTTTTCAGGTGTGGAGTTTGGTGAGTTCTTTATAGATTTTAGATACTAGCCCTTTATCCGATATGTCATTTGCAAATATCTTTTCCCATTCTGTCGGTTGCCTTTTAGTGTTGTTGACTCTTTCCTTTGAAGTGCAGAAACTTTTTATCTTCATGAGGTCCCAATAGTTCATTTTTTGCTTTTAATTCCCTTCCCTTTGGAGATGTGTCAAGTAAGAAATTGCTGTGACTGAGGTCAGAGAGGTTTTTTTCCTGGTTTCTCCTCTAGGGTTTTGATGGTTTCCTCACATTCAGGTCCTTCATCCATTTTGAGTTTATTCTGGTGAATGGTGTAAGAAAGTGGTCTAGTTTCATTCTTCTGCATGTTGCTGTCCTGTTCTCCCAGCACCATTTGATAAAGAGACTGTCTTTTTTCCATTGGATATTCTTTCCTGCTTTGTCAAAGATTAGTTCGCCATCCATTTGTGGGTCCAATTCTGGAGTCTCTATTCTATTCCATTGGTCTATGTGTCTGTTTTTGTGCCAATACCATGCTGTCTTGATGATGACAGCTTTGTAGAAGAGGCTAAAGTCTGGGCTTGTGATGCCTCCCGCTTTGGCCTTCTTCTTCAATATTACTTTGGCTATTCAGGGTCTTTTGTGGTTCTATACAAATTTTAGGATTGCTTGTTCTAGCTTTGAGGAGAATGCTGGTGCAATTTTGATTGGGATTGCATTGAATGTGTAGATAGCTTTGGGTAGTGTTGACATTTTAACAATTTATTCTTCCAACCCATGAGCACAGAATGTTTTTCCATTTCTTTGTATCTTCTTCAATTTCCTTCATAAGCTTTCTATAGTTTTCAGCATACAGATCTTTTACGTCTTTGGTTACGTTCATTCCTAGGTATTTTATGATTCTTGGTGCAATTGTGAATGGAATCAGTTTCTTTATTTGTCTTTCTGCTGCTCCATCATTAGTGTATAAGAATGCAACTGATTTCTGTACATTGATTTTGTATCCTGCGACTTTGCTGAATTCATGTATCAGTTCTAGCACACTTTTGGTGGAGTCTACCGAGTTTTCCATGTATAATATCATGTCATCTGCAAAAAGTGAAAGCTTGACTTCATCTTTGCCAGTTTTGAAGCCTTTGATTTCCTTTTGTTGTCTGAGTGCTGATGCTAGAACTTCCAACACTATGTTAAACAACAGCGGTGACAGTGGACATCCCTGTCGTGTTCCTGACCTCAGGGAAAAAGCTCTCAGTTTTTCCCCACTGAGAATGATATTAGCTGTGGGCTTTTCATAAACGGCTTTTATGATGTTTAAGTATGTTCCTTCTATCTCGACTTTCTCGAGGGTCGTGCTAATTAACAACTCAGGAGACTATAGATGCTGGAGAGGATGTGGAGAAACAGGAACCCTCTTGCACTGTTGGTGGGAATGCAAGCTTGTGCAGACGCTCTGGAAAACAGTGTGGAGGTTCCTCAAAAAATAAAAATAGATCTACCCTTTGGCCCAGAAATAGCACTGCTAGGAATTTACCCAAGGGATACAGGAGTGCTGATGCATAAGGGCACTTGTACCCCAATATTTATAGCAGCAGTTTCAACAATAGCCAAATTATGGAAAGAGCCTAAATGTTCATCAACTGATGAATGGGTAAAGAAATTGTGGTTTATATAGACAATGGAATGCTACTTGGCAATGAGAAAGAATGAAATATGGCCTTTTGTAGCATGTGGATGGAACTGGGGAGTGTTATGCTAAGTGAAATAAGTCATACAGAGAAAGACAAATACCATATGTTTTCACTCTTATGTGGATCCTGAGAAACTTAACAGAAGACCATGGGGGAGGGGAAGGAAAAAAAAAAAAGGTTAGAGATGGAGGGAGCCAAACCGCAAGAAACTCTTAAAAACTGAAAATAAACTGAGGGCTGATGGGGGGTGGGAGGGAAGGGAGGTGGGTGATGGGCACTGAGGAGGGCACCTGTTGGGATGAGCACTGGGTGTTGTATGGAAATCAATTTGACAATAAAATTTCATAATAAAAAAAAAGAGAATGAACACAAATCCTTTTAAGAACTTTGCTATGAAGCTGCTATTGAGTCTTAAAGAATCATAAAGTTCTGGAACTTCACGCCATGTTAGGGGGAAAAAAAACTGAATACGTAGCTCGCACTTAAAAATATACAGCTCTTGTAGGAAAATAAGTAAGCTACCTTAATTGAACTTCTTTTTCTAAACGAATTATAGCTAGTAAGGGATTTCATCAGTAAAAGCTGCCTCCCCAAACTTGCTGGCAGTTTCGAGCAGCAGCACAGGCATCCCTCCCACACCAGCTCTCTGGCAGGTCTTATCCCCCAAGGTCAGCGCCACACAGCAGGCCAGTTCCTAAGGTGGCTCAGTCACAAGGCTCATCATTGTGTGGCCCCCCGCTGCCCCTGCTGCCTCCTGGCCTCACATCCCACCATGTCGCTCCCTCCAAATGGGCTGCAGACACATCTGTCTCACTGCTGTCCCTGCACTTAAAAATCAGGGATGGCCCATAAATACACAGAAGGATATTCAATCTCAAAAATAAGAAATACAAGCTAAGACCACACCGAGATAGCAGTGTAACCCATCAGTTTAACAAATATGAAGGCATCCAAAAATACCACCTGGTGGGAATTAAAGGGTGTGGACACAAGACCTTCTGGGGACAGTGTACAGTAGCACAGACCTGAAACCATGCACACACGGCCCATTTGGGGATGCACATCGTGAGAAACTCCTGCACTCGACAGACCATGAGACGTACACACAGGTACACAGCAACATCGTGTGTAGCAGTGCGTCATTTACATAATTATACGTACATTATGTAATATACATGATGTTATGTATGATTACACTGCAGTAATAATGAATGAAACTACAGCTAAGCCAGTGACGTACACACCTTAGAAAAATAATGTAAAATGAGATATGCTAGTCCTAGAACACCACATGAAAGACACTGTTTTATAATTTAAAAATTAGCGGGGCACCTGGGTGGCTCAGTCGCTTAAGCATTCAACTTCGGCTCAGGTCATGATCTTATGGTTCATGAGTTCGAGCCCCGCGTCGGGCTCGGGCTCTGTGCTGACAGCTCAGAGCCTAGAGCTTGCTTCACATTCTGTGTCTCCCTCTCTCCACCCCCCGCTCCCCCTGCTGACCGCGCACGCGCGCTCTCTCTCTCTCTCTCAAAAATAATCCAATTTGTTTATTTTTGAGAGAGAGAGACAGAGACAGAGACAGAGACAGAGCATGAACGGGGGGAGGGTCAGAGAGAGAGGGAGACACAGAATCTAAAGCAGGCTCCAGGCTCCAAGCTGTCAGCAAGGAGCCTGACGCGGGGCTCCAACTCACAGACTGCGAGATCACGACCTGAGCTGAAGTCGGAAGCTCAACTGACTGAGCTACCCAGGCGCCCCTAAAAAAATTTTTTTTAATTATCTAAAGGAAGCAATATACTTGTAAGAACAAGTGTGTGTGTGTAAATGCATGCACGTAATACAAGTGTTTAAGAAGTACAAAGGTATTAAAGAAGTTTAAAACAAAAGTGAATGGTAGCTCCTTTAGCAGAAAGGGAGATGAACAGAAGAATCATGTAAGTTGATTTAAGCTATTGGTAATATCCTTGTTCTTGCTTGTTGGTTCATGAGTCTCATTACATCATCATACTTTTTAATATGAATTACATATATATATATACATATATATAAATGTTACATATGTAATCTTTTATATAGATCAAAGATAGTGTTTTGAAAAGATAGTAAAAATTTCAGAACTAAAGAAACATACACGGGTCCTGCAGAAACATGCATCTTAAGAGAAAAATGAAGCCCATTCAAAGGAGAAGTAATACCAAGGTTTGCGGGAAGTTGCTATTTAAAGTAAGTCTGAAAGGCCTTTGTGATGATGTCACCTAAAGGGAATAAAAGAGCAAGCCATGCAGATATCCAGGGATGAACGAATATGAGGATTTTGTGCGACTCAGAATAGCAACGTGAGAAATTCTCAGTTTCTCACAACTGTAGTACAGATGCTTTCAAAGTTGAGGGTGCCTACGAATTCATGCCAAAACAGATTCCAAAGCCCTACTCAACAGTCCAATTTTACACATCTTGGATGCTGCTTAGCAATCCACCTATTGAAGATAAACTTGCCAAATAATTCTCATGTAAGTGGCCAGCACCACCACCCTCAGACATTTTCCAGGCTTTAACTTAGAAAAACAATTATGTCAGTTTGAGGATTAATCCACATCCGCAATCGTGGGTGAACAGTTAAATATAAAAAGAGGGAAAGAAAAGAAAAAAGAAACGGTAAAGACATGGGTCTGTTGCTTTTACAGTGACAAGGAGACAAATCTGGGAAAAAGAAAGAGAAAACAACAGATTTGGATCTCTGAGATCTTACAGACCTATGGCCCGTTGCTGTGAAGGGAACAGTAATGTAAACAGGTGGAGTCACAGACCGGGGCTGGGTGTTACTGGAGCAGACAAGTGCGCGTGGTTACGGAACACAGCTCCCACAAGAACCAAGGAGATACCCTTGTTACTTCTCCGAGTACTTCATTCTGGCTTTGAGGTTTCACCAATATGCTTAAAGCCTCACGTTCCTTATCGATTTTACATACCTTAATATCCAATTTCTGGTGGGAATTTTTAATCCCCAAGCCTTAGAAATACTATGAGGTTCCTTCATCCATCACGTGGTCTTATTCACTTGTTTGCAGCTGTAATTTTTTATGCCGCTACTTTCTCAATTCTTTGCAAAGTGAAAGAACATTTGTAGCGAATACCTGATCTCCACCAGCCTCAGTGCCAGATGCTGTCCCACTGCACACACTACGTGGGCAGGAGTCACGATGGCCCCTCTTCTACACAGCCTCATCCTCTACGAGTTTAAGGTATCACCATGAGTTTAAGATACGCAGGTACCATGGTATTTAGATCAACAATGGACACAAATTCTACTTAGTCTTGTAATGAATATTCACTATAAAATCACGATGGCACTTTTGAATCACAATGAGGAAGTGGTACATCTTTCATGACGCAGTGAATTAGAGAATTATTTCTGTAAAAACTGTTGCTTGCGCTAAAGACTCTTAAGTCTAGCTATAAAGCAATTTCTAAGCTCTGAAGGATTCCTGAGAATACAGATGCCGGATAATACTCCACAGGCAGTTGATTTAAACTGCATTACATTTTAATGTCAAGATACTTGAGATTTTCTTAACTTTTCAAATATTTCATTAATTTATTCACTTATCTTCCAGACTTCCCATTCATAAAGTTTATTAAAACAACATGTTTGTGATTAAGATATGACCTGAGTTCCTAGGTCAACAGGTGACAAAATGCAAAAAAGACTATTTTACCAAAGACGTTTACCTAGCAAAAGGGTTTTTCTCCCCCACGAAAAGGAGGCGGTGCGAAACAGGAAACCTCTGTGGAGAGAAGTATGGACTCTCATGATGGAAGAGGGCTGGAACCGCCGTGGGGGCAGGCTGGGCCGTGTACACGTGAACTCATGCTCACTGACCCGGTTTGTTCACCTACTAAGAGTGTGATCTTGGGAAAAATAATCTCCTGTGGCCTCGATCTTCTCAACTGTAAAGTGAGTTCAATAATGACCCTCATATCACAGTATTGTTTTCAGAGTTAAATGAGGTAATGCACGTAAAGTGCTTAGCAAAGCCAAATTCGGAAGGCAGGTAAGTACGAAACTATCACCACCACTACCATCGTCATGATAAACGTGTATTAACAAGGACCTAAACGACACTACGTGGGAGAATACAAAAATCACGATTTAAAAAAGACCTAAGTAAAGCTATTGACTGACACTGCTTAGTAATATGATGTCAGGAGTGCACACAGTACAGGACATCATTTTAGGAAAACTAACTGTTCTGAGACAAAAGGGATTCTACAAACCAGTTTTCCAATCTATTTTTCTCCTTGCTCCTAATGTCTTAGGACCAGAACTAGCCTTCATTTCCTCAAAACATCCTAATTTTCTCCTTTATTCCTAGATCATGATTCTTATACAATGCCTACGTGATTCATGCTTCCACTATTAAATCTGGGAGGAGCCTCTGACTGAAACATCCCGTGTAAAGCACACTAGGCGATCCTGTGATGCACGGCCTCAAGCAATCACACCTGGCTGGCATTGAGAAGACCAGGAAAACATGTCATTAGCATCCTGTTAACTTGCAAGCTGCTTATTCATTCCATTTCCTCATTTTTTCTTTCTTAAAAAGGAAACGCCAACACTGACCTAAACAAAAAAATCGTAAAATGCCAAAAGATGGCTTAAAAATGCAATGTTGGATGTTAAATGAAAGGCATGCCAGGTAAAATAACAGACACTGAAAAATACTCTTTAGTCATTTTCCAAAGAAATTATTTCAATCTTTTGAATTCTTGACACACACAGTAAGGATGGCCAATACATTTTCTAATAATTAAGGAAGTTTTGACTCTTCTGCAGTATCCTGTTCTGTTTAAAAAGGTTTATCTTACATAGAAAGGTGCAAAGAAGATGTTTACAGCAGCACTATCGACAACAGCCAAAATACGGAGAGAGCCCAACTGTTCCTCGACTGATGAATGGATAAAGGAGATGTGGTGTGTACACACACACGTACACACACACACACACACACACACACACACACACACAGAGGAATATTACTCAGCCATCAAAAAGAATGAAATCTTGCCATTTGCAACGACGTGGATGGAACCAGAGTGTGTTACGCTAAGTGAACTAGTCAGAGAAAGACAAATCTCATAGGATCTCACTCATGTGTGGAATCTAATAAATAAAACAAGTGAACAAAAGGAAAAGAGAGAGGGCAACAAGAAGCAGACTCCTCACTCTAGAGATCACACTGCTGGTCACCAGCGGGGAGGTGGGTGGGGGATGGGGATGAAGGAGGGTACTTGTGGTGACGCACACCAGGTGATGTGTGCAAGTGTTCAGTCACAACATTGTACATCTGAAACTAATACTACACTGTATGGTTAAAAATTCGGGAATTGACATTTAAAAACTTAAAAAAAATAATCACAAGAGGTAAAATACATGTATTTTGGATGAGGCAATAGTGTTCAGTGTGTTATTTTACTGATTTTAACAAATCTCTTAATATAGAGCCATTTGGCTCCTTTAAAATTTATTTAGGGTGGGACCGGAATGTACTGTGCTAAATAAAATAAAAATTTTCAGTATGAGCTGGTGGGGTCTGTAGATTAAAGCAAGTCTCGTGCTGTTGCTCTCAGGCTCCCGAGCGACATTTCCCTCCAGCACCCCTTGTCCTAGGTTACCTGAGAACTGATCATGCGCTGGGCCGAGCGAGCAATGTTGGCAGGAAGACCGAAGAAACTAGGCTTGTCGTCCTCCGGCAGCTTTTCGATGAGAGCACGGTAGTCCTAAATGTGAACAAGTGGAAACCAGCTTTTCGGTAAGCACTGAACTTACAACCACTGAAATCAGATACTGGCAAGTACTGAAGTATCGGTTATTCACATGATTACGCTTTCCAGGTCAATCTCCCTTTCAGTCTGGGTAACACTCACTTAGTCATCTTCAGAAAATATGCTCATTACCACTTGTTCATCCCTAGCTTATGTGATACTGGATTTTTTACGTTCAACTCCGCACATTCAAAGGGACCCTGCACTTATTAAACCGAACTACCTGAGTGGCTGTGGCTACTGTGTCAGATGTCACATAACATGTTTCCAGGAAAGCCCCGTGATTACTTACCATGCATCCGACCCACGACCGATGTGCAGAGCGCAGCTCCGCTTACCCTAAGATAAATATTCCTGACACCCCAGAAACCTCCATACACTTACTCTGGAAAGCAAAAAGCTCTCTGTAAACACTTTCCATAAAGCCATTACCCAGTCAGTCCTCAGTCCGCTGGTGAAGTGTAATGAAATGCACTGATAATCCTCTCATTTCACCCCAAATTACTGTCAGCATTGCAAAGGCTCAATTTACCAAGCACAGTTAGAGTCAAAACTCTAGATGAGAAACCTAAGTGTGGACCAAGAGGGAGAATTTATTCGGTTTGGCTCAAGGTAAGACCTGTTTTGTTTGCTTGCTGTCAGGAAGAACGAATTATTTTCAAGGGGACACTGCGTGTGCGTCTACACCATTCTTGCTGAACTAGGAGGAACAGCTGTTAAAGAGACTCCAGCATTCTTTCCCATCCTTGGGGGCTGTCTGACAACTATTTCCAGGGCAACAGTTGAACTCCAGGAAGCCCAGGGCCTGCAAACCTGTCAAATTTTGGAAAGGCATGCTTTTTTTTTTTTTTTTTTGGAAATCTTTCCCATCCTATCTGTAAGCGAACCCTGGTTAACTTCGTCAAACTGTTGAATCCCAATACATAGAGGGGTGTAAGCACGTGCGTACAGGAGCACCCAGGGCAGGCTTGTATATGCGTGTGCAGTGTAGGGCACACGCAGGTGTCGTCACCCGCCCGGGAAGCTCTGGCTTCCTCCTTCTGTAGGACTCTACTAGACAGAAAGCCAAACACTGATTCTCACAAATCATCCTATAAATACAGAGCAACTTTTGTCTATCACTTCCCTTTGTTCATTTCAAAATGGCTGTCAACCTCTCTCATCTCTACTGGCTACGTCTGCTCTCCCCGACAACTGTACACCGACACGTTTCTTCCGTAACACGCAGCTGCACGTCCACACGGATTTCTCCGCACTTCGAGGCAAAAGGATATACACCCCATGAGAACATTTACGCAAAGCTCAAAAACAGGTGAAACTAACGTCGGTATTAGAAGGGCCTCATCTGTGAGGGGGACGCGGCAATGACAGGGGGCAGGAGGAGGACATGTGGGGAGCTGGTCACGTTCTGTTTCCGGATCCCAGTACTGGTTACACTCACATGCTCAGCGTATAAAATTCACTGCCGAGGACATTAATGATGTGCACTTTCTGTGGGGCTTTTACTTTTCAGTTTAAACCTCAAATAGAGAGGGGAGACCAGTCAGTGCACTGTGTGAAATGAGCGCGCCATGAATAGCCATGTGACGCCTCTATTTGCTGGGTGAGGCCCTCTCGCTAGGAGGTCAGCCCCACAGATGCCCCGGTGCCCACACGGTCTGGAACAGGGCCACCGGCAGGCGCACGGATATTTGGGGGCGCTTAGTCATGTACTGAATACATGACTAAATGAGTGAAAGATACTGGAAAACAAAACAGACGGGATACTTAACAGGTAAGACATTTGGTAATATATTCAATATTGATTTCGAAACTTTTACTTTTGACAATTATGTCACTGAAACAAAAGAATCTTCTTGAAAAATACTTAGATGACAAAAAAAATGCATAATTCCGAGAGAAGTATACAACTGAATATGTATCCCTGTAATTCATGAAGAGATAAATGATTTTAATGTTCTAGGACATTATTTGGACTTTAAGCCAAGATTAAGTTTGAGGCCACATAAATGAGACTTGACATCTTCGGGCCACATTTTGCGCTACTTTGTGGAAAAGAGGACTTCATCCTACCGGCTTTTATGGGATGACTCAAGGTGGAAAGCTCCAGCTGGCTAAAGTAAATACCCCTCAACGACAACGTTACTACCAGAGCCACCAAGAGTGTAACCCTCATATGGTTAGAGCTGATTTAAACTTATAAGCCAGCAAATGAAGACAGATTTGTTGAAGAGTGTTGGACTTCTTTCAGTTTCCCTGTGCCCACTGGGAACTCGTGGACCCTCTCCTCGTGGATCTTCACAGTGCTCTTACATTTGTAACATTTCCCTTGGCCACTCCCTCCAAGATTTCCCTACACACTGCATCCGGTTATCATCAATCTCCTGTAAGTATTCACAAGTGTGTAAGACACCAGAAATAGGCCGCACAGTGCATAACAATAATCCATACTTGTGAAAGGGAATTACTTGTGCATTTGAAAATAAACATGTATGTATTCAACAATTTAAGAAAAGGATTCAGGTATTTGGGAATAGATTACACACGATGAATTTTACCTACCAGAATGCTGCAGGATTTGGGGAGAGATACGGAATATGGAAAAACACTTTTCTTGTTCCTTTGGTTTGAAACATCAATTATTGAAGAATTAAAAAACTGTTTCAGGTATGACTGAAGAACTCTAAGGTCAAAATAGTTATCTATGCGTCCGCCATAAATAGCATTTTCAAGTAAACCGTGTAAAAATTCCCACTGAACATCTTTGGTACCTAGAATTTTAAAGCAAACTTTTATTAGCTTTATTTCTAACATATTAGAAATATTCTAAAAATATTCTAAATTATTCTGAGATATTAACTAAATTCTTGGCTCCAGTTATATTTATAGGATATGACAATATACATTTAACCAAGTTAAATCATTCCTTACAATCTCACTAATATGAATGTAAAGCTCATTAATAAATTCTTAATAATAATTAATATTAATATAATCATAGAACGGGTAGTATGTATTGAGATTATTTAATCAAGTAAAATTCCCCAAACGTCACTTAAGCCTCATAACATAGAAATATTAAAAAGATCTAATTATACTGATGAATAAATTGAGGAATAGAGGCTGAGTGACCAAAATCAGAAAGTCACGCAGTCCCAAAGATCTGGACCCAAAGCTGTACTCTTATCGACCACACAGCACTGCCTCCTCAGATGGGAAAGTCCTATTTAGAATATATCCAAAGCCTATTTTTATATAACGATGAAAATCTCAGTTCATAAAAAAAAATCTGAATAAGGAAACTTGAAAAAATCACTTCACATATTGTAATCTTCTAAATGTCCTGATTTTAACAGTCAACTGTCCATTTCCTATTCTAGTAAAGAAATGTAGTATAAAACAACACGAGACTCTCAAGTCATTATTTCATTTTGCGACAAAGCATTCTCTTAACCACAGTTCAGTGGTAATTTTAAAATGTAAGAATTAAACCTCACGTCCGCAGTAACTATAGGAAACCATTACATTTATAGTAGCTGGTTCCCCTCACTACTAGCAGGGCTGGTCTAGTTGCATTTGATTACTATAAAGTCCGAGATCGCACAAAGATCTCTGTGCTATTTCAGGCCACAGCGCACAGGTGATCGAGGTGGCCTCCTGCCGGACAGGGCGTCTGCAGCATGGAAGACTGATTAAAGTTGCTTCCTGCCTACATCTTATGATCAACAGTGGCCAAACAGCTATAACAAGGGACTTCACCAGGACTCCATTTTCTAGTGCTACCTTGCTGTTTACTAAGTAATAGATTAGTAATGGAAAAGCCATTCATGCATAGGTAGGCCACCAGGGCACAGAGAAACATTAATGAACCTTCAATCTATAAAATACAACTAGCTATTATGTAAAATATATTTTATATAACTTTTAAGACCTTATGTGTCTTACACCCACTGTTCTCAAGGTGAGTTTTGTTTAAGATTAAAAAACCAGAACTGAAATCATAGCAATAGCAAAAACAGTCAATTACTGCTAACTTACTCAATATAGTCAATGTACTAAATATCAAATGCTTCGTGGGGCTTTTCTCATTCAACCTTCTCAAAAATTGAATCAATGGACATGCGACTGCTATCACCCTAGTTTACAGATCAGGAAACTCAGGCATCAAGATTATACATGTGGCCCGGGTCTTATGAGCTACATAATTTCTCACCCATATAATTAGAGCTTTTTCTCTTTTTTGTACTTAATTGTGTACATGCGAAGAAATTCTAGAATCCTAAGATTATACAGTTAGATTTTTACCATGAGATGCACTATCACTTTAAAGCACGGGCCTCTTATTCACAACAACTCAATGGTGTGATATGTGTAAAAAATAATGTGAGGCTATTAATTAATTCCATCACAAGTGTCAAACATAATGACAAATCATTCAAACTCCTTGCTTTGGTATCCTCATCCTCAAAGGGCACTAATAATGATCTCATAGTGATACTATAAAAATAAAGTTTAAAGCATTTTGAAAAATTATGGAAATAGCCCAAGTGTCCACTGACTAATGAATGGATAGAGAAGATGTGGTGTATGTATGCAATGGAATATTCCTCAGCCATCAAAAAGAATGAAATTTTGCCATTTGCAAGGACATGGATGGAACTAGAATGTATTATGCTAAGCACAATTAGAGAAAGACAAATATCGTATGATTTCATTCATATGTGGAATTTAAGAAACAAAACAGATGAACTTACGGGAAGTGTGGGAATAAAAAGAGGAGGGGAAAAAACCACAAGAGACTCTTAACGACAGAGAACAAACTGAGGGTCGATGGAGGAAAGAGGGTGGGGGATGGGCTAGATGAGTGATGGGGACTAAGGACAGCACCTGTGATGAGCACTGGGCATTGTGTGTAAGTGATGAATCACTAAATTAAGTTCCTGAAACCAACACTACAGTGCATATTAACTGGAATTTATTTATTTTTAAAGTTTATTTATTTTAGAGAGAGAGACAGAGTGCGAGCGAGCAAGCGAAGGAGTGAGAATGAGTAAACACAAGCCAGGGGGGAGCAGAGAGAAAGGGAGAATCCCAAGAAGGCTCCATGCTGTCACCACAGAGCCTGGCGTAGGACTTTATCTCATGAATCATGAGATCATAACCTGAGCTGAAACCAAGTCAGAGGCTTAACCAACTGAGCCACCCAGGTGCCCCTAACTAAAAGGAATTTAGAGAAACATTTGAGGGGCACCTGGGTGGCTCAGTCAGTTAAGCTTCCGACTTCAGCTCAGGTCATGATCTCACAGTTTGTGGGTTCAAACCCCATGTCGGGTTTTATGCTGACAGCTGGGAGCCTGGAGCCTGGTTCAGATTTTGTGTCTCCCTCTCTCTGTCCCTACCCCGTTCACACTCTGTCTCTTTCACTCTCAAAAATAAATAAACATTAAAAATTTTAAAGAAAAACTTGAAAATACAAAGAAAAAGAAAAATGACCAAGTTTCAATGCAAGCTAAAGCCTTAGTACATACTGTATTAATACTGAAAACGATCACTCGAAGAGTCAGAAAAGTGGCTACCCTTGGCATGCACTAGGGCACTGTGGGGTCATGTGTATCAAGGAGCAGGGGAGGCCCTTCTGGAAGGTTGGTAACACTCTGTTGAACTGGGGTTAATTACAAAGATTCAATATATGCCCATTTACTAAATTTTAAGTTCATATACACTTTTACCACGTGTAATTGAGAAATCTGTACCACGCAGAAAAACTCACTTAGAATATTATTTGGCATTCACTAATGGTGAACAAACGAATGTCCCACCTACCCCTACATACAGACTCAACACAAACATATCCAAATTGTTACTGAAGGTAGCAGCGAGATCACCACCACCCCACAGGACCCACATGTCCACTGACAGAAGTCACATGATCAAAGAATGACACACTACATTGCACTGATAATAAATGACTTGTACCTGCATGTAACCATACAGACGAATCTCTCAAGACAACGTGAACTGAAAGAACCTAAGGACTAAGCAGTACGTGACATACGATCCCAGCTGTACGAACACAGGCAAAATTGCTGTATATAGTTAGGAGATGCCTGGTGTTTACCACAGGAGCGGAGGGACAGGGCAGTGGGGGTGGCGGTGAGGGTTGGGGATGGTCATGACCGTAAGGCAGCATGAGATAGAGTGGAATCAGAATTACTGGTGATGTTATTTCTTGATTAAGGTGCTGGCTACGTCAGTCTGCTCATTTTCTGGAAATTTCACTGAGATATGATCTTATAAGTACTTTTTGTACATATATCATTTAAAACTTTAATGTCATAAACATATAAATTAAACTGGGACTTGGCTACATACTAGATGTCCATCCCTATCATTCTGCCAAAGATACGCTACAGAATAATTTCTGGTGTCTGATATTAATTCAACTAACAATAACGGAGTGTCTACCCTGGGTCCTGCTACAGGCATTAAGGACATACAGCCAAAAACTTTGCTTTAAGGTAGATGGTGCTCTAGTGGGGACAGATGAACAAGGTCGCACTGACATGCTCCAACAACACAACAGAACAAGTGGGTAGAGAAGAGCTTTTACAATGACTTAGATTTGGTGGTAACGCAAAGCTTTTCTGAAGAAGAGCCCCGAAGTGGAGATGTGAACGAAGGGATCACATACAGGTCTGGGACAGAGGCACTTCAGAAGAGCACCCACCGAGAACTTCAGGGAGAACAGGCCTGGCCTGTCAGAGGAAAAGAAAGGACTAAGGTGGCTGCAGGTTTTAAACAGGGACGACGTACCTCATTTTACTTTTCTCAACACTTGGTTTACGCGTGGCGAATGTTTCAGAGAGTGCTGATCACAAAGAAGCCTGCGTAAGCAGCTCTTCTCGGACCAGCAAGCACTGAGGAGGCTGAGTCAGTGAGCAGAATCAGGATCCGGTTTGGACATGGAAGGGACAGAAATTGCCCAGACACTGGACATTTAAGGATGAGAAAAAGAACCCAGGTGGTTCACAGGTTCTGACCCTGAACAAATACACGACTGGTGGTGGTGTTTACTGAAACGGGGGATTCAGGGAAGGGCTTGGTGGGGCTCCAGGGGCATTTTTAAGTTTGAGATCCCTATGAATATATTCTCTCCTCCAATCCATCCCTGCTCTAAACCCTCGCGTCCCCTGCCGTGCCCCTGCACCCCTGCACAATACACATCAGAGGGCAGAGGGCAGGATGGCCTCAACTGATCACATCACGTGGTCTTATCTATTACAGTCTATTATTTGCACCTTGATCCTTAACTCCTACTTAACCATAAGTTTAGATTCTACAGATGTGTAGTACTGACGTTAGACGTTAGTCTAGCATAGTCCCCGATTTCACAGTTCCGGAGAGCTGAACAATTCTTCCTAAGCCTGAAACCTAGGAAGGCCACAAAGTGAAGACAACGTCTCTCCAGGTTTTGGCTTCCTGAGAGCTACAGAAAGATCAGAAAACTATGGCATGTAAAACTAATGACCATCACAGATAGAGAACTAGCCACTAACATAAGCACAGCAGCCAGGACATAAAACACAAAATGAAAAGCAAAAACAAGTTTCATGATAGGAAGTCAATTTTGAAAAAACCACACTGCTAGTAAGACCTCAAAAAAATTTTCCCATTAATATCAGAGAGGACAGTTATCACTAGAACTTACCATCAAAGAGCCTGTCAATAATGCTGTATCCAGCCCGAAGATCTGATAAAGAAAACTCATAAAACTTGGTCCAACCCTATCAAAACAAATTTACAAATATTAAAGACCTACAAACAGTGTTCAAAGATACACATGTAGGCATCATCGACTTTATAATCTTAAGAATGTTCAAAATATGCTAATGAAATAAAAGGAAAACTCCCAAAACTTTTTAATAAAAACAATAACTCTAAAGTAACAGTAATTTTTTAAAAGAAATTTACTGACATCACAGCATGCCAAGGACTTTTAATACTAGAATAGTTTTTATCATTTAAGTATTGTGGCAATTCAGTCACAGAGGGAACAAATTGGTATAGTAAATTTTGGAGTCTAAGTACAGTGTATTCAGTGAGATATTTTCTATAATTTTATCTTTCAGACTTGTGGGTTTTGTCAATAAACATGAGAAAAGAAATGTTACAAAAATTTTTTAAAGGCCCAAAAATAAAGCATTATTTCCTGTACATTTCACCCATGAAGCATTCATGTTGGAACTAAATTATAAACTTGCAGCTAAAAGCTACAATGCTTATATAAAAAGAACATTCATAGAGCTCTAGGTTTTATAAAAATATGAAAAAAGTAAAAAAAATTCTGATGGTACTTCCAATCACTCTAACTAATTTAGTTTAATGTAATGCATTGAAACTAAAATCTATTTAGACTTTAATAGTATTTAGGAATATCAAAACAAATTTCATCCATTAATCATTCAAAACAATATGTACAAAATGCATGTTATATGTAAAGCACTGGGAATGAAAGAATGAACCAAAACATAATCTCTGCCCTCAGGTGGCTGTCAGTAAAATGTGGGCAAGGGGGAAAAGTGGGTGGGCACAATCCACCACTCAAACACACCTCCAACTACAGGCTACAACTACAACGTGCTTGATGCAAAGAGTCATACATGGTCTGCACAAGAAAGAGGTCTGAGCTCATCCAGGAGTTAAGGCACCGCCGCCTTGGTGGGGAGCGGGGAGTAGAACACACAGGAAGGAGTAAGTACATGGACACTCAGGACAATAAAGTTAGAGAATTTGTGTAAAATGAGAGAGGAGAAGCTACTGGAAGCTACTGAGGGCCTGCTGCACACCAGGCACTGTCTGGTCGGTGAGAATCTACCACTGAAGCAAAGAGAAAAAACCCATGCTCTGGAGAAGTCTGTGCTCTAAGGCTCACACCCAGAACACAGGGGTTTTCAGTAATTTCTGAAACAAACTGGCACATATAAAGAGTTGGACACAAAAACCTAGGGCTTAGAGAACGGGTCTGAGCTGGATACATAAATTTGGGGGTCACTAACATTTGGATACTTTTTTAAAATTATAGATATTGTAAACACACACACACACACACACACACACACACACGAGATTTAAACCTCACTCGCTAAGATTCAGTACAGGTAAGAATCAGAGATCTGTAAGGATTACATGCCTGTCAACAATAACAAACTTCAGTGACAATATATTTTCTTTCAACTTTTTATTTAAATTCTAATTAGTTAACATACAGTGCAATATTGGCTTCAGAAGAATTCAGTGATTCAGCACTTACACACAACACCAAGTGCTCCTCCCAAGTGTCCTCCTTAATGCCCATCACTCATCCAGTCCATTGCCCACCTCCCTCCCTCCATCAATGCTCAGCTTATTCTCTGTCGTTAAGAGTCTCTTTTGAAAATAAGAGTCTCTTTTGAAAATTAAAAAAAGAATCTCTTCTGGTTTCTTGCCTTTCCTTTTTCCCCTCATATATGTTCATCTGATTTGTTTCTTAAATTCCACATGAGTGAAATTATATGGTATTTGTCTTTCTCTGATTGACTTATTTCATTTAGCAACATACACTCTAGCTCCATCCATGTCATTGCAGATGACAAGATTTCGTTCATTTTGATGGCTGAATAATACTCCATTGTATACATATGCCACATCTTCTTTATCCATTCATCAGTTGGTAGACACTTAGACTCATTCTATAATTTGGCTATTAATGATAGTGCTGCTATAAACATTGGTATGCATCTATCCCTTGGAATTAGTGTATCTGTATCCTTTGTGTAAATACCTATAAATACCTAGGAGTGCAACTGTTGGATTCTAGGGTGGTTCTATTTTTAACTTTTTGAGGAACCTCCATACTGTTCAGAGTGGCTGCACCAGTTTGCATTCCTACCAACAGTGCATCCTTGCCAACACCTGTTGTTTCTTGCGTTGTTAATTTTAGCCAACCTGACAGGTGTGAGGTGGTATCTCATCATGGTTTTGATTTATACTTTCCTGATGATGAGTGATGTTGAGCATCTTTTCATGTGTCTGTTAGCCATCTGGATGTCTTCTTTGGAAAAGTGTCTATTCATGTATTCTACCCATTTCTTAACTGGGTTATTTTTTTTATTTTTATTTTTTTTGTATTTTGTATGTTGAGTTTGCTAAGTTCTTTATAGCTTTTGGATAACTATCATATATGTCATTTGGAAATATCTTCTCTAATTCTGTAGGTTGCCTTTTAGTTTTGTTGATTGTTTCCTTTCCTGTGCAGAAGCTTTTTATTCTGATGAAGTATCAGTATGTTTCCCTTGTCTCCAACAACATTTCTAGTAAGAAGCTGCTCTGACCAAGGTCAAGAGGTGGCTTCCTGTGTTCTTCTCGAAGATTTTGATGGTTTCCTGTATCACATTTAGGTCTTTCATCCATTTTGAATTTATTCTTTGTACGTGGTAGAAGGAAGTGGTCCAGTTTTCCCAACATCACTTCTTGAAAAGACTGTCTTTCCTCCAGTGGCTATTCTTTTCTGCTCCATCAAAAATCAGTTGACCATATAATTGTGGGTCCATTCTGGGTTTTCTATTCTGTTCCATCAATCTATGTGTCTATTTTCATGCCAGTACCATACGGTCTGACTACAGCTTTATAATATACTTTGAAACCCAGAATTGTGATGCCTCCAGTTCTGTTTTTCTTTTTCAGGACTGCTTTGGCTATTTGGGGTCTTTTGTGTTCCATACAAATTTTAGGTTTGTCCTAGCTCTGTGAACAATGCTGGTGGCATTTTGACGGGGAATGCATTAAATGTGTGAATTGTTTTAAGTAGTATAGACATTTTAACAATGTTTGTTCTTCCAATCCATGAGCATGAAATGTTTTTCCATTTCTTTGTGTCCTCTTCAATTTCTTTCATAAGCCTTCTATATTTTTCAGGTACAGATCTTTACCTTTTTGTTTAGCTTTATTTCTAGGTACCTAACTGCAGTTGCAAATGGAATTGATTCCTTCATTTCTTTTTGTTGCTTTGTTATTGGCGTATAGAATTGCAACAGATTTCTGTAGGTTGATTTTATATCCTGCAACTTTGCTGAATTCATGTACTAGTCCTAGTAATTTTTTGGTGGAATCTTTCAGGTTTTCCACATAGAGTATCATGCCATTGGTAAATAGTGGAAATCTGACTTCTTCCTTTCTGACTTGGCTACCTTTTATTTCTTTTTGCTGTCTGATTGCTAAGTCTGAGACTTCCAGTGCTGTGTTAAATAGTAATCGTGAGAGGGGACATCCTTGTCTTGTTCCTGACCATAGGGGAAAGGCTCTCAGTTTTCCCCCACTGAGGATAGTATTAACTGTGGGTCTTTCGTATATGGTTAGGTCCCATCTATCCCTACTTTGTTGAGGGTTTTGTTTCTTTTATCAAGAATGGATGCTGTAATTTGTCAAATGTTTTTCTGCATCTATTGACAGGAACATATGGTTTGCACACTTTCTTTTATTAATGTGGTGTATCATATTCATCTATTTCTGAATACTGAACTAGCCCTGCAGCCCAGGGATAAATCCCACTTGATCATGGTAAATAATTCTTTTAATGTATTGTTGAATTTGATTTGCTAGTATTTTGTTGGGAATTTCTGCATCCATGTTAATCAGGGATATTGGCCTATAACTCTTTTTTAGTGGGGTTTTTGTCTGTTTTTGGAATCAAGGTAATGCTGGCCTCACAGAATGAGTTTGGAAGTTTCCATTCCATTTCTATTTATTTTTTTAAAGTTTGAGAGGAATAGTTATGAATTCTTCTTTAAATGTCTGGTAGAATTCCCTTGGGAAGCCATCTTGCTGCCCTACACTCCTGTTTGTTGGAAGATTTTTGATTACTGTTTCAATTTCTTTGCTGGTTATGGGTCTGTTCAAATTTTCTATTTCTTCCTGTTTTGGTACTTTCAATGTTTCTAGAAATTTATCCATTTTTTCCAGATTCTCCAGTTTGTTGGCATATTTTTCATAATATTCTAACTGTTTATATTTCTTTGGTGTTAGTTGTGATCTCTCCCCTTTCACTCATGATTTTATTTATTTAGGTCCTTTCTCTTCTCTTTTCATTAAGTCTGGCTAGGAGTTTATCAATTTTATTAATTCTTTTGAAGAACCACCTCTTAGTTTCATTGATTTGTTCTACTGGGTTTTTTGTTCCTGTATCATTTATTTCTGCTCTAGTCTTTATTATTTCTCTTCTTCTGCTGGCTTTAGGCTTCAACTGCTGCTCCTTTTCTAATCCCTTTAAGTGTTAAAGTTAGGTATAAGACCTGTATTGCAATATTATTTCTCTCTTAGGAATGCCTCTGCTGCATCCTAAAGGTTTTGAATGGTCATCTTTTCATTTTCATTTGCTTCTATGTATTTTTTTTTTTATTTCTTCTTTAATTTCCTGGTTAACCCATTCATTCTTTAGTGGAATGTTCTTTAACCTCTATGTATTTAAAGGCTTTCCAAACTTTTTCTTGGGGTTGATTTCAAGTTTCATAGTGTTGTGATCTGAAAATATGCATGGTATGATCTCAACCTTTTGTACCTGTTGAGGGCTGATTTGTGACCACGTATGTGACCTATTCTGGCAAATGTCCCAGGAACACTTAAGAAGAATGTGTATTCTGTTTTAGTGTGAAATGTTCTGAATATATCTTTTAAGTCCATATGGTCCAGCGTGTCCTTCAAAGCCACTGTTTCCTTGTTGATTTTCTGCTTAGGTGATCTGTCCTTTGATCTAAGTGGTATGTTAAAGTTCCCTACGATTATTGTATTACTGTCAATGAGTTTATGTTTGCTATTAATTGATTTATATATTTGGGCATACCAAGTTAGGGGCATAAATCTTTACAATTGCTTCTTGATGGATAGACCCCTTAATTATGACATAATGCCCTTCTTCAGCTCTTGTTACAGTCTTCTGTTTAAAATCTAGTTTGTCTGATAGAAGTATGGCTACTCAGGCTTTCTTTTGGCATCCATTAGCATGATAGATGGTTCTACATTCCCTCACTTTCAATCTGTTGATGTCTTCAGATCTAAAATGAATCTCCTGTAGGCAGCATATAGATGGGTATTATTTTTTTTATTCATTCTGATACCCAATGTCTTTTGATTGGAGCATATAGTCCATTTGCATTCAGGGTGATTGCTGAAAGATAGGAGTTTGGTGCCAGTGTGTTACCTGTAGAGTTGGTGTTTCTGGTGATGTTACAAAGAGCCCCTTTTATAATTTCTTGCAAGGGTGGTTTAGTGGTCACCAACTCCTTAAGATTTTGTCTAGGAAAGTCTTTAACCCTCCTTCTATTCTGAAAGACAGCCTTGCCTAATAAAGAATTCTTGGCTGCTGCAAACCTGATCTGTCTTCCATTGTAGGTTAAGGACTTTTTTTTTTCCTTGCTGCTTTCATAATTCTTTCCTTGTATTTTGTGAATTTGACTCTGATATGTCTTGGCAATGGCTGGCTTTTGACTGTGATATGACTTGGCAATGGCTGGCAATGGCTGAATTTAATGGGGGTTCTCTGTGCTTCTAGGATTTTATGTCTGCATTCTTCCCCAGAATGGGGAAGTTTTCCACTGTAATTTGCTCACATAAACTTTATCCCCCCTTTTCTCTCTCTTCATCTTCTGGGACTCCCATGATATGAATATTATTCCATTTTAATAAGATGCTGAGTTTCCTGAGTCTACCTTTATGATCCATTACCCTTCTTTCCCTCTTCTTTTCACCTTCATTTTTTTGCATAATTTTATCTTCTTTATTATTGAATCGCTACTCTGCTTCAGCCATCCTCACTGTCATGGCATCCATCCGGTTTGCATCTCAGTTATAGCATTTTTAATTTCGGCCAGACTAGATTTTGGCTCTTTTTATTGGCAGGAAGGGATTCTCTAGGGTTTTCTAGCTTTTTACAAACCCAGCTAATATTCTTATAATCACTGTTTTCAATCTCAGTTCAGACATCTTACTTATATATGTACTGATTAAATCCCTGGCTGTCATTTCTTCCTGTTCTTTCTTTTGGGGTGAATTCCTCTATCTTGTCATTTTGGAGGAAGAAAAAAATTAAAAAAGTAAAAAAATAACAAATAAAAAATTTTTAATTTTTAAAAAATTCAAGTAAAGAAACCTAGATTCTAGGTGTGTTTTGGTCTGCTTATAAAAAGCTTGAAAGAAAAAAGACAAAAGAGGGAAAAAATTAAAAATTTAAAAATAAATAATAAAATTTAAAAATAATTTTGCTCTTTCTGTATCCAAGGTGGAGGAAAAAAAAAATCATAAGCAACAAAAAAACCCAAATGAAGCTAGATCCCATCTCTCCTAGAACTGGAGCTTTGCAGCAGTCTATGGTCAGTAGGCTAAACCAGGGTTTGCTGCCCTCATCAGGAGTCTTTGTTCCTATGCTGGTGAGCGTGGGGCTTGATGGTGCTCCCTGGGTCTTTTGCCCATGAGACGCCAAATCACCTCCACCAAATGCTCTTGCAAGCAGGGGAACCGCTTCTCCCGGTGTGACCCCTGGGACCCTCAGACCCTGTGGCTGCTCTGGGGACTCCGCCCTCCTTCATCACTGCACACCGCCAGGTGCTGACCTCTGAAACGTCACACTCGGTGCCCACCATTTATAAAAACCTGGTGGTACCGAAACCTCTCCTTTCCCTCATCGGTGGTTCTGGGGGACATTTTCTTATCTAGTCCCCAGAGAGTGTTTTCACTCTTTCTATCTGCTTTTGGGGCAAGTGCTTTCCTGCAAAAACCGGAGGCACTGCTCTCTCTCTCTCTCTCTCTCTCTCCTCTCGGCAAAAATGACTGCCTCCCCTCTGAGGCACCCTGGCTCTTCTCGCTCACCAGTTCACCTCTCAGCACCATGCACCTGCTGCGTTCTCTCCCTCAAACTATGCAGATCATTGTGTGAATCCTGAGATTGATTTCCTATGTGTTCAAAAGGGTTTGATGTTGATCTAGCTGAGTTCAAGGGACATGTCCAGGGTGTCCTTACTACTCCACCATCTTAACTTCTGCTTGCTTCCTGTAATACATTAAATACATTTCCTACCTACTCAAAATAAAGTATTGATAATATTTCTTATATCACTATTAAACCTTATTTATAAGTGTTTACTTAAAATTTTTTTAATACTTCAGAGATTAATATTTATAACACTCTCAAGTTAGAAGGCCTCAACTCTCAGTATTACCTGACACAGCAATTTCCTATTGAGGTTCTAATTCCAAAATGGTAAGAACTGTACACTCTGAGTAGCATAGTTACTGACACAGTGGCATATGATTAAGGATTTGTAAAATACGGTACAAAAAATTCAAAAGGTAATTTTTGTTTTTCATATCATATTTTCTAATAGAAATAATGTAAATTGTGGGAAGGCTCTCTAGACAGCCCATCAAATCTTACTTAGCCCACCTGGAAACCCAGGCAGGGTGTTAAGTGGTCTTGTAAACATGAATGAGAAGAACCCCATTACCAAGGTACCCACCGTGTAGTAAGAACAGTAAGGTATCAAAGAGTAACAAGCATCAATCAAAAAGACCTTACATTAAGTGTAGTATTAGAAGTACAGCACACATGTGTAAAATAGAGGAAGTTAATTCTGCGACCCAATACAGCACTGCAATGAAAAATAGCGAAACACCTTTCATTAACACAAGGAATGAAAACCAAGTTGACTTGGTGGTGGATCTTTACTTCTAGAAGTTGGTGATTAAAGCAAAAGGAGGAAAAATAGTAAAACAGTTTGTGGAGTGCATATCTGTACGACATTATCTCTAACAATTTTAATGGTATTTTATGTTTTGACTGGGTTTTCCTCCCAATTTCTTCATTTTAAAGAAAGCAAACTTAATGTGTTAAAAAAAGTGACACTTTCAAATATTTGTGTGTGAAAGTAAATTGCTCTAAAAAAGGACATTTTGGTACTATGTACAAATTCTCTCTGGGCTTCCTGGGTGGTTCAGGCAGTTGAGCGTCCAACTCTTGATTCTGGCTCAGGTCATGATCCCAGGGTTGGGGGATCGAGCCCCATGTTGGGCTCTGCACTGAGTGAGGAGCCAGCTTGGGATTCTCTCCCTCCATGTGCCCCTTCCCCACTCTCGTGTGTGCTCAGTCTCTCAGTAAACTGAACTAAACTAAAATAAAAGTATATGTTGACCCAAACTCTCCAAATTTAGAAATTGCCACCCTGAATAAACATTAAATGAGGCAAATATAAGGATATCCACTGCAATGTTTTTTGTAACAGCAAAGACTGAAAAGAACATGTATGCCCATCTAACAAAACTGCTTATAAGTAAGTACATAGATATGGTGAATACAAATAATATTTTAAAATTAGGCATTAAATGGTTACTAATCTTTAATTGTTTTTTTTTTAATTTGAGAGAGAGGGAGAGAGAATCCTAAGCAGGCTCCATGCTCAGTGCCAAGCCCAATGGGGCTGGATCCACAACCCTGGGATCATGACCTGAGCCGAAACAAGAATCAGACGCTCAACTGACTGAGCCACACAGGTGTGCCTATTGGTCAGTAATCTTTAAAAATCTCTGTAATGTTTTGGTTAATAAAGCAAAATACAAAACTGTATTTGTAACATGCTATTTAAGTCAAAAAGACTGTATGCATGTCTGAGTGTAGATACATAAAATGTTTATTTATACAATCTTTCTTGAAGGACACCCAAGAAGGGGTGAACAGCAGCTGTCCTGAGAAGAGAAACTGGTGACAGGGAGAGAGAAAGGGAACAGGCTAAATTTTAGGTGCGAATCATCTTGTAGCTTTTTAATTTATATCAGGTACATGTCTCACATAATAAAAAAATGTAATTTCATTTAAAAAACAATTCCTTGTTTTCAGTACAGTTCTTTCACTACCACTGTTGTTCATGAACCCGTCAGCACGAGCTGCTGTTAGGGGCGGAGGCTCTAGAAGAGGTGGGCCCGGCCACTGCCAAGCTCTGCAGGCTGAGGTAAGAGTCCTCCGGCAAGTTAACTGCCATCAAGACCCACGGGCCTTCTTTGTAAGGTGACGAGAACAAGCACACGCTCCTTTACGGGCAGTGTGCAGACTGTGTGGAAACAACACGTCACTGTTTTACTTACTACCGCATCAGTGAGACACATCTTTATTGGCAGGTCACGTGCAAGGCACTTGTACACATACACTGCTCCATCTCATCCTCACAAGAAAGGTAAGCGTGGTGAGTAATCCCCATTACACAGCTGAGGAAACTGTGGCTTACTAGAGTTCAGTAACTTTCCCCAGGTCACCTGCTAGGAAATTCGAGAGGCAGGACTCAAACCCAAGTCTGTGACTTCGGAACCCACGACCCTATTCTGACATGTAACTGAAACAGAGAGAGAGGCTAAAACAGGGGCAGGCTGAGGAACAAACAGAAGTGGACAAAGCTAAAAAAAAGATGGGAAAAATTAAATCTGGAAGGGATGCAATTTACGGCTGAGATAGGCATTTGGCAAGAAGAACAGAACATGTTCCAGCAAAGATGGCCACGGCAGTGGGAAAGGGTGGCCTATTGGTCGTGAGAACAATACCAGGCAACACCTATGGCGGCAAAGAGCTGGATGAATTCGAGGACCAGGAAGAAGTCCACTGTGGCTGAGTTGCAGAGACCAAGTGGGAAGAGGGTTCTGGGACGATGCTGAAGACAAAGGACCAGAAATGTGCCTATTTCTTCACAAGTACACTAGAAAGTCATTTGATGGGTTGTAAGCAGAGTAGTGAAATAATCAAACTGCCATATTAGGAAAATGATTCTGGCTGCTAAATGGAAAAATCAAAAAGAACAGGAAATGATCTCAGAAAGTAGTGCAGGTAAGCGGTAAGGTACTCAGAGAAAATAGTGGAAAGAAATGCACAGATTTGAACTGTATGTTGTAAGTAAAATCCACATGACTCGGGAATGAACCGGGTAGGTAGGCTAAGAAAGAAAAACATACCAAGAACAATTCCTAGGTTTCTAGCATGAGGAAATAAATGGATAAATAAATAAATGAATAAAAGGATCAATGCCTTTTACTGAGAGGGAAACATGAAAGGAAAACAATATGCGGAATTCAGTTCTGAACTTTGAGATGTCTGTGATGGATCAACCACAAAAATGACACCGAACAATCACTGAGGGTTTATTATGGTTCATGCCTTGTGGCGAACAATGTAATTCAGAGATGTGAGCTATGTATACAGTCCTGAAGATAAACAACAAAGACAGAATTAGAGATAGAAAGTCGTAAACCATGAACCAAATTATTAAGTAATCCCAGTCACTGAAACTAAATTGGTAGGAATGCTCTGATACAAAAATATGCACAACTTACAAGAGGTCCAACACATGTTCTCACTCACCTGTGGAATGTAATTTCGTCTTTCTTGACATGCAGCATGAAACCACGCAAAACTAAAGAGAGCGTGAGCTCGATGGATGCTGTCTTTTTTGCTGATTTGCTCAGCAGTCCAAGATTCGTAAGTGCGCATTAAATTCTTCTTCAAACCTGGAGGTGACTGAAGACAAAAGATCGACCCCTTATTGTCTCAAATCTTCCAAATTAATATTTAACATGTTTGAGAACATACTTTAATAAAGAAAAGTTTTCACCATTAACCACCCAATTTGACTTATTTTATATTACTTCAAAAAGTATGTACCTAAAACTAGTTTTAAACTCCTTGTAAAAAGGAGTTTAAATTTATATCCAGTACAAATTCAATACTTTTCAAATTTAAAAAAAACTATAAAAGCAACAATATTTAGAACAACCCAATAAATTTTACGTGATTGCCAGAGCACCTGGGTGGCTCAGTCGGTTAAGTCCGACTCAGTCGGTGGCTCAGTCCGACTTAGGCTCAGGTCATGATCTCACAGCCTGTGAGTTCAAGTCTCACATCGGGCTCTGTGCTGACAGCTCAGAGCCTGGAGCCTGCTTTGGATTCTGTGTGTGTCTCTCTCTGCCCCGCCCCCGCTTGAGCTCTGTCTCTCTCTCCCAAATAAACAAACATTAAATTTAAATTTTATATGATCGTTGAGGTATTTTACTGAAACTAAATCATACACAAGGAATGTGACACTGACTGTTAGGGGCACATGGTTTTCCCTCTGCTATGAACACGCCCCCTTCTGCAGGTGCTATCTGAGCTTCTGGGCCCTCCCTGCACTGTTGACATACAACGCCAACTAACACTCCCAGCACATTAGACCACTGGAGTTCAAGTGGGGATTAGCAGATACCACTAGGCTCATAAACACAAATTCAAATCCACAAAGTGTATATTGAACTAGTACTCAGTCAGAAAGCACTTATCTACAGGTGCAGGATCGGTTTATATTGTTGAATTATCCAAATGAGAAAGATGAATTTCAAATTCTTTTTGGAAAAGTGTAAACTAAACCCACGTCTTGTGTGTGTGTTAAAAAAAAAAATCCTTTTTTTTTAATCAAACACATTTGTCTATTAATCATAGGTTTCCTGGAGAATTCTTCTAATGTTAAAAAAATGTGCATTTATCTGAATTTATTTTAATTAGCTTTTTTAAAAAGTAAAACTTTTCCTTTAAAGAATTCCTGCTACAGTCAGTCCCCTCTGCGATCCTTTCCATGCTGTGTTTTTCTCAAATAAAAAGACTTCTTCAACATTAGAAAAAAATACCATTGATTTACTAAGTACATATCCATATACTTTTAAAAATAAAAATGTTTCGTGTTTATGAAACAGTAACAAAAATTATGACAAAATAGGCCAAATGTTCTGAGCACTACTTGATAAAAAGTGAAAATAACAGAAAACTGAATATCCACTTAGTTTTTAAAGCACTAAAGATTACATAAAATGAACAAATCATAAAGAATTAGAGAAAATCAGACACAAATATTTTTGAAAAATAACAAAATGAAGACACTAACATGTCCAATTATGGGATAAGGCCTAGCATGTAGTCAACTGCAAATTCACAGACATAAAATAATTTCAATATTACCTCAAGTAAATATATATTAGTTAAGCATTCAACACAAGAAATCAGGAATACCAAAGGCAAATAGAAATCTAAGGGAAACTTAAAAAAGAAGAATAAAGCAGGAAATTCAGTGAAAAGCATTAGGAGAAAAAAAGCAAATTATTAAGTATGACATCAGGTATTTGGAGTGAATTTTTAAAAGTCTGTCAACTAATCAAAAGAAGAAACAAACAATAAGATAGAGATGTAACAACCTTTAAAGATAATATACACGTGTGTACATACGTATACAGTAATAATTTTGAATATAATTAACTAGACTATTTTCTAAAATAGTTAATTATCTATATGGAATTAAGAATTAGAAAAAAATACCAATTCAAATAAAATTTCCATTAGAAGTAATCAAATCACCTCCTGAAAGAAAATCCTGGCAAAGGCTGTACATGAAAATATTCAAGAACAGTTCTCCTGATAAATTAATTCTTCGTGTACTGTACGTGCCAGGTAGTATGCAGTAACTACAATGCTCAAGAGAAAAAATAGCCCCTATCCTTTTGGCTACAACAATTCACCGCTAGAATATACAGTCAGAGTGTACTGGGAGAGCAGCTGAGACGATTTTGGAAAAGTTCATTTTACTAGACATCGTAAAGACTTTCGATTGACATGTTTCCAAATAGTAAATGAACTTTACATTCTGTGGATTAACCATTATCCTTTTTCTTCCTTAAATGAGACTAACATCTTCAGATAAAAAACAAGAAATACTGACCTAAAGAAACACGTGACTATAATCAATATGAAGACATTTTTCTTCATAACAAAGATCACACAAAACAAATTTCTACAAACAGAAAAAAACCAAGCAGAACCTCTTCCACCAGTTTTAAAAAGTTTTAATTCCATTTACCATTTTATTTATGACTTGGCCCAGTTACATGGTAACATTGCAAACACACATAGTTTTGGATATGTCAGAAGAACGATGGGCTCAAACAGGAAACCCACACTGGAACTCTTGCTCAGCTGCTGTCAGAAGACCAATAAGAACACCAGATACTCATGTGCAAAAGAAGAAGTTGAACCGTCCCTTTATACCGCATATAAAAATTAATCCACTCTGCACTAAAGACCTAAACGTAAGGCTATAAAACAATAAAACCAGAAGGAAACATAGAAGGAGGCTCCATGACACTGGCTCTGGCGATGACTCTTTGGATATGACAGGGGCACAGGCAACAGAAGCCAACACCAGGCAAACAGGACACGTCAAACTTTAAAGACGTCTAGGCTACAAAGGAAACAGCACAGTGGCGAGGAGGCACCATGAAAAGGAAGAAAATATTTGTCAACTATACATCTGACAAGGAACTCCTCCAATTCAATCAAAAACCCAGTTAAAAATGGGCAGAGGACTTAAGACCTTTCTCTAAGCCAATATGCAAACAGGCAAGAAGTCCACAAAAAGATGTTCAACGTCACTACTTACGAAGGAAATGTGGTGAGACACCGCTCACACCGTTAGGATGGCTGCTGCGCACACGCACACACACATACACACAAATGACAGACAGCACTGCAGGGATCAGAAGGCAGCATCCTTCAACAATTAAACACAGAATGACTTCTGACCTGGCAGTTCCACAGAAGCCCTGAGAACCAGCTCGTGGAGAACCAGTTGTGCCCGTCGTCATCCCTGCAGCATGACGCACAGCTGTGCAGAGACACGCGCCCCCCCCCGTGTTCCGCACTGCTGGATCAAGATGACGCCACATGCGCACACATGGAATCGCGGACCCTCACAGGGAAGGAACCCCCCTCGTGTGCATCGATGGGGAAAAACCCTGAGGACGTTCCCACAGACAGTGTGACAGGCCAGGCCTCAAGGACAAGTCTTCCAGGCGCCCCTAGGCAGGCAAACTCCTGGAGACACAGAGTGGAGGAGGGACAGCCAGGCCCCTCCCCCTCCAGAGACGGGAGAAGAAGGGACCTGGGAGTCGGTCCGCGGCGGACAGTCTCCGCTGGGCAAGATGAACAAGTTCTAGGGCTCTGCTGCACAAGAGAGCACACATGTCACTACCGAACTGTGCCATCAAAAATGGTGAAGATGGCAAATATTATGTTATGTGTCTTTTACCGATACAAATACCGAAAAATGAAATAAAATTTAGAAGGAAGATTTAAATTTATTTGGATAAACATCATCTGATGCTATTATTTATGGTTCTTTTACCTGACCTACACAAAATGTGTTTCGTTTTGTTTGAGTACAGCTGCCACACAACCTGACAATAATTTCAGGTGTGCAGCACGTGACTGGACGAGGGTGGCATCACGCCGTGCTCGCCACAAGCGCAGCTGCCGCCTGTTGGCACACAACGCTGTCACCACCCCCCCCACTGTGTCCCGCTCACTGTGCCCTTCCTCCCCGAGACTCACTACCGCTGGCAGTCTGTACCTCCCGCCGCCGTCCCCCCTGCACCGTCAGTCCGTCCTCTATTTTTGTCCGTCTGCTTTTTGTCGTTTGTAGACTCAATCACCACATTCCACTTAGACTGGACTCACGTGTTCGTCTTTTTCAGTCTGACTTATTTCACTTGGTTAATACCCTGTGGTCCATCCACGGTGTCGCAAAGAGCAAGATCTCACCCCGTCACGGCCGAGTAATCAGCCACTGCAGACACCACGCCTTCCCTGTCCGCCGATCTACGACGGACACTTGCGGCTTCCATAGTTTGGCTATGATAAATAATCCCACAATAAACACAGGGGTGCATGTTTCTTTTTGAAATAGTGTGTTGTTTTCTGTGGGTAGATACCCGGCAGTGGAACTGCTGGGTCGTAGTTTGATTTTTAACTTTCTGAGGAACCTCCACACTCCAGAGCACCTCCAGAGCAGCTGCACCAGTTTGCATTCCCACCAGCAGTGTAAACGGTTCCCGTTTCTCCGCATCACGGCCAACACCTGTGGTCTTCTGGGCTGTTAATGTTAGCCACTCTGACAGGTGCGAGGTGGTTTCGATTTGTACTTCCCTGATGATGAGTGATGCTGAGCATCTTTTCATGTGTCTGCTGGCCACCTGCTTGTCTTCTTTGGAAAAATATCTATCCAGGTCCTCTGCCCATTTATTAATCGAATTGTTTGTTGAACAAGACAGTTTTACGTGTTCTGTAGGACAGACAGTCCTTTACAGAGCTGTAGGAGGCATGTGGAGGTTAGTGCACTTAGACAACTAGTGATTCAAGGTTTAAATCTTCTTACCTCGTATGTGATCTTTAAACTTGACTGTAATAAAATAGGAGTAAAGTGGGGATGAACTTCTGCAGTCAGCCACAGACGAAAGGTATCTTTAGGTTGAAGAGTATTTAATTCCTGGTTTATAAAAACAGCAACAATAAAAATCTACTTCAATATACACACTAATTTCCATTTTAGAAATGTATTAGTAGTAACTTTTTCCTACTGAAATCCTTCTGTGACATTCTGATATATTTCATTCTGCTGCTTATTTGCTCTGTGACCTTGGGTTCTAGGATTTACACCAATGCTGAGCAAGGATAATATGAGTGCGCATCTTGTGAACCGTGTACAACACTCGTAACTGCACATGATGCACAGCAAGTACAAGACAAGTGTTAGCGGTAACCGATGCACCTCAACTGGTCACCACCTTCTGGACCTTAGGTTCTCACCGCTTTGATTAGGGCTTCCAGAGAGTTCTAGCATGAGAGCGCTTCCTTTATTGGGAACGTTTGTTGTATCCTACTTATTGCCTATCATATAAAGTCAAAACTTCACCACACAAATTCCTCGGCCTGTGCTATCTGCTGCAGTCACTTATTCAAATTTCATGTCTGTGTCCTCTTGAATATTTTTCCTTTCTACCTGTTATGCTCTTTGGAACCTGAAAATTCTTACTCATCTGTCAAGTTAAGTCCAAGTCTTAGGGGGATATTTTCTCCAACTCTTCAGTACCAGTCCCAGGCACATTAATCCCTCAAGACACTTTGTGAACGGTCTTCTGTAGTATTCACTATGCTACAATATAGTTACTAATGTGGGCTGTCTCTTCTACACCAACTTCTTTCCTACGAGCAGGTACAAATTTTGTATGCATTGAGCACTTACGGCAACTGCTGTCTTTTTTTCTGTACTAAACAAGTGTTTGTAGAATAAACAAATGAATGAATGACAAAAGACTTGTTAAGAGTTCTAAAAGAGTGAAAACTAAAATTTATGTTAAAAAACATAATCTATGTCTGATTCTAATATTTACTATTTTAATGCAAAATACAGAAGGTGACCACAAAAAAAAAAAAGGCAAAAGAATTGGCCATAAAAACACTGTGCTTACTTAACATTGTATATCGTAAAATGTATCTACACTTACTAACAATTTAAGAAGGTAAAATTTACATGAAATTTTGGTTTAGGTTAGCACACTTTTAAAGAAAGGTAAAAAACACACATTCATGATAGAGTTGGTTTGAAAATAAATTTGCAAATTTATACCTAAACAATTTATCCTAACTCCCCAAAAGAAAATTTAAAAAAATATTTTAAAGTTAAAACTTTTTTATTATCATCTACCTTATATGCTTCAAAAAGTTCTAATTAAGATTTGCTTCCAGGGACGCATGGGGGGCTCAGTCGGTTAAGTGTCCTACTTCGGCTCAGGTCATGATCTCTGGTTCCTGAGTTCAAGCCTCACGTCGGACTCTGTGCTGACAGCTCAGAGCCTGGAGCCTGCTTTGGATTCTGTGTCTCCCTTTCTCTCTGCCCCTCCCCCGCTCATTCTTGGTCTCTCCCTCTCTCTCTCTCTCTCTCAAAACATGGATAACCTTTAAAAAATTTTTTTAAAAAAGATTTGCTTCTGGGGCACCTGGTGGCTCAGTCGGTTAAGCAGCCGACTTCAGCTCAGGTCATGATCTTGCGGTCCGTGGGTTCAAGCCCTGCATCAGGCTCTCTGCTGACAGCTCAGAGCCTGGAGCCTGTTTTGGATTCTGTGTCTCCCTCTCTCTCTGACCCTCCCCCATTCAGGCTCTGTCTCTCTCTGTCTCAAAAATAAATAAATGTTTAAAAAAAAAAATACATGTTAAAAAAAAAGATTTGCTTCTGAGAAATCATTGTAATTGTGTGTTACACAAATAAATAGCTATCGATCTATTATTTGGAAGAAAAAGCAGAATTTAAGCATTTACAGGTCTTCTTTACATGTTTTAAAACATTCGTGATTTATCAGACATGAATTATATATTTTTACACATTAATGGTTTTCTCAGAAAACTGTCCTAATAATAGAATTCCTCAAATATTTACATATACCTCAGTTTCCAAATCTGTGTCTTGTTTTGATTTTATGAACCACCACCGTCCATCAATTAACTCACTGAGTCATGAACTCATTCAAAGATGTGATCGCCTACATGTTGTGAAAGGTGCTACAGGTGCCATGTACTAGGACCACACAATTTTTCGACACATTACAATTAGGTAAGGGCCTCTGTCAATCTATTCTATTCTCAATTATATGTCTGCCAGATCAATTAAACTAATTAACTCACCCTCCTGCTTAAGACGTCCTTTGACTTCATCCTAAGAAAAAAATTTCCAAATTCTTCTGCATGGTTCTCAGGGTATTCCACAACCCAGCACCACTCTGCCACGCCCAGCCCTCCCAGCACATTCAAGGCCATCTTTATTCTTTGTACTAGGCCTGTTCGTCTCCCCCACTAGGTCTCTACTGGAATTAACCAGGCTATCCTCATCTGCCTGCCTGCCTTCCCTCTCCCCTTCCTTCCTCCCTTCCTTCCCTTCCTTCCCTCCCTCCCTCCTCCCTTCCTTCCCTCCCTCCCTCCTCCCTTCCTCCTCCCTTCCTTCCCTCCCTCCTCCCTTCCTTCCCTCCCTCCTCCCTTCCTTCCCTCCCTCCTTCCTTCCTCCCTTTCCTCCCTTCCTCCTCCCTTCCTTCCCTCCCTTTCCTCCCTCCTTCCTTCCCTCCCTTCCCTCCCTCCTTCCTCCCCTCCTCCCTTCGTTCCCTTCCTCCTCCCTTCCTTCCCTCCCTTTCCTCCCTCCTTCCTTCCATCCTTCCCTCCCTCCTTCCTCCCTTCCTTCCCTTCCTCCTCCCTTCCTTCCGTCCTCCCTTCCCTCCCTCCTTCCTCCCTTCCCCCTTCCCTCCCTCCTTCCTCCCTTCCTTCCTTCCTCCCTCCTTCCTTCCCCCCTTCCTTCCTTCTCTCCCTCCTTCCTTCCTCCCCTCCCCCCTTTCTTCCTCCCCTCCCTCTCTCCTTCCTTTCTTCCCTCCCTCCTTCCTTCTTCCCTCTCGTTTTTTTTCTTCCTTCCTTTTTTTTTCTTCTTTCTTTCTTTCTTTCTTTCTGCCCCTACACTTAGCTAAATCACGTGCAACTTTCAAGCAACATCTTGTCTTAGGAGTCATCTCTAACTATCCGAGGCCACAATCATCTTTTTTAAGGGACAGAATTAAGTTAGGGTTTGCATTTAAAACCTGGCCAGCAATTTGCTCTGTCTAGAGGCTAGTTTTGCTCTGGGTCTGTGTGAATTCAGTCAAGTGACTGCTTCGGTTAACATCCTAGCCTCCCAGGGAAGTCCTGTTATTCCCCTGACTCCTCTCCATCCTCTCTCCCCACACAGACACTGCAGACCAAGAGCATCAGGAGAAAGCAATGGTTTGGAAAGGCCTCCTGTAACCCTTTAAAACAGCTACCTACTTCAGTTCTGGGAAAAGCTCCCTAAGCCTCCCTTCGATCCTGATGAATAATTTCTTGGTTCCCCTTAAACGCTTTCAAAATAGACACTTTTGTACACATCCTAATAAAAAGGCCCCCACCTTCATTTGTACAAATGTATATATTAAACGATTAACAGGTTTTAAATGATTTCTCGTTAAACGTTAACTTAAAAAAACATTACATAACGCATGACACTCTTTGGAGATCACCCAATTGACTACATTCCGTACTATTTACACCACACTCATCTGAATCTACCTTTTCCAGAACTGGCAGCCAAGACACCACAAGATGTAAGTTCTTCAAACACAGCCAGTCCCCACTGCGGGCACATTCCTTCAGCATCTGAATCGCTAAATCGGCTTGACCCTGACCCATAGCAACCTGCAAGACAAAACACAAGACTTGTTGTAGTAAACACCCACTCCAGTGCCTAGCACATGGGGACTGCGCTGACGGACCACTAATTACCGTTATTCTAGGCCGATGAGGACTGAGGGCGGGCCCCGCCTGAGACTAGCTGCACACGCAGTCCAGTCGTGACCTTGACCTGTGAGGGAGTCAAGCTTCCACTGCCCCGTCCATCCTCCTGCCACGAAGCCCAAAGGCCGTGCTCTGCTAGCAGACCCGGAGAGCGGGAGGCCTGCGGCCCAGTGGCCATCCTGCTTGAGAGGAACTAGGAATGCCTTGCTTAGGTTCCTTATCTGGGTTCTCAGGATAAACAAGTAAGTAAGTAAATAAGAAATTAAGAAAGAAAGAAAGAAAATTAAAAATATAATACAAAAAACAGATCTGATAACACAGAACACAAGAGATTCAAATTATCCTGCTTTACATACTGAACCAACTCGGTTTTTTTGATGAGGGTTCTAAATTTTTAATGTTTGTTTATTTTGAAAGAGAGAGAACGAGCAGAGACAGAGAGAGAGAATCCCAGGCAGGCTCTGCACTGTCAGCGCAGATCCCAACATGGGGCTCGATCCCATGAACCGTGAGATCATGACCTAAGCAGAAACCAAGAGTCAGATGCTTAACTGACTGAGTCACCCAGGTGCCCCGAGGGTTCTAAATTTTTAATAAGAAATACCACTGTGTTGCCATTTCCAACAGCTGTCTTATTTTTGTCCTTCCTTAACAGAAGATTTCTAATACTTTTCTATTTATTAAAAACAAACAGTGCTTGAACTGTTTTGATGCACCTATTAATCTTCCATTGTTAAAATGCAAAAAAAAAAAAAAACAACCCACAAAAGACAAAAAACAGAAAAAAAAACAATTTGCTGAACAGAAATTATAGATAATAACAGACAACTCAAGGGCGCCAGGGTGGCTCGCTCAGTTAAGCATCTGACAGGTCATGATCTCATGATTCCTGGGTTCGAACCCCATGTCGGGCTTTGTGCTGACAGCTCAGAGCCTGGAACTTGCTTTGGATTCTGTGTCTCCCTCTCTCTCTGCCCCTCCCTCTGCTCATGCTTGCTCACTCACTCTCTCTCTCTCTCAAAAATAAACATAAAAAAAATAAAAATAGACAACTTAGGATTCTCCAGGAAGCCTCAATCATGTGAAAAAAACTTGAAGAGTCATAAAACCTCAGAAAAAAACATTTACTACAAAAATTTTAAAATATTTTGTAAAAACCACATCAGGAATGTTTGAGAAGACGGTTAGCCACTCATCCCCTCAAAAATCTACACCACTGCTTCTTAAATTAAAAATTAACTTAGCATATATACTCAACAAAGCAACAAAACTTTAAAATAACAGAATTATATCCATATTTAAAGGCTTTCCTACATTCCAACAACTGTGGAGGACGTTTCAACAGTCAAAACTACTGCGGCTGCAAACAGCTTTGTGCTTCTGGTAAAAGCATTGCTGACAGTAGAATCCATGGCCAGGCCATCCACCCGACAGACAGGGCAGGGACTGAGGAGGGATGTGTCCTTATCACAGCAGGAGCAGGGTGAAACCCCATGCCCAGGAGCTGGAGAGGCACCTGCCCATGGGCCCAGGCCCTACCCTCTGGCTGCCTTGTGTCTGGGTCCCCACAATATTTCTACTTCTCCAGTTTTGGTCGTTCTCAAGTGTCTGCTTTGTAATCATTATAATTTTCCCAATAAAAGCAGTTTATTTATTCAGTTGTCAAAAACTGACGGTAAATGAATACATTTTCAGACCTGCACGCAGACTGAATCTGAACAAACTAAGCCCCTAGATTTACCTTGAGAAAATGTGCTATATTACACAAGTTTTACTCAACAATTTATATAGTTCAGCTTCTGCAGGTAAATATTGCTGTGATTTACTGTAAAAGCATCCAAGTAAAATTATTCTCAAAAGGTTAGCAATTATTTTAGCTTCCTATTACCGTTACAACAAATTATCACCACTTAGTACGGTAAAACCAGGAACATGCCTGATCAGATTTCTGATCTAACACTAGGGATCTGGCTTTAATATAAAGGTAGTATCACAAGGCTGCGCTCTTCCTGGAGGCTCTGGGAGAGAATCCCTCGGGCACTTTCCCAGCTCCTGGAAGCCTGCCACACCTCCTCCTTGAGGCCACCCCTCCATCACTGGCCCCCCTACCCCCGCCTCCACTCCACCTCCTGGGCTGCCCCCCACGGCTCCATCACCAGCCCCCCCAACCCCTGACTCCGCCTCCTGGGCTGACCCCCACTGCTCCATCACTGCCCCCTCCCCCTGCCCCTGCCTCCACTCCCCCTCCCCAGCTGCCCCCTAGCAGGGCATGCAGACACTGAAGTACATGGCAGAACTCCCTCTGGGGGGAGCCTGGGGACCAGGATGTGGGCACTGTGGGGGGGCCAACAGGATGCACCAACAGGATGGACCATGGCAGGGAGACCAAAGCTGGGCAGAAGCAGCAGGTCTCTGTGCTCACCTGGTGGTAGCACTCTCCTCCGCGCTCAGCATTAGCCAGCTCCTGCAGCTCCTGGGAAGGATCTGCACCCGGGGAGATGATTATCAAGACGGGCTCAATCTCCAGTGTCTCTTTGTAGAGGCGTTTGAGATTTAGAGGGAGCGGGGACAGCTCTTTCAGTCCTGGAAGATACAGATTAGAGACGTGAAAACTTTGTAGCAACCTGATTCAGACAAAAGTCTGTTAAATCTAATTGCAGGATGTAATACAGAGAAGAACCGCCTGACTTAATCCCGTACAGTTTTCTCCCTGCGAGATCCCTCACTCACCAGCAATAACTCACATCTGTCGGATGCTGGAGGTGCCAGACATTTTTCTGAATGCTCTACACTTGGGATATCAGCGACTCACTGCACCACCACCAGGCAGGCACCCTGACTGCCTCATCCAGCACAGGAAGAAACACACCATCAGGGTTGTGGCCTCGATAGGTAACTTTCTGCCTACAAGAGAAGACTGAACCCAACCACCCGTCTCTACCACTATTCACTCATTTCTATGATAACCGGGTGCCTGCTCTGTGCTGTGCACTGGGAATCAGATTTCCGCATGACCTAGTGAACGATTTCACCATCATGATACACGAGGGCTATGTCTTACGCCCACGCGTTGTGAGAAAAAAAAAAAGTGGTACAGAAGGAAAAGAATATAAGTTTGGAGACAGAATACATAAGCTCTCAGTTTAGCCATTGACCCTGTACAAATCACTAAAATACTCTGTGCCCAGTGTCCTTGGTTGTAAAAAAAAAAAAAAAAAAAAAAAAAAAAAGCATAAAACAATACATAGGCCATTTGGGAGCAAAACAGGATATGATAATAAAAAAGATTCCACATATTCATCACCTACTCTATGCTAGGCACTATGCCAGATATTTATTTTACATATAAGAAAACTAATAATCAAAGAAACTGAATTTGCCAAAGGCCACCCAGCTGCTGCTGACTGTATTCAACACAATTCACCTGTGCGTCCTCTGACTCTGAAGCTTTTCACAAACTCAAGTCCTACACAGACAAGAAACTGTAATTTTGCTATTATGTTTAAACCTCCTTAACTAAAATTTAAATGTTTCCATGATTAATGTATTGAATGAAAGCCAAGCTAAAGAAGACCCACTTCAATTAATACTTGTTCATACTTGTATGAACTGAGCTAAACAAAACAAAAAACAAAACAAAACAAAACAAAACAAAACGGACTAGACACGAGTTGAAACCAGGATCAGCAGAACCTAACAGAATGCCTACAGAGGCAGCAGGGGCTTTCCTGTGTCTTCAACACTGCACCCTAGAAATACTGCACCCTAAAAATTCTAAAATCACTGGAAAAGGACACTCTTAAAGCTTTCTGTAGCAAGCACTTTAAAATATAAATTCAGGGGCGCCTGAGCGGCTTGGTCACTTAAGCGTCCCACTTTGGCCTGGGTCATGATCTCACAGCTCCTGAGTTCAAGCCCCATGTTGGGCTCTGTGTTTTAGTATGGAGCCTGCTTCGGATCCTCTGTCCCTCTCTGTGCCCCTCTCACACTCGCACTGTCTCTCTCAAGAATGAACATTAAAAAGGCCCTTCTAGATAACCACGCTGAAAAGACACATTTCACATGTGGCCCACGCCCTCCACTCCTCACAAGAGGAAAGAATGGTAAGAAATGTCAAGAGCAGAAATATCCCTAATCTCCAGGAATTTGCCCCAATAGCCTCTGAAAGTTGAACTGTGTCTGTAGCATACTGTACGAATTTTAATTTTAACTAAGGGTGATGGCTAACAATCACCCTGTTTTAAGACCTAATCAAAAGGAATTCTTACAGACTTGCGACAGTGTAACTAGAAATGTTTTCATTTACTCAACACATTTATTCCTAAATTCAGTAAACATTCTAGGCCAAATAAATGCACTACCGGATATTGTGAAATATATCATAAGTCTTAGAAATGGGCCTGGCCTTTGACTCAGGAATTTAAATTACAATAATTTAAGAAATAATCCAGGATGTGAGTGCAGAAGCAGGCACAGAGGATTTCATCCAGGCTGTTGATATTAGTGGCAAGAGGGCAACACACTGAGGAGTCTGAGAGCCATACAGGAGGGCTGAAGTTACAGAAACGGTGCATTTAGAGGTACTTTCCTGAAAAGCAGATTACTCAACAGACAACAGTCCACATTGTAATATACACACTTACGTGCTCAAACAGAATAGAAACAACTGCATTAACAATGACTAGTAACAAGTGTTTCCTGTTTTCTATTCTTCCCCATCTCCTCACGGAGCTCTGTTTACACGTATCATGTGATAAAAATGTCAGGATACATATATTTCCCTACAAAATAACTACTGACTGAAACGTGTTCTTTTGGAAATTATATGCCAATATAAAACTCTAAAAATTTAAAATACAGGGGCGCCTGGATGGCTCAGGTGGTTAAACGTACAACTTCAGCTCAGGTCATGATCTTGCAATCTGTGAGTTTGAGCCCCACGTGGGGCTCGACGCTCTCCATGCAGAGCCTGGAGCCAGCATTGGATCCTCTGTCCCCCTCTCTCTGCCCCTCCCTGGCTCACGCGCTCTCTCCCAAAAATAAATTTAAAAATTAAAAAAAATTTAAATGCAGATTGCCACATCATGTCTTAACAGACCATATACTCGATGAGGACAGGAGTCATGTCTTGTGCTCACCATTTTACATGCACACTCTAACATAAATTCAAATATTCCTTCTAAAGTTAAAATTCCACAGAAAAATATATGTTCATTAGCTCATTTTACACAATATTTCAAACTATTGGAACATTTTGGATTAGAGAAAAAATCCTGAAAAATATACCATTTATGACTCAAGTCATGTTCATGCTACTTTGAATTTCATATTAGCTATTCTGCCCACAAAACTCCAATATTATAACCCTACTGCATTTTAAACGAACTAATCTTTATATATTATCATTGGTTTTATTAACCCAAGCAACTTCAATTCATTCTATCATTAAGACTGTTAGTGTGAATCATCCAGAACTATTCCATGAAACTGAAGAGTCAAAGATGTTCACTGCATTGTGAATTATCACAGTACAGAACTACTTACATATCACTGGGATCGTGGGCCTGGGTGGTTTAGTCAGTTAAGTGTGTGATTCTTGCTTTTGCTGCTCAGGTTATGATGCCAGGTCGTGGGATCGAGCCCTGGGTCAGGCTCTGTGCTGACAAGCATAGACCTGCTTATGATTCTCTCTCCCTCTGCCCCTCCCCTGTTCCCTCTCTCTCTCTCTAATAAAATAAGATTTTTTAAAAAAAAAATCACTGGAATTTAAAATTTTGACCATTCATCTTTAAACCATGTCATTTCTTTTGAAAGTAAAAAAAGAGGGGTGCCTGGGTGGCGCAGTCGGTTAAGCGTCCGACTTCAGCCAGGTCACGATCTCGCGGTCCGGGAGTTCGAGCCCCGCGTCAGGCTCTGGGCTGATGGCTCGGAGCCTGGAGCCTGTTTCCGATTCTGTGTCTCCCTCTCTCTCTGCCCCTCCCCCATTCATGCTCTCTCTCTGTCCCAAAAATAAATAAACGTTGAAAAAAAAAAATTAAAAAAAAAAAGAACAAAAATGAGTCAAAGAAATAAACCTTTATTGCATTCTATTTTACTCAGATAAAATACTGAAATAATAAAAAAGAAATAATTTGCAGTTTAAAAAGGAAAGAATATCAATTCTGTACTTTTTAATACCTGAGTAAAAAAAGCAGCAAATTAACATCAAACTATTATAGGAGGTAAGGGTAACAGACTCATTCTTGCTCCCTCGCCTCGTCCTCCCCAACAAAGACACCGACAAGCTTCTAGTGTACAAAATCCCACTTCCTCATTAGAGATAAAACATATCACAAATGTCAGTAAAAAGAAAGAAAACCGACAACCACTATCTAACGTAAGATGCCCTTTAGAAACGGACTAGTCCTCGAACCTAGAAACAAAGCCACACGTTTTGTGGAGGCCGAATCCCAACCCTAACTGTTTCAAGATTCCTGTCCTTGGTTGTGCAAACACTCACCTAGGCACTGCTGGGAAGGCACTCTGCAGGTGGAATTTTGGTTAGGGATATTACAAGAGCATTAACCTCAATTATCCCAGCGGGCCAATGAATCACTAGGACCCTGAAAAGCCTGCAAAGTCAAGGAGACGCCACAGAGAGAGGCAGGGAGGATGAGGCGGAGGAGAGAGCAGAGGGACATATGGGGAGCCTGAGGAAGCATCAGTCGGCCACTGCTGGCTGTGATGCGGAGGAAGGGCCTCTAACCTGGAGGCGGACTCCAGAGACAGAGAGGAAATGCCGACCTCAATCCTGCAAGGGCACGCGGCTGAATCGTGCAATTCAGTGAGCCTCCCCGTAAGAGCAGAGCGGCCAACGCCTGCACTTAGCCCTGTGGGATCTGCAGCGGAGAACCCAGGCCAGCCGCCGGGCTACTGACCTCCCCTCTAGAGCCGGGAGATACTACGTGGACGTTGTTCTAAGCTGCTAATTGGTGGCAATGTGTTACAGAGGCAACAGAAGATGAATATGCATGTCCTTCTGTCCTTCCCCTTGTTCTCCCACACAGCTTCACGAGACAGATGGAGCCGTGGAAGCAAGGTCCCCCTGGATGGGACGCAGGCACGACTAAGGGAAGGGGCTGGGGAGCGGAGGGCTGCGAGGCTCGGAGACTGTCCCCTGGAGAGTCTTCCTGCGGCCGCGGCGCCCTCCGCAAACGCGCCTCCTACCAGCCTCACCATGCAGCACAAACCCTGCTCAGAGCAGCTACTCAAAGCCAAATGTGATCAGAATAACTCAAGTCGGAGTATGTGCATGTGGTGACTGCTATCGTGAAAAAGTAACAGATGTGGCTGGTATACGCGAGCTTGGAGGACTCTAGTGATGTGCCTAAGCTTCTGGGACGGCTCTACTACACCGAAATGGACACCACTTAAAACACAACTGTTTAAGTTACTGCTTTAAAGTTTATACATTATAAAAAGGATTGCTTACACTTAATAAAAATCTTTCTGTATGAATGATGCTTGAAAAATTACATTTGAAATCAAATCTTTAGAATTTCATTGGAAAGATAAGTGCTTGTCATTCTCTAGCAATTTGAATTTTTAAAACTTATTCATACAATAAAAACTCCAATTTTATATGAAAACTCTATTAATAAAACCATTTGACCAAATACAAAGTCATCTCCCCATATACCAGTTTATATAACTTTTGCTTAAAATTAGGCAGAATATGGTTTTAGAAGTGTATTAAACTTACAAAGCATTTGAATATGTGAACACCAGGAGGTTTTTAGTTAATGCTGTTCAGCCTTAAATACCATTTAATCTGGAGGTGAAATAGCACCGCCACGAAGTGTTCCAAAGAGTGGGCACGAGGTCACGCTACAAGGTCAGCAGGAAAGATCTGCTGCGACGCGGTACAAGGACTGGGGGACAGAGGAAAGAACGGACTCTTACCAACTGCTCCGAAAAGTGCCTCGTTTTACTTAAACTCACATCAAGTTATAGAAACATACAATAAATATATAGATAAGCCAGAAATATATTAGATAGTGTTGAGTCCCACAAAGAGAATTAAAACAGGCTGATGTGTTGGTACCGATCAGATGGCCCAGACAGACCTCTCTGGAAAGGCAATATTGTAAGTTAACATCTGAATGACACAAAGGAGCCATGCATTTTAAAAAAAAAAAAAAAAAAAAAAAAAAAAAAAGGTGCATCCATCCAATACCTGGAGCTCATCACAAGAAGTGATATATGAAAGTGCTGAATCACCAAATTGTACCCCTGGAACACTGTATGTAAACCGTAACAGAATTTTTAAAAAATAACATTTTTTCTTAAAAGGTATTCAAGAGAATAGTAATCTTTACTACTGGAGAACTCGGAACTATTATTCAGGACATTGGAAGGTATCCCTGTATTAAATAAAGTCTCCAAGAAAGCATTAAGAATAAAAAAAAAAAAAAGGAGAAAATGCCGCAAACAGACGGTGCAAAGGTCCTGAGACTATTCTGCCCACTTAGGCAAAGGGGGAAGCATGAACAATGTAAGATGAGGTCAGAGAAGCAGAGTCTTATAAGCTTATGTAAGGAAGCTGGATTTTATTCTAAGTGTTTTGAGAAGATTTTGGAGATTTTATGCAAAAAGAGAGATAATTTGGTTTGAACTTTTTAAAGGTTACACAGCTTTATGAAAAGAATGGACTGGAAAGGAAGCAAGAGCTAAAGTAGGGAGACTGAGTAAGAAGAGAGCCACTGATGGAACATACATTTATAGCCTCTGTGCTCAGAAGCTGTTTAAGGCAGAGGAACACAACCATAAAATAAGTGTGTGCCCTCACGTGGCTTCTACTCTAGTTGGAGAACAATTAATAAACACATTAATAACAGAATGTCAGAGAGTACTAATAGTTCCAGAGCCCTGAGGGAAATCTTTGGTGGAAAAAGGCCATTTGAGCAGAGAAGTGGGGAAGACACCGGGGGAGGGGGAGAGCTCCCTTGGAAGAAGGAACAGCGAATGCAAAGGCCCTGAGACTGCAGAAACGCACTGGGGGCTGCAGAAGAACAGGAAAACGGACGGCGGTCACGGCTGGAAGGGGCTGAACGAGGGTGGGAGTGGTAGAACACCGTGAGGACTCCGGAAAGGAGCGACTCACCAGGGGACGATGGACTGAGGACCCATGTCACCTAGGCACTCTTGCTGGCATGCTGAGAATAAACTGGGCATGGGCAGAAAAGCAGCCTCAAAACCAGCAGCCCTGCTCACGTGACAGTGACCGCGCCCTGTGTATGTTCTGACGGCACAGCCACAGCCACGACGGGAGCTGAGGGGAGAGGTGTTGAGACGCTGCACTCGGTTGGCAGCAATGACACCAAGGGAGTTAATTCACGGCAAACCTGAGAGACGGAGCCCAGAAAACTTGCTGGTTTCTCAAACCTGCCGCCGCGAGGCCGTTCCCTCCGGAGCGTCTGCCGCGGGCCACGGCGAAGGGCCTCAGTTACAACAGGAAGTGAGCGAAGTGAGCGGGTACTTCGCACCGGGACGCTCACACCTTTGTTCCAACGTCACGCGTCTGTAACCGGTGCAGGAGTCACTGTCAAGCTGTCCTGTTCACATCCGTGTGTCGGCGTGCAAAGTCCCCAGCTAGGAGCATCGGCTACAGCACCTGACGGGCGCCTACTGCCCGCTGGACACCCCCTCCTCCCCCCCCCCCCTCGCCAGGACTTCTTTCGGGGAGGCATCCCCGGGACTCTGAGGGGAGCACGGCGGGACATTTCAGATGGAGGCCAGGAGGCCCGGCCCCGTGCACGGAACACACAGGCAGGGACGAACGGGGCTCCACAAGCTGCGCGGGGCACAGGGACGGACAGATACAGGAGGAGACAGACAGAAGCGGAGAAGGGAGAGTCCTGCCCTTCCCCCGCCGCGGGTCCCCCTTCCTCACTGCCATACGCCTGGGACGGGCATGTGTCGCTCACAACCACAAGTCACGGGGCCGAGCATCCTGCCAGAGCGCAGCGACCACAGCGCAGGAGGCGAGCGCTCCACGCGCCGTCCGCGCTAAAGGGACGCGAGGCCCAGCACGCGCCCTCGCAACTCCGCGTTCCTGCCCGCAGCCTGCCACGTGACCCATCCGCGGGGGGCGGGGGGGGGAGGGGGGGCAGGGGGCGGGCCTCACGCCGTGTGCGCAAGCTCAGGTACACGTACACGTGCTGGCGGAGGGGGCGGGGCAGGGGGCATAGACAGCCTGTGCCGGCACATCCCCCAAGAAGAGGCTCGAGGCTGTCCTCGCAGGTCCTCGATCATGAGTGGAGGCGGGTCACTGCAGGGGCGGGGCTCCTGCAGCACGCGGGTGTCCCCGCAAGAAGTATATATGGGAAGCACCGCCCACCCGACTCCCCCGCACCCCTGTCCTTGGAGACGGAGTCCGCCCGCAGCGCTGATGACTCGATCACCTCCCGGCATGTGACCGTGTCTGTTCTCAGTCACACAGAGGCTCTCGGTGTCGCCAGTGACCGCTGCCCGAGTGCGCAAGCGCCGCATCAGTCCTCCGGGACAAGACGACGGTCGCCGGCACGGGAACTTGCCAGTGACAAGCGTGCAAAACCCGGTGTATTGCCCCCAGCTCCCGAAGACGACGTCGCTAAGTCATGTTAGGCTCGCGGGACTGGAACGCACACAGCTGGAATACACAGTGTCACACACGAGTAAGATGTTGGGGGCCGATGGAGAACTTCTAGCGACAACGCCAGGGCACTTGGTTACCTAGGCCCGATCTTCTACTTTACACCTGCTTCGGGATGAAGACCGCTATTCTCGGAAGGGGCTCCTTTCGCTAAAATACGGGCCTTAACACGGCTTCTCCACGTTTTCCTGAGCAAATCAAAATACAGTCTATAGAACTTACTTACAAATGAACCCTACCTTTTAATCCTCTAAGACTACACTAAGATGTAAATAATGGACTGCATAGTTTGTAATCTGAAAGACGCACACACTCTTCATTTTTTTACAGCAAAAATAACTCGTTTTGAAGACTTCCCCCCGACCCCAGACTACGGTCATTTACTTGTTTTATTTTGTCTAAATCAAACATTTGATTCCCTGCTTTAAAGTCCTAATCAAGAACAAATGTATAAAAATGTCTAAAGGGCGTTCACAAGAAATAAGTTTTTAAATTTCAAACACCTTAACTAAATGCAGGCTGTCAACTATGCATCAAAGTGAATACATTAAGTACAGTTACATCCAACACCCATTTATCTTTAATCCAGTAGAGGCGGTAAGATAAGCAGAATGAAGGGTAAGACCTTCTAATATTCTAAACTAAGGTCAACATAAAATAAAATGTAAATTAACAAAATAATTCAGGTCAGTGCTCAAGTTCCAGAAGAGTCCCACACTTACCCAGAGCTTTGCAGGCAAACATGCCCATGGCACTTTGCAGTCTGTCTGGTCTGAGCGCCTGCACCACGAGAACCTTCAAAGAAAGTGCAGGGTAGTTTTAAACAATACAGTTCACACAACAGGTTTAAACAATAATGTTAGTTAATGAAACATGTATTTACTAACATGTCAGCACTGATCAATGTGGCACAATATTTACTTACACAGTCACAGTAAGTATATACAAAGACATATTTTTAACAAGGAAAATATTAACTAAAAGTCCATTTATTTCTTCAAATTTATCATCAGAAGTCAACATGAGCATGTCATTGTCACAGGGTCAGCTATGTCTTCAGTATCCAGGAAGTGGCCACGTGGCAGCTGCCAACGAGGGTATAAAGGTGAGGCACCTTTGATGATCGTAGAGCAGAGGCCCAGAAATCTTGTCTAAAATTTTCAAATCACTGTTTTCATGCTCAAACATGTATACACCCAGGTGTTTAAGTTTTCAAGAAACGTACTTCCTAGCTTCCTTTCCTTTCATCTCAAGCCACGCTTGGTACAGGAGCACCGACCAAGGAGATACAAGAAGACACCAGCACCAGCAGCATGGTGACCGGGGACACCCCTTCCCAGAGAGCCCGCCAGCTCTAAGCCCTGGCCTACCCCAAAGACCAGAACCCTCCAGTAAGTTCAGTGCTCCGTTTGATACAAAACGGGAGAGGAGGGCCCGGGCCTCACGAGGCGGTGTTTCCCACTGACAGAACCCGGGAAATGAGAGAAGCAGCCGCACACTCTAACTTTAATGTCTTCCTGTGAGACTCTCTCTCTCCTGAAAAATCACCCTTTGGGCTACAGCACACGGAGACACCCAGGCACGCCTGCCAGTGACCACACCGTCTGGGCCCACGGCAAAAGCAGAAAGCCCTTCCCCACGTTGACATCACATGACATCCAAAGGCAGAACTTTCATTTAAGTGGCTTCTGGACAAGAGAAGTATCAGATATTTTTACGCATTTAGAGAACTTACCTGCTGAAATAAGGAAACTTTCTTTGCAAGAATAGACGGAAACTCTTGCTCACACATTGAAGTGTGACAGTAAGTACGCCACAGCGCTTCATCGTCAAAGCAGAGGGTCTGATAAAGACTAGGGAGAGTAATCTACAACACAAAAATAACCCTACATGGTGAGCTACAAGCAAATGTGAGTCTGTGTGTATATATATGTATTACTAAAAAGGTAAATGGAAACTAATTATTGATAGATGCTTATCAGTTGTTTTCCCCTTTATATTGGCTTATCTAATTATTTCTAGATCAGAAGTAGTATGGTTAGGGTCGCCGGGGTGGCTCAGTCGGTTAGGCGTCTGACGTCAGCTCAGGTCATGATCTCACAGTTTGTGCGTTGGAGCCCCACATTGGGCTCTGCGCTGACAGCTCGGAGCCTGGAGCCTGCTCCAGATGCTGCGTCTCCCTTTCCCTCTGCCCCTCCCTCGCTCACGCTCTTTCTCTCTCTCAAAACTAAATAAACATTTAAAAAAATAGTATGGTTAGACTTATCCAATCCAGAATTAGATAAAATTCGACATTTCCAAAGTAGTATCAGCTCAATATTTGCAAGTTAACAAATCTTTTCTTGACATAAAAACATTTGTACTTATCTCCACCTTGTGGAGAAAGGAATCCTTTGTTAAAACCCAGTACATTTTTTACTGAGTCCTGACGGACATGTCCACGGGCACGTTAAGCACCACAACAGAGTTCTACAAGAGATTATAAAAATATGCTGAATTTCACATCAACATCAAATCCTGAATAGAACATGGCTTTTCTAAACCACATTCATTTATGCTGCACTCATGAGCACGTTGCTTCCTTTGCCTCTAGATGTTCTAAATTTCTACTTATTAATGTCTACACAAGAGTCCTCATAAATTTCTACTGGGCGTTCAATATTCTCCTTAAACAATTATCATCTCTCAGGGATGTTCTTCAACATATTCATTTCCTTCTACCTCAAATAGTATTCTCTCTTCCAAACTTTGTTTTTAATCTTTTTCAGCCTTCTTTGTGGTATAATTGACGAAACAGTACCTATTTGAGTGCTCTGATAAGCATTTATTTACACTGCAATAATTACCACAATGAAACAAATTCACATTAACTCAAAAGTTACCATTTTTTGTAATAAGAACACTCAAAATCCACTCTTAGTAAATTTAAAGTATACAATACGGTACTGTTACATAGAGCCACCATGTTACATTAGATTCTCTAGAACTTACTCACCTTATAGTCAAACATTTGTACCCAATGTCCAACTTCTCTCCCCATTTCACACAACCCCCAGCTCCATTCTGTGGAATGGCAGCCTCCATTCTCCTCTCAGCTTTACTTAGTTCACGTTTTTATGGATGAATAATATTCTATTACAGAGGGATAGATTGCATTCTCTTTATCCGTTCATCCACTGATAGACATGCAGGTTGTTACAACACAGTAAAACCTTGGTGTGCGAGGAACTTGTTCTGCCAGTGTTCCACAAGATGAGGAAACTTTTCTAATAAATTTTAACTTGATAAATGAGCGATGTCTTGCAATATGAGTAGTATGTGATGCCCAATGTCACAACTGAGCCAATGGTCCGTGAAGTTCGCTTGGATATACAAGCGCTCTGGATTACAAGCAAGTTTCCAGAACAAATTATGCTAACAAACCAATATTTTACTGTATATCTTGGTTGTTCTAAATAATGCTGCAATAAACATGGGAGTACAGATATCTCAGACACCTATTTCCTTTCCTTAGGATTTACACCCAGAAGTAGCAGTGCTGGATCACATGGTAGTTCTATTTTTAATTTTTTTGAGGAATCTCCACACTGTTTCATAATGGCTGCACCATTTTCTATTCTCACCAACAGTGCACGGTTTCCCTTTCCTCCACAACCTGGCCATTGCTGGTTATCTCTTGTCTTTCCAATTATAGCCATCCTAACAGTAATGAATTAATAATACCTCATTGTGGTTTTATTTGCATTTCCCTAATGACTAATGACATTGAACACCTTTTTATATACCTGTCGGCCATTTGTGTGTCTTCTTTAGAAAAATGTCTATTCAGGTCCTTTGTCCATTAAAAAAAAATTTTTTTTTTTTTTTTAGTACAGTTGACACACAATGTCACGTTACTTTCAGATAGACAACAGTGATTCAGCATGTGTAAACTATGCCACGTTCACAAGTATGACAACCGTCTGTCACCATACAGCGCTATTACGATACCACTGACCACATTCCCTCTGCTGTGCCTTCTATTCCCGTGACGTATTCATTCCACAACTGGAAGCCTGTACCTCCTTCTCCCCTTCACCCACTTTGCCCATCCCCACCCCTGGCAAGCTCTCTTCCAATTATCAACAGTGGGCTACAAGAACAGAAATGTAAATCTGTAGAGATGGAGGATTTTTATGGAAAATGATGGCAAATTGGGAAGATCTGTATCTGCAGGGCTAGAATGTCACATAAAATAAACATAAACCAAGTACTTAAGGATGTTTCATCCAAAGAGTCGTATTCATATGTAATTAACCCACGATAGTGCCCAAATTTCATCATGTAAGTTAACTAAAATTAAATTTATACAGCATAAAATTAAATACATTTCAATTTAATTTTTTTTAATAAGTGATCTATAAACCTATTAGGACAACACTTGATGGCGGTCCATTAAATTTAGTTGCAATTAGTGTATAAGGGCCTACTGCTACCAATTTAGGCTACACATTCTATAATCGTTATGGATTTGGCCAGGAATTAGAGCCGGCTACACTGCAGTTAGGAAGCCCTCTGGCTTCACATCACCCGGGGTGGAGCTCTGGTTCGGTGCCACCACAGCACAAGTATTTGTCCTACTCTCCATGGTGTAGGTTCACCGAGTGCCGTCTCTATGTGTTACACAACATGTATTTGTCACTCCACTGGCACTACGCTCACCAGTACGGACGCTAAATAAATGATTAATGAAACAATTAGTGATAATAAAGCAGAATCCATTTACTTTATTCAACAAATATTTATGAAGGAAAGGCAAGAAAGAATGGGGATGAAAAGCCCAGACTCTGCATCAAGGAGCCCAACTTCAAATCCTGACTCTACTTTCTAAGTGACCGTAAGCAAGTGATTGCACTGCTCTGTGTCTACTTTGCTCATCTGTTAAACGAGAACAGGATTGTGAGGATGTTGAAAATATCTACCGAGGGGATCTGTTTTCAAATTCTTCAGAATGCTTTCAACAGCGAGTCCCCAATAAATGCAAACTATTCTAACTGTTGGCACCATGTGCCACTGAGACCTTACAAGGGTTGCGAAGAGCAGGGAAGGAAAGAAGGAAGAGCAACGCATGCATATACTTTGACAGCAGTCTTTCTTTCGTTCCCCACAAAATACCACTGAGGCTGCGTAAACAACATAGGGACTGTCAGGAGGTGGGCTTCCGAGCTGCTGTTTCTTCCGCTCGCCCGCATACTTGGCCCCCACTTCCCACTCCGGAATAGAGAAGCAGGAGGGATGGAGGACGAAGGATGGGAAGTGGGGGGAGACAGTGACAAAGAAACACTGCAGTTGGAAAATTCAGGCATCGACTACGGTGTCAGGTGAATGCCTTGATGGAAATCATAGTGCAAACTTCCCACCTGTCTGTCTGCCTGTCTGTCTTGGGTAAACCGTTAGCCTCTCCACACCTCGCTTTCCTCTCGTCTAGGCTGCTGTGATGATAACATGAGATAATGTGTGTACAGTATTTAATATGATGTTTGGCACGTAACACGCCCTCCAATAGATGTGTGAGATTAACAAGAAACCTTAGGTTCCTTCACTGAACTCGCTACTAGTGGTTCTCATTTCTCATCTGTAAAAAGAATTTAATAATACCCGTCTCTCAGGGTTGGTATGATAATCGCATAATTCATGTTGACTCACATGATAAGTCACACTCATAAGATACTCATAAGATAACTCGTAAGATAATTCATGTACACCTGAAAACAAGATTATGCTCTATGTTAACTAACTGGAATTTAAATAAACACTTAAAAAAAATAAATGAGATAATCCACTTAAAACGTTTTATAAATGCGGTGCCTGGGTGGCTCAGTCAGTTTAGCGTCCGACTTCAGCTCAGTTAAAGCGCCTGACTTCAGCTAAAACCCATGATCTTACAGTTCATGGGTGCGAGCCCTGCATCGGGCTCTGTGCTGACAGCTCAGAGCCTGGAGCCTGCTTCAGATTCTGCATGTGTGTGTCTCTCTCTCTGCCCCTCCCCTGCTTATACTCTCTGTCTCAAAAATAAACATTAAAATTTTTTAAGTGTTTTGTAAACTAAAATGATAATAAAACATTAATGTGTACTATAACCTTCTCTGAATATGAAAGTTACTTTCCTAAAAGTTTTGGATTCCTTTATTTAAACAGAAATGAGTAGGTTAAAAAAAGAAAAGAAACATCATTACAATTTTTAGTTTAAAAATGTAAGATTTTTTTCCCCCAAATGTGGTAATATTATCTGTACCATGCCGATTATTATTTTCCGTTAGGAGTTCATGTGATAGTTCAGAAATCCTGCTCAATAATCTATAATTCCCTTTAAATTGTCTCTATTTTTCACCATTTGCAGCAACATGGATGGAAGTGGAAGGCTTTATGGTGAATGAAATAAGTCAGAGAAGAACAGATATCATGTTTTCACTCATGTGGATCTTGAGAAGCTCAATAGATGAACATGGGGGAGGAGAAGGGAAAAAAATAGTTACAAACAGAGAGGGAGGGAGGTAAACCATAAGAGACTCTTAAATACAGAGAAGAGACTGAGGGTTGATTGGGGGGGGGCGGAGAAGAAAATGGGTGATGGGCACTGAGGAGGGCACCTGTTGGGATGAGCACTGGGTGTCGTATGGAAGCCAATTTGACAATAAATTGTATTCATAAAAAGAATAAAAACACTGTCACTATTTTTCTTTTTTTGCATTCTATTATAATTGTGTCGTAAGTGTTTCCTATACTAGGTGACAAAGTCCCGGGAAGAAGGAACCAAGACTTCCATTTTATTTTATATTTAATTATTTTGAGAGCATGAGCAGAGACAGAGACTCCCAAGCAGGCTCCATGCTACCTGTGCAGAGCCTGACGCAGAGCTCAAACTCAAGAAACCTCAAGATCATAACCTGAGCCAAAATCAAGAGTCAGACACAGAAGTGACCGAGCCGCCCCAGCACCCCATCCTAGGCCTTTAGACATCCATGCCCTTCGTTCTCAGTCAGTAGTTCATGCACACTTAATAAACATCTAACCCAGAGAACTACATGAACAATGCAAAATTTACCTCACCTCTTTCGTCATCAGTTTGTCTACTCATAACCTCACTTTGTTCAACCAAAGAAAGTGTGTAACAGAAACTACGCACTTGGCACACAGTGGGCGCAAGCTGAATAATCAAAGGAAGGCAGGAGTCAGGTTTGGCCTGAATGCTGGGGACAGAAAGTGTAATAAGGCCTGGATCCTAATCTCCACGGACTTACAACCTAGGAGAAGAGGCAGACACACCAAATCGTCTGAATCAGTATGACAGGTGCTATGATACGGCAACGTTCAAGATACACGCTACGAGAAAGTACAGAAGGAAGAAATGAGGCAAAAAGTCACATAGAAAGTAGTGCTTTAGGTACGTCCTAAAATGTTAAATAGACGTTTTACAGGTAAAAAAGGTCAGAGGGCATTCCAGGCAGAGGGAGTAACAGGACCAGTAAGTGCAGAAAACAGTGAGAGGATGGACTGGAAATAAAACTGAGGAGGTGGGCAGGGAGCAGATCATGGAGCATCTTATCCTTTATGCAAATGACTGTGGACTCTGCCCTGTGGGTGACAAGAAACCGTTAAGAGGTGTGAACCACCGCGTGCACTGTATCGTAACTACACTTTAAAACCTAAAGGGTATAATAAAATAGAGAGGCATGAGAGCAGAAGGGGGGGACTCCACAGAGAAGCCCAGGTGAGTGGTGGGAGTCACAACTACGAGTGATGGCAAGAATGGAGAAGAGCTGAGGGTGACAGAGATTTTAAAGATGCATAAAAGCAAGAGAAACAGTTTGTATTCGAAACTCGTTTAAGCATCATACTGCATCTCATGACCAATCCCTAATTACTTTACAAATAAGACCTCCATGTACCATATTAGGGGGTCTTCAGTTTACTCCTCTTCATGCTCCCTGTGGGTACGCAGCACAGGACCCTATACAATGGACACGCCAAACGTGTGAGTGCTGAGTGGATGATTTAACTAAGGATTAAAGGACTAATCAGAACAGAATAATTCTCTGATATCCTCTGGCCCAGGGATTTTACGGCAGATTCACAGAAATATCGACACTGAGTATGGATAGAGAGCACGTAAAAATATAAACAGAAATAACTCAGCAGGGAAAGAGTTCTTGAACCCCCAGCATACACGTGACATACCTGTAGCGTTGCTACGGCCCAGCTCCTCTCCTGGTCTATCCACGACGGGAGCTGCTCGCGGATTCGCTGCTGAGAGTCCTTCGGTAAGAGCAGTTGTTTTTGTTGGTATATGTGGCAACATTCAGACTTAGAAAAATTAACAATTGACTAGCTAATTTTATGAATGCTATTTTGAAAAACTTGTTCTATACATTATTGTAACTTATTTTACAAGTCACCATTATAAAATTCCATATAACAAGGTACAGATAACCACTTACATAAATTTTGTACACATTCTCATGGTACATAATCTTTTAGAAAACTTAAGGGCATTTAATAAAAAACTGCCATAAATTTACATTATTTTTAACAGTGTCTTGCATTTCAGACATAATCTAGATTTTGCATTACACTTCGGGTATGTTAATTTGGAGACAAATATTATCCCCTGACATGTTCAAATAGAAAATTAGTAGAGAAGAAGCTAAACTTGCATGAAGTGATCAAGAATTAAAAAAAATTTTTTTTTACACTTCCAATTGTATGAGAATTTTCCTTGTTTTAATACAAAATTCTATTTTCTTAGGATTATAAGTGTTCTTGGAATAAAACATATACACTAAGAAACTAATATAGTTTCTTAGTATTTAATTAGTATTATTCTCATAAGAATATATGTCTTTATATAGACTACCCTTTATAGTAAGGGAGTAGAGGCAAAGACACATTCCTCTAATTAAAATATAATTTCAACAGTATTTTAAAATTCTTCTGGAGCAAACAGTATTTCATGAAGGCAAAGCTAAAACTATTTTCCCTAAGAGTGACCTAAGTTTTTTTACTTACAGCTTTCCGCAACATGTCTCCAACAACCACACCTGTAAACGTATCCCATTCCTAACGAATAAAAACAGAAATAATACAAAAAAATAGACAAATACTAACCAGGTCACAGAATTTTCTTAATTTCCCTATAAGACAGCTTATAATACAGCTCTCTAAGGACATGGAAAAAAATAAAACTCATTTCACATCTCCTACTCCTGGTACAACATTACCATCTAGAATCTGTTTGTGTACCAACAACATAAAACATTTGTACAAAAACTGCTACAAACAATTGTACTGAAGGAAGAAGTACACCTACATTGTGTGTGTGTGTGTGTGTGTGTGTGTGTGTATGTGTGTGTGTGTGTGCATGCGTGTGTAGGTATATGGGTCTCAACATCTGAAAGTGTACATCACGTTCAATTATCATTTGTCACTACCCATTAATCTGTCCTATTACGTGCGAATTTTCACTAATAGAAAAGCGTAAGTTGCAGCAAAAATTTAAAAATTGTCTATGCTGGGGGAAAATAGAGGAAAGTACATCCATTAACTTATCTTTTCCAACGGATTGGGAGAAGGCTGCCATCATTCATTTTTTTTTTTAATTAATCCACAGAATCACAACCAACCCAGTGTGACGTCAGCTAGCCCTCCAAGAAAATCTCCGTCCTCACCCTGAACCCTTCTCAATCAGATAGTAATAGGCACTAGCATATTATTGTTACTCACTGGTCAGCAAATAAGGAAAAAACTTACTAAGATTTGAGGGCAAAAAGAAAAAAACAAAATTATTTCCTGCCTCCACACTCCGTGACCACTCAATTCTTTCACCGAAAGTATAGTCAATAGGATAGGGATGATTACTATTCCTCTACGTGAGAGAAAAATGTTCTCCTCTCCCCAATTCCTATTTATACTCCAAGAGGGAAAACTAGGACAGTAAGTCTTCTCACACAGTGTGGAACATATGATGCCGGTGAAACACGTTACACAGGAGGAAGGAACGGCATCAAATAAAAGGAGTCCAACAAATTCAGGAGAAAGAACACAAGTCCCCAGAGCGTGGGGAACAGTCTGCAGGAAGTAGCCAAATAAGGGGAATCCGGGACATAAACCAAGTCTGACCGAGTGGAGTGAAAGGTTCCGAGGTCACAGGTGCGCTGTCCACACACTGTCCCCGCTCCTCCCCACCCCCGGCCACTGTGCTCTCGCGGACAATAATGGCAGAGTAACAAAAAAATCACCTACGTATAATTTCCTTAAACACGAGCTCACCAGAGATGGATTAGTTATCTCTAACCTGAAGGAGGCTCAAGTTGGAGTGAGTTCCATGGCAGATGAGAAAGAAAGTTACAAAGAAGATAAATTATACATAAAATGATGAACACAAAGCTTCAGGCTGCGAGAAGCTACTGCAAAGTGCCCACCCTCTTGCTTCACCTGCTGACTCAGAGCAAGTCGGGGAGGGTAATAAATAATGTAGCCGTCTATCCACACTGTGTCACATTCCTATGTGCCTGCATGAGGACAAGTAGCGGACGTGGCTCAGAAACGTGAGCGACTCGAGTTTCTTTCTCTGCCTCCCGTCACTTCAGAACGCTGGGCTCATCCAGAGGGGAGGACAAGCAGGAACCAGCGTTTTTAAATGTCTAACTTAGTTAAAACTTCATAGGTTGATACACAATTTCCAGACTAAAGTTATTTCTAATCTAACCATGAACCTTACAAACTCTACGTAACTCTTATATTTTCCTCCTTTGTTTCCACTTACATTTTCTTGAAAAAGTTCCGGATGCATGCCCCGAACGAAGTGCAGCGCGAACATCAACTGGTCAGCCTGAAAAGAATAAGAAATGTTACCGCGCTGTTTCTACATTTGTGTGTTTGGAAAAGCACAGTCCTGACATTTCAGTTCAGTGTTCTATTTTTAAATTGCCCACTTTTATCAATAGAAGAAATGACTACTGAGATGGTACCTACACAGGGCACTTCTGAGTCAGGGGTGGGAAGGACACAGGAAGTACCCAACATTCTAGACAAAATGCTACAGATGAAGCGTCACGTACATCTCATCAAAAAAGGTTTATTTAACTAGCTGAAACCCAATTGTGAGGTCTGAATTGGTCACTACTAATAAGATCAACCTCCTGCATTAATAATCTTCAATGTGTCCGGTGTATGTTTACATGATCCAGAACATTCTATATACCCGTGAATCAAAACATTTCATTTCTAGAAATTTATGCAAAGGGATGATAAATGTATTCATAGGATATTTACTGCAAGATTTTTTATTATAGAGGAAAAACTCCAACAACCTAAATGTTCCAAGGTGATCATAAATAATATTCAAATCAAAATATACAGCATAGCCCATATTGTGGAAGGAGTGGCAATATGTTTGTATAATCGTATATGGACACATGTCTGCAAAAAGAATTGGAAAAATGACATCACCTTTTATCAGTAATTTATTTTTACAACTACATGTCATTTTTGGTTCCTTCTTTTTTCTGACGTGTATATTATAAATTTTCTAAAGTAAGCTTAGCTCACTTCTGTTAAAAAAAAATCTACCCAAGCATCTTTCCCACCAGTTTATAATGTAAGCATTTAAAAACAATTTCTTTTAATATTTATTTTTGAGAGAGAGAGAGAGAGCGAGAGAGCAAGCAGGGGAGGGGCAGAGAGAGGGAGACACAGAATCCGAAGCAGGCTCCAGGCTCTGAGCTGTCAGCACAGAGCCCGACGCAGGGCTCGAACCCATGAACCGTGAGATTGTGACCTGAGCCGAAGGTGGGCACTCAACCGACTGAGCCACCCAAGCGCCCCTGTAATGTAAGCATTTTATAACCAGGGTCTCCTGCAGTATAATAATACTTTATATCTAATATGTGTATATGATTGTAAGTCTACAAGTAAGAGATAACTATAAAGACATGAAGATGCGGGGGCGCCTGGTGGCTCCATCGGTTGTCAGCTGTGCTGGCAGCTCCGAGCCTGGAGCCTGCTTCCGATTCTGTGCCTCCCTCTCTCCCTGCCCCTCACCTGCTCATGCTCCGTCTCTGTCTCAAAAATAAGTATTACAAAAAAAATTTAAAGACATGACGACGCAATAATATGCAGAAGATACATTTGTCACAAAAAGATGCTCTTATAAATCTTACAGCAAGTGACATCCTCACCTGCAAGAGAATCACCCCTCTATTGGAAAGATTCAGTGCCTCGAATCATACAATACAAAAGCACAGTTTATTTCATAAAAGTACATGCTGTGTATGTATATGCAGCAAGTAGTCAGTAAATACCTATTAAGTGAATAAATAAAAAGCATGTGTTCACAACCATAACATAGCTAATGACTTAAAAAAATTTCTCCAAATAGAAAAACTTTGGGCAGATGGCCATCACTCAGATGATGGGAAAAGAGTTAGAGCCAACTAGCATGTGTAGGAAACAACTACATGTGACTTTAAAAATATAAAAAGCAAGACCTGTCATTTGGGGAGATGTGGAGTGCTCTTAGGTATGAGAAAGTAAGAATTCAGGTGAGGGGCTGGCTGACTGGGGACTGGCTGGATAAGCCAGCCACTAAGATGCTTATTTTATAAATTAATGCATGTTTCAAATGATTATCACAGCATCCCTCACCGAAGGTAGGTAACGATTAAGACAAAAATAAGACAATACAGGTACTACTCTGAAGGCTTTATCACTTAATAACACACTTAATTCTCTACTCCAGAGATATACACACACAAATTCACACCCAGTACTACTACCCTTACCCCGCCACTGCTTCCTCTGACCTGAGGAAGAAGAATGCGGTCTCTGTCTCTAGGGTTAGTACAAAGACGGCAGGGCCCTGGCACTCTAGGGTTCTCAGATCAGGCGCTGGGTTCAGCGAGCTGACTGTTAATTCCATCACTGAGGCCAAACTCCAAAACACTGGCAAAGAATAGCCACATAACACAGAGTCAACAAACGGGTAGTGGCGGTTCCCCTTCTCCCTGTGTTCTGGAGATGGAAGACTTCCAGCCTGAGGGATGAGCACACAATCGTAGCTGAGCCTCTCCCATCGCATCCCCCACAGATAACGGCACGGGAACTACACCAGACTAACCCGGACCTTCATCGCCTTCCCAAACTGGAGGCGGCAGAAGCCGTTTCTGGCAGCTGGCTGACAGCTATACCAAGGAATCCTTTCAGCCCCAGGGATTTAAGAACAACGTTATAATAAAAAACAATTATGACTCGAGAACACACCTAAAAATACAATTTACTGAGAGACAAGAGGACACATTATTTCCAAATAAGCCGGGGTCAAATTAAGAATGTACAAATCAAGCTTATGGATTTTCTGAATATTTGCTTCAAACAATAACCAAAACAACAACAAAAAAACCCTGTCATCATCCAGAGTTGAGAAATTACTTTGTACCTCTGACGTCCTTGATCTACACTGCTTTTCAGACCAAAAAATTTCAGTCTTTTATTTACTTATTTCCTGATTTCGAGAAAGAGCGAGCAAGTGAGCAGGTGAGCTGTGGAGAGGAGACAAAGGAGAGAGCGAGAGAGCGAGAGAGCGAGAGAGCGAGAGAGCGAGAGAGAGAGAGAGAGAGAGAGAGAGAATCTTAAGCAGGCTCCGCATTCAGCATGAAGCCCAACACGGGGTCAGTCCCACAACCCTGGGATCCTGACCTGAGCTGAAATCAAGAGTCAGAAACCAAGGGACTGCACCACCCAGGCGCCCCAATTTAGTTGTTTTAATTCAATGTCAACTCATCTCATTAGGCTTGGTTCTGTTAACAAAATTCTTTAATATCATGGGGATATAAGCAAAATATCAACTGATCACCGACACGAAGAAAAATCAGTAAGAGAGGGCAGAAGATTAGCGAGTATAAATCAGCCACATGGCATCCCATAAATTCCACCCTGGCATCACACACACCCCAGTGAATATGCAGGAAGGGTGAAACTGTTAGCACACGAGTAACATGGTAGAAGGGAGTCTTAAAGCCCACTTTAGGATGAGGTCAAGTGTTTCCAGACAGGATGATTTTGCTTGAACTGCACCCTGTTAGCCTTGAGTCTTCAGGCATCAAGCAGAATGGGCTTAAATCCCAGTTCCAACACCCTCCACACAGGAATAACCTACAGCACGGGTGCTAGCTCTGCATCTTGGTCTCCTCCTTTAGAGAATAGGATTGTCGTAGGAAGTGAGTAACAACGTATGTGAGGTGCTTCCCCGGTGCCTGGAACACGTAAGGTGACACACAGTTGCTACCTGCTTTACAGTCACCTGATGCACTACATACTACTGTACCGGAAAGGAAATTTATCTTAAAAATCTTCTATAAACCTCCTGATTCTCAGAGACTGAGAAGCAGTAGCAAGAATAAGAAATCTATTCCTTTTATTTGTACTCGACACTATTCATTGCTTTCAAACAACTTCAAGGTAATGTGTAAAGTACCTGCTACCATATGAAGTCTTGCTTTAATCTAGCAAATACGTAGATAGCATAGCACCAAGCACAGGCAGGGGCACCTGGGGACTCAGTGGGTTCAGCACCCAACTCTTGATCTTGGCTCAGGTCATGATCTCAGGGTTTGTAAGACTGGGCCCTGTGTTGGCTCTGCACAGCGTGGAGCCTGCCTGGGATTCTGTCTCTGTCTCTCCCTCTCCCTCTCCCTCCCTCCCTTCTTCCCTCTCTCTCTCTCTCTGTCTCTCCCTCTCCCTGTCTCTGTCTCGCTCTCCCTCTCCCTGTCTCTCTCTTCTCAAAATAAATAAACTTAAAAAAAAAAAAAACCCAAGTACTCACAGTTGTGCTTGAGGTGGTAGGTCACACATTTTAGTTAACAATTCTATGCACATTCAACTCTACTTCCAGAAAATCTAAAGGGTTAGATATAATACTAAAAGTTTCAAAATCTTCTAAGCAGAAGAAAATGATTCAAATTATCAGGGTTCATTTTAATAAAATGAAAGGCTATAAAATTTGTAAATATAAAATTTGTAAATATCAGAGAACTTCCACTTTTCTATTAAAAGACAACACATTTTGATAGAAAAAAAAAAAAAATACCAGAATCCAAACTAAATGATTTGTAGGATAAATACAGTCAGGAGATGCCATTAATTTCCTTTTAAAATGTAATATCCATTTGCATTTGAATCAGCTGGCAAATCCACTGGAGAGGAAGGCCAGGTGACCCGTCTTCCCTCACCGGCACCCTCCCTGCATGCCAGTGCTCCGGTACGCCATGCTTCCACGAGGACAGGGACACGGCAAGAGCATATGCTCTCCAAACCTCCTCTGTGCTCTCATCCAGTACATGAGAAAATCACTTCACACCCCAACAGCAACTTCCCTTACTTCGTATCTGTTCCAAATGACACAGTGGGAGGAAGAAAGGATACGTAAAGGCGCCAGCTTGTGCACAGTCCGACAGAACCGCAAGTGTTGGGGAACTGAATATGCTACTTACCCGATAATTGTCCAAAATACTTGGGTTACTGAAATAAATGCTCTGATCTCTTGGACAAAAAGAATGACAGAGCCAATAGTCTGAACTGAAATTGCTAGACAGCCTTCTCCATTTGTTTTAGTTTATTACAGGCCTAAATTTCCTGCTACAAAACAAGTCAATCATTTTTTTGTTCCAGGTCAACTTGCTTTCACGTGGGTATGATGTGAATACTAATAATCCCAGGCTCTGTTTCAAGGGTCTGGTGTTGCCACACCACCGTCGGCAACACAACAGCAACATCAGCACGAGGAAAAGGCAGTTTAATGTGAAGGTGGTTGCTAAAAATCCAAAAAGCTTTCACTAAATACGAAATCAGTTCCATCCTAAGTAAGATTATAATGCTAAATCTTCAAAAATGGACCTCATTGGTTTACAATTAATATGCTTTCTAATTGTTATTCACCACTGAAACTCCATGGAATGCTGAATTCATGTCGAATATATTTACTATTACTGACACAGAAATATCAACATTATAAAACATATTCCATCACCAATGAAAAACATATGTTAAGAATTATAGACGTTAGCTTTTAAAAAATGTTTTCAAGTGTTGACAATAGAAAAGTATGTCTCAAGATAGGCAATAAAAAATTCCAGCTGGGCACTAAAATGTTAAGGATGTGAAGCCTTACAAGCTCTCCCCTAGTGCAATAAAACGTTGGCTTTAGCCTAACTTACACGTATTTTTAAAAGACAATGTGACTTAAAAGAAGTAACCCTAGCTAAACTTCACTTATACGTTACATCACTTTGGTATTCAACATTTACTGTATCTTCCCCTCCCTAATTACATTACAGAATATAGGACATAGAGATTTAAATCTCATCAGTAGATATAATGTATTACTAAAAATAAATAAGAATATATAAACTGAGGTGCAGATATATAGGTCAACAGTAAGAAATTCCCAATAAGCTACTATTTTTTGGAATGAGTAAGAAATTTTATATTATCTTTTGACTTAAACATTTTTCAGGAATAATATTTTATAGCCCATGTACTTCCATAAGGATTTTGGTGACACCTTGAAGTAAGTGTAGGTCCATAATACTTTCACAAAGTATTCACAATCACAAATCACATTTAGTGTAGAGGTTTTAAAAGAAAAGTGAAAAAGCACTAAATATATTACTAGAAGAAGAATCGAAATGAAACTCTGCAACCTTACTATATTCACTAGAAAATAAATATTAAAACTACATTAAAAAACTAATCATGAAAATTCACTAACACAGAAATCAAAAAATAAATCCAATGATTAAAAAATAAAATATAAAACAATTACCATCAAGTAGATTTGTTCTGTAAAGCAAAGCCTATTCTTTAAAATACCAAGAAAACAAACAGATGGGGCAAATAAGGGAGGACAGTAAAAACAGACATTTAATAAAAATTCAGAGGAGGCAGGAAATATTTACAAACCATAACTTGACAAAAAATAGAAAGACTGATAACATCCAGGGTTGAAAAGGATGCAAGGAAGGAGAGACCTCAATCCACCAAGACAGTAGCAGATAAACTAGGATGAGCCACATTACAGAATACACATGCTAAGAATAATGAGGTTAACATATTTATACTCATGGCAAGATCCTGAGGACCCGTCGCATGAGAAGAGAGGCAACAGAAGAAAACACCTACCAAGGAAAACTGAAAACGTCAGCTAGGTGTACATGTGCACGTGAAGAGAAAGGACAGGGACGGTACGGAGCCGATCGAGCGTGGGACAGGCCAAGTCTAACGCAGCGACTGCAGGCAGGAGCGACCGAGCGTTTTCTCTATAGGTCCACCAAGTTGGAAACTCTTCAAGAAAATATGTTTCAGTTCGTGTACTAACAATTTTTAAGTATCATGTGAGCTAATATATCGTACACGTTAGAGACGTGAGATCAAGGATGGATGAAACTCTACTGCTGTGTCATCCTCAGACCTAGAACCCTAACATTTTAGTGACCAAACGGACTTTGACGTCATCTGCTTATAATTTGTCGTGTGTACAAGTTAAAACTCAGGGCCAAACAGGTGATTCTTTGAACGGCACCTAGAATACACATACACTGTACAGACACCTGAAGAGAAATCTCCACGGTTCTCATTAAGGAAAAACTCTGCAGACATGCCCAGCTGTAACTCTCACCTTCCGGTAACAGCCCTTGGCATTTGAAAGATTTATTCAGTCTCCAGTAAAGATCATCAACATTATCACTCTAATCATAAAAATTACTATCCCTTTCTACAGAATGTAGTAACTAGATCTTTTCCAAGATTTTCTGAGAATGCTGTATAACTGTGCCATAACAACTCTATTTCTCTCACTTAATTGTCTTTACAAAGCCCTTCCTCAACATATCTCAACCAATACCCAAAAACTGACACCTGAAAAAAAAATCTTAAAGTAAAAAGCCTCTGTGTTTTCTACAACATTCATAATTTTCTAAAATATGTTTCATTTTCTATTCCTTGGGGCCCTTTTAATATGAAGACGTCTATGACATTCATGTCTCAGGATCAGGTTCCAGGAAGAGAAACCAAGTTTGCCCCCAAGCAATTTCAAGAGAGATTTCTGATTGCAACAGCTGTGTCGACACAGTGCCACACAACAGACCCCATGACAAACGTGGTCCAAAATGTCAGCAGTGCTGAGGCGGAGAGACCCGAGCTAGGAGATGACTCATCACAAGGTCCCGCGGCAGCTACGGGCTCGTTCAGAAGGAAGGGAGCTAAGCCTCCGCACTCGTCATTCTCCTACCACATCCCAGAAAGCCAGAAGACGCCCCACTTAGCAATGAATGTTACTCTGGGAAAATATCAGAAAGGCCGATTTCAATATGTTTCCAGTTGGGAAAGGATTCCACAATTTCACTGTAAGACTGTATTAAATACAAGTTCAGGTAGTATTTTATACATGAAAAAATAATATTTCTTACCTTAAACAGACAACGGCATATGTATTCATAGACCATATGTTTTAATGAACTGACAAGAGACTGGATTCTCCGTTCTGTACTTTCGGAACCCTGTAGATTACAATTTGAAAACTGAAAAACCATTAAAAAAATTTATAAACAGTTAAATGATACCCCATAGTTTAATCACACTTATAAAATGTTCCTCCAGACTCAAAGCTGATTCTAGAATAATTATCTTTGTCAATCAACTTAAGGGACTAAATGATACAGGGACTAAATAATTATTTCCAATAATACAGTATGAATTGAATTTGACCATACCACTCTGATACCTAATGGCATTAAAAGTACTGCTTTCGTAGGGGTTAAACCCATTTCATTACTCACATTATAATTATCAATCAAGTCCTGAAATGGTGTGACCACAATTTTCTCATCCTCAATATAAGAACCTAAATGATCTTAAACCATGGTCCTTGTGTTAACTAATGATGAACACGAACACTGATGTTGATGCTGTTTAGAAATCATACCACCTGTAGTTTTTTTGTTTTTTTTTTATCTGTTTCTGTACTTCCATTGTACAGGATTGCCATGATTTGAAAAATACCACTAATGGGGAGTTCCTTTGACTACTGAAGAGGAGAAGAAGGATGTCAAGGCTGGTCTTTCTCTAAGTGTCATGTGAATTTTCATGTCACCTCAGGGAGCATTTGCAGCCCACATGCCTTGAAAACTTCAATTGTGGTATAATATTTAGGCTTAACTTCCTCCCTTCCTTGTGATTTTAATGGACAAGGAAAAAGCCTAGTAAAGTAATTTTAACAGTTTAGAGAAAGACATCCAGGATAAGACGTGCAATGTGTGAAACTGGTACAAAACTAATGAACCAGCGCTCAGATCCGTCAGACCTCGGTTTCGGGCCTTGTTAGCAGCATGTTCTGAGGCAGCTCATTGTTTCTGGTTCACGTGGCAGACATCGTCTTCGTTTCACTATTAACAAAGGTCACGTGTGAAATAGACCCCTGGATCCACTGAGAGACCCCACTACAAGATTTAATGCATTTCCAAGACACTGGAAATCAAGTTTTTTACTCTACATCTTCAAGATTCTATTGCTTTTTAAAGTAAATTCAAACATGCACGCACGCACGCACGCACACACACACACAGGTCAGTGGTATTCGATAACCATGCTACCCAAGAAGTGCGGTTACCGAGGAGACGCTGGGCTACACACTTTTGTAAGGAGCACAGAATAACCAATGATCTCCTTGGGTCTAGTCAGAACTGCTAACCTAGTTACCAGTTCTCATACTAGTGAACTCACTTTTAATGTGAATATTTTTTGACTAAAGGATAAAGAAACATCTAAAACAAACCTATACTTGCATATTTTCTAAGTAATTTATGAGAAACTTTTAATGAAAAATTATTCAAAGATCTATATAATCCATTGTTGGTTAAGAGACTGAAAAGGACACTGTTGCTGCCTCAGTCTACTGCACCAATGGCACGTGCTTCCACAGGTAGGGAGATGGCAACTGTGTAACGGCTCACAAACGTGTACTTTTGTGCCAGTCGTCCATGTCTAGGAATTTACCCAGGGGAAAAACGAGAGAAGGAAAACAATGGAAAAGAGAAAACCCACAAGTTTCTATAGCTGTCTTAAAACATGGCCAGATTCTTTGTCACTCCTCCTGACCACAGGCAGGTTTGTGACAGCTTCCACCACACACAACACAGCATGAGGGACACCCACCCGGGGCCGGGTCGTGAAGGTTCTGCCTTACCGAGCAGAAGACACACGTTGGTCCCCCAGATGTCCCACCAGGAACGCACTGCTCCGCGCGGTGAGGAAGCCCAGCAGAGACGGTACGTCAGTCAGCAGCCCTCCCAGCAGCCCCAGGTACCAGACTTGCCAGTAAAGACTCCCTGTCTCCCCCTCCAGTCCCACCTGAGGCCCCAAACATGGTGAAACAGAGATAAGCCATCTCTGCTCCGCCCTGACCAAATTCCCCACAGGATCCACGAGCAGAAGAAAAACACCACCAAGACTGGGGTAATATGCTATTCAGCACAGATAAGCAGACAGTGTCCATACAGCACCTGGTTACACGAAGTACTGTACAGCCTCACCGTTTCTCAAAAAGACTGCAGGTTCCTGTATATGACGTGAAAGTTGTCTGTGATATACTGACACTTACTTTCAAGACCATGTGATACCTGTGGATTAAAACAACCTATATCCATTCACATTCCCTTCCTTCTACGAGCACATACACTTGTTACGTAGCATACACTGCTGCAGCCCCGATAACTAGAACAATCCCTGGAATGTAGCAAAGCCTCAAACGACAAACGTGTATGAAACGTGTATGAAATGTTCAATGTTCTTTTCCCCAAGTGAGGAGATTATGTAGACAATTTCTCTTTCTACCATTTTTAATGATACTCTATTACATGTTAATTTGTACTCAGAATTTAAAACATTTCCATTCAAAGGAGTGTCACACTGGGGTAGTTTATAAGAACATAAAATACACTAAGGAGCCCGTTTCTCTAAATATGGCTTAAAATTGTTACGTGGGGTCTTCTAAAATGTAATTCTAAACAAGTTTTCTCAGGAAATTACTGTTACAAATTAAGTACATAGTAAAGTGATCTCTCCTATTCAGTATCAGCTACGGGGCAAGCAAGAGTGTACCTGTTTGTTGTGCAGAGCCCGCTGGAATAGTCGGAGAAATGCAGCCAAACTGAAACGGTACATGTTGTTAATTTTGGCCAAGTCGGAGATGATGAAGAACATCTTGCTGGCGCTCTCAGCCAGGGGAAGGTACGCATCCCGCTCCTGCGGACCATGGGCGGGGCAGGAAAACACCTCAGCAGTAGCGCCTTACTGCCACCCACAGACCGCCGCACCCATGTGAGCCCCCCCCCCCCCCCCCCGACAACCAAGGAAGAGGACCAATTTTATGACTAACAGGAACAATAGGGCCCAGTTTTTCTTATTTTTATAGAACAGAGGGCAACGTATTTAGATAATTATCTGCCTCTCCGATTAAAGTCGCCTACAGAGGTAGAAGTGGCTCACGGTGGATCGGAATGAGGACCACCAGCACCTACGTTAGGGAAAGGGTACGAAGACAGGCCACACAGTCGTGATCAGAAATTAAGTGACAAGAGTGTACATTCCAAAAGAGAACCAGCATAGTAATAAAAAGGGCACCGTGCTACAATCCCTGCAGGAGAGGAAAGTTACAGCTGTGAATCACATGTGTGTGCAGACGGACGGACCAGACAGTCTACAGGTGTCCACACCAAATACCAAAAACCACCTAGCACTGTTGGACATAAGCACAGAACAAGCCAGTGTCCACGGGGACATTCGCTCTGACAGAAAGTAAAGGGTGATTAAATGGCCTCTAGGCTCTGAATGGGACTCTGAGGAGGTTCTCCATGGCACTGTCATTCTGATCCGAGCACCAGGATTACAAATACGGTATTAGTAAAATTATGTGTGTGACTCAGCAACGCCTGTTCAGAAAGAGAAGGTCAGAAAGTCCAAAACCCTTGTGTGGTAAGATCAGAAATGACAGGTTTAACATCTGCCAAGCTTAGCCCTGGGACAGAAAACGAGGTGGCTGGATGAGAACTGGGCTGTAAATCTGTTCGTGCTTTGGTGTCCAAAGAGCCCTTCCTGTAAGAAAAGACTGAAAAAGTAACGATACGTAAGGGTACAATTTGAGCAAGGGCTGAAAAGTACTCCAAGGAAACGTGAAAAGGTCACTGAGATGACTGGCAAAGAATTAAAGGATGTCCCTGAGAGCTGTGGTCAGGCTGGAGCCTGGAGATTCACAGTCACATACATCTGTTTGGGGGTGTTTTTCCTCAAGCAAAGTTCAATCACTAGAAGGTAGGAGAAGACAGGATATATTTATGCTATGGATTTGTGTTAGAATTTGGCAAAAGGAACTATCAAAAGAATAAGCCAAAAAGCATTTTGAGCATTTACAAGAAAGTACTTCAGAGGTCATCACAATCATGGGGTCCAAGATGAGTAGGGAAGAAAAATGTTGTTAGTGGAAAAAAAACCTGAAAACTCTCAATTAATACACTAAACATGCTTTAATTTTAAAAAGCTCCAGGAATGGCAAAGTTGGCTATTTGTGAACATTAATTTTCAACTTCAGTACAGACTGGAGCTGCAGAACGTGAGCCAGCGTGACGCCAGAAATCAGCAGAAGGCAGCGGCGCGTATTATTGATGCCGCGGGCACCACACCAGCCCCTCTGGGGCAGGAAGGAGCACCCCCAAGGCTCCGGGGCTTTGAAGTGCTTTCTATTTTGTAATCGTCATTCCCCTCAGGTCCTCATTCGACACTTTTTAATCAGATTAACATAAAAGGTGAAGAAAACATGATAAAAGACCACAAAAGAAAGGAAATAATTACTTGGTCAAGAGAAATCTGGAGTCTGTAAGATTCTTTAAGTGACTCTTGAGTAAGTGCACTGCTTGCTTTCGTCTGATTCAGAGATTCAATCAAATCTTTATTTTCCAAAATATTCCCTTGAGATGTGGCAAGAGTCTGTAGCAAAAATTAACAAAGTAACATGAATAGTGTTATACGTATTAAAATAAAAGAAGCCCATATTAGCTACCATTAATTTGATGGTTTTTATGAAAACTTACATTATTTTAAAAGAAATTCAACATTTTATAGTTTATAAGAATGGTACAGTAAATCATGATATACTACATGCATATGTATTAATTTTAGCAATCTAATAAAAACTACTTAAAGTTACAGAATAAATCATAATTTCATGCTGCATTTTAATGTCATTCGAAATTCAGAGCATGCAATAAATATTAGTGAAATAATGCAATAAAAAGACAGTAATACATAAAAATCACTTGTCTTACACATTACTATTACTCCTTAAGATCTTGTATCCCAAGATACCTACTTTTTTCTCTTTGAAGTCTGATTTTAAGATATATATTCACATCCCTGACACAACAAAACACATGCTGAAGGCACTATTAAAAAATACTGCTAATTATATTCATTAAAAATGTAATATAAGAAAGTTTCCTGAATAACTATATCTTACCTCTAAAAGAGATTCCTCAAGCTTGGCTAACTGTATTTTCTTATCTTCTTCCTGTTGTAACAGTTTTGTTTTCTGTTCCTCTAGGTCAGGTTTCTCATGCTGAATAGTTAAAGCCAAAAGCTTAAAAAAAAAATTTTTGTTTTAAGTCAAAATTATTCTAGTGATGAAGTTCAAACAAAACAAACTTCCCACACACAGGTCTTATGTTTGACCAAATATCACAATAATTATTATATTATGTACCTCGTTTGATTCTTTCGAGTTAAACATGAGACACTTCACAATTATTTCTGACCAGAAAAAGAGGCAAAATAGTTACACTGATCAATAAAGTATTAAATATTACAGGACACCTGTACGTAATTGTATTACTTATCAATATGTAATTCTTAGTTCTAAACTTATAAAATTAGATTAAATATATAAAAAACATGGAAACTAGTTTTTTAATGGTAAGCATTCATATAAAGAAATTAAAAAATAACTTCCTTAAAAGACTGTGTCATCAAAATTGCAATGAGATACCATTTCAGGTCCACTAGGATGGCTACAATTAATAAGACAGATGTTGGCCAGATGGGGAGAAAGGAGAATCGTCACACACTGTTGGTGGAAAAGTAAAAGTGCAGTCACTTTGGAAAAGTTTGTCCTTCAAAATATTAGACATAGAGTTACCATAAACCCTCAAGTCCACTAAAAAAATAAAAACTTTTTAAAAAAATAAGTAAAAAACACTGAATTGTACACTTTAAATCGATGAATTGTATGATATGTGAATTGAATCTTAATAAAGTTATTTTTACAGAGCAACGTCAGGGCGCCTGAGTGGCTCAGTCGGTTAAGCGTCCGACTTCGGCTCAGGTCATGATCTCATGGTTCATGGATTTGAGCCCTGAGACGGGCTCTGTGCTGTCAGTGTGGAATCAGTGTGGAATCGGCTTGGGATTCTCTCTCTCTCTGTCCCTACTCTACTCTCTCCCCCTCTCTCTGCCCCTACTCCGCTGATGCCCTCTGTCTAAAAATAAACAAATAAACTTTAAAACAGATTAACAAGTCAACAGGCACAATGCCTTTAAAAAGAGAGTGAGGAAGGAACTCTGTAAATAAAAGTCTAGATATAAAAACTCACTCTGAGATTCATAAAATATTCTGAAGTGCAGTAAGTCATACACAGATGCAGGGAATTCAAAGAGGCCTATATTCTAGTGGGGGAAAAAACGTCACGTGAGGAATCAGACACCCTTGCTCCCCTAGCCAAATAAGTCAATGAAATGCAATTTTCACAGTGAAACCTCAGTTTTCTCCATTAAAAAAGAAAAAGTAGCTGATCTTAGTCTATGATCCTTCTTTCTCTTCAATTCCACTACACACGACGGAAACAGGCCATAAAACCAAAGGCAGCAGCTTGATGTTAACGACAAGTGTCTCACGCAAAGGATAAAGGAAACCTGAATGCTTTACTACTCTAACTCACAAATACATTTTCAAGGTGTTTCCCGAAGTTTACATGCTCATCAGCTTCTCGAGACAGACTCCAACAAGGAATCATGTATTCACAGAGCTACAGAAGATGTTCCAGGCAGCGCACCGCCCACCTGCACGCACCTGGCCTCGCAATCCACTTCTAGTGGTGGTGAAGTTAACCTCCGTAACGATGGCGGCTGCGTCCGGCGGGATGAAGGGGTTGGGGTTTCTTGTTGACAAGAAAAGGCGGAATTCTTCATTGTAGTCGATAATTTTGTCACCTATTTGTACCACGTAACGTGGCCCTATGTTTTAAAAATGAAATTATCAGTTGGCTTCAGTATTCTATCTTTTGCTACATGACATTAAAAAGTATAATGTATATTTTCTGGTATTTCTAAATAGTTGGTAGTTTATAGGCTTTTCAATAGAGTATGAAACAGCAACAGTTAGGCTACCCAAGAGACTATTACCCAGAATGCCCTATAAATCAGCTCTTATACAAATAGGGATAAACAATGATATCCATTATACATCATGTACAGTGGAATGAATCAACAATTATACCATAACTTACAATTTTAATTTTACAACTAATTTATTTTTAAGAACAAAATACATGTTTTCAGAGATTTTCAAAGGTTAAGAAAAATACTGGACAGAATTTTTGAGAACCTCAGAATAGATTTAAATTTTTTACTTAAAAACTTCAAGTTAATATGAAAATAATTCAATGAGCACTTTATGGAGAATGGTCTACCTCTGTCCAAAAATCTATCAAAACAATGTTGAACCGGAGTCATTATCAGAGAAACCCAAATTTAAAAGATCAATGAAATACTTCTACATTCACTGGAATGGTTCAAGGTAATTTAAGCAGGATAAATGAAAAGAAAACCAGTCTGAAGGATATCATAATCAAACCACTGAAAACCAATGACCAAGAAAAATTCTAAAGCATCTAGAGAAAAATGACACTTCACTTACAAAAGAGCAAGAATAAACTCAGCAGGTGACCTCTCAACAGGAATGACATAAACTACAAGATGAAGGAATAAAAACCCAAAAGTGCTAAAGAAAATAAAAACCAACCCCAACTTCCATGTCAGGCAGAAAAAAAATATCCTTCAAAAATAAAAAAAATTTGTTTCCAGTGGACCTTCACTCAATGAAGCACAAAAGGAAACAGTTCAGACAGAAGACACATAACTGAGATGGGCACTAAGAGCACTCCCACCACCAGGAGCACCGGCTGACAGCCCACGGGCAGAGTGCAGAGTCAGGACATCGCAGTCTGACGCTAACACAACACTGGATGTTAACTACACTGGAAGTAAAATGTAGAAAAAGAAAAACAACCTCGCTGGAAACAAGATAATGAAATGCTGGCAGAATTTCAGAGAAGTAGAAAGGATAAATGTGTGGACGTACGGACTTGAAGAACAATAATTATCACATGGGCCATAGAGATAATGCAAAGACAGGCAGGGGATATGTGGCGTTAAAGTGCACAGGAGAGAAGTGGCAAAGTATTTATTTGTATTAAAATGGTAAGTCCAAGATATATATTGTTATATGCAGGATGACCATTAAAAATATACAGAAAATGTTTTAACAACAAAAAAAATCACGTCAATTAGAAAACTGTATCAGGTATTCTATGACAAGGTCAGCTGCATTGACTTACATGACATATTAGGGCAGCGTGGTGACTGAAAATGCAAAACCAAATGACAAACTGCTAATGAGAGGCACCCTTTAGAAACAAGACCAACAGAAAATTGAAAGTAAAAGAATAAATAAAAGAAGTGAAAAAACTAGTACAAAAACTAGCCTCCCAAAGTACTGTAACCATTCTAATATCAGACTCTAAAACCTGATACACTTCTGAAGAAAAGGAAGGACGTTTCATAATGGTAAAGAAAAGAATCCAAACAGGAAAATATCACATTTTCAAATATGTATGCATCCTGAAACACAGCTTCAAAATACTTAAAGCAAAAACTGAAGAAACTATATAAAAACGAAACAAATTCAAAATCATAGAGCCTTTAAGAAATCTCTCAACAAATCATAGAAAAAAGCAAAATATAGCAGATAACACTACTACTAATAAACTTAACTGACTTTAGAAAAAAATTAAAACAAAGAGCAAATTTCACATAATTTTCATTTGTACATGGAACACACATGAAAATTAACCAATGTCCAATCACAGAGAAAGCTTCAACAGGATGTAAACAAGTGAGTAGTTCAGAGTAAGCTCCTTGGCCATGAAAGAGTTATGCTGAAAATCAACAACAAAAAAGGAATCTAAAAAAACTCCAACTACCTGGAAATTATATAACAACAAAAGAGCCAAGTAATCTGACGAATCAAAGAAAAAGTCAAAACTTATGGTACGAAGCTGGCAAAGGGCTGAGAGGGAAATTTATAGACATAAATGCATATATTAAAAAACAGATTGAATATCAATATTTTGAATTTCATCTCAAGAATCTAGCAAAAAAACCACCAAAGGAAATCTAAGGCAGTAACAGGAATGAAATAATGAAGAGCAAAGACCCAGTTTAAAAATACAATGAAAAAAACTGACAACATTAAAAGTTGGTATTTCGAAAAGATTAGTAAAACTGATAAACCCTTATCAAAGACTAATGGAGAAAAAAAAGAAAAAAAATTATTAATGTCAAGAAACAAGGAGACATCATTACAAAGCCAACTGAAATTACAAAGTTATGAGAACATTATGTAAAAAATACACCAAAACATTTGACAATTTGGATGAAATGAACAAATGTTTGAAAATACACAGAACTTTAGCAAGCCTGACATACACACAAATTATAGGACACAAACATACAAAATAAATCCAGTGCTTAAAGGTCCTCAGCTCACATTTGCTGCCAATCTGCAACCAAAGACAGATCATCCTAAGAAAACGTGCTATCTTGGCAAGAGGGTATTGGCCACCTGTTACAGGACTGGGGCTTATGTTAGGCGACTGAAAGACGGTTCAAGGGAAGTGTGGTTTGCTGGGGAACGGATGCTATCAGAAACAGCAGCCAATTCTGTGACTGGTATCTTAATAATGTTTATCTAGGAGGTGAGAGAAATAGAGGGGGACTACGTTATAAATGGTTAAAAAAAAAAATCAGAAGTCACCAAATTAGCTGGGAGACGAAGATGTCTGGTTATTTTTCTGGTACGGGGAGTACCCTTGATTCTGCGCCTAGACATGAGGACGGTCACAGGAGGAGCCATGGGATGTTGGTGCTGCGGAACGAGGCACGTTCACCAGGACAACAGCACAGCCAGGCCACAAGAACCAGGCCAGTGCGATGGGACTCAGGGCCTCGCTCCTTCTTTCCCGTTGACGCAGCGTGAGAATGCAAGCAAAATTATCCATCCTGCTGCGCGTCAGGCCCGTGGTCATCCTCACTGAGGAGGGCGGCCAAATAGGGGGCTTCTGGGGTGTAGACACAGGTCTATGTCTTGATCTGAACGCTTACACAGGTGTATTCTGTTTGTAAAAATGCATAAACTGTACACATGCATGTGTATATTTTAATAAAATGTTAAAATTGAAAAATAACTGGTTTTCTCTGGTAAGTAGGACTAGTCATGAGGAGGGGAGGAACGGAACTCAGCTGCCATTCTGCACTATTTGATTTTGTCAACTAGGCATGTATTATTTTGATACAGAATTTTAAAAAAATGCCCAAAGGAAATGGTTCATTGTCCCAAAAGGACCCTTATGTATAAGCCCTATATCATAATACCCAACACAGTCTCAACTGCATCAAGTCTTGACTTACACTGGAGTTAGCCTATGGAGTAGAGAATAAAGTTAATTTTTTTTCTTCTGGACACAAAATCTTTACTGTACTTTAGAGAACTATGGAGACAGAATGACTAGGAATAAGCACAAAATTTGGTTGCCTGCTCTCTTTCCAGGGAAAGTCCCAATTTATTTGTTCAGTATCTCAGTTCCAATCCTGATCCACGTTCGAGAATACTGTTTGGTTTGGTTTCATCAACATTTATAACAGATACGGACACTGTATACAGTATACCCCCACAGGTCCAAACTCTCCAGAAATTTATCATCATCTGAGCTAGATAAATCCAAAGTACCATGTCAACTGTCCTATGGGCCCAAACATCCTATTATAGGGATAACCTTTTGGTAATGGTCTCCACCAACAGAACTGCCCACATTGTATTCAATACCATCCAAGCCCAAATGACTAAAGATGAATAGGACTTAAGTGAGGACAAATACAAAACCCTGCCAATCAAATAACCAAAGCGACACTGCCCAAGCAAGTTAAGAATAAACTGCTGTCTCTATAACTACCATATACAAAGAGAGAGAATAACGATTCCTTTCTTGGCCTACTAGAAGCAGCATCTTTCATTCCTGGAATTTTTATAAAAGCCTATGTATCTGGTCAACAAACGTGTGGCTGGTTTTGAAAGGCTGCTCCTGCAAAACTGCAAAAGGCAACTTTGGAAGAAAACTGAGCAAGTGTAAAACATTGCTGCCTTTGACCCCGTGTCCTTCAGATGCACAGCGTTACAGACGTCTGCAAATAATCTCACATAAGAAAATCCAAAGGCATGCTACAGCCCATACACTATCCATAGACAAAATTTCTGGGAATCCAGAGCAGTGAGGATCCTGTCCAATGAGCTGACTTCAGGGAGCATTCGGGTTTTTTTTTTTTTTTTTTTTAATTTTATTTTTTATTTTTTAAAATTTACAACCAAATTAGTTAGCATATAGTGCAACAATGATTTCAGGAGTAGATTCCTTAGTGCCCCTTACCCATTCAGCCCATCCCTCCTCCCACAACCCCTCCAGTAACCCTCAGTTCATTCTCCATATTTATGAGTCTCTTCTGTTTTGTCCCCCTCCCTGTTTTTATATTATTTTTGTTTCCCTTCCCTTATGATCATCTGTTTTGTCTCTTAAAGTCCTCATATGAGTGAAGTCATATGATTTTTGTCTTTCTCTAATTTCACTTAGCATAATATCAGGGAGTGTTCTTGGCAATAAGGCCACGGTGACAGTTACTAAAATACAACAGTGCAGTTGATTTATGAGTCAGAACGAGTGAGCTAACTTAGCATTATTCAACTTCAACACTCCTGGCAATTTGTGCTGGAAAACCATTTCTTGGAAGGAGAGGTCCTGAGCATTTTAAGAGGTCTCTGCCATAGACCACCCAAACTGTTGCAACCAAAAATGTCCCCAGGCCTTGCCAAATGCCCTCTGGGGGACAACATCACTCCTGTTTGAGAAGCAGTGGTCTGGCTGTGTTCAGGTCCTGGGTCCAGTTGGGCCACCAGGGAGACATACCCATATGGAGAACCAGCCACGAGAAACAGATACAACGACTGATCACAAACTTCATCTCTGTTGTACATACAAATGCCCGTATGCTTCTAAAAGGAAGCATCCAGACTAAAAAGCCAACCAAAATGTTCAGCTTTCATCTCTACAATAATTCCCGATCCAGACCCAACCCCAAAATGGAAATGAAATAACCACTGGAATGAAACAATCAATGAAAAATGCTTTTGACGTCTGTTATTAGCAAAACTTATACTATCTGCCCACCACACCAGCCTCTCCCTCAACAACTTCTAAGAGGCTGGCTGGTCCACAGTCTTTAGTTGCTTACCAACTGCAAACTGGCACATGAACCTTCTGCTTGGGCAGAGTCACGAGGCACGCGTGACTCCGGAAGTAAAAACAAAGAGAATCTGAAGAGGAGCTGTCCCTTGCCCTTCTTTTCCATCAGTACACATTTGAAGGGATTTCTGAACAGCATAAATGTGAGGAGGAAAAGTACATTCCAATCCTATTATCTGTGCTGACTGACCTCAGTATGTAGACAGGCAGTTCATACTGCTTAGATTAGGGACAGGAGATGTAACTAAAATTGGACACAGACTGTTTAATGTGGTTCTAGGACAGCCATCCTCTGTCCCCAAAGGAAACATATGATGACAAAATGGCAATTCACAGGCAACTCAACATGCTAGAAGACAACAATCTGAAATATATGCAAAGAGGATAAAAGATTCCAACTACTGTGAAGTGCAACCCTGGGAGAAAGGCAGAAAAAATAAGTTAAGGGCAGAGACGAACTCTCTTTCCCTAATACTGAAATAAACAGACTAACCCAAACAGCCATGCACAGCCAGGGGGAAGAGGGGTTCATAATGTGAACCGCTCAGGATGTGAAATATGTAACTCTGCACCAGATCCAACTTCAAGGGACCTTGTCAACACCCATTCTCAGATGATGCTACGGACACTGCCAACACCCGACACCAGTCACAGCTGACAGAGGCTCAGATTCAGGGAGTCTTCAAGGGCCAAACAGGCTGAAGGGACAAATCCAGACGGCCCTAAAGCTTCATTCCCACCTCCCCTTTAAGACAGAATAGCAGGAGCTGGTCAACAGATCTGAGGAAGGACCAGTAGAGACGAACTGAGACCGGAGACTGATGTCGAAGGTAACTCCAGGTCACGAGAGCCCCTACCAAAGCTCGCTTCACAACACACAGCCACTGCCAGCCCAAGCACACTGATGTGCAAAACAGCAAGTGATCTATGAATGCATTTTTCGCTCTGTCCCTGGTTTGCCCAATGACTCCAGTTTCTATTTAAACCTTGTGGCGTGAACATAAATGCTGTAGTGGCAGTGATGTGTGTGGTATGAATCAGGACAATACGGTCTCGAGTTTAAATGCATTCCTTTCTACTCGCCAAAGGCTGGCTCAGGTACCTACAAAGCAGTCCTGAGACTGGGCCACCCCCACACCATCCTGCTTACGAGATGGGCCCCTAAGAGGATTCTGGGAATTTGGATTTGGGGAGGGTTCTTACCTTACCCAGAACATGGTGGAAGAGTGGCTCACTGCATTTTCACTGTTTGTACAAATAATGTGCTTTGTGCTGAACACTTGTGTTTTTGTTTGGGGAACCTGGAAATCTGCTACATGCCAGGCCAAACAAGCTTACATAATTAGACCCCAGTGGGGCATCTGGGTGGCTCAACAGGTTAAGCTACCAACTTCAGCTCCGCGGTTTGTGGGTTCAAGCCCTGCATAGGGCTCTGTGCTGACCGCTCCAAGCCTGGAGCCTGCTTCAGATTCTGTCTCCCTCTCTCTGCCACTCCCCCACTCATGCTCTGTCTCTGTCTCTCTCAAAAATAAACAAACATTAAAAAAAAAAAAATTACCCCAGTAAAAACTAGGGTCTGAGTTTGTATGCAGTAAGCTTCCTTGGTATATGACATTTCACAACCTGGTCCTGGGAGAGTAAGCACTTCCTGTGTGACTCCAATGGCAGAGGACTTAGAGGCCTGCACCTTGTTTCTGGACTCCTGACCTCACTTATGGTCCGTTTTCTCTTTGCTGATTTGCTTTCTATCTTTTCCCTGCAAACAATCTCAGCCCTGAGTGTGAGACTGTTCCGACCAACTGTGCTCCAGAAGACCCCGACACGGCGCCCCCCCCCCCCTCAGCCTTCCCCCCCACCTCCCTGCCGCGTCACTCCAGCCAGGGGCAGCCCAGAGACCCCGACACAGCTCCCCCCAGAGTCACTCCAACTGGGAGCGGCCCGGACACCCCAACACAGTGCCCCCCTCGCCCCCCCACCCATGTCACTCCAGCCGGGAGCGGCCAAAACACCCCGACACAGCGCCGCCCCCCCCCCCCCCCCCCGCGTCACTCCAGTCGGAAGCGCCCGGGACACCCCGACACAGCACCCCCTCTGCAAAGGCACTTCAAGAATTCATTTACTTGCCACAGACTAGGAGGACATGCTCATAGTCCCCCTGAAAAGTTTCCTTTTGGTTAGATTCAGTAGCAAGACAGAGAAAGGTCAAAGTTAGTTATGAAGCTAATTACTTTCGAAATTTTAAAAATAGCCATTTTGTGGAAACTGTCAAATATTTACCTTGAGCGACCAGATCTCGTCTCAATAACGGATAGAGAACAGCTTCTACACCGTCCATCTCCTGTATAATAAGGGTTTTCCCAAACCGCACTGCCAGCTCGAGAGCTGTGATAAAGTTACTATCCTGAGGGAATAAAAAGAATACATATTAATTCCTTTAGCACCTTAATATTTACAAATGTCCTCAAAGATAATGAAGGAAGATGTTAATAAGAATAATATGAATATTTTAAAAGTTAGTATGCATGTTAATAATTCAAATTATTCATGATTGTGTTTCTAGTTTTAAGTACTTGGTGATGAATCATTAGAGTCAAATAAATTATCAAATAGATTTCATAATTTAAACACACATAAAAAATAAAGATTTTTACAATAATAAAAAAGCTTGATTGTTCAACCTGCTACTAAATTTAAAATTTCAACTTGATGCACAATTATTTTTTTAGTTTGATTTTTTTTTGCTTATGTTCAAAATCAAACACTGAATGGAAGAGGAAAGGCAAATGATGACTTCTAGTGAACTTTTCTTGTGAAAACAACCTCTGGACAAAAATCTATAATCATGCAAGAATTTTAAGGCTTTCTAGCTAGCAAAAGAGTTTTAAACCTCCAACTATGGTTACAAAAATTAAATATTTGGAATCATAATTACTAAAGTCTCCTCCTGTAAACCCAAGTGGCATTAAAGTATTTTTTAAATGTTTACTTGTTTATTTTGAGAAAGAGAGAGACAGTGTGGGTGGGGAGGGGCAGGGAGAAAAGGAGAGAGATACCCAGAACAGGTTCCATGTTGTCAAAGCAGAGCCCAATGTGGGGCTTGATCCCACAAACTGTGAGACCATGAGCTGAGCTGAAACCAAGGATTGGATGTTTAAACCAACTGAGCCTCCCAGCTGTCCATAAAGTATTTTATATATTGCATTATATATATATACACACATATATATATACACTGTATATAGATAGTATTATATATATACACATACATATATATTGTATATAAATAATATTTCATATATATACACACATATATATATACATACTTAATACACACAAATCAGGTAAATACCTCCATTTTAAAAATGAAATACGTTTTAAAGAGAGAATTGGTCAAGCACCTGAAGAATATCTATGAAAATCATGGGGCACCTGGGTGGCTCAGTTGGTTAAGCATCTGACTCTTGATTTCAGCTCAGGTCATGATCTCACAGTTCATGAGTTTGAGCCCTACTTCAGGCTCTATGTTGATAGCATGGAGCCTGTCTAGGATTCTCTGTCTCTGTTTCTGTCTCTCTCTCTCTCTCTCTCTCTCTCTGCCCCTCCTCCACTTGCTGTCTCTCAAAAATTAACATCTTTTTTAAAATGTTTAAAAAATTTTTAAAAGAAAATTAATCATACACTAGGCCTTCTTCAAAGAAAACAAAACAAAATAAAATCTGACCCCAGATAATTTCCTCAGCAAGATAAATATGACAGTGAGAAGTCACTCCCCCCAAAAGACTATGATTACATTTCACTGAGCAGCATGTCAAATCTTGGACACAGTGGAGATGCTTGTTGGTGAGGGTGAGGAGCAGGAGACAGTAAGAGGCATTGAGAGAAACCACATGAATGCTAGAAGTCCAGGAGACTTTCTCCAAGTGGAGTTAGGGACTTTCATTTCTGTGGGATCCTATACTGATGTCTTTAGTTGTAATTTAGTGTGAATTCTTATTTAATAGTCTCTCCAGCTACCAGACTGGTATCTCCTTGAGGGCAGGGATGGTGAATGTGTCACTCACCAGTAAATTCCCAGGTCTTACATTAATGCTCAGCACACGTGAGGAATCAAGCAAATATTCTCCTCCCGTTTTTACAAATGAGGAAACCAAAGCTAAAATCATTATCTTTGTTTCCCCAGGTCCCAAGCCAGGTAAGTTACAGCAGTAAGCCTATGTTTTGTGAATACGGACCCAGAATTCTGTTACCGTAAGATGCTATCCCTAGTCAGCATCTCAATTATAAGTACTACACACCTGCTGGTTAATAACTTCCAATCTTGAGTCTTTCAAATGTGTCTTCAACCACTCTGTAGCTCGAGAAGAAGGGTCTATAAGGAATGGGCATACTCGACTCTAGTTTCAAAAAAAGAAAAAAATTATAAGCTTTCATTAAGTGGAAAAAAATTGCCTAAAAATTATGCATCAATTACTGAGGGGGTTTTTCTTTCAGGCTTTGGAGAACATAAATATACAACCATAAGGAGGAAATAAAGATGCCAGTTTTAGCTGCACACAGAGGCTACATTAATAAATTTATAGCTATCAGGAATATTAGAAAATTAAATGCAACCACAGTAAATGGAGAAGAGTCCTATTTACTACACAGTAACGAAGTGTGTGTTAACGATACAGCAAGCAAGACCTCTAGTCCCCACCTGATGCCGTCTGCACCTCTTTGTGGCTTTTAAAATACACAAATTATTTGCAAACTTTATATATTCTTTGGTCAAATAAACCATAAAGACCTTAAAAGAGAAGTATGAACTAATCATAAAAGTACTGCTGAAATAATTAGCAATATCATTGGTTATGTTTCAGACATTAATTCTTATAAAGCAGTATATAGTTAATACTATATAGACAGAGCATCCTGGAAGAAAAAATTATGTATCTTATAGATTAAGATCTAATGAACTAGAAACTAAATTCATTACAGAATACCCTGAACCAAACAGAAAGCTGGAAACTAGGGAAAATACATTGAACACACAATACCACTAGGCAGGTGAGAGGAAGACAATTATATAGATAGGATTAATTTAAATGTAAATACGTAAATTAATAGCTTTGGTAAATTTAAGAGGTAATAATCACTGTTACCTAGTAAATCAGATTTGAATAACAACTGGCCTAATTTATCTTAAATGTTCACATATATTTGAAAAAGGTAATGCAGTTGTGTGCTGTTAGGATAAGAAAACAAACAGAAATCCAAGTGAAATGAAGACTTCAAACTGAGGTATGTCCCTTAAGAAGTCACAGGTTCTTCTGGGGACTTATCAAGAAGGCAGAGGGTGGGGACTATCTGTCCTAGGCGAACAGCATTCATTACCAAACTTTTTCAAAAGTGCCAGGAAATGGTGATAATAAAGAGCTGACTGCCTTTAAAACAGCTTTGCTATTGTTTTAAAAGTCCCTCTAAACCACACAGCCTGGTTCTGCCTGCACTGAGAATGAACTACTCTCACCGCATCTCGATCTCCCAAGGTGGCCCACTGCTGTGTGATCGGCACCCAGCTCCATCTTATAAATGTGCTATTCCTGGCAAATGAGGTGGTTAGAAAACAGCCCCATAAGCATCTCTTACATACTACACTTGGTTTTAGATCTGATTTTATGTATTCCATAGCCAACGCGTCACAAGTCTATGAGATCTTGCCCAACCACAAAAACAATTATTTTAAATTAAAAAAAAAGTTCTTACCCATGATTTCAAACCAATGATCTGATGCAGTTAAAAAAAAAAAGATAATATTTCAAAAAATCATGTCTTTAGACCAAAAATAAGCTTTAGAACCTCAAAGAGTACTTACAGGTTTCAATTAATCTTATTTATATTCCTCCAGAGAGATTTAGACAAAATCTCTAAGGTATATTTTAGGTCTGTGATCCATAATTAAATGTAAATTCTATACATAAGAAAGTGAAATAGATCCCAAAATGTTTAGCTGTCATTCACTCATCCATTCCTTCAACTCCCACGTGGGGAGTAACTACTATGTTAAGACGATACGAGGGATGCAGAAATTAGTAAGATATAAATATCCCCTTACCCTTCATGACTTCACATCCCATAAAGAAACACAACCTAAAAATTCTATAATAAAGAGCACACAAGATTCTATGGTGGAGCAGGTGAAGTCAGGGCAAGCTGCTAGAAAGCAGTTCAGGTCAAACTCGAAGGTCTTAGAACATCTTACATGATCTTCTAACTATGCGATCTTATATCACATGAGAAGATTTCACAGACACGTGCTATCCACTCACAGCCTTAAATGCAAGAGCTTATTCTAAATCTAGAATACTTTACAACTGACACAGAAAGTTGACTGTAGTAGCCCATCCCAACAAAATAACTAACTGCCCTAGCAAATTTTTCCAAATGGTTTTGTTTTTTCATATAATTGTATCTATCTACAAGAAACATGGCAATGTTAAATACAAAGTAAACCTAAGCTTATTATTAAAATTAATTTCACAATTTTCCCTAAATTCATCATAAAAGATAATTCAGAATCCAAAAGTAAGTATTTTCAATTACTATCATCAGGAAAAAACAATTACTGTGACAAATACTTTTTTTCTAAATGCTCATCCCCTACTTCTCATGGAATAAAAAAAGAATAATACTTAAACTGTGTGTTTTTTAAATCTGCAAAAGACTGTCTTCTTGGATTGCTGACAAAGGAAGAGGTCATTAGAAAACTTTGGAGAAGGAACAACGAATAGAATAAAAAGCACATACTTGTTACACAATGTAATGAATTTATTTACCTACACATATACAGTGCCACATTTGTAAATATAACAAGGGAAAATGTTTTAAAAATAGAGAACAAGCCAAATCAAATTCTGAGAAAGTCACAACCATTTAATCTGTAGTCAGCACCCTCTCCCCTGGGAAGGCGGACACGTAATGAGCCAAAATAAGTCAGCTGATTAATAGGTCTAACCAAACAAAATAATCCAGGAATACTGGGCCCACGAAACAAATCTTGTAATACTACAGTATGTTACCTAAAAAGGAGCATTTCATGTTCATGCTACCTTTGGAGCTATGGAGTTACAGAATAAGGAAACAGTGTGTGGGCAGAGAACAGGGCAGAGAGGAAAGAGAAAACTGGTATTAGAGAGGATGCTACTGCAATAGAAAAAACAGACAAAAACCTATCACTGAGGGGAAAAAGTATCTTCCAATCATCTGTTACCTAATGCAAAGGTAAACCAAGTTAGTGGCAAACTTCATACTTCATTTGAAGAAACTATCAGTTTGTATACATTAGTTGGAATGTGATTTTCACGTTCACTGCTAATAAGGTTGTAATACTTTAATGTTTAAGCAATGACTATTGAGAAATATACATTGAGACAAGGGAAGATGGTGGCGTAGGAGGACGCTGGGCTCACCACGTCCTGCTGACCACTTAGATTCCACCTACACCTGCCTAAATAACCCAGAAAACCGCCAGAAGACTAGCAGAATGGAGTCTCCGGACCCCAGCGCAGACGAGAGGCCCACGGAAGAGGGTAGGAAGGGCGGAGAGGCGGTGCGCGCTACACAGACTGGCGGGAGGGAGCCGGGGCGGAGGGGCGGCCCGCTGGCCAAGCAGAGCCCCCGAGTCTGGCTTGCAAAAGTGGAGGGGCTGGACGGAGTGTTCCGACAGCAAGCGGGACTTGACATCTGGAAGGTTACAAGTTAACAGCTCTGCTCGGAGAACGGGAGGGCTGGAGGACAACGGGAGGGAGAGTTGTTGAGCCCCGGACAACAGAGCTCAGTTTGGCGGGGAACAAAGGCGCTCACCAGCGCCATCTCCCTCGCCCATCCCCCAGCCAAAATTCCAAAGGGAAACAGTTCCTGCCAGGGAACTTGCTTGCACCCCGCAAACACCCAACGCTGTGCTTCTGCAGATCCATCCCTCCCGCAGGTCTGACTCTCTCCCGGTGCCGCAGGGCCCCTCCCAAAGTGGATCTCTGAAGGAGAATCTAGCTAAGCCTGCCCCTCCCACCCCCGTGCACCTTGCCTATCCACCCCAGCTAATACGCCAGATCCCCAGCACCACAAGCCTGGCAGTGTGCAAGTAGCCCAGACGGGCCACGCCACCCCACAGTGAAACCCGCCGCTAGGAGAGGGGAAGAGAAGGCACACACCAGTCTGACTGTGGCCCCAGCGGTGGGCAGGGGGTAGACATCGGGTCTGACTGCGACCCCGCCCACCAACGCAAGTTACTCAAGACAGCACAGGGGAAGTGCCCTGCAGGTCCGCACCACCAGGGACTATCCAAAATGACCAAACGGAAGAATTCCCCTCAAAAGAATCTCCAGGAAATAAAACAGCTAATGAACTGATCAAAAAGGATTTAAACAATATAACAGAAACGGAATTTAGAATAATAGTCATAAAATTAATCGCTGGGCTTGAAAACAGTATAGAGGACAGCAGAGAATCTATTGCTACAGAGATCAAGGGACTAAGGAATACTCAGGAGGAGCTAAAAAACGCTATAAACGAGCTGCAAAATAAAATGGAAACGACCACGGCTCAGATTGAAGAGGCAGAGGAGAGAATAGGTGAACTAGAAGATAAAATTATGGAAAAAGAAGAAGCTGAGAAAAAAAGAGATAAAAAAATCCAGGAGTATGAGGGGAAAATTAGAGAACTAAGTGATGCACTAAAGAGAAATAATATATGCATAATTGGTATTCCAGAGGAGGAAGAGAGAGGGAAAGGTGCTGAAGGTGTAATTGAAGAAATCATAGCTGAGAACTTCCCTGAACTGGGCAAGGAAAAAGGCATTGAAATCCAAGAGGCACAGAGAACTCCCTTCAGACGTAACTTGAATCGATCTTGTGCACGACATACCATAGTGAAACTGGCAAAATACAAGGATAAAGAGAAAATTCTGAAAGCAGCGAGGGATAAACGTGCCCTAACATATAAAGGGAGACCTATAAGACTCGTGACTGATCTCTCTACTGAAACTTGGCAGACTAGAAAGGAATGGCAGGAGATCTTCAATGTGTTGAACAGAAAAATATGCAGCCGAGAATCCTTTATCCAGCAAGTCTGTCATTTAGAATAGAAGGAGAGATAAAGGTCTTCCCAAACAAACAAAAACTGAAGGAATTTGTCATCACTAAACCAGCCCTACAAGAGATCCTAAGGGGGATCCTGTGAGACAAAGTACCAGAGACATCGCTACAAGCATAAAACATACAGACATCGCAATGACTCTAAACCTGTATCTTTCTCTAATAACACTGAATGTAAATGGATTAAATGTGCCAACCCAAAAGACATAGAGTATCAGAATGGATAAAAAAACAAGACCCATCTATTTGCTGTCTACAAGAGACTCATTTTAGACCTGAGGACACCTTCAGATTGAGAGTGAGGGGATGGAGAACTATTTATCATGCTACTGGAAGCCAAAAGAAAGCTGGAGTAGCCATACTTATATCAGACAAACCAGACTTTAAATTAAAGGCTGTAACAAGAGATGAAGAAGAGCATTATATAATAATTACAGGGTCTAACCATCAGGAAGAGCTAACAATTATAAATGTCTATGTGCCGAATACGGGAGCCCCCAAAATATATAAAACAATTACTCACAAACATAAGCAACCTTATTGATAAGAATGTGGTAATTGCAGGGGACTTTAACACTCCACTTACAGAAATGGATAGATCATCTAGACACACGGTCAATAAAGAAACAAGGGCCCTGAATGATACATTGGACCAGATGGACTTGACAGATGTATTTAGAACTCTGCATCCCAAAGCATATACTTTCTTCTCGAGTGCACATGGAACATTCTCCAAGATAGATCACATACTGGGTCACAAAACAGCCCTTCCTAAGTATAAGAGAATGGAGATCATACCATGCACACTTTCAGACCACAATGCCATGAAACTTGAAATCAACCACAGGGAAAAGTCTGAAAAACCTCCAAAAGCATGGAGGTTAAAGAACACCCTACTAAAGAATGAATGGGTCAACCAGGCAGTTAGAGAAGAAATTAAAAAATATATGGAAACAAATGAAAATGAAAATACAACAATCCAAACGCTTTGGGATGCAGCGTAGGCAGTTCTGAGAGGAGAATACATTGCAATTCAGGCCTATCTCAACAAGAAAAATCCCAAACACAAAATCTAACAGCACACCTAAAGGAAATAGAAGCAGAACAGCAAAGACACCACAAACCCAGCAGAATAATAGAAATAATGAAGATCAGAGCAGAAATAAACAATATAGAATCTAAAAAAACTGGAGAGCAGATCAACGAAACCAAGAGTTGGTTTTTTGAAAAAATAAACAAAATTGATAAACCTCTAGCCAGGCTTCTCAAAAAGAAAAGGGAGATGACCCAAATAGATAAAATCATGAATGAAGATGGAATTATTACAACCAATCCCTCAGAGATACAAGCAATTATCAGGGAATACTATGAAAAATTATATGCCAACAAATTGGACAACCTGGAGGAAATGGACAAATTCCTAAACACCCACACGCTTCCAAAACTCAATCAGGAGGAAACAGAAAGCTTGAACAGACCCATAACCAAGAAAGAAATGGAATCAGTTATCAAAAATCTCCCAACAAATAAGAGTCCAGGACCAGATGGCTTCCCAGGGGAGTTCTACCAGACATTTAAAGCAGAGATGATACCTATCCTTCTCAAGCTATTCCAAAAAATAGAAAGGGAAGGAAAACTTCCAGACTCATTCTATGAAGCCAGAATTACTTTGGTTCCTAAACCAGACAGAGACCCAGTAAAAAAAAAGAGAACTACAGGCCAATATCCCTGATGAATATGGATGAAAAAATTCTCAATAAGATACTAGCAAATCGAATTCAACAGCATATAAAAACAATTATTCACCATGATCAAGTGGGATTCATTCCTGGGATGCAGGGCTGGTTCAACATTCGCAAATCAATCAACGTGATACATCCATTAATAAAAGAACAGATAAGAACCATATGATCCTGTCAATCGATGCAGAAAAGGCATTTGACAAAATTCAGCACCCTTTCTTAACAAAAACCCTTCAGAAATTCAGGATAGAAGGAACATACTTAAACATCATAAAAGCCATTTATGAAAAGCCCACAGCTAACATCATCCTCAATGGGGAAAAACTGAGAGCTTTTTCCTTGAGATCAGGAACACGACAGGGATGTCCACTGTCAGCGCTGTTGTTTAACATAGTATTGGAAGTGCTAGCATCAGCAATCAGACAACAAAAGGAAATCAGAGGCATCAAAATTTGCAAAGATGAAGTCAAGCTTTCACTTTTTGCAGATGACATGATATTATAAATGGGAAATCCGACAGACTCCACCAAAAGTCTGCTAGAACTGATACATGAATTCAGCAAAGTTGCAGGATACAAAATCAATGTACAGAAATCAGTTGCATTCTTATACACTAATAATGAAGCAACAGAAAGACAAGTAAAGAAACTGATCCCATTCACAACTGCACCAAAAAGCATAAAATACCTACGGATAAATCTAACCAAAGATGTAAAAAATCTGTATGCTGAAAACTACAGAAAGCTTATGAAGGAAATTGAAGAAGATATAAAGAAATGGAAAGACATTCCCTTCTCATGGATTGGAAGAATAGTGTCAAAATGTCAATACTACCCAAAGCTATCTACACATTCAATGCAATCCCAATCAAAACTGCACCAGCATTCTTCTCGAAACTAGAACAAGCAATCCTAAAATTCATACGGAACCACAAAAGGCCCCGAATAGCCAAAGTAATTTTGAAGAAGACCAGAGCAAGAGGCATCACAATCCCCGAGTTTAGCCTCTACTACAAAGCTGTCATCCTCAAGACAGCATGGTATTGGCACAAAAACAGACACATAGACCAAAGGAATAGAATAAAAACCCCAGAACTAGACCCACAAACGTATGGCCAACTAATCTTTGACAAAGCAGGAAAGAACATCCAATGGAAAAAAGACAGTCTCTTTAACAAATGGTGCTGGGAGAACTGGACAGCAACATGCAGAAGGTTGAAACTAGACCACTTTCTCACACCGTTCACAAAAATAAACTCAAAATGGATAAAGGACCTGAATGGGAGACAGGAAACCATCCAAACCCTAGAGGAGAAAGCAGGAAAAGACCTCTCTGACCTCAGCCGTAGCAATCTCTTCCTTGACACATCCCCAAAGGCAAGGGAATTAAAAGCAAAAATGAACTACTGGGACCTTATGAAAATAAAAAGCTTCTGCACAGCAAAGGAAACAACCAACAAAACTAAAAGGCAACCAACGGAATGGGAAAAGATATTTGCAAATAACATATTGGACAAAGGGCTAGTATCCAAAATCTATAAAGAGCTCACCAAACTCCACACCCAGAAAACAAATAACCCAGTGAAGAAATGGGCAGAAAACATGAATAGACACTTCTCTAAAGAAGACATCCGGATGGCCAACAGGCACATGAAAAGATGCTCAACATCACTCCTCATCAGGGACATACAAATCAAAACCACACTCAGATATCACCTCACGCCAGTCAGAGTCGCCAAAATGAGCAAACCAGGACACTATAGATGCTGGAGAGGATGTGGAGAAACAGGAACCCTCTTGCACTGTTGGTGGGAATGCAAACTGGGGCAGCCACTCTGGAAAACAGTGTGGAAGTTCCTCAGAAAATTAAAAATAGACCTACCCTATGACCCAGCAGTAGCACTGCTAGGAATTTACCCAAGCGATACAGGAGTACTGATGCATAGGGGCACTTGTACCCCAAAGTTTATAGCAGCACTCTCAACAATAGCCAAATTATGGAAAGAGCCTAAATGTCCATCAACTGATGAATGGATAAAGAAATTGTGGTTTATATACACAATGGAGTACTACGTGTCAATGAGAAAGAATGAAATATGGCCCTTTGTAGCAGCGTGGATGGAACTGGAGAGTGTGATGCTAAGTGAAATAAGCCATACAGAGAAAGACAAATGCCATATGGTTTCACTCTTATGTGGATCCTGAGAAACTTAACAGAAACCCACGGGGGAGGGGAAGGAAAAAAAAAAAAGAGGTTAGAGTGGGAGAGAATCAAACATAAGAGACTCTTAAAAACTGAGAACAAACTGAGGGTTGATGGGGGGTGGGAGGGAGGGGAGGGTGGGTGATGGGTATTGAGGAGGGCACCTTTTGGGATGAGCACTGGGTGTTGTTTGAAAACCAATTTGACAATAAATTTCATATATTGAAGAAAAAAAAAAGAAATATACATTATCTGAAAGAATGATTTTCAAAAAATGCATATCACCATCTCTTATAAGCCAAAACTTATCTTATCTTCACTTTGTATAACTTTGTTTTGCAAAACAAAATAAAAATGTAAAATCATACTGTAGATGCGGAAACTATATAACCAGGTGAACTGGGTACCCCTAAATTATTTCTATTACATAGGGAGTTCAATTTAGAACTTTTTGTCATCAAGATAATACCGCTTTATACTTTTCTATTAAGATAAAAAGTAAATTATACCGAAAATTATAGATTCACCAACTGAATCCTAAGAGGATTTTCATTACCAAAATACCTTCACTTTAAGGTTACGAAAAAAAAAACTGAAAGCCTAAGAACTTGAACAAGGCACTTCCTGGGGCGAGCTTCTGAAGGAATAATTCTAATGAGAAATTAAAATTGATTACTTACCTGTAAGATAACAAGAGCATTTTCTATGGAAAGGTCATCTGATGGTAGGCCTTCACTTTTCCAAATTAACTGCTCACTTTCAGTACAAAGAAATCTCCTTAGATCAAATTCTGAAAAGATATTAATATCTCACTACAGTGATCATGGACTTGACAAAGGAAAGGGAACAAAACTATTTAAAATACACTAAAACAAAAGTCACAGAATTATCCTTCATCCATTCCTCCCCCTTTAGCACCAAAAGCTAAGGGTGGCAGTGGAGGAGTTTAAAACAAAAAGTACAAAGGAATGAAAGTCAGTTAAATTATATTTCTTGTATATTTAACAAACGTTTCACAACTATAATAATTTGTGAAAACCACAAAAGTCACAAGGAATGTTGGAATTCCTACATCCCATTTTATGATATGCAATTATTGTGAAAATCAATGTATTAAAATATTTAAATGCATTCATACATTACCAAAAATACCCCAAGCTCTCAGTTTCAGAGAGTCATTTCGGGAATGTAAGATCATTGTAACAAAACAATTCAGAGAACAATTGTAGAATTGAGCAAATCTGAAGTAGATTTGGTTTCTTTTAGCTTATAGAACATTTTCCTCATTTATCAAAAAATACAGTTTTAGTATATTGAAATTTCAAAACATGAATAAGTACAGACTTTCAAGACAAGCTGACTTGGTCCATTCTTCCAAGCAGGTTTTTCTCAGACCCTCAGGAGCAGCAGAAAGATAGGTAATGAAGGCGGCAGCCAGCTGAGCCCTCTTAGGAAGAGTAGCTAATTCCTCTGTTATCTCTGCAACCTGCACAAGAAGAGAGAGAGCAGGGGCGGGGATGGGGGGATGGATATGTTCTAAAACGTGAAAAGCATGACAGCTTCATAAATTAGAGTTTTGACTGTAGAAAAAAAAATTAGTTGCCAGTTTAAAGTAATAACCCCTGTTGTGCATGCAATTGTGAAAATGTAAAAACAGCCACAAGATCTCAGACCCTGCTGAAATTTTTAAAATGTATGAAATACCAACATTATTTGTAGAGATGAACATATTTTGTCATTGAAAGTTCATAATGGTTCCTATGAAGCAGAAATTTTATCCCAATTACAGTTAAAAACTGTGAATTAGCATCACTTTGGAAACTACAACTAAGTACACAGAGTAAGAGCAAAGGTACAAAACGAAATTTTAAAAATGCATGGAGATGCCTTAGTTAAAAGCACAGTGTGACTGCAGCATAGATGTGAGCAGGCAGAGTAGCAATGCAGAAAAGGTGGAAAGAGAGAGGCAGAGCGGGCTGGCCATGCACACAATGGAGCTTCTGCTATAACCCGGGGCGGTAATGAACCACTGCAAGTGTTCAAACAGGGCAGACAGGGATAGAATGAGACTGGGTTTACAAAGATTATTCAGCTGACAAATGAGGAACCAACCAATTTAAGGGTCAGATAGGAGGGGGACAGTTAGAGGAGAATTTAGGTAAATAAACAAACAAACAAACTGGCACTAAAGACAGAAGACAAATTTGAAGGATATTTGCAAGTGGACATGACAAGCAAACAAGGAAATCTAACAGTGAGATTACTCGTAGTTAAACACGATCATTAATCAAAAAACTCCTAACAAGGGCACCTGGGTGGCTCAGTGGGTTAAGCAACAGACTTTGGCTCAGGTCATGATCTCGTGTCTCTGTGTGAGTTCAAGCTCCACATCAGGCTCTCTCTGGTCATCGCACAGGCTGGAGCCTGCTTTGGATCCTCTGTCCCTCTCTCTGCATCTCCCCTGCTCATGCTCTTGCTCTCTCTCAAAAATAAACTGACGTTAAAAAAAAAAAAATTCTCAACAAACAAAAGTCCAGGACTTCATGGCTTCACAGGTAAATTCTACCGAACATCTAAGAGTTAATACCTATTTTTCTCATATTATGCTAAGTGAAATAAGTCAGTAGGAGAAACAGAAATACTGTATGATTTCACTTATATGTGGCATCTAAAAAACAAATGAATAGACGAAAAGCAGATTCAGCCCCATAAACACAGAGAACAAACTGATGATTTAGGGGATGGACAGAATGGGTGAATGGGGGGCAGGAGATACAGGATTCCAGTTAGGGAAGGAATAATACATGAGAATAAATGGCACAACACAGGGAATCATAGTCAATGATACTGTGATTGCACTGCATGGTGACAAATGTAGCTGCACATGTGCTGAGTGAGCACAGTGTAATGTGTAGAGCTGTTGAATCACTATGCTGTATACCTGAAACCAACTTAACATTGGAGGTCAACTATACTCAAATAAAAAATTATTAAAAAACAAACAAAAATAGACTGCTCATCTCAAAGTATTTCAAAAAAATAGAGAGGAAGGAAAGCATCCAAATTCATTCTAGGAGGCCAGCATTACCCTGACACCAAAACCAGACAAAAATGTAACAAACAATAAATAAAAAAATAAATAAAACTACAGGCCACTATCTCTGATGAACAATGATGCAAAAATTCTCAAAATAATAGCAAAACAAATTCAACAGTACAACTTAAAAAAATCCCTTACCATGTTCAAATGGGATTTACTCCAGTAATGCAAGAGTGCTTCAATATTTGAAAATCAATGTGACACATATTAACAAGAAGGGTAAAAGCTACAGGATGATCGCAATAGACACAGAAAAATCATTTGACAAAATACAACACCCATTCATGATAAAAACGTTAACAAAGTGGGTTTAGAGAGAACATACCTCAAGATAAATAAAGCCGTTAATGAAAACACACAGCCAACATCATACACAAGGGTGAAAAACTGAAAGCTTTTCCTCTAAGACCAGGAAGAAGACAAGGATGCCCACTCTCAACACTTAGATTCAATATAGTATTAAAAGTTCTAGCCACAGCAATCAGACAAGAAAAAAATACATAAAAGCCATCCAAAATGGTAAGGAAGAAGTAAAATTTGCACTATTTGCAGATGACATACTATACATAGAAAACCCTAAAGACTCCACCAAAAAATTATTAAATCTGATAAATGAATTCAATAATGTTGCAGGATACAAAATTAATGTACAGAAACCTGTTGTATTTCTGTATACTAATAATGAGGTAGCAAAAAGAGAAATCAGGAAAACAATCCCATTCACAATTATGCTAAAAAAAAAAATGCCTAGAAATAAATTTAACCAAGGAAGTTAAAGCCCTACACTGTAAGACACTGATGAAAGAAATTGAAGATGACACCAATGAGAAGATATACCATACTCACTAACTGGAAAAATTATTATCGTTGAAATGTCTATACTACCCAAAGCAATCTACAGATTCAGTGCAATCCCTATCAAAATACTAATAGCATCTTTCACAGAACTAGAACAAATAATCCTGAAATTGCTAAGGACCCACAAAAAACCTTCAATCACCAAAGCAATCTTGAGAAAAACAAAGCTGGAGATCTCACCATCCTAGATTTCATTGTATAACATTAACCTATAGTAATCAAACAGTATGATATTGGCAAAATAATATGCACACAAATCAATGGAAGAGAACACAGAGATCAGAAATAAACCCACACGTATATCACAAATTAATTTATTACAAAGGAGGCAAGAATATACAATGAGTAAACGATGCTGGGGAAGCTGAAGAGCTAAATGCAAAAGAATAAAACTGGACCACTTTCTAACATCATACCCCAAAATAAAGTGCATTAAAGACCTAAACGGGAGACATGAAACCATAAAACTCCTAGAAGAAAACAGGCAGTAATCTCTTGGATGTCAACCATAGCAACATTTTGCTAGATATGTTTCCTCGGGTGAGGGAAACAAAAGCAAAAATAAACTAATGGCACTGCATGAAACTAAACTGCTTTTACACAGCAAAGAAACCATCAACAATAGACAAAGGCTGAATGGGAGAAGATATCTGCAAATGACATAGCCAATAAGGTGTTAGCATCCAAAATACCTAAAGAATTAATACAACTCAATACCAAAAAATCCTAATAATCCAATTTAAAAATGGGCAGAAGACCTAAAGAGACATTTTCCCAAAAAAAGACATCCAGATGGCCAACAAACACATGAAAAGATGCTCAACATCACTCATCATCAGGGAAATGCAAATCAAAAGCACATGAGATCTAACCTCACACCTGTTAGAATGGTTAGTAACAAAAGGCAAGTAATAACAACTGTTGGCAATGTAAAGAGAAAGGAATCCTCTTGCATTCTTGGTGGGAATATATATGGTGCAGCCACTGTGGAGAACAGTATGGAAATTCCTCACAAAATTAAAAAGAGAAATACCATATGGTCCAATAATCCCACTTCTGGTATTTACCCAAAGAAAACAAAAACACTACTTTAAAAGATAAATGAATCCCTAGGTTCATTGCAGCATTATATACAGTAGCCAAGATATGGAAGCAACCTAAGTGTCTATCAAAAATGGATAAAGAAGATGAATGGATATGGGCACCTGGGTGGCTCAGTCGGTTGAGCATCCAACCACGGCTCAGGTCATGATCTCAGAGTTCATGGGTTCAAGCCCCACAATGGGCTCTGTGCTGACAGCTCAGAGTTTGAGGCCTGCTTCAGATTGTCTCTCCCTCCCTCTCTCTGGCCCTCCCCTGCTCGTGCTCTGTCTCTCCCTCTCTCAAAAATAAATAAACTTTAAAAAAAAAAAAAAGAAGATGAATGGATAAAGAAGTGATCAAAGATGGCAGTGGAGTAGGAGGAACCCAGGCTCATCTTGTGCCTCAAACACAACTAGATAACTATCAAATCATCTTAAATACTCAAAATTCGACCTGAAGACTAACAGAACAACCCAACAACCAAAAGCAGAGAAGAAGCCACAATGAAGAAAGTATAAAGTGTGGAGACGTGGTTTGGGGGAGAAACGGACTGCAGGTGCTGTGGATAGGAAGGAGCCATGGTCACAGAGAAGGGCAACAGAGAGAGAGAGAAAGACAGGCACACACAGGGGAATGCACAAGGAGAATGATTCCACAAAGCCAGTGGCTTGGAAAACAAGAGGGGCAGATTTTCATGAGTTCTTGCCACCATCAGGATTTAAAGCCTGTAGTTTCAAAGGTCAGAGGGCCTGGCTGGGATGAAGCCCGTAAGAGTTACCTGGGGAGAAGGCAGGCAAACAACCTGGAGGCGGACAGCATGGAAACAGGATCTGAAAAATGCCTGGGGCACACAGGGCTTCCCTGTGAGGCAGCATTCTGGGAGACACCTCTCCCTCCCAGGGGACAAAGGAGCTAGCTGGTGGCCTTCCCTCCCCTGCCTCTCTGCATCGACAGAGGGCCACCTGCGGTAAACAGCACAGCGCCCACACCAGTTTGCCTCAATCTCAGTGTGGGGGGCCCCTTCCTCAGAGACAAACAGAAACCCCCACCCACACCATGTCTCCAAACCAGAGTGTTCTACAGGGCTTCAGTTCTGGTGGAGGTGGTGACAGGTCTCATTTCATAAGCAGAACAGAGCAAGCAGTTAAAACTCTCCACACTCAGGCCACGGACCAAACACTGACCACAGCAGGCTAGGAGAGCATCTGCAGATGACTGGACTGAAGGACAGAGCAGCCAAAACACAACAGCAGAGCACACGCAGCACATTCTGAAGACAATTTCTTAAGTGCCAGGCCCTGGGGACTACATGACCTTTCTTCATAAGGCCATTGCCTTCAAGAGCAGGATATATACTTTTCTGACACACAGAATAAGGCAAAGACTTAGACATAATACCAAGATGGAGGAATTTATCCCACATGAAAGAACAAGATAAGGCTACAGCCAGCTATCTGACAGAAACAGATAGAAGTAACATGCCAGATGGAGAATTTAAAGCAACAATCCTAAGGTTAGTCACTGGACTTGAGAGAAGAATAGAAGAAATTAGGGAGACACTTACCACGGAGGTAAGAGAATTAAAAAAGAAGTAGAGATGCAGAATGCAATAAATGAGGCTGGAAATAGACTTCATGCAATGAACACAGGCTGGAAGAAGCAGAGGAATGAATCAATGACCTATAAGATGAAATAATGTAAAATAATGAAGCTGAACAAAAGAAAGAAGAATTACGGAATAGTAAAATAGACTTAGGGAACTCAGTGACTCCATCAAATATAATGGCACTCATAATATAGGAGTCCCAGAAGAGAGAGAGAAGGGGACAGAAAATTTATTTCGAGAAATAATACCAGAAAATGTCCGTAATCTGGAGAAGAAAACAGACACCCAGATCCAGGAGGCAGTAAAAACTCCCATAAAAATCAACAAAAGCAGGCCAACACCAAAACATATTCTAATTAAATTTGCAAACTATAGTGGTAAAGAAAAAAAATCTTAAAAGCAGCAAGACAAAAGAAGCCCTTAAGTTAAAAGGGAAGACCCATAAGGCTAGCTGGAGATTTCTCAACAGAAACTGGGGAAGACAGAAGGGGGTGGCATGATATATTCGAAGTGCATAATGGGGAAAATCCACAGCCAAGAATGCTCTAGACAGCAAAGCTATCTTTCAGGATAGAAGGAGAGATCAAGAGTTTCCCAGACAAACAAAAACTAAAGGAGGTCATGACCTATACCAGCCCTATAAGAAATACTAGAGGGGACTCTTTGAGTGGAAGGAAAAACCAAAAGTGACGGAAGACAACAAAGGAACACAGAAAATCTCCAGAGACAATGACAAGTAACAAAATGGTAATAAACATGTATCTATCAATAATTACTCTGAATGTAAATGGACTAAACACTCCAATCAAAGACACAGGGTGTCAGAATGGATTAAAAAAAAAAAAAAAAAAAAGACCTATCTATATGTTGCCTACAAGAGACTCACTTTAGACCTAAAGACACCTGCAGATGGAAAGTAAGGATGTGGAGAAATATTTAGCACACAAATGGATGTCAAAAGAAAGTCAGACTGGCAATACTTATGTCATACAAATTCGACTTTGATATTGTATTGTTTTTATCCTGCACTGGCCTCATGAAATGACTGAATGTATTCCCTCTATTCCATTATTTGTAATATTTTGATAAAGATTGTCATTAATTTTTTTTCAAATGTTTGGTACAATTCACCAATGAAACCATGTGGTCTTGGACATTTCTATGCTGGGAGATTTCTGATTCCTAATTAAAGTTTCATTCTGTTTTCAATTTTTATTTTTTGGAAAAATTGGTCATTGCTTTCAATGTTGTATGTTATTGTCTATTCAGGTCACTATTATATTTATTTCTGATTTTTCTGTGTTACTTCCTTCCTCCAGTAAATTTCAGTTAATTTTCTTCTTTTTCTAGTTCCTTGTGGTATAAGGTTGTTTACTTGAACTTTTTCTTAATACAAGCAGTTACAGTGTAAATTTCACTTTAACATCTGCTTTTGTGGCATCTGATAGGTTTTGGAATATTGGTTTTTTTGCTTTGACACATATTTTGATTTGCCGCTTGATTTATTTGGCCCACTGCCTGTGCAACAGTGTTATCATTTAATACTTACATCGTAAATATTTAATATTTACGCTGTAGACTTTCCAGCTTTGTTTTGTTATTGATCTTCAGTTTTGTCCAATTGTGGTTGGAAAATATACTTGGTAGGATTTCAGTCTTCTTAAGTTTGTAATATTTCTTATGTCTCTTTTTATGTGATTCAACCAGGGGGATTCTTCTGTATGTACTCAAAGAAAATGTGTATTCTATTTTTCATGGATGGAATGTTTTATATGCATCTTTTAGAACCATATATTCTGAAGTGTACTCCAAGTAAAACATGTTCTTGTTGAAAAAAACCAGTACCTTTAAGTGAGGGAACTCATTTAAAACAAAGCATATGAGAAAGGAGGTAGACAGGGCCATGGGGGAAATAGGTGAAGGAGACTGGGAGTACACTCCTCATGACAAGAACCGAATGATGATGTACAGAACTGCTGAATTACTGTACTGCATTCCTGAAACTAATATAACATTGTATGTTAACCACACTGAAATTAAAATTAAAAACTTACTATAAATAAAGAGAATGAATAAAGAAGATACACACACATGCACACACAAGAGAGTATTATGCAGCCATAAAAAAAGAATGGAAAAAATCTTAAAAAAAGAATGAACTCTTCCCATTTGTGACAACATGGGTGGAGCCTAAGAGTATTATGCTAAGTGAAATAACTCAAAGAAAACAAATTCTATGGGATTTCACTTACATGTGGAATCTAAAAAACAAATAAACAAACAAACATACAAAGAAAAAAACAGAAACAGATTCGTGAATACCCAGAACTGGTGGTTGCCAGACATGAAGGAGATTAAGAGGTACAAACTCGCAGCTAGAAAATAAGTAAGTCATGGGGATGTGATATACAACATAGGGAACGTAGTCCGTAAGACTGTAATAATTGTGTGGTGACAGATGGTAACTAGACATTTTGTAATGTACATAAATGTTGAATCGCTATGTTGAACACCTGAAACTAATATAATATTGTAAGTCAACTGTAATTCAGTAAGAAAATAACTAAAAATAAAATGAAAATGAAGGCTGGACCAAAACAAAAAAACAAAAAACAAACCCCTAACAACCCAGCAGTCTGGAAATACAGCTTTGGTCACCAACATGGCATGGAGGACATTACTGAGACTAGACGAGACAAGCCCAGAACAGGTGCAGGGACAGGGGCTGAGGAAGGGAATGCTGAGGCACTCAAACACTCCAGGGTGAGCACAGGAGGGAATCCCGTAGGGAGGGATCTAACTGGTTTAAGAAAAACGAACCTATCAACCAAAAAAAATGAGACAACATGGTAACAAAGTCAAAATAACAGATTATTTGTAGAAGAAATCAGTGGCCAGCACTGTCAAATCCTGACCTTGCTGTCCTGGAAGGTGAAGTTCAGGGTAATCTCTGGAGAGAACTACGACATTTCCCCTCAAGTCATCGTCACCCCTGCCTTTCCCTCCGTAACGTATGCAACGGGAAGAGGAACAGGCCACAATGTCCAAAACCCACTCACATAAAAACATTCTGCTTAAAAATCAACTCACACAATGGCCATTAAAATCTAGGTCATTTATCCTAACCTAGTGGAAAGTTGAGGGATATTTCGCCCCTTTTTTTCTTTTTCTAACAAACACATTACAGATTTTTCTGTGTTTTAAAGGAAGCCTCTTCCTGACCTCTGTCTCTCTCAGACAAACCTGTGCGTTCCATCTTTTGTGCTCTCGGTCAAGCTGATTAATTAGCACTTCTGCGGCTTTAATTGTTTCCTGCGCTCTGCTCACTTCAGCTTCCAGCTTGGCGGCTTCTGAAGTCCTGCTCTGGAATCTAGGAAAACATTAAAATTTAATTAAAGGCCAAGGGGTTTAAGAGAGATTTGACTACATTATCCTTAGATACTACAGTGAGCTTCTATATAAGAATTTAATTAACGATAATACTGCCAATATTTGCGTTTGAAGTATCATTAGCACGAACTGGGAGGACTGAAGCCCGGCTCTTACAGGGTGGCGACGTCCCGCTGCTGGCGGGCCAATTTCTCCATGTGACATTCAGGGCCCTGTCAGAAGACTGACCCTATCTGTCTCTTCAGTTGTACATCATTTGAGGCCAGTCCAGCAGCACCACATGTCAATCTCTAGAAATTCTATTCTCCGGAAACACCCTGTCCTCTGTCTGCTTCTTCAGGGTGCCCCATGTGCCTGGAATACAGTCAGCCCCTCTTATCCTTACCCCACCCCTCACTCTAACTCCTTGAAATCTCTATTTAACAAAAATATAAATAAAATTTTAAAACTCATTTCAAAAATCCAATTCTCTACCTACGTGCCTGTTTGTCCAAGTTTATAACTGTCCTTTTAAATTATTTTCCTTAAGAAATACTTGTACGAATTTATTATTTTATCAAATAGAACAGTACTATTCCAGATTATTACCCAGTCAGTCCTTCAACAAATATGTAACTACTTACAAAATGCCCCAGACTGTGACAAATATAAACAAAACAAAACAAAACAAAACAAGGGGCACCTGGGTGGCTCACACTGTTAAGCATCCAACTCTTGATTGTGGCTCAGGTCAGGATCTCATGGTTTGTGAGATCGAGCCCCATGTAGGGCTCTGCATTGAGATCACGGACCCTGCTTGGGATTCTCTCTCTCCCTGTCTCTCTGCTGCTCCCCCGCTAGCACCCATGCACTCTCTCTCTCAAAATAAGTATTTTAAAAGACAAAACAATAAACAGCAACAAAAAAAGCATGTCATGTCTCATGTAATCCTCAGAACCACAGTTCAAAATGAATATTATGATTCTCATCTTACAAAAATGAAGACTTAGACCCCAACAGATTATTTCACATTTCACCAATCATCAGTAGAAGATCTACAATTCATACATGGGTGTGTCTAAGCTCCATTTGGCCAACAGTGCATTTTATCACCTCTCTAAGTGCTCTACATACCTTGTTCTCCTGCACATAGGACTAGACAGAACTGAGGTTTCCAGTATGGTGGCCACTAGCCACATGGGGCTTTTCAAATTTAAATTACTAAAAGCAAACAAAACTTCAAATTCAATTCCTCGGTCGAATTCCACACACTGCAGTGCTGGTGGCTACCAGACTGGATAATGCAGGTTACAGAACATCTCCACCATCTCGTCCTGTTCCATGGTGCAGCCTCACTCTAGCCCTGGGAACACGTACTACATACTCACTCACCTCAACAATTCATTCTGTGGACACAGTTTTACCATAAATGTGGGCTGAATTAAGCCAACTTGCACGTTTCTGTAGAAGTTGTATTAAAATGGCAAATGTCTCCATTTTGTCAGATTAGAATTTAAAATTGAAAGACCATACTCATTTTTCAACTACTCTTTTCTTTGGAAGTATCCCAGAAAAGACTGTCACTCACAACCCAGAGTCAGTTAAATCTTAGGGTTCAAGTAAACGATTATTAACCAGCATGAATTCATTCTTGATAATAACTCTAAAAATGGAAAATTCCTTCCTGTTTCACTTAAAATTAAAAGCTAATTCTGAAGGTTCTGAAAACAATCCTTCCAAAATATTGATAGTATGACATAGTGATTAAGAACAGGTACTTTACAGAGTTAGAAAAAAGCAACAATCTAAGGCTAGCTTTGTCATTTAGACTGTTCCACACAAACCTTCCTAATCTGCACAATGAAAGAATACCCACCTCTGAGTCCTAAAAATAGTAAGTATGTAAAGTGCCTAGGGCAACGTCTGACCCCTGTACAAGTGACTAACAAATGGAATCAAAACATCGCTACCACATGCTAACTACTCAATAAATATTTGACAATCGGTTGAATATGAAGCACTAAGGCTGAACATAATGAAACTGAAAGGAATAATCATTTTCTCTACAGTTCTCAGTATCTGGAAAAAAGTGAAGTTTCTTTCGTATAACTCTAACACAAAAAAATTCAGAAATATTGAAGACACTGGATTTATAGGTTTGAGGCTTTTGTTTTTTTTCTCTGTAAGTTAATATATATAAATATAAATAGAGATCATTGTTTCCTGTATAGAGAAAAAATAGTTTTCAACCTGATGAATTTCTTTCTTGGTACAATAATTTGTATTTCTTCCACAAAAAGAGAAGCAAAATGTAACACACCACTTAAAAAAAAAGCATGCAATGGGGTGCCTGGGTGGCTCAGTCGGTCGAGTGCCCAACTCTTGATTTCGGCTCAGGTCGTGATCTCGTGGTTTGTGAGTTTGAGTCCCCATGCTGGGCTCTGTGCTGACAGTTTGAAGCCTGCTTGGGATTCTGTCTCTCCCTCTCTGTCTCTCTCCCTCCCCTGCTCTTTCTCTCTCTCAAAAAAAATATAAAAATAAACTTTAAAAATTACAAAAAAAAAAAAGCATGCATTTAGAAAAGTTTTAGTCTTGGGGTGCCTGGGGGGCTCAGTTGGTTAAGCATCTGACTTCGGCTCAGGTCATGATCTTGGGGTGCTATGTCTGTCTGTCTCTCTCTCTCCCAAAAATAAACATTAAAATTTTTTTTTAAAAACAAAAGTTTTAGTCTTATAAAGCTGTAAGCAAATAACAACATACATAATATTTAATCACATATCCTCCAGGTTTTTAAAAAATTTTTTAATGTTTATTTATATTTGGGAAACAGACAGAGGGGGGGGGGGGGGGGGCAGAGAGAGGACACACAGAATCCGAAGCAGGCTCCAGGCTCTGACCTGTCGGCACAGAGCCCAACGCAGGGTTCAAACTCATGAATCCCGAGATCATGGCCTGAGCCAAAGTCGGATGCTTAACCAACTGAGCTACCCAGGCGCCCCCGATATCCTCCAGTTTTTCAATCCTCACAATTTTTATAGGAAAACTGTCCTACAGTTGTTAGGATACCCACACCAGTATCTTCTATCCTACAGTCAAGAGCAATCACATGAGGCCAGAGGTACAGAAGAGGTTTTACAATCAATAATAGTCATAAATGGTCCTGAAACTTAAGTACAATACTGCATAAAGGAATATTTTTCTCAACACTAAAAGGCACAAAGTTAAGAGAAGACAAGTTTTTAAATATGATCGCGCAGCCTCAGGAAGATCACCAAATAGGTTGGACTACAGCATCATTCAAAATAAAGGAGCCTGAAGCCCTAAGTCTGGAGAGTACAGATACACAGATACCAATGGAAACCCGGAGCATGAACTTGCTACGTTCTGTCCCTCTCGTTGGATTCCCCCGGGCTCAGCAATGTCTACAGGGACCACTCCACAAATGGAGACCCCAAATATGTTTGCTCTTACCAAAAACATTTTTTTTTAAGAAGAATACCTTCTACATTATTTCATATGCTTCCCCATTTTAGAGTAAAAATCACAAAAAGAAATGAAAATAATGATTATAACTAAGCTTTTCAAAATTGAAAAATCAGTTGAGGTATGTTCTCGAATACGCACAATGCAATTTTTTTTTCAAAATACATTTTAAACTTAACTTACTTCTCTTTGAGTTCTGATACTTTCTGGCCGACAGAATTTAGAAGTTCCTCTAGCTTCCTTTTTCGGTCTTCAGTTTTCTTCAAATTTCTAAAACAATTCAATTTTATAAAACTTATTCTATTTTATATATCAACACCAGCAGAAGTAACAACACCTTCATATCCCTTCTAAAACCCTACCAAAATGGAACCAAGGGAATAAAAAGAAGATATACATGCACACAGATAAAGAGAACAGAAGAGCAAAGTACTGCAGTGGAATAATTTCAATAATTTTGAAAGGTGGTAACTGACATAACGGAATGCAAAAAGCTAAAAGTTGAGTAGCCGCAGGAAGAAAAGTCAAAAAGGAGAATTCCAAATGTTCAGGAATTGTGGACAATAGGTACTTAGAAGACAATAGAGCTAAATATAGAGAATTTTCTACCAGTCGATATAATAAATACATCAACCTCAGATTCCCTCGCCCACCGAGAAGGGACTATCCTCTTAATACATCCCAGAAAGGCAAACTTATAATCCCCATTCACTCCCTTCCACTCCCATCTAGGCAGAAAGTGTGAAGACTCTTCTAGAGACATGACTTACCTTCTCCCCTCAAAAATTCCCACAGTAGAGAGAGTCAAAGCATAAGTGACTCTTAAAAACTGAGAACAAACTGAGGGTTGATGGGGGGGTGGGAGATGGGTATTGAGGAGGGCACCTTTTGGGATGAGCACTGGGTGTTGTATGGAAACCAATTTGACAATAAATTTCATATACTGAAAAAAAAAATTCCCACAGTATCTGAGAGGTTGTCCTGTTAGGACCAGTGCACACTGCTACGCTCTGCTGCGCATCCGTGCTTCACACAAATCAAACACAGACTGTAAGGTGCCACACCCCAGCACCCCCAGTGTATCTGATTCAGTAAAGTCTGGATAGAGCTCAAAAATGTGCACTTTTAACAAGTGTCCAGGTGACACGGACACTGCTAGCTCAGGGATCACACTCTGAGAACTACTACAATAGAATAAGGCCTTCAAAATTGTGAGACTAAACCATTTCTTGCCCAGTACTATAAACCCAGTCCAATTACTGACCAGACAGAACAGCGTAACACAGATAATTTTAGACACGCAGGATCTCAAAACAGTTTTCATCCAATACACCCTTTCTAAAGTGCAGGATGTATCCTAGAAAAATGAAGGACGGAACTAAGAAAGACAAGGACCCCTAATAAGACAACACATCAGAAAAGAGATTCAGAGAAACAGCCAGAATCACAGTGAAGAGAGGTCCCCACAGATGGGAGCAGCAGCCTGGGGGAAGAACTGGTCCATGTTGGGACAGGGGGACAAAGGCTCTAGAAGGGATAATACTAAGAAAAAATACATACAACACATAGATCCCAAATATGCTTTAGCATCTGATAAAAAGATTGTGGAAAATATGTGATATTAAACAAAAAAACCCCCAATCAATTGAAAAAATGAGGAAATTATTAAGAATAAAAGATGTACAAGAAAGGAAATATACACATAAAATATATGTCTCAGCTGTGAAAAATATTCATATACACAAAATAACAAATATTTAACATTTATTAAACAAAAATCTGTGACAAACTAACACAAAAATGTAATATAATTATACTGAGAGAACTAAGATGTTGAAACTGCTAAAATTCTCTTTGCCCAGAATAAGAATAGATGATGTCAAAAACTCATCAGTCAAGAACATAACATGGGAATACAAGCTGGTGCAGCCACTCTGGAAAACAGTATGGAGGTTCCTCAAGAAACGAAAAATAGAACTACCCTACGACCCAGCAATTGCACTAGTAGGCATTTATCCATGGGATACAGGTGTGCTATTTCGAAGGGGCACATGCACCCCCATGTTTATAGCAGCACTATTGACAATAACCAAAGTATGGAAAGAGCCCAAACGTCCATCTGTGGAGGAATGGATAAAGAAGATGTGGTATATGTACATATGTGTGTGTGTGTGTGTGTGTGTATATAGTGTGTATATATATATATATATATACACACACACACACACGGCGTGTATACATATATGGTGTATATAGATATATGGTGTGTACAAATATATATATATATATGTATATATATACATACACATACACACACACACACACACACATATACATACAATGGAGTATTACTCGGCAATCAAAAAGAATGAAATCTTGCCATTTGCAACTACATGGATGGAACTGGAGGGTACTGATGCAAGCAAAATTAGAGAAAGACAAATATCGTAGGACTTCACTCATATGAGGACTTTAAGACACAGAACAGATGAACACAAGGGAAGGGAAGCAAAAATAACATAAAAACAGGGAGGGGGACAAAACCTAAGAGACTCTTAAATATGAAGAACAAACTGAGGGTTACTGGAGGGGCTGTGGGAGGGGGGAAGGGCTAAATGGGTAAGGGGCATTAAGGAATCTACACCTGAAATCATTGTTGTACTATATTTTAACTAACTTGGATATAAATTAAAAAAATAAATTTAAATCAACAAACAAAACGCTGACTTAGGAACAATAGCCAATTAAAATTTTAAGCCCCAAAGTAAATAGTTAAATTGCCCCCCTACTCTGACAGACTATGCTTTGAAAAATACTTATGACACATTTCTTAGAACTTAAAAGAAGAAAAGAAATTCAAAAGCCCTAAATTTCCAAAACCTACTTCCTGTATGTTAATATTACTCCTTCCCCAAACCCAAGCTCTCTGTGAAAGAACCTCTCCCAACAATACACAATGGACAAGGGAAAAAGAGAGTGGGTCCTACCCTCCATCTGCTTCTAATTGTTTTCTTCTGCCCTGTTTAGTATTTAATTTTATATAATTGACCCATGTTATATGTTTTAATGTTGTCAGCTGCCTTTTTAGATGTAAACAAGAAATGAAACATAAATATATCTGAATAATTAACTCAGCCATTAAAATGATGAAAATAAAGGTCAGACTTATTTCTATTTTATATTTCACTTACGATTCTAATGCTGCCTGTTCAGTTTCCAAAGGCTGGATCCGTTCCAAGACGCGGGAATACTGGATGTTCGCTTTAACCCACGCGGCCAAAGGAGCCGCCGCAGTACTGGCTCGCTTCGCGTTCTGAAAAACCCATCACGAGTTATCCAGCACCCAGACTTAATTTCAAATAAAAGCAAAGCTAATTCTAGTCTGTCTTCTGTAGGCCTTTATTTAATAATTTATCTCCCAAAATAAAGTGTTTGGCTTATAGCTAAAATAACAATAAAGTGTTAATTTCATTAAGGTAATCTAGAATTTTTGCTTCAGAGTTAGTGATTTCGAACCACATAAATCTTTAATATAATGATATTTTAGTGACAAAAGTGTTCCATTAGCCACATTCCTTATTATAAATTATCATAAATTATTATGTCTGTCCACAATGATGTTCAAGCATCAATTCTTCCTCCTGTGTACATGGGACACAACTTAATTAGAAAAAGCAATTCGGAAACCATTGCTATTAGTGCCAGAGACAATGCACATGACATTTTGAATAAGAGATCTCAAAAAAATACCAGAGTCATGTAACTGAACCTATTCACTGAAAAGAGACACAAGAATCCTAACAGAGATATCTGGTCTTATCTAAAAAATACACAGGAAGAAGGAAAAACAGACCAGCAAGTTGGAGGTTAAGAAATGACAGACTGAGAATTTACAGCACAAAGATTCAAAAACCACTTACGACAATAAATGTGCACCCCAGACCCAACCTGGATTCCGGTCCACCCATTGGTAAATGCTTCTGACACATAACATCTACAGCTTATTTTTTTTTTAACTTTTGGTTTCCAGGCAATATAAATAATCAATAACTTAAAGTTATCACATTTTAACAAGCAGAATATTATACAGTATGGAAAAGGAATTGGCGGCATAACTGTTAACAATTACCTTTGAATCAAAAGATCCTTTATTTTTATAAAGAAGTTCTTCAACACTGTGTCTTATCTCCTTTGGAATATTTCGTGCGTCAAAGGTTGCTATGTCGTCTCTCACACCTCTTTTCGCAAGGAAACTAAAATTACAGCATATTACTTAAAGTGAAGCTAAATAACATTTGCTATTTCTGATGAACATACCAATGTCACAAAATGGCACATACAATACGTTCAATCTGTTAGTTATCAAACAACAGGGTACTAATGTATCCCAGCTTCTAATGCAGCATCTGTCGTTTCTACAGACGACGAGGAAGAGCTCCAGGAAGATCCACCGCAGCCTTTCCTGGGTTCTGTGAACAACTTGGAGCAGTGAAATGAAGGGGTCACAGTCCTTTCATTTTACCCACATCCCTTTCTGAGAACCGCCAGGTACGTGCACGTTCTAGGAGATGTCAGAAAAGTTCCTGACTCTTTTCTAAGAAAGGTATTTTCAGCTGTGCCCTCGACCACATCCCCTTCCCATCTCGAGACAGGAAAGGACTCTACTGTCAACCTCCATGCTACCGCGGACCACGCATCGGAACGAAGCCCATCATGCTGCTGCAACGTAAGCTCTGGAGCTATCTGGCTGCATATTTAGTTATCACACAGCCTCTTCTCTTTCAGCTCACATCTGTACTGTTCCGGGGCTCCCGCCTCCTGTTTCTGTCCTCTGACCCTAACAATAGTGGCTATATTTTCTTCGTCAGTGAATCACAGTAAACACAATGCTCTGTAATGTGTGAGGACCAAAGAAGTGTATTTACTGAGATGTTCTTCAAGATTTCCAGGCACTCCTTTCTCCTCTTTGGACACTTAAAATAATCCCTTATTATGGGTAAAAACATAGATGTTGTATGGTTTTATAAAGTATCTTGAAATATGATGGCAAAGGGTATACTAGGTAATTAATGAAACAGTGTGAAAAGCAACAAAAGAAATATTTAAAAATACGAAGGATGGGGCGCCTGGGTGGTTCAGTCGGTTAAGCGTCCAACTTTGGCTCAGATCATGGTCTCACGGTTTGTGAGTTCAAGCCCCGTGTTGGGCTCTGTGCTGACAGCTCGGAGCCTGGAACCTCCTTTGGATTCTGTGTCTCCCTCTCTCTCTGCCCCTCACATTCTCCTGCTCTCTCTCAATAATAAATAAACATTAAAAAAAATAAAAAAATAAAAATACGAAGGATGGGTGCCTGGCTGGCTCAGTCAGTACAGCATGTGACTCTGGATCGTGGGTTTGTGGGTTCAAGCCCTACACTGGGTGTAGAGATTCCTTACAAATAAAATCTTTAAAACTAAATGAATAATACATACATACATAAAAATGTGAATGTGTACTTCATAGGGGAATTCTTCACAAATTCAAAAACTTACCTTTTCATGCTCACCCAAGATGTATCAAAGATCCCCATCAGCCTTAAAACACCCTCAAGAATGTCTCTGATGATGTCAGGTGGCATGCGCAGTGAGCGAATTTCTGAAAGAGATTCTGGCTTGATGTTTCCAACTGCTAGTTTAGCTTCATTGACTAGAGGCTAAAAAGACAAAGGGCTTTATTACTTTCAAAAATATGTATATAAAAATCATTACCTCTTTACAAATTATTGAATATCTGTCATTTTATTAAAAATAACTGTAGGGGGCGCCTGGGTGGCTCAGCCGGTTACGCATCTGACTTGGGCTGAGGTCATGATCTCAGGGTTCCTGAGTTTGAGCTTAGAATCCAGCTCTGTGCTGACAGTTCAGAGCTTAGAGCCTGCTTCGGATTCTGGGTCTCCCTCTCTCTCTGCCACCCCTCCCCCACTTGCACTCTGTCTCTCTCTCTCAAAAATAAATGTTAAAATTTTTTTAATAACTCTAGTTACTAATATCCTTTTTCTTCAAATATCAAAATGCTTTAAAACACGCAAAATACAAAATCTTTAAGTTCTTACCACCATAATTGCAATAGTCTAATTTAGAAAATTCAATTTGTTTTGAGACAATTTGCTATATTTTCCTTCAAACTTTTATTTAAATTTTAGTTAACATGCAGTACACTATTGGTTTAAGAAGTAGAATTCAGTGATTCATCACTTACACACGATACTCAGTGCCCATCATCAGGTGTCCTCCTTAGTGCCCATCTCCCACCCACTCCATCAACCCTGTTTGTTCTCCATCATTAAGAGCCTCCTATGGTTTGTTTCCCTGTCTGTCCCCCTCCCCTCCCATACTTTTTTTTTTTTTAATGTTTATTTATTTTTGACAGAGAGAGAGAGAGAGAGAGACAGAGACGGAGCATGAGCGGGGGAGGGGCAGAGAGAGAGGGAGACACAGAATCTGAAACAGGCTCCAGGCTCTGAGGTTGTCAGCATAGAGCCCGACGCGGGGCTCGAACTCACAGACCACGAGATCATGACCTGAGCCGAAGTCAGATGCTCAACCGAATGAGCCACCCAGGTGCCCCATCCCCTCCCATACTTTGATCTGTTTTGTTCCTTACATTCCTCATACTGGGAAGTCATATGGTATTTGTCTTTCTCTTATTTCACTTAGCATAATCCACTCTAGCTCCAACCACATTACTGCAAATGGACAATTTGCCATTTTCAAGAGGCTCCTTATATTCTAAGACAAGCTGGCTAACCTAGTGAGGAACCAAAAAAAAAAAAAAGAGCCTAAGACTTTGACTTGATTTCCCTACAATGCATTTTTCTTCAGACAACACGGCTTGTGAAAAACAAAGATGGTTTTTGATGACTTGGTTCATTCACTGACTTTACCTGGTGGACCCTCCATCTTGCTTCTCTTCTACAAATAATACCCTGATTGAAAGCCACACTTGGTAATATTGTTAGAAAATAAGTCAACAAGTAATGTTTGAACTCCTAGACACCACTGGTAGTCAAAAATGGCTCTTACCATTTTTCGGAGTTTTTTTTTTTCATGTTTATTTTTATTTTTGACAGAGAGAGCATGAGCAAGAGCAGGGAAGGAGGAGGGTCAGAGAGTAAGAATCCCAAGCAGGCTCTGCACTGACAGCACAGAGTCGGACATGGGGCTCGAACCCACGAACCGTGAGATCATGACCTGAGCCAAAATCAGACACTCAACTGACGGAGCACCCAGGTGCCCCACGAAATTTCCTTTGTAGCTTACCTGTACTTCTTTTAACTCATCATCAATTTTGTTTTTTCTTTCTTCAATTTTAACAACTTCTTCTGCTATCTTGTGCTTCAGTCTTTCAAGTTCTGTCTTTTGCTCACTAGCATCCTATAGAAGTATTTATAAGGCATTCCAATTAATTTTAATGCACTCAATATTTAAAAGCATAGTATCAAAATAAGTTACTTTAAAATAACATCTTCTATTAAATACTTTTGTCATGTTAATTGACATAAGAGTTTCTAAAATGCCTGGGAAACCAAACATATAATTTACTGTATATGTACCATCAGGAGGTTTCTCTGCTTTATTTTAGTTTTTTCTGAATAGCAAAGCAATAAATGCTATTTATATAAAAATCAACTCAGAAATGCATAATGTATAAAATTATCACAATACACATTTAACACTTGTAATAAATAACCCAGAGAAGTTAGTACTATTGTGTTCATTTCATAAAGTAAAAATAAATTCTTCTATAATTCTAACAGTAAAGACTAACTCTTAGGGACTAATTACATTATATTGCAAGTTTGTGTTTCTACACTTTTAGACAAAAATTAATTGAAATCATGACAATAATACGATGGCGAATAATCAACAAAAATTACTACAGATTCAAAAAACACTAAGTCATGAACTCTTTGTTCCTGAAAGCAAATATCAAGGGTCCCACCTACATGAAAATGCTATGAATCGTTGTGAATGTCCGTATTTGGTTTATCTGTACTAACTGAAAATCCAAAGAGGAAATCCGTCAAGAAACCTTTCACAAGTGCTCGCCTCAGTGGTTCTCAACTCGATTACAATCACAAGGAATGTCCTGTGTTCTATTGCCAAATATATTGAAATAGTCTGGATGCAACTGAGGCACAGAACTGTTTAAAGACTTGTCAGGTGGCTCCAATCCATGGCCCAAACGGAGACTCACTGAGGAGTGGACCCTTGCTTCCCCCTGCCCTTCCCGGGAGGCACCTTCCACAACAGCTCAGGTGGAACTGTCCCCGGGCCACAAGCCTTCCCACCTGCACATCTCCCCCTCGCTGCTCAGGAGGAAGTCGTTTTCTCCACCTCCACATAAGAGCCGCCAAAGGCCCGGCTCATGTGTTTCTTGTTTTATTAGCCTACTCTACCAACTGGAGGTTCTCCCTATTCTGAGATTTTATAGCATTTATTTCTTGTTTTTCTTATGTCACAAACCTAGAGCTGCGAGCTTTGGAAATTACACAGTTGGATACTTAAGCTGTCTGTCCACACTATACCTTTTTATAACAGAAAATGTCAGCTATTCATAATTAAGAACAATTACCAACTTACGAGATGCACCGTGATTCTTCCTCGTCTCTGCTAGGCAATACAATTAGCCACAGTCTTAGGAAAACCTCTTCTAGGAAGGGCCCAGACAGAGAAAGGGCATGGCGGCCAGCGTACCCGACTCCAGCCCACTAGTGTGAGACCACACAGGCACACAGGGCTGACTATGCCCCTCTAGTAAACACACAGTTACCAACACTATTATCCTCTACAGAGCTTTCACTTTTTTCATATTCCAAATTACTCTTTAAAGGTAAGTATTTGACAGATTTTTTTTAAACAATAAATATAGCTGGCTGCTTTACAAAAAAATCCGTATTAATTTGGTTCCAAAATACCCTGAGGAAAAAAACATGCCAAAGTTTTATAATATGAAAATTACATTTGATTTTCCTATTACATTACTCACCAGGTCAGGTACTCAATAACATTATCTTGGAAACATTGAATGTGTACATAACCGTCATGTTTCTGGAAATGTTACTGCCTTTGAGAATGACCACATGCATCAAAGATGGTCTTAACTGGACCACTCGGGACCTTCCAGACAACCCTCCCATGAAGCTCACACCCCCACAGTCCATCCAACCCTCAGATCGCCAGTGAGGATGAGCACACTTAAGAAGAAATCTTCATTATCATGCTACTGGAAGTCAAAAGAAAGCTGGAGTAGCCATACTTCTATCAGACAAACTGGACTTTAAATTAAAGGCTGGAACAAGAGATGAAGAAGGGCATTGTATAATAATTACGAGGTCTATCCATCAGGAAGAGCTAACAATTATAAATGTCTATGCGCCAAATATGGGAGCCCCCAAAACATATAAAACAATTAATCACAAACATAAGCAACCTTATTGATAAGAACGTGGTAATTGCAGGGGACTTTAATACTCCACTGACAACGATAGATCATCTAGACACAGGACCAATAAAGAAGCAAGGGCCCTGAATGATACATTGGATCAGATGGACTTGACAGATATATTTAGAACTCTGCACACTAAAGCAACAGAATATACTTTCTTCTCGAGTGCACATGGAACATTCTCCAAGATAGATCACATACTGGGTCACAAAACAGCCCTTCATAAGTATAAGAGAATGGAGATCATACCATGCACACTTTCAGACCACAATGCCATGAAACTTGAAATCAACCACAGGGAAAAGTCTGAAAAACCTCCAAAAGCATGGAGGTTAAAGAACACCCTACTAAAGAATGAATGGGTCAACCAGGCAGTTAGAGAAGAAATTAAAAAATATATGGAAACAAATGAAAATGAAAATACAACAATCCAAATGCTTTGGGATGCAGCGTAGGCAGTTCTGAGAGGAGAATACATTGCAATTCAGGCCTATCTCAACAAGAAAAATCCCAAACACAAAATCTAACAGCACACCTAAAGGAAATAGAAGCAGAACAGCAAAGACACCACAAACCCAGCAGAATAATAGAAATAATGAAGATCAGAGCAGAAATAAACAATATAGAATCTAAAAAAACTGGAGAGCAGATCAATGAAACCAAGAGTTGGTTTTTTGAAAAAATAAACAAAATTGATAAACCTCTAGCCAGGCTTCTCAAAAAGAAAAGGGAGATGACCCAAATAGATAAAATCATGAATGAAAATGGAATTATTACAACCAATCCCTCAGAGATACAAGCAATTATCAGGGAATACTATGAAAAATTATATGCCAACAAACTGAACAACCTGGAAGAAATGGACAAATTCCTAAGCACCCACACACTTCCAAAACTCAAACAGGAAAAAATAGAAAACTTGAATAGACCCATAACCAGCAAAGAAATGGAATCAGTTATCAAAAATCTCCCAATAAATAAGAGTCCAGGACCAGATGGCTTCCCTGGGGAATTCTACCAGACATTTAAAGCAGAGATAATACCTATCCTTCTCAAGCTGTTCCAAAACCTAGAAAGGGAAGGGAAACTCCCATACTCATTCTATGAAGCCAACATTACTTTGATTCCCAAACCAGAGACCCAGCAAAAAAAGAGAACTACAGGCCAATAACCCTGATGAATATGGATGAAAAAATTCTCAATAAGATACTAGCAAATCGTATTCAACAGCATATAAAAACAATTATTCACCATGATCAAGTGGGATTCATTCCTGGCCTGCAGGGCTGGTTCAATATTCGCAAATCAATCAATGTGATACATCACATTAATAAAACAAAAGATAAGAACCATATGATCCTGTCAATCGATGCAGAAAAAGCATTTGACAAAATTCAGCATCCTTTCTTAATAAAACCCCCCAAGAAAGTTCAGGATAGAAGGAACACACTTAAACATCATAAAAGCCATTTATGAAAAGCCCACAACTAATATCATGCTCAATGGGGAAAAACTGAGAGCTTCCCCCTGAGATCAAGAACATGACAGGGATGTCCACTCTCTAACATAGTGTTGGAAGTTCTAGCATCAGCACTAAGACAACAAAAGGAAATCAAAGGCTTCAAAATTGGCAAAGATGAAGTCAAGCTTTCAGTTTTGGCAGATGACATGATATTATACATGGAAAACCCGACAGAATTCACCAAAAGTCTGCTAGAACTGATACATGAATTCAGCAAAGTCACAGGATACAAAATCAATGTACAGAAATCAGTTGCACTCTTATGTACTAATAATGAAGCAACAGAAAGACAAAGAAAAGGATCTCATTCAGAATTGCACCAAGAATCATAAAATACCTAGGAATAAACCTAACCACAGATGTAAAAGATCTGTATGCTGAAAACTATAGAAAGCTTATGAAGGAAATTGAAGAAGATACAAAGAAATGGAAAAACATTCCACGCTCATGGATTGGAAGAATAAATACTGTTAAAATGTCAATACTACACAAAGCAATCTACACATTCAATGCAATCCCAATCAAAATTGCACCAGCATTCTTCTCGGAGCTAGAACAAGCAATCCTAAAATTTGTATGGAACCACAAAAGACCCCAAATAGCCAAAGTAATTTTGAAGAAGACAACCAAAGCGGGAGGCATCACAATCCCAGACTCTAGCGTCTACTACAAAGCTGTCATCATCAAGACAGCATGGTATTGGCACAAAAACAGACACATAGACCAATGGAATAGAATAGAGACTCCGGAATTGGACCCACAAATGGATGGCCAACTAATCTTTGACAAAGCAGGAAAGAATATACAATGGAAAAAAGACAGTCTCTTTAACAAATGGTGCTGGGAGAAATGGAAAGCACCATTTCACACACATTCTTCTCACATGCAAAAGAATGAAACTAGACCACTTTCTTACACCATTCACCAAAATAAACTCAAAATGGATGAAGGACCTGAATGTGAGACAGGAAACCATCAAAACCCTAGAGGAGAAAGCAGGAAAAAAAAACCTCTCTGACCTCAGCCACAGCAATTTCTTACTTGAAACATCCCCAAAAGCAAGGGAATTAAAAGCAGAAACAAACTATTGGACCTCATGAAGATAAAAAGCTTCTGCACAGCAAAGGAAACAATCAACTAAAAGGCAACCAATGGAATGGGAAAAGATAATTGCAAATGACATATTGGACAAAGGGCTAGTATCCAAAATCTATAAAGAACTCACCAAACTCCACACCCGAAAAACAAATAACCCAGTGAAGAAATGGGCAAAAGACATGAATAGACATTTCTCTAAAGAAGACATCAGATGGCCAACAGGCACATGAAAAGATGCTCAAAGTCACTCCTCATCAGCGAAATACAAATCAAAACCACACTGAGATACCACCTCACGCCAGTCAGAGTGGCCTAAGATGAACAAATTAGGAGACTACAGATGCTGGAGAGGATGTGGAGAAACAGGAACCATCTTTCACTGTTGGTGGGAATGCAAACTGGTGCAGCCGCTCTGGAAAACAGTGTAGAAGTTCCTCAAAAAATTAAAAAGAGATCTACCCTATGACCCAGCAATAGCACTGCTAGGAATTTACCCAAGGATCCAGGAGTGCGATGCATAGGGGCACTTGTACCCCAATGTTTACAGCAGCACTTTCAACAACAGCCAAATTACGGAAAGAGCCTAAATGTCCATCAACTGATGAATGGATAAAGAAGTTGTGGTTTATATATACAATGGAATACCACGTGGCAAGGAGAAAGAATGAAATGTGGCCTTTTGTAGCAACATGGATGGAACTGGAGAGTGTTATGCTAAGTGAAGTAAGTCATAGAGAGAAAGACAGATACCATATGTTTTTACTCTTATGTGAATCCTGAGAAACTTAACAGAAGGCCATCGGGGAGGGGAAGGAAAAAAAGTTACAGAGAGGGAAGGAGGCAAACCATAAGAGACTCTTAAAAACTGAGAATAAACTGAGGATTAATGGGGGTGGGCGGGAGGGGAAAGTGGGTGATGGGCATTGAGGAGGGCACCTGTTAGGATGAGCACTGTGTTCTATATGGAAATCAATTTGACAATAAATTTCATATAAAAAAAGAAGAAGAAGAAATCTTCTGGGGTGCCTGCATGGCTCAGTCATTTACGTGTCTGGTTCTTGACTTCACCTCAGGTCATGATCCCAGGGTCATGGGCTGGAGTCCTGCATAGGATCCACACTATCAGAGTGGAACCTGCTTGGGATTCTCTCTCCCTCTCTCTCCCAAAATAAATAAACAGTAAAAAAAAAAAAAAAAAAAAAAAAGAGAGAGAGAGAGAGAGAAGAAGAAAGCTTTTTTGTGAGTAAGTATAAAAGAGTCAAGTAGGAGAAAAGCAGTAAGAAAAGATATTTGAGAAACATAAGGTCGCATCAAGTATCCTATGAGAGCTACGTGGAGACAACTCAACAATGACACAAACCAACAAGAAAGGACACTGCCACAAGCAGACATTCAGAGGCTGAAAAAAAAATCTTTTAATATTGTCACAGAAATGAAAAACTAATAGGAAAATTAGAAAATGAAGAATTTTAAAGGAAGTGAGCAAAAAGAGAAGAAAAAAGGTGAGAAAAAAAGAAAATTAGCGAACAAGGCAGGAAGTCCAAAGTGCAAGTAACGGGGATTCTAGAAAGTGAAGACAGAGACAGGGAGGTACAGAAGCACCATCAGAATAATTTAAGGACACTTCCCAGAACTGGAGGACAGAAGCGTTCTGGTGCAAAGAATCCACACTGTGTCCAACACAGTGAACGAAAATAAACCTAAATCAAGGCAGATCATGTCACTTTCAGAACAATGAAAACACAAATCTAAAAAACCTCAAGAGAGGAAAAAAGAAAAAGATCACCGCAAAAGGATCAGAACTTAACCTAACTTTGAGAACTTCAGTCACAAGAGAAGTTGGAAGGAAATGGAGTAACACTTTTCAATGTCTAAAAACAAAGGGATTACATTTTCTTCCTGACCAATGATGTTAAGCATCCCTTCATGCGTTTACTGGCCCTTCTTCTCTCACACAGGGTACCTTCAAACATTTTGGCCATCTGTAAATTAGATGTTTTGTTTTATTATTATTGTGTACATCATGGTTTCCGTCTATTTTGGATACAAGTGATTTATCAGATTTATGTTTTGTGAATAATTTCTCCCAGTCTGTGATTTGCCTCTTAATTTTCTTCAGAGCTTTTTTCACAGAGCCTACATTTTTAATTTTGATAAGTCCAATTTATCAAATTTTTTCTTGTTCTATTTTAGTATCACACCTAAAAAATCTTTGTCTCACCCAATATCTTCAACATTTTCTCCTGTTTTCTTCAAAAGTTTTATAATTTTTGGTATACATTTAGATCTACGATCCATACTGAGTTAATTTTTATACAAGTTTAAGGTAAAGATCTGTTTTTTGTTCTCTACCTGGATATCCAAATATCATTAAAAAAAACCAATCTTTTCACTATTTAACTGGTATTTTGTATAAAATCGATCAACTATGTACACATTCATCTACTTCTGATCTCCATAATGCTCGAGTGACCCTGTAGGGGTCATTACACCCATGTCATGCTTCCTTGACCACCACAGCTCAGTAGTAAATCTTTAAATGCTAAGTCCTCCAACTTTACTATTTTGTGAGTTTTTGTGCCATTTACTTTTATTGAAATTTATACATTACTCTAGTGACTATTGAAGTTAATTAAACGAGACATTAGACTTGCAGTAAGGTTAATAGTCACCAACATGAAGATGGACAAACATACATGAGACCTAATCAAGGAGGTAAACGAACAATTCAGTGATTCATTAAAGGTAAGGATTGAGGGGCACCTGGGCGGCTTAGTTGGTTAACTGTCTGATTTCAGCTCAGGTCATGATCTCGCAGTTTGTGAGTTGGACCCCCATGTCGGGCTCTGTGCTGACAGCTCAGAGCCTGGAGCCTGTTTTGGATTCTGTGTCTCCCTCTCTCTCTCTCTGCCCCTCCTCCATATGCACTGTGTGTGTGTCTCTCTCTCTCAAAAATAAACATTAAAAAAAAAAGGTAGGAATTGAGAGAACAGAAGTCCAATATAATTTTTCAGTTCTGTCTTGAATAATTAGCTATAATGTCAATAACACAAAAAATTACAGAGGTTGGCAAGGATGCAGAGAAAGGGGAACCCTCTTGCACTGCTGGTGGGAATGCAAACTGGTGTGGCTACTCTGGAAAACAGTATGGAGTTGCCTCAAAAAATTAAAAATAGAACTACCTACGTCCCAGCAATTGCGCTAGTAGGTTTTTACCCAAAGAACACAAAAATACCAACTCAAAGGGACACGTGCACCCCAATGTTTCTAGCAGCACTATCGACAATAACCAAAGTATGGAGAGAGCCTTAGTGTCCATCACCTGACAAATGGATAAAAAAGACGTGGTTTATATATACAATGGAATACTATTCAGCCATAATACTCATGAGACTTCTAAGAAGACACGTTTACTAAAATACTGCATATTTTAGTCTGAGGCCAGGATGAGGGAGTAGGGCTGAAGGATAAAAACGATGAATTTGGTGGCAGTCAGTACAGAGTCAGCAGGAAAGAGGCCAAGACAAGAACACCCTGAGAGGGAGTGCAGACACAACCCACAACCTGGGCAAAGAAGACTTTCAAAGAAATCTCCTCTGAAAGGTTCAACCATCAACAAAGGTTCATTGAAGACAATGGAAGAAAGGTGACACCATCAAAACATAATCATGAAAGTATAAATGAAATGAATAAAGACTTATTTCTTAAATCCTGAAAATATTAAAGGCAGGAGAAAAAACCCTTGAAGCCTGAGGAGATGATTTTAAGAAAAATAAAGACATACAACAGAGGGTAAACAAAATTGTTTACAGACACATCTACGCCAACCTAAAATGTTCATATTTGCATATTTATAGGGTTTAGATAAATTAGTATATGGTGAATTGAGAAAAATATAGTTATGATTTTAAATTTTTTTTTAACATTTATTTATTTTTGAGACAGAGAGAGACAGAGCATGAACAGGGGAGGGTCAGAGAGGGAGGGAGACACAGAATCCGAAACAGGCTCCAGGCTCTGAGCTGTCAGCACAGAGCCCGACGCGGGGCTCGAACTCACGGACCGTGAGATCATGACCTGAGCCGAAGTCGGCTGCTTAACCGACGGAGCCACCCAGGCGCCCCTAGTTATGATTTTAAAATAACATGGGAAACTTCCACACTCTTTCCAAAAAGCTCAGTGTTTAATACCATCAGTGTGACTCAGCAGACAAGAAGTATTTTTTATATCCACATAAGTAGAAATGTAATTTCTCCCAGTACTGATCAAGTGGAAATGGTCTCCCTACCGCCTGCATCTCTGCGCCCCAGAAACATCACCTGCATCGACACCGTGATCTCCTGAAGGGCGGCGTCTGCTTCGTCTTGCTTCGTCTTTAATAACACACTTTGCTCGCCAGCTTTTCTGTTCAGCTCATCCACAAGCGCTTTAGCTTCATTCAGTTTAGACACACCAGCCTGCATCGGTAAGATATGGACTGGCAGATGATCAATAAAGTATAGACTGGCAGACGATCGATAAAATATGGACTGATAGACGATCGATAAACTATGGACTGGTAGACAATCAATAAAATATGGACTGGTAGACGATCGATAAAATATGGACTGGTAGACGAACAATAAAATATGGACTGGTAGATCATTGATAAAATATGGACTGACAGATGATCGATAAAATATGGACTGGTACACGATCGATAAAATATGGACTGGTAGCATTAAAAACAGGTATTACATACACACACAGTAAATAAAACCTGTAAGAAACCATCAAGAAAAAATGTGTGTACCCATCAAACACTTGCAAGTGAACTTGGGTTTTTCCTTACTGCCAGTTATGACTTATTCAACCATACACCCAGTAAGATGTAGTAAAAGACTCCACAGAGGCATTAAAACACACACACACACACACACACACACACACACACACACACAGTCAGATTTTATAGTATCACAGTAAACGTGAACAGATCGACACATATTTGGCAGCTTGAAGACCAGGATTTTTACCCACTGCGTTCTGAGAGAGGAAACAGAGCAAGGAAAAAGTCCATAAACCTTCTCCATTGTTCAGTCTCACTGAGTAAAAGGACTCAAGGACTAGTCTTCTTATCCTGGACATCATTTGGTTCTGTCTGTCCAGTAGCTACCTTTTTATAAGAGGCTGCCTCACATAGGGCTCTGGTGGGCTCTGAATGAAAATACCTTACCTATTCCTTGGGGAGGACATTTGACCCTGGGCTAGCCATTATGTTACCCCATCCCACTGCCCATGAATAATGAAGGAATGGACATGAAAAAAATGCCCCATTGCCCATGAATAATGAAGGAATGGACATGAAAAAAATGCCCGCTCTCCTATAATAGGAGTTAGGTTTTTGTCACCTAACAAATGAGAAGATTTGGGGAGATAGTAACAGCAAAAAGGAAAAATCAACAATATTTATTGAGCACCCAACACAGAGGACAGCATCAGGCTGGCTCTCTGCATATATATTTTATTGAATACGCTCACATACAACTGACCCAATTAAGTTGCAGGTCAATGAGTTTAAGTAATTTACCCACAGCACCAAAGAGAACTAAATCAGTACAACGACCTTTATAGTTAGTGGCTTGCTACGAATGAAAGTGTATCATTACAGAGACAGACAAAGGTAACTTTTTGTCAATTGGGAGGGATCCTAGTTTATTACACTAACAGAGACTCTATGACTTTGGAAAGGAAATGCTCTCAGACAACTTCCAAGGCTGGCATTTTAATGTCACATTTAAGTTGAAGCTCTGTAATTACAGAACGAAAACTGTTCATAATATACTAAGTGACAGAGATAAAAAGTATTATTTTAGGAGGTATAATTTTAATTTTAAAGGTTATTATAAAGCTTACTCTCCATGTTTTAAGACACATTGCTGAATTTCTAAAAATGCTTTCACATTAAAGAAATTTTTAAAGATCACCAGAAACTATCAAAAGCACATAAATGCCACCCAGTGAAGAAAAGGAATAATTACTGAATCAAAAAAATTACAAAACCCTTCCTATGCCTAGTGAAAACCACAGGTAGATGAGACTGTTTTAAGGCCTGTAATACCTGTAATATAGTGTGGTAGTTATTTATACTAAATATATGCCACAACCAAGGACTGTGATATAATCCTTATACCCTGTGTCTAGACGAAATGATTGATTAAAATATTGTACCTGCAAATGACTTTGTCTTTTTAATAATTCCTTTTTCTTGCTGCTACTAATGGCAGAATACACACGTAAGAAGGTCATGTATCGGCTTGGTGTAGCACCATATGCTTTACAAGATTCATGGATTAATAAAAATGATTTTAGAAAATCGGGATCAACTGAAAAGAAAAAACAAACATGACTTAATATACATACGATCCATGACGAATTAGCGAGAACAACGTGAACTGTACTTATCACACACACATATCTCCACCTCCGCCACTGTAAGTGGCAGACATCGTCTGTCTTCAAAGTATACACACATTCCTACGTATCTATTCACTATTCAAGCTCCCACTCTCCTTACAGATTTGAATTACTTAGGAGTGGTCTCTGCCCTTCCACTGTTACATATTTCCTCTGAACACTTTTATTGCTGCAAGAAAGATAAATCTGCTGTCATAACATAAATTAGTTAGAACTACATGACATGTAATCCAGAAGAAAGCACAATAAAAGCTGCTTCAACGGAAAAGAAGGATCAAACCAAGTAACATGTATCCACTGTCAACTGACGCAGGGACCAGCAGGATTTCAGCAGCCAGAAAACGGAGAATAAGGCCCCACTAGATGCAGCACGCCGTTCACTCAACACACCATCTTCCTGTCACCGTCTCCATCCACTTCCTTCCGTGTTCCGTGCCTCAGTCCAGAAAGTCCACTTCGAAGCAACGTTGAAGCCAGAACCCCTGCCTGGCACACCACAGCCATGGTGGAACCAACCCCCCCCCCCCCCGCCCCAGGGCATGGCCTGGCGCCCCGGGTCCACTCCTTCCCCTCAGGTGACCTCAGCGGTCCCTCCACAGGTCCTCCCCACACCGACGTATTTTCCAGTAACTGAAGAAAGGCATGGACCCAGAAACTTCTGTTTCCGAAACAAGACTCTGGTTACGTCTCCGCTAAGATCTCTCCATCACCCCGCATCACCCCCAAGTTGGAAGCAAAATTTCTCAGCCCCTCCTCCTCTTCCAGCTAATACCCACATGTCCATGCTCCAGCCAGTGGGCGGCGTGCAGATCCGGCCAAGTGCCTGTTCTATGCCTGCACGCAACTCACTCTTACCAGACCCCACGGCCCCAAGTGCCTGTGTGCCAGGGCCCGTCTGCTGTAACGTCTGCCAGTAAGAGGCCTCACCCTCAAGGGCACTTCCCATAAACGCCTACCATCATTTGTCTCGCTACGGCAGAGTTTATTTTTATAACAGAACATAATTCTTGCTACTTTTCACTCCACCATAAGCTCCTGAGTCATCTCTAGTATCCAGCCCAGTACCTAATGTGAACTGAGTTCAGTAACTATTTGGTGACTAGATGATTAGAGAAATAAATTAACGAATGTGCTATGATATATATAAAAAAGACCACATTCAAAATTATTTTGAACTGGAAAAAACAATGAGAGTACAATTAAGAAAACATTATGTCAGTGCCCAAAGACACCACAGAACTTTCTCATGTACGAGCGGAGGACAGGACATATCGAATGGAAAGTGAAAACTTGGCCCACCAGCCAAAGACCCTGTAACAGTGGAAGCAGAACATCCTACGGTTTGGGTCAAACATCTAACTGTTTCACTGCTTAGCTGCGAACAACAGATACTGTGCTAGGTCCTATATAAAACGACATAAACACGAATTCAAAAATATAGAAAGCTTCAAAGTTCGGTTTTCCTTAAAAGAAACCTAACTTTGTTACCTTAACATTTTTCAAATTTATAATCATTGTGAATCGTTAAGGAAGTTGTAATATTAGAGACTGGCAATTATTTCACTAATAAAACCCAGAGTCGATTTCATCAAAAGAGTACCTGAGTGTTTTTTCTTTTCTTCTTTCCTTTTTTTGTCACTATATTTTTCTTCACCATCTGTTTCACTGAATAACATTTCAGGTATCTAAAACAGGAAGAGCATTTCTTCAAACCTCAACTCAGTATGGAAAAGTTTACATAAATCCAATGTCAGAGGTTAAAAAAAAACAAACAAAAACAACCCTTTTCTCCCAGGTTTCGCACCACACTCAGCGAAATAAGATAGCCATGGTCAGAAGACATGGTTTCCTAGACATGTGACACATGTCAGCCACTGATTGCAAATTAATGGCAACACCTCACCTGAAAAATGATTAGACTGTAAGAAATGAGGGAAATCACAATTTGGATTAAATTACAAAATAATCACAAATAGCAATGAAGATCATAAAGTAATAATAATAAAATGCTTTTTCGGGCATCAAGGCATAAAGGAATGGTAAGGATTCTGAGGTCTCTTGACTAACAACTAAAAGCAAATGAAAATCATTCGGGAATTAACAATGTCATGCTTGATAATCCTAAAAGCTACTGCTGTGTTACTGCACTATCACAAATAAGAAAATCACGTTTCATCAACAGATCATTATTATAGAACATACGATAATCTAGTGAGAGTACTCATTTAAGATAACAACAACAACAAAAAAAGGCAAAGAAGTCTTAGTTTCCTGAGGAAAAAACTAAAGCAGAGCTCTGACATTTTTGCAACGGGAAAGCAGGGGTGTGCAGGTCAAAACATCCTCTTCTGAATCTCCCAGACCGAACACAGGTCACACAAAAGATCCCGCAACGGGTGAAGAACCTGAAGGCAGCGGGGTGCCCGACCCGGGAGCACGGCGCTTTCCTCAAACGTCTTCACCGCCTTCCGCCAAAACGTCGGAGCCTCTGTGAGAACATTTTAAGTATGTCCCTCTAAATCCACTCAAGTGTGTTTCTTCGGCAGCCCGCTTGCTTAAAAACGGTCTGTCCCTTACGTCCGTTAGCCTGTCTGTCGTGAACGTCTCACGACGCGCACACGTATCAAAACGTGCCGTCGCGCACATTCAACAGGCACCACGCTCGTCAAACGTACCTCGGCAGAGCTGGCCGGAAGAGAGTCGTCCCCAGACCATACGCCACCTGAGCCAAGTTCTCCTACCTGGACTGGCCCGCAGTTCCCCGTGCCTCCATTCCCCCCCCCCCCCCCAAGAGATAAAAACAGCACTCTCTAAAGGCACTGAAAGGGCGCGTAACTCTCAGGATTCCTGTTAACACGTCAGCCTCTCGGTTCCTCGAGCTCCTCTCCTGTTCCCTTCCCCACCTCCCCCCCCCCACCCCGCCCATCGCCCCCACCTCCAAGGGTCACATCCTGCGACCTCCTCGTGCACGGTGCCAGAAATCCCGTCTTCACATTCAAAACCTAAACGGGCATGGTTTCTACCCCCCTCCCCTCCGCTCCCGATCCGTCTCTCTCTCCCTCACGAGAGGTGACGGGACTCGCTCTCTCCAGCCCTCCTCCTCCTCTTCTCTCTGGGACACATTCCAAGACGGCCTTTTCCACCGCCACCTGACGCTGCCTGACTGCGGTCACCGACGGCCCCGCCGCGGCCCCCCGCACCCCGGCACGGGCACCCGCTGCCAGACGCCGCACCGCTTCCCACTTCCCAGAGCGCCCCCTCCGCGGCCGCGGCGGCGCCCCCTCTGCACGCCCACTTGGGAACGGCCAAGAGCCGCGTCGGGGCCCTGAACGTCTCCCCCGGGTGTCCGTCAACACCCGTCCCCCGGCGGCATCGTCCCCTCTCGCAGCTCCAGCCACCGCCTCTAGCGTGACAATCCCCAGGGTTGGATCCCCGACGTCCGGCCTCCCCCTCCTCTCCAGGCCCCTCCAGCCAAACGCCCGCTCCGCCCTGCCACGTGGACGTCCGGCGTCTCGTACGAGGCACGTCGGAGACCGGAAGCCTCACGTTCTCCTCCCGACGTGCTCTTCTCAGTCTCTCCTCAGGTGACTGGTCCCTCCGGGATTCGAGCCGACGTACCTGGAAGTATCCCGGAGTGCTCGCTTCCCTGCACACCTGTCAGCAAATCCTGCTGTTTCTACTGCAAAACAGTCCCGAATCCGACCACCGCTCCCCGACGTCCCCGAGGCACGTCGTCCTTTCCTCTCGCCTGCGCCTGCGGCAGCTTTGAAACCAGCCCGACCCTCGCCCTCTACGGTCCGTTCTCACCCCGGAAGCCAACGTAAGCGCGTTCACACATTATTAAAATGGTCCTGCTGAAAAGCCTCCAAAGGCTCCCTGGCTCGTTCCAGGGAAAGGAAAACCCCAGGCAGAGCTTCCAAAGCCCCATCCTAACCGCGGTCCTCTTACCCCCCACCCCCTCTCCAACCGCGCTCCCTCTGAATCACTCGTGACGTCTCACTGGGCTGCCGGCTGACCCTCACAATCACCAGGCACGCTCTCATCTCGGGGTCTTCACAAAGCAAGCGGCCCCCGAGGACCCCCCTCCCCCGCGACACTGTGACTCCCACCAGGGCGGGGGCCGGTGTCTGCTTTTTCTCTGCTGTGACCCAACGTGCAGAACGGCGGCACCTGTAACAGACCCAGTAATCACTAATTCTTGAAGCCCCTCGTTCGCGGGACCTCCTCAGACTAGAATGACTTTCCTGTCCCTTACTTGCTGAAATCTAACTAAAATGTTATCTCTTCCGGAAAACCCCATCCATTGTCCCAAATCACATTCCTCCCTCTGACTCATGGTCTGACTCAACAGCCTGTACCTCGATCACCCAAAAATGAAGACGTGAATGGTCAAGAATATACGTACTATTCAGAGACATTAAAACTATTATGGATCAAGCAACGTAAGGTTTCCAGGCAAAGATGGTGGTTCGCATTCACACTTTAAACACACTCCCCTCCAGACACTGAGCACGGCAACGGGAGATATTAAGAGATTTAAAATTCGTATTTAAAAAACTGCTAAAATTATTGCTGCAATGTTCTATTATAAGCTGGCTTATGATAGGCTAGTTAATGAAAGGAATACAATTATTAAGGTACAGTAGCTTTCTACGCAGTCCTCAACTGAGAACATAATCTTCAACGTGAACTTCTGTACTCAACTAAAGTTGAGTACAGGACATAAAGAGAAGGGAGAGGCTTTCAAACATGTTATGGTCAGTGGCACAATTAAGACAACATTATAACAAACACCAGAGGGAGTTGTGAAAATCAGTAACTTCAGAAAGAATATGCTTATTTTTCATTTCCATACTTCAGGATTGAACTTACTTTCCTCATACTGCTGTCTGACCAGCCCTCCATCCACAACACCTGGCATTTTTTATGCAAGGCTGGGTTACTCTCACAGTTTATTATGAAGTTTAAATTCGTACAATCCATTATCAAGACAATATGCAAGTTTTGCTGAATTCCTTAAAAAAAATAAGAAAATCATTATCATGCATATTATGACAATAGTAACTGGAGAAATCCTTATGTGGTCTACTTTTATGAGTTTAACAATTTCTGAAATGACATTGGTAGCTGTTACAAAAAACAAGCTATATAAAACAGTATTATACTTATGATCTTTTCTTTTGTTAAAAAATACTTGTGTGTGTGTGCATGCGCATGCACACACCCATGTGAAGAGAAGAGATCCAGAAGGAATTCAGGAAGAAGTGTATACTTGTGTGTGTGTGTGCGCACGCATGCATGTTCACGTTAAGAGAAAGATCCAGAAGGAATTCAGGAAGAAGTGTATATACCATGTTGATGTTTTGTATGTTATTTTTCAACTATGATACTGGATTCTACTTTACAATTTTTCTTTCAAGGATTTTAGTTTCAATATTCACAAGCAAATTGATCTCTGATTGTCTTTTAGGAGACATATTTTCCCTGTTTCAATATAAATAAGTCATAAAAAGGAATTTGGAAACTTTTCCTTCATTTTCTATGTTCTGAAATTGTTTCAAATAGCACTGGGATGATCTGTTTCTTAGCGATGTGGTAGAATTACCTTGTAAACTTGACAGACAGGGAAGGGAGGGTAGCTCTCTAACAACTCCTCTATGTCAATAATAAATGGTCTTTTAGGGAAAAAAAGGAAATAAATGTAGTAGTGATGTCTGGGTGATGATATCATTGCCTATACTTACTTATTCAATTTTAGATATCTACAGTGCACATAAAACTGCTTCTGTGATAATAAAAAGTTGTTTCATTAAAAAAAAAAAAAGCATAGAGTCTGGTAAAATCTAAACAGTTTCAGAATTTTCTAAGATAGGAGGTCCTAAGCACCACTTTTACCATACAGAAAGAAAAGCAGCAAAGTAAATATTCCAAAGAACATTAGAACACTCTCTGCCTTCTCTTCTGCTAAAATTGTGCTAACATGCTTTTACTATAGGTAAGCCTTCAGGCTACTTACGTGTTTTCTAAAAGCACCGTGAAAAAGAAAAAAGTACCAAAATACCAAACAGACCCAAGATTTAAGATACCTTTGCAACCTAATTAGCAAATACAGCAAATTAAATGGTATTTATTTCACATGAACCAGAGTTTGAATTGATTAACTGAATATAGTCACTTACTGTATGTGAAGTAACTGAAGACTGGTCCAAAAAAACCATCCTGTGAAGCCTGATCTTTAAGAGGCAACAGCAAAGGCTCTAATTCTTCAAGGGTATAAAGTCCAGGAACTTCACCTATGGAATATTGCATTTCTTTTGAATTTTAGCTGCATACCCTAATCCAAACACATTTTACATCTACAATACCTTCTCTGTGTTTGTACTAGTCTGCTCTTATTCAAGCTGTTTCCAAAAGTACATGATCCTATCACCTCTATACTCACAAACCTACCTGTCGCCTTCATTTGATAAAACTCAGATTCCTAAGCAAGCCATTCAAGACAGTGGATAATCTAGCCATGTAGCCATCTTTCCAGGTTCTCCTGCTGCTTCTCTGCCCCTCGCATTCAAGACCTTGTATTCCAGCATCTGAATTCTGTGTGTTCCATAAATATAGTGAATCTATACCCACAATCTTCCTCTGCCCATTCCCCCCCCCATATTTCCTGTTGCCCTATGAGACACTCCGGTACCGACCCCCATGCCCATGAGCCTTCCCTGACTCCCGTGCACTGGGGAAGGATCTTTTTTTTCCACGCATCTAAACATATCACAGTTCAGCATTTATCACATCATGTAATCATGAAGTATTTCAATCAGCTTCTGAATTCCCAGAGGACAAATATTTGATCATGTTCAACATTTATCTTAGAACATACTTAGCAAAGTACCTGAAACATGAATGTTTATTAGATGAATGAATGAATGAATGGATGGATAGATGGATGGATGGATGAATAGATGGATGGATGGGTGTACTTGCATTATGCATCAGGAGAACTAACCCATAGTCCTGCTATAAGGCAACAGAGTGATGAAAGGCAAATCAAACTGGATTAAGACTATGAGTATTTAATAGAGGGCTGAATTATATCTTATTCACCTCTATAAACCCAGTATTTAGAACCAGATCTGGCACATAACAGGTGTCTAATAAATCTCCGTTAAGCCAGTATATTTAAAGTTTGCAAGAAACTCTAAGATGACCCTTGGGCCACATGTCCAAAGCAGGGCATTCATGCAGGTCCCACCACAGGCAGACCCTACTTTTCTTCAGGGTCAACTCAGAGGTGTGGGAATGCTGCCCATCCCCCAAGCTGGTACGTATCCAAACACACGCACACACAAATCTACTCTACGTCTTGCCATAAATTTCAGCCATGCCTAGACACTTTTGACTCCTTCAAATTAACAAGAAAAGTTAGCTCTACTTACATGCGTAAACCCCCTCTATAGAAAATAAGAGTTTAAAACACAAAAAAAGAGACAAAGGTCTATTTTCTCTGAAAGTATTTTTCAAATACTTTTTTGCTAAAAATGTCGATAAAATTTAGCTTATGATTTTTGCAGTTATAACTTGATGACAACGCCCAACTTATCTTAAGATAAAAACAATAATTCCCACATCAGCGCTCATCTGCATGTTTGCTTTCACAAACAAAACAAAATGAAAAACCCCAAACAAAAAGCTGTGTATTGGTAGACCAGTCTATCTCATCCCTAATGAAAGGCCTCCATCTAGTGACAAGGGAAGTGGTGTGCAGGAAACACAGCAGCAAGATCTCAGGAGGCTATGCCGTAAGAAGGTCCTGACACCCAAGCTTGCCCAGGACCTCTCGCTCCTACCGCAGCAGCCGCGGAACTTGTGCCAGAGACTGGCCGGCCACCTGTCCTCTAGAGTCCCGGTCTGCTCTCAGTGGAACACCCAAGTGTAGAGACACTTTGGCCTAGAAATTAAATGTTTTCATCAACCAAAGCTGCTAAGTTCTGGAAAAAAAAGACCACTCATCTCAGAGCTTACCAGGGCCAACGCATCACGTAGGTCTGTCTGCAAGTCTCCACAATGGATTAACTCATGCAGCTGAAACTCGCTTTTAACAAGGTTTATTTTGTACTTAAATAACAAAACAATCTCGATCCAAGTCTAAAACTAAGCCACCTCATACCAACTCTAACCATGATTACTCATGAAGAGATTCTAATAAATTTCATAAATTCTTCGGAAAAGGGAGACACGTGGGAAACTGCAAGTGTCTTCTCCAGGAAGCCACAGAAAAGGTCAGGTGGCTCAACAGACAACAGGAGCGGACCACAATTTGGGAAACAGGAGGCCTCAGAGGCTGAAAATGTACCCGCATTCACACACCCGTACAAAGGCCATTATTCAGCAACTGCACTAATGCTGGACAGTGAGGGCCCATCAGATTGTTTTCTTATAAGTTGGACCATGTGTTTCCCTGCACACTAACTCGATTATTTCCACAGATAATAAAAGTGCTGTATTCAAGGGCACATTTTTTTAAACAAGCACTGGCTGGGAGCTTTCCCAAAAGGTAACAGCCAGCAGTCCCACCAGAAGCAGGTGAGATGGCAGCTCTTCAGAACATTCACCGACATTAATAATCCTGTTTATGTAATCCTTCCGTCTCTTGGTTTTATAAAAACGAGGCTTCTCAACTCTCCAGCTGTGGGAGCGTTTCACCCCATGTCAACTTAGTAAAACCCAAGCCAAATGTTCTCTGAGACATACTTTTACACAAGGTAATTTATTTGAATAATTTTTACATCACTATTTTTACTTTTCGGAATAGAAATCATGCACTTGCCTGAAGACAAGAGGCTGTTGATCATCTCCAGAAAGGTGGGATGGACTAACTGGTAGTCCTCAAGAAGGAAAACCACCTGCTGAGCTTCCACACCGGCAAGATACAGCACCTGCACCATCACAAAATCTCATTTCGCACCAATCACACGGCAGCACGGGCAGACTTCTGTCCTTTATGTAAGGAAACCCCTCCCCTTCCTTCTTCCCCTCCTTCCTCCTTTCCTCCTCCCTTCCTCCTCCCTCCATCCTTCCTTCCTTCTTCCCTCCCTCTTTCCTCCTCCCTTCCCTCCTCCCCCCTTCCTCCTCCCTCCGTCCCTCCTTCCTTCTCCCCCCCTTCCTTCCTTCCCTCCCTCCTTCCTCCTCTTCTTCCTTCCTCCTTCCTTCCCTCATCCCTCCTTCCTCCCCTCCCACTTTCCTCCTTCCCCCCCACTTTCCTCCTTCCCCCCCCCACTTCCTTTTCTTCTCTGTTACCAAAACGAAAAATTAAACTCTAGCCATAGAGTTTGGAAAATAAATCCAGTCCACGAACAAATAGTTGAGGGAAATCTTAATTATTTTACAACTAAGACAGATGATCATTTTTAAACATATCCACATATGTCCTACAGAAATTCTATCCTTTTATCTTCCATGCCCACCTAATGTCTCATAATCTGGGGTACCTGAAAGCTAGAAACCGTACGAAGAATCTTTTTTCTATGTGTACATAAAAATAGAATTTTCTAATAGCCACGGGGAAAATAGTCATCAAAATTAAAGATTATGTTGCATCTCAGAGACGTGAAGTTCTCTCTGAAGGCTTCTAGAATAACTAATTGTGATGTAAAACCAAATAAAGCAAAAGACTTTGAGTAACTCACATGTTTGATATCATTTTTGAACTGCTTCAGTTCATACCCTCTGGAGATCTTCGGAGAAAACAGCGTGGCCCCGTGCATGTGGCTCACTAAGGACGTGACGGTGCGGCGGCCTACCCCGCTGCGTCCCGCCAGCAGCAGGGAGCCCCCGGGGCAGCTCAGCACTCTGTCTGTCCTGGACACATACTCCAGGACTTCTTGGAAAAGTAAAATATCTAACATCTGGTTATCTCGTCCATAATGAATAAGGCCCTTTTAAAAAAAATCACAAAGAATATTTTGTAATTAATATATACTCAATTATAGAATAAAAATGTTAATTATCTAGAGTAAGATGTGTAGTTTTGATACACTCTGGGAAAGGCTTCAGTGTGACTGTATGTCATCTCACACCCCACAGCCTAACCAGGATTCCAGGTCTATGGCACTTCCTCCAGAAAGACTTCTATGAGGCCAAGCAAGTTCAAGGCCTCACAATAGTCACATACTTGTGGACATCATCAATATAACTAGTAAGACATAGTGAGAAGTATCAGTTTAATTACAAAAATGTCAATTTATAATCTTTGCAAGTCTCAAAAAGCTTACAAGATGCTTTTTAAATTTTTTTTTTTCCAACGTTTTTTATTTATTTTTGGGACAGAGAGAGACAGAGCATGAACGGGGGAGGGGCAGAGAGACAGGGAGACACAGAATCGGAAACAGGCTCCAGGCTCCGAGCCATCAGCCCAGAGCCTGACGCGGGGCTCGAACTCCCGGACCGCGAGATGGTGACCTGGCTGAAGTCGGACGCTTAACCGACTGCGCCACCCAGGCGCCCCACAAGATGCTTTTTAAATGCCTGCAATCATAACAAAACCCCAACTCAAATTCCTGATTGAGATTATACCTTCTTAATAACATCCTTGAGATCTGCAGAGCTCAGTTTCCCAAGCGGTTTTCCGTGTGGAGGCAGGGGCTGCCCAGGGGCTGGCCTTGCTCCTGAACTGTGTCGGGCTCCCCACGTAACATAGAAACTGTCTGTAGAAATAAAAGGTATTCTTCTGTTTTCTGTGTGTTATTTGTAATGGCAGCATCAGGAACTGCATTGCTCCTTTTTAACTTTTATTTTTTATTTTGAGAGAGAGAAAGACGGCGTAAGAGTGTGGGACAGGGGCAGAGGGAGAGAGAATCTCATGCGGGCTCCACACCCAGCATGGAACCAACGCAGGGCTCAATTCCATGCCCTGGGATCAAGACCTGGGCCGAAACCAAGAGGTGGATGCTCAACTGCCTGCACCACCCGTGCACCCCGCTCACTAAACTTGAAAAGTTCATCAGCCCAAGTAAGACGATCCCCAGAAACACAAAGGTAAATTCCTACACAGCGTAGTTCATAAGATCAATCAACTCAGTTACAGCACCCACACCTCACTGCACTATCAAACTACTACTGAAAAGGAACTGATGGTGTCCCTGTTCTATCTCCAACCCCGCTTCTTCCCCAAATGAAACATCTTCCTCCTAATGATCCCCTAGGGTTCTCACTTCCACCATTTCTCCCTTTTCCCTTCTCCTTCTCCAGAATGTCCATATAAATTGTAGATTAAAACATATAAAATTGGCATATAAAACAAACTCAAAACTCTCCGTGTGCAAGAACACAAATTTATTACTACCATCAACAGCCCTAATTCTCAAAGAAAAATTCGCTGAATTTTAAGTAGCAAACAAACCCCCCAGAAACTCCCCCTGAAAGCCCTCACAGGGGCGCCCCCATGAGCACACAGGAAAGTCTGCACACCTCTCCCCTCCCGACGCGTGTGGGCACAGACCCTCACCGGCGCAGGCTGGGCCCCGAGGCCGTAAGATCCGGGACCCCAGCTTCTTTGAGCTTCTCTCCTTTCTCTTGCCTCATCTGTCAGCTGTGGACGCACCGCACGACAGCCCTGCCTTGGGAAACCCCGCCGGGACCGCCAGACCACACCTCCATCGTGGTCAAGGCGCCCTCATCACCCGCTGGGCTCCCGGAGCGTGTCCCTTGCCCCTGGACACCCGCGCTCATCAGGCCCCGGCCACGTGTCATCAGTCTCCTGCCTATCCCTTTTACTTTCACCGCCCCTGGGATCCAAACTCAGCCTGCTCTTCTTTAATCCTAACCACCCCCCTTGAATTACTCCATGTTGCTCTGTGCCTTGAACCAGCAACGGCCTCTAGGCACAAACCTACTCACCACCTCTCTCCGGGCAAGTGTCCCAAGCTCTCGTGTGCTCGCAAACTTCCAGGTGTTCCAGACATGCCTGACAGGCTTGCCTACGGCACACCTGAGTTTCAACCCTGCACTTCTCTGCAGGGAGAACCCTGCTGGAGAGAAGGAGACAGAAAGACACGGCCGCTACCCTACCCTCCCAGACCTGACAAACCTTACGAGGATGCCCCCAAAGACACTCAAGACACCTGCAAACCTGAAACACAGAAAACTGAACTCATCGTCTCCATGTGTCATCGTGCCTCACCCGGCTCAGATCCCTGCCTCGAGCCTCTGTCCCTCTGGCTACACCCTCGCCACTCCCAGAGAAGCACACGACAGGCGGCAGGCGGGCTGTGCCCCAACACTCCACCGGCACAGAGCTCCCCACCGCCTGAGGACAAACAGCCCAACTCCTCATCTACATCTAATCTGCCTCCACTGGCCACCTGCACCTCCAGTCTGCATCCGCATCCCACTGCACACTCCAGTTCCCTTAGCCAGTGATTCTACGCATATGCTTGTCCCGTGTCTGGAATGCCCTTCCCTCCACTTCACTCAGTAGAATCATCTTCACACACTGTCACCGTCTGCAGTGCTCAAAAACTGTACAACCGTAGGTGTTAATCTAACAAGGTACGTACGACACTTACATGGTGAAAACTAGACGACACTGAGGAAAGAAAACACAGAACATCCAAATAAACAGATATATCATGTTCACGGAAAGGAAGACTCAACATAATGAAGGTGTCAATCCTCCCCAAACCAATACACAGAGTTAATGCAATTCCTATCAAAAGCTTAGCAACCATATTTATAGGTAAGGTTACCGTAAAATAGATCTAGAAAGTCAAAGGAACTTAAATAGCTACAACAACTCCAAAAAAGAACAAGAAAGTAGAAGTGAGTCTTCCCAATTTCAAGATTTATTATTTGACAGGAATCAAGACAGCGGGGTCCTGGTGGAAGGACAGACATAAAATCGATGGAAAAAAATAGAGAACCTAGAAATATAGTCACACAAACCCGTTTTGGACAAAGGGGCAAAACCAAGTCAAGGGAGCAAAGTTCCCTTTTCAAACAATGGCCCTGGAGCAGGTGGGCATCCATCAGCAAGTAAAGTGACCCCGTCTCACTCTTTATACAGAAATTAACTCAGAGCAGACCACTGACTTAAAACAAAACCGTAAAACTTTTAGGAAAAAAATGTAGGAGAAAGTCTTCAGGATATAGGACCAGTTGGAATTCTTAAACTTGACACCAAAAGATCCTTAAAAAAAATTAATAAGACAGGGTGCCTGGGTGACTCAGTCAGTTAAGTGTCCGACTCTTGGTTTTGGCTCAGATTACAATCTTACAGTTCCCTGAGTTCGAGCCCCACATTGGGCTCTGTGCTGACAGCTCGGAGCCTGCTTGGGATTCTCTGTCTCCATCTCTCTCTCTGCTCCTCCCTTGCTCACACCGTCTCTCTCTCAAAATAAATAACCATTAAAAAAATAGTAAGTTGTGCTTCGTAAAATTAAAATACTTAGCTGTGGGAGACCCTGTTAAAAGGATGAAAAGACAAGTGACAGTGGGGGAGAGTGTGTTTGCAAACCATGTATTTAATGAAAAGCTAGTGTCAGTAATATACAAAGAACGCTCAAAACTCAACAATAAAGATAAACCATCCCAAGAGAAAGTGAATAAGACGCACACAGAGATATGTCACTTGAAAGGATACAGAGGCGGCAAAGGAGCCCGAGAAGACGTCCAGCTGCAGTGGCGGCCGGCAGAGCACAGACTGCGATGACACACCCAGACACGCTACCAGACGGCTGACTGGAGGACAGTGGAGACAACCCCAAACGCTGGCGAGGATGTGCAGCACCTGGCTTACGTCCATACTGCTGATGGGGATGGGAAGTGGCACAGCCATTGTAGGAAAGAGTCGGCGGTGGTTTTCAAACACCGAGCACAGAAGCACCGGACGCTCCCACAAGTGCACGGATGACCATTTATCCCAGACAAACAATGTATTTTCACGTAAAAATCCCTACATGAGTTGTTCTAGCGCCTTCCTCCTAACGGTCTAACACACACCGAACATAACCCAGATGGCCTTCAACAAGTAAAGCGTTTGGGAAATGGAAGTGTACCTGAACACCTACTCAGCACTAAGAAGGCACAAACCACTGAAACCCCAAGCCACCCGCATGGGTCTGCAGAGAATTATTCTGATCGAAAGTAAGAAACGGCAAAATTAAACACAGAACAGAAGGGTGGTTTGCAGAGCAGCAGATGTGGCCACAAAAGGGCGACACGACAGATCTCTGTGGTGATATTCTGTATAAAACTAGAGCGATGCCAACACCCTGTCCGAGACGTTCTACTGTAATTCTGCCAGCTGTTACCATGGAGAGACCACGTAGAAGGCACGTGTGCTCGGTCTGTGTAAATTCTTACAACTGTAGGTTAATCTATGATGATCACAAGATAAAAAATTCTTTTCTTTTTAAGTTTGTTTTGTTTGAGAGAGACAGGGATAAAGAGAGCACACCAGCAGGGCAGGAGCAGAGAGAGGCAGAGAGAGACGTAGAGAGAATCCCAAGCAGGCTCCGCACTGTCAGTGCAGAGCCCAACTCCAGGCTCGAGCCCATGAATCATGAGATTGTGACCTGAGCCAAGATCAAGAGTCAGACACCCAACAGGCTGAGCCTCCCAGACGTCCCAAAAAAATTCATTTTAAAAAGCTTGAAAGTAGCTCCCTCAAAAAAGAATTAGTCTCTACCTCTTCTACATATTTACCATCTAGCATTTATCCCAAATATATTCAGAAAAGTTAGATTAATCGTACAACACTTCATTCTCTATTATAATTAACAGTTTAACTACTTGCACAAATTTTCATGGCGTCTAAACACACTATCAATAGCTACCATTGCAAACAAAGACTTTCACATCTGCATCTACCACTAGATTACACGTTTCTTGAGCACAGGAATGTATCTCATTTATTTTTAACTCTCCAAGATTAAATTTTTCTTAATACTCCACTATGTGAAAATCTTATTTGCCTACACAGAACATATATCAAGGCTATACTTTTTTTAAAATGCAATCTTTCCTTGAAAAGTAAAATGGTAAGGGAAAAAAAGCATATATTATTTACTGAGTCCTACAAAGGAGTCTCTGAAAGATAACAAACGCTAGAGAATTCAGATACCCAATAAGACACTGACACTATCTAAGGCCCAAAGGACATGCTCCTTTCTCTGCAAGAAGAGACACTACACACACAATTCTCAGACTGAGAAAGACCGCACCGGTTAGAAAACAAAGCTCTCCACGCCACACAATGAGAACTCCAGGAAGCCCTGACAAACCCACACTCAAAATCAAGCCAACTTCCAACTACCACCAGGCACGCCAACCTGCCTCACTTCTCCAACTCACTTCCTGATTCTGAAACTCTAGCAGCTCCAAGAAAATTCCCTCTGTCAGGCTCAACATCTTCCTAACAGTCCAGATCCCCTTTGGCTGTATGCAACCATGACCCTGGGACCAGTCAAATCTGGTAACGTAGATGTAGAACGTACTACATGAGACAGTCTAACGGGATAGAAACTCATTTTGCAGCTTGAAAGGGGTTTATTGGAAAATACTTCCATGTTACGGTCTCCACGTTACGGTACCAAAAGCCCTTTCGCTGTGATGGCTTTCCAATCACACAAACCACCCCCTGAGCAATCTTCAGAGCGCAGCCTGGTGATTAAGCGGTAACAGATGCCAAAGCAACTGGGCTGCTGGCGGGGAGTGGCGTTACACGCAGCCTGTCCTACCAGGGGCGAAGCCAGTAACCAGAGCCTGAGAGAAGCTCTATGCTGACGATGTCCTGAGCAGTGACAGCCAGGAGAATGCAAAGCTTAACTATAATCAAAATACGGATTTTCCCAATGGTCTCAAAGTTTCCTACACATATGGCTTGAGAAAAACATTTGCCAGTAAAAATCCTTCAGGAAATAGAATTCTGAATTAAAAATATAAAACACTATGGCTAAATCCAAGAAAACAATTATTGTCATTATATTTTATTTAGCATATGATTATTGAAATCTAGCAAAAAGGAAAAGAGCATTTGCTTATAGTTTAAAAAAACATTAAAATTATCCAAACTTTTCACTTGTATAGTATATGAAATCATGCTATTAGTAAGAAAAATAAGGGTACGGTTCTCAAAACATTTATATATTCACATAAACTCCACAAAGATTACCTGCCATATTATCTAATATATCTGAGCCCCAATCTCCTTGAAACACTGATGTTAAAATGCTGTCAAATAAATGAAGTTCCTTTGCACCAACAATTTTGTCACGAAATAAGCGCCGTGCTTCATACGCTACGATTTCTAACACATAATCTAGTGGATGGTTTGAGGACCCTAAAAAAGAGAACATTTTCTTTAGTTCTAAGAAAGTTCAAATGACTTGCAAATAGTCTGTTTCAACACAGTATTAGAAAGAAATAAAGAATGAGAATCTGCATACCATCACGTTGGCGTCAGATACAAAGAAGAAAAGGGGAAAAAATTAAAATTCAATGTGTTAATAAGTTGGTAAAGTTGTTTTGATCATTTATAAAATACAGTAAGCATCATTATCCCTAGTTCAATAAAAATACTAATTCTAAAAAGAGTATCAAACACGAATAATGATTTTATTTTTCCCAAATCAAATTTTAACAGTGACGATCATAAAGTTTAGAAGAAAAGCCACGATGTTATATTTCAATATTAAGGTTTAAATTGAATGTTAATGTTTAAATTTAATATTAACATAATTTTAATTGTAATTTTTAGAATACTGTCATCAATTAAATACTCATTTAACATACCTATTACAAACACAGTACATAACATAAACACACACGTGCGCACACACAGATACGCTGTGGCATTCCAGAGAAAGGTAAGTGATTTAAAATAATGAAAGCAAACCTTACCTCCTTCTAAATCGTATCTGAATAAGCCAAGAACCCACTGGGTAAGGATGCACGGAGTAAACAAATAGTGACTATAATCATCAACTGTAAATCTGGCCCGTACCTGGAAAAGACAGTGCAGTAAACCATCTGTCTGCTGTCTAAATATGTAATATGTAAGTATTTGTAATATATTTCCAAATATGTAATAATGCTATAAGCTTTTCAGTCACCGTAGACTCACAGGAATTCCCAATTTGTACTAGTCAGTAGAAACTGTATTTCAATAGAACTGATTTCCGTAGTTATCTTAATATTTTATGCATTTAAAAACATCCAACAGGGGCTGTTCAAAGGCTTCAGCAAACTGCAAAGGCTGACCACAGAAAAAATAACATGAGAGGTAAAGAACCATGCCAAGGAAAGGGGCCTGAGGAAGGCAAACCTAAGCTTTCTGCACAGGGGCTGCGATGCCACAGCCCCGCAGGTCCCGGAAAACACAGCTCCCAGCATTGGGAACTCCAGAGCTGCCTTCTGCTCACAGAGTCACTGAACTTCTAAGGGACCACAGTGTCACTGCCTGATGCACAACCCGCCGGGACCGGTGCCTTCCCTCCCCCACCCACAGAGCCACTGCTCTCATTGTGGCCTTGGTCACGTAACATCTCCATTCACTCAAAATCGAAACAAAGGAACCCTTGCCTGCTGACTCTACTTCCCCACTTCTACTCCAAACTACACGGGGCACCTTCCACACATACCAACCTGACTTTCACACACCGGTCCCTTTTCCTAGGAAGATCCTTCCTCTCTAGCCACATTGAATTTCTGTTCACTTTTCAAAACTCACATCACACTTCCGCTCTCCTTAACAACTACCATGCACAACAAAGTTACTCACTTCTACACTGTCTCTGCAACTTGTGCATGTTGTCACTGTTACATTCATCACACTGTATTAATAGTTCACGTACGTGACTGGGCCCCTCACTGGACTGTGAGCTTCCAGAGAACAGAGACTCCATCATCTCTGCACCCTTAGGACCAGTGCTAGAAAAGGAGGTACTCAACAGACGTCTTCTGCATCCGCAATGCCTGTTTTTAGCACTGTCCCCACTTTGCCGAGGAAACACACTTGAGACATTTCCTCACAGGCAACAAGAAAGAAAGAAACCTCAAAGACTACTCCGGGTTTGAAGCCTAGAGGACAGAAACTGATGGAAGTCAGGAGAAAGATGTAGTTTGGGAAAGAAGAAGAACATTCTGAACATGCTTTTAGCAGGTAACAGAATAACCAACCATCTACCAGTGATCCATTCATTCAATACTGACTGTCTATTAGAAACCGTGCCAGGGGAGTCAATAGTGAAGAAAGCACACGGAGCACATGCCCTCACAGAGCCCACTCCCCAAGTAGAAAAGTCTAGTAAAGAAGAGGGAAAGAAAGCTGAAGTGTCGACATAAGCCAGCACTAAAGGCAGTCCTTTGGGACGGGAACCAATAGACATGGTAAGAACAACATAAATGAATATATATACCTGTTCATACACTTGTACCATAGACCCTGCTAAGAGATAGATTTTTGATGAAGAACCCCAAATAGGATGATTCTTCAGATTTTTATATAGAACTGGTTCCAAATATGCTCCATAGATTGTCTGTAATTGCTCTCTTTCTGGGTAACTGAAAAAGGACATATCAGAAAATTATTTTAGAAGAATCAACGTTCTAAATTATTTTAATGTTCACTTACAGCAGTGGTTTTCCCAATGTGCTGCCCTGAGATTTAGACACCAGAGGTTTCCCCGGGGACTAAGGACAGGCTCATGGTCCCTACTCTGACTTCAACCACATTAGACCTCTCTACATATCTGCTGTGAAACAGGGGGTCCTATCAGAAGATCCCAGTGAAATTACTTAGAAACACAATTATTTGAAAACCATGATCTTTAGAAAAGACAAAAAGGTATATTTTTCTCAAGAAAAAAAGTATTTTGAGTCGAGTAGAGCCTACCCATAGAGCACTAATCCATCTCAGAACCATAAAAGTAGAACTATTCACACAAATGAAATCAACTTGTTTCTCTCAAACCGAAATCTATTTCATTACAGCTTAACTGATGGCTTTAACACTTCTGAAAGTAGAATGTTATAGATGGTTATAGTTTCAATTAGCATGAAAATAAGATTGTGTAGGCCCAATGGAACACAGGACAAGTGCTATAACCATACAGCCCGCAAGTCCCTGGGACAACGATGGGCCGTGGCACTGGATGCACGCGTCAGGGTTAATGCCGCCACGGCGAACGTGACCGACTCCACCTCGTGCACTCTGCATAAAATGGGTACTGCTTTTGTTTTATGAAACCCATAAAATATTTAATTCTAAAATCGACCATTCAAATTCCTAACACTGATATGATATTTTAGAACAGAAATAATACAAAACAGTTGTGTTTTATTTCTAATATTTACGAAGAGCTGATTAACACCTTCAGTTTAGGAAGGACAGGGAAAAAAATATCAGAACTTAAGTTCTGAGTATTTTTATATTCTTCATTTTGAGGAAATATCATTAATGGATACCTTCAATAAAATTCAAATATATAAGACAGCTCCCCAAAGGAAAAACAATGAAAAACACAGAGATACATACTCCACAGCACAGAGACGGACAATAGAAGTAAATCGGGTGGTAAGCTTATGTCTTCCCAGTCTTCCTCCAGCTGACATGGAAGCCACAATGTGAATATTTTCTAAACCAACCCATTCCAAATTTTCATCATAAAATCCTTGATATGTCAATACCTATTTGAAAATAAATGTATTTTAAATGTTTTATGCTTAGGATTTTTCTAATTCTGATAGAAAAATTTTTTGCACGAAATTCAAGTGTTTCCAAATGCAGCCATCATCCTCTATCCAACTCAAGAATTTAAGCTTGAAGAATACTCTTGAAGACTATGTATTCAATTAATGTTAGCTGAATGAGCCTCATTTTAAAAATGTTTTTTCTAATAAACATTAAAAACCAGATGACACTATAAATCTACCAGCAATTATCGGGAAAAAAGTAAAAGAAATCAGGAAAAACATAAGGAAAATATTTTGGTTTTCTTCTATAAATTTTGTATCATATTCTACGGTTACATAGTAAAGCTAAATTTGAACCCACAGAAACAGAATAAACTCTAATGTAGACGTTAGGGCTTCTAATGTAATGGAAACCACACTGACAGAACATATGGTCTCCAACCTTTGCCATTCCACAGGTAAAGACGGAGAGCCATGAGCTGAAGAAGCCAGAGAGGGGCACGAGTCTACCTGTTCTCTGAAGAAGGAATTACGAGAAAAATGAAGCCACAACTCCCCCTAAATCCCACATCCACCCCAGCTTCTGCTTCCCTGCTATTTAGGAATAAAGGACAGGTAATAAGCATAGGGCAAGGCTGTTTTCACTCTTCCTGTCATGTATCACCTCCACATAATACTAACTTTTACAAGGAAGAAGGTCGAAGAAAGTAGCTTTCTAGGGGCGCCTGGCTGGCTCAGTTGGTGCAGCACGAGACTCTTGATCTCAGGTCGTGAGTTCAAGCCCTGCGTTGGGTGGAGATATTACTTAAAAATAAAAACTTTAAAAAGAAAAAAGACAGCCCGGGAACAAGATCGCTACATGCGTCAGGGGTTGAGTTTCCATTAACATACTGGACAAAACCGGCCCTGAGGAGGAAAGCGGGTTTTCTAAGGAAAGGTAATGAAATTAAGTTGTTTCCAGTTATATCCTAACATTCAAGCAATAAGACCCACCTGTTGTAGGAAAGCAACCAAAGTACTGGTCCCCCACTTATCCAGCTTGGGCAGGTTGAGATCTTTCAAGTACAAAACAAGTCTTTCGCAGTCTTTCGGTCTGTACACCCGACCGGTGTTGGTGCTGATCACCAGGCAAGTCTGGCTCAGCTTCTGCAGGAGGTGTCGAGGCGTGGTCTGCGCGCTACAGTGAACCGTGGTGATCTGAGTGGACCGGAGCTGGGAAAAGGCGTGTCTCAGCAGCATCCTGGGAGAGGAAGGACATTTGCCTTTGTGTGTTGAACGTGCTCAAATATAACATGCCGCTTATATTCCACATAAAATTCCTCTTTTTATAAATATTGCAGTTTCTAAATTATATATGATGATGTTTACAGGGAAAGTGGTAAACACGGATGTGGCTTAACAAACAGGCAACTTTCTAATTTTTACAATATAAAAAAATACATTTGTATGTTAAAGCACCCTTGAAACTCCTTCAGCAAAAACAAAGTTTACAGAAATAATTTAATTTGATAAAGTACATACAAAAGATACCAACTGGTTCCCTATAGTTGAAGAGTTAAAAAAAAAAAGTACAACGATTTTATAGAATTTTTAAATTCCTACTAAAAATGTGAACCTAATAAGCCATGTCTCTTTTCCTTTCAGAAACTACACTCAGTAGACACGAAAAACAGCTGAATTACACTGATATAAAAGCTATTTTTAAGTAGAAAGCTAACTTCAAGATTCATTTTTTATAACTAAAGCAAATAATAATGTGTAAATATATCGAAGGGGTTCAGTTTTTGTGGTGATTGTACACTCATTTTCTTTTGAAGACTATCTTACCAGATCGTTCTCTTTCCCCTAGAAAACACATAACCTGGCAGGAAAAAAAAGATATATTCTTCTCTAATCTAATCTAAAGTCGTATTATTTCTACAAGTAGTGACAATGGAAAGAGTCCTCCATGAAAATGTAAATGCTACTTTAACCAAAAGAAAGGTAACAGGGCTGTGAAACGATTTCACGTGAGGAGAGGAGTACAAATCCACAATATGCACTTCAGTCAACATTTTTCTGCTCTTACCCTTTGCCACATCCTTCTGGTCCTACAAGAATAAATGGCTGTTTAGTATCAGAACTTAACCAGGGTTTGAAATAATCCAGGCCTCGCTGCATGTCAGGAATCTGAATGACGGGGAGAGTTTGGCTGTTGCTGAAATCATCGGCGGTCAAGTTTTCCGGCTTCTTCAGCACATAAGATGCTAGTCGCCCCCGACCTGAGTCATAGTAGGTATCCATTGGTTTGTGAGGGTCTGGAGGAGACTCTCGTGCCCAAGTAAAAACCTTAAGAGGAAAAAGTTGTGATAGATACTCCAACTCCACGAGTATGTGAAATTTTAGTTCTTCAAAGTAAATGTCCCAAAGTCAGTCATCTTAGTTTAACAACAAAAATTTGCTACCAAATATCTTTGATAATTAAGATAACATTTTATGTCAATTATTCTTCTCTAAATCATCACTGAGGCAAAAAATATAAGTCATCTAGTCTGCACATACACCAAGATATAAATACATTCAACTTTTAAATGACGTGGGTTTTTTTTATGTTTATTT